>NC_067400.1:11083686-11713686 GCF_016432865.1 Antechinus flavipes | reverse complement strand
TAATTCAAGGTCTATCCAAGCCTAACAATCATAGTTTGTTAGACCAATAAATCACAATGTCATCCAGATTTTTGTTTAAACTTTTATCAACTCTATTTGCTTCAGTTCCCTGCAATAGAAATATGACCCAATCAGTAAGGAAATTGTATTAAAATTTCCATAAATGTAAGTTGAATTTTTTCCATTTTGTACTTCTTAGTAGGCAGCAGAATTCAGTTTATATTTTAAAATATTCATATAAATAATCAAGTTGTAACACAAAAAAAAATGACTTTTGAAAAGAAAACTAAAAAACCATTCTAATTTACAAATTTCCACAGACACAATAAGGAATATTTATTTATTTAAATAAGAATATTTTAATGTAAAAAATGTCCTATATGGACATTCTTCTTCTTCCCAGGTAAGCCACAATCTCAATATAATTAGAGAATGTAACACAAAAACCAATATCACATTGATATAATCCTATGAGGTGGGAAAATAACAGGTATGGATACAGGAAAAAACTATAAAATACCAATTAGCCATTGAATTTGATTTGTTTGTTAAGGTTTATTTCTAACTATATTTCAAATATTGATAATTTACAATTCACTTGGTTCCAAAGTTCCCAATCAACTTTTACTAAATGGTCCTTTGCTTCATGAGTCTCTACAGAAATATGTCATGATTGATTGATAAAGCATGCTAGAAAAGCTAATATCATTCTCCAAGGCAGGTCAAAAGCATAAAAATAAGATTGTGGCATAATTAAAGATTGTAGGAATAAATATTAATAGGAACCTTTAAAATGGATTATTGCCCCCATCAAAGTGCTTGCATTGTGGACCGTCCATCTATCTATTTATTTCTATCTACCATCTCTATCTCTATCTATCTCTAACTCTCTATATCTATTTTTATCTATCTCTATCCATCTATCTATTTATCTCTACTATCTTTATATCTATCTTTCCACATATATATCTAAGTTTATATTTATTTAGTTTAGTTTTTTTTTTTTAGTAGTATCTGACTCTTCACGACCTTTTTGGAATTTTAGTTTTTTGTTTTGATTTGTTATTGTTGTTTTGTTTGTTTTTAGAAAAGATACTAGAATGGGTTATCATTTTCCTTTTACAACTCATTTTACAGATGAGGAACTGAGGCAGACAGGGTTTAAGTGGCTTGACCAGGGTCATAGAGCTAGTGTGTGTGGCCAGATTTGAAATCAGGCATTTTGGCCAGCTCTGGCACTTTTTTCACTGCACCACCTAGCTGTCTAGGCAAAACACCTTGCTGCAAACTTTAAAGTGCCATGCAATGCTAGCTCTTTCTACAATCATCCCTGCCTGTTCTCTTTTCCAGGTTAAAGATTCTTAGCTCTTTGATTGTCATGAGGCACAATCCTGACGATTTTTACTAATTTCTTTGAATTTTATCATTTTCCTTCATTAAGTTAGGATATCCAGAACTGGGTACAATACTCTAAATATAGTCTGACCACAGAAACTCTTACCATTTGACTTGGACCACACACTTTCCTAATGTAGCTTAAGACCACTTAAGCTATTTATTTGGGGAAAGGGGTATAAGTGAAGTGGGAGGTTTACAACATTGTTTATTCATTGAAATCGCATCTGTTTATCCACTCCCAACCCAGATTATCTGTCAGATGCACTGCTTGATGGTCATATCTCTTGTGAGGTGTTTTTTTTTTTAACTTAAAATATTATCATTATCATTTTAATTATTAAATTTGACCTCATTTGAAGTAATTCAATGCTTTAACCTGGCAAGACCTTTTTGGAGCCACATTCTGACAAAGAAGGATTTACTTGCAAATTTGATAAAACACTATCTTTCTCTTTATGCAAGTCATTTTTGTTCCATAGCAGAAGGCCAAGCCTAGGTTCCTGGATGCTGCCCTGGAGATCATCTTCAAAGTTGATGTTGACAATTGAAAGTTCCTTTAGGGTCTGGCCATTCAACTAGCACTAAACCCATGTAACTGGAATGCTGTCTAGGCCACATGTCTCCATGTTGTCCACAAGAAAAGCATTAAGAGATGATGTCATGTTATTTCAAAGACTTGAATTACAAGATATCAATAGCAATCTTATGATATATTAGGCAGCATTTCTATAACATTTTAAAGTATGCCAGGTGATTTACACATATTATCTCATTCTATCCTCATAACAACCCTAAGAGACAGACGCTCTTATGATGCCCATTTTCAGATAAGGAAATTGAGGTTGACTGATGAACTCATAGCTAGGAAGTCTCTGAGGTTTAATTTGAACTTATCTCTCCCTAATTACAGGTCTAGCTCTCTATCCACTGTGGCATCTAGCTACCATCCAGTCATTTATTAACTCAAAAAAAAAAAAAGCCAATGAGGGTAGTGTGCCATGACCTATTTTTTTTTATCATCATGCTGTTTCTTTGTGATTATTGCTTCCTTTTCCAGATCTGTGCTGAAAATTTCTTTAAACTCACTGATTTATGGTCTCCAGCTTCTTTCTTCCCCCGTTTACAAAATCAGAACAATTTTTTGCCTTTCTCTCTTTCTGTATCATTTGTGTCAACCATTTTTCAAAGATCACTGAAAGTGGCTTAATTATCCTATTTGCCAGTTTTTAGCATCCTGGGATGCAGTTCATCTTTGGTGACTGAACTCATGAGGGCCGAGGGGATATTCTTTATGATCTCTCTATTTATCTTGATTTTGATTCTTTTTGTTTATTTTTGTTATATCTTTTTAGTCCAAAGATCATTCTCTTGGACAGAAAAGGAAATAGTAAAAAGAGACTTAACTTCTCTAGTTCATCCTTTCAAATCCTCCTTGGCCATCCTTAGTGGTGATCCTGTGCACTCTTAGATTCCCAATAGAGCTCAAAGTTTTCACTGAACTTTAAAACATGACTGGACACTATTTTCATAGGATCATGCTAAATTTTTATATTCAGTCTTCATTATCTACCTGTACCTCATTTTCTTTTTGTGTCCATATCGTTAAAAAAAAATCTTTGGTAGCTATGTATTACACATTAACTCTAAATAATCCATGACCTGATTATTAAATACCATTTCCATAAATGTTTCTTTTATTTCTGTGAAACTTATGAAATATGATCTCCTAAATGTAAGATTTATTGAGATTATCTCTCTTTCCGATCACAAATTAAAGATTCAGTAGGAACTATCCCCCTCCTCTAAGATTCCCATTTCTAATAACCAATGCTTTCTTGTTGATAATAATTAGATCCAAGATAGGAGTTCCCTTCATTGTTGTTGTTGCTGAAAATCCCCAAGATTTTCAGGAGTGAAATTATCATTAAGGAGGTCAAGAAATAATTAACTACTCTACTTTTGGCATACAGTGAGTGCTCCCATAATTAAATGAAATACTCCATCACTATTCTGCCAAACTTGTGATCTTTTCTTATATCCCTCATCTATTTCTTTTTTCTGTCGACTCTGATGACAATAATGCTTCTACTTTTTTCACCCACTGAGTTTCACCCAAATATTTCCCTGATACGCTCTGCTCCATATACTTCCCTGTCTCCTAGAGTTCCTCTTAATAATATACAGTGGTAATGACCCAGCTTCCCATTACTTATTATGTTTCTTATAATGGAACATAAAACATCATTAGGCTATAACTTTTCCAAAGCCTTATTCTAGTGAAAGGCTCCAACTCAATCTTCAGTTATACCCAGAAGTCAAATTTGCTTTCTAATACTTGAATATATCTTTTTTTTTTCCCTTGGCTTACAACCCATATATTGTAAATTTGTATAGAGACACTTGCATTCATATTTTAATTTTGTTTCCTTGATGTATTTCTGGAATTTTGTCTCTTTGAATTTCTGGATTTGTCTTCCTACACTGAAGCTACTCTCTCTCTCTCTCTTTTTAAATCTAGTATTGTAGATAGTTTAGACAATTTCTTCCCTCTTTTGTTTATGTCCTTTTGATTAGATTTGTAAGAACTGAAATAGATAAATGTTTTTCATTTTTTAGCCTCCAAGAACTCATTATTTTGATATTTTAAGCCATTTAATATTTTAAAGCCAAGACCTAATCTCAGATACTATCTTGTTAACTGTCCCTTTAAGTATTCTCCAGGTCTCCATCAATATATCAACTGTCAGACTAATTTTCCCATTAAATGCCTCTTCTACATCAGTTGGCAGCAGATAGAGCTATCCATGCTCTGAGCTGAAATTCCATTGTCCAGGATCTAATCATACAACTTTTAGCAGAGGCTGAAAAATGTCTTTTTATTGTAAATTAAGCCTAAACTACCATCCCCAGCATTCAAGTTTCTTCTCAATATCCTTCTTTTCTTTTCTTATCCCTCTCCAAACTGAATATTAATTTCAATCAGGCCAATCTTTGTACACACTTGCATGTGAACAGACATACACACACATAGACACACACACACACACAGAGATACACACACACACACACACACAGAGTATTAATTTTATCTCTGTTCCCTGGCTCATGCTCTTCTCTACACCCATTCATTTGCAATTTCCTCCACCTGTTCATCTATTTCAACTGTCACTTTCCTCATAAAATCTTCCCTTAATATTCTGGTCTCATATATTGATTTTTCTATTCTCTGGACCTAGCATCTTCCATGTAACCCTTAATTGTGCACAGGCTTATGTTGTTCTTCAAGAGCTTTCTGGGGATTATTGTTATCTCTCCCACTAAGTTTTCAATTTTGGAGAAAACTGAGCACGATCCCCGACTTTTCTTCTATCTTTGACAGGATTGGTTACTATTGATCATAAGATGGGGGGAAGGCATTGTATAGGGAATTTCCTTCTCCTATAAAAGTTGCTGGGTACTTTTTCTGAAACTTAGGGTCTTCTCGCATTGCTTTGGGCATGGAGAGAATCCATGACTTCTCCAGGATCAAACAGTTGGCATGTGTCAGGGCTTTCTGACCTTGAAATTAACGCTCTATTCCATACTACATGTTTTCTCCCTGCCAAATGAGAGGTCCTGAGGAACCACTTTTGGATGGATTGAGGACAATAACAACTCACATCTCTAAGCTTTATATGGTTGACAAGATGGTAGACTGCAGGGTATTGTGGATACAGCACAAAACTTAAAAGGATATCAGATTCATATAGAGTTTCTGAGATTAACTAGCTTTGTGATAACAAACACCACATTTCTCATAACCCCAATTTCTTTATCTGCAAAATGGAGTTAATAATATCACTATCTCCCTCAGAGTTGTTGCAAGGGTCAAAACAGGTCATGGATGTAAAGATACCTAAAAACTTTAAAAGCACTATAACATAAATTATTATTTCTTCACAAGACTACCACAAATTAGGTAATAGTATTATCTTCTTTTTATAAGAGAGGAAACTAAAACTGAGACAAGTAAATGATTTGCTCAGGATCACACAGTTAGTGAGTGTTTAATAGAATCTGATCTCAGGTCTTTGCAATCTAAATCAAGCTATCTTTTCACGACACCATGTTACCTTTCAAATAATCTCTACATGAGAATTCAGATGCCTGTACTGACTACAGTTCTGTACTTGATAACTCATGGGTATTCCTACCACCTTGTCATATTTACCTGGTGACTTTCAACACTATGTTGAAACCTTTTCATTTTTAAAGTTGAAACTTTTCTAATTATAGTCTGAAATTATTCCAGGTCTAATTTTGCTTAATCTATTTATACAAATGTTCCCCAGCTGCTAAGTGTCACTGGAGCAGGAACATGGGAGAACAACACAGCATCTCTACCTGAACTTTAAAATTCAACAGAAAGATCAACTCATCAGCAATAATTAGTCTGGAGTCAACAGATGGTCAGACAGGTAGGAAGTGCCAGCTGATTTTATTAACATTTAAAGAAATCTTTAACCTCAAAAAGACATCTTCAGAAATAGATGTTAAAACCTGTTATGTGATTAATGGTCCAATTATTGTAACTCATTCCTTCTAGGTTAATATGGGCACCTTTTATTATCCAAGAAAGGAAATGTCGCAATATAATGTGTCCACTCTTTATGGCTCCTAAAATGCAAAACTCGCAAATTAAGAAGTAAACAAAAATGAAACTGAATGAATGAAACAAGAATCCAGGATCTGAAGACAAGAATCTCTTTTCTCTGATCTCTTAGTTTAGTGTTTAGTATATATGTCAGATCACAGTTCTCTGCTTTCTTTCACTGTACTGTTAGCCAGCTATAATAGGTATATGATCCTTGTCTCCCTCAAAGTATAAGCTGATTGAGGGCAAAGGTTATATTTCAGACTCCTGTATGTTGTAGCAGAATATGATATAGTGGAAAATTTGGAAGTAGTGGATCTCATTCGCATCCTATCTCTGCTTCCAGTTAGTCTCCTTTTGTGGTTCTTCATTACTAGCCTTTTAATTGTAGATGTCCCAGCAGTGGAACCAAGATGGTAGAATAAAGGCTATACTGTCTCACTTGGTGACCTGATCAGCTCTCCATAGTTCAGTCCCCATCTCTATGCACATGATGCTAGATCTAAATATCCAGTCCTAATCTCTCCAAAATTCCCAGCTTATTTCAGACATCTTAACCAGGAGTCCTATAGTCATCTCAAACAAAATATATAGTCAAATAACAAAGAACAACAAGGTACTCTCTTCTCTCCCTTCCCAACATTTTCTTCTTCTCAGCTTCCCCAATTCTATCAAAAGCATCGTTATCCCCATGTAATCCATTATCAAACTTGGTTTTAGCCTTACCATATCTCTCACCTATATATTTTCCTCTTCTCTCTCAGATAGCCCCAACCATAGCCCCAGTGCCTTTCTTCTGAATTACTGCAATAATCGTTTAATTGGTTTCCCATTTTAATCTAACTTCCTCTCAGTCACCAATGTTATTTTTCTAAAGTATAGATCTGAAGAGCAAACAATTAATTAATTATGGATCTGAACATACTACTTCCTAGCTCAGTGACTCCTAATACTCCCATAATCAAAAAGGATCATTTTAAAGGCTCCATGACTCAGGCCTTTTTTCCATTTCCAGTCTTCTTTCACTTTACTCCTCTCTACACACTCAGACAAACTGGGACCTGGGAAAGACCTTAACTTAAAAAATCCAGGTTCTCCAACTGCATCTTGGACCACTGCCAGTCATCCTGAACTATATCTTTCCATTGGATTTTGATGACTTTGGAGGGGAGAGTGAGATTGATGACTTTGCATGGTTCTACTTCACTTAAATCTAATTCACTTGCAAGTCAAGACATCCATTCTGATGTCATTGATCCTCTTTGAGAACAAAGGGCAAAAACACAACCAATAGAACACTAAATTCTCAGTCATCCTGTCTTTGTACTCACTGCTCCATAAGCCTTCCTTGTCTCCACATTACATCCTTCCTCTTTCCAAAAGCCTTTCATTTGGGGGTATATCTTTTATATACATCTCTTCCATACATTCTCCTCTTCTCCCTCAGCTAGCCCAACAATAGTTTAAGTCCTCAACACTTTTCTTCTGAATTACTGCAATAATCTTTTAATTGGACTCCATTTTAATCCAACTTCCTCTAAGTCACCAATGTTATTTTTCCAAAGTGAAAATCAAACAATTAATTAATTATGGATCTCAATCTGTTGTTTTCCTTCACTGATATTTACATTCCTTAAGGACGGGGTTGTTTTTTTTTCCTTTCTTTGTATCTAAATCATTTTGTACAATGTTTAATTGCTGTTAATTGATCAATTACAGTATGATTTTGAGCAAGTTAGATAACTTTTAGATAACAGCTTCTTCATTTTTATAATACAAAGGTTGGATTAATAAATACAAACATCTCTTCCAGTTCTAAATCTATTATCTTATGATACATCCTCTTTGGACCTCAGTTTTTCATCTGTAAAAAGGTTAATAGATAAGATGGCATCTAAAATATCTTCCAGATTTAAATATCTATGTGAATCTATGATCCTACATGGGACCTGCAACATTGTTGGATGGATGCTTCAGGAAAACATGCCAGAGTGAAATTCTGATTAGCCAGTAAGAAGATTTTTCAGCAGCAAGTAACTATAGAGTAGTATAAGTACTTTGAAAAGATGGGTATGGATAAGAAGGAGAAAAACCAAAACAAAAACATGTTCTTGATTTTGATAGAAAGTAACAAAGAGGTCGGCTCTAATGAAAGAGTCTAGGTCTTTGAATTCCAAAATCTTGGGTTGCGTTTTCCCAATGACATGAACTAGTTATATGACCATCAGCAAATCATTGAACATAAACTCGATATAAAAACATTATCATAATCTTATTCCAAATTAGGAAGCTCACTCATTATGATCTGACAATATTTTAGCACAGTATCTAGAACATAGCATGTGCTTAAAAATGCTTGGTGCTTGACTTGGCTTGCCAATTACTAGTGAAGTTTGTCCCTCCTCTTACCATCCCCTAACTATTGATGTCAAAAATTTATCTTCCCAGACGTTAAATTCATTCCTATTTTAAAATGCTATATAAAATATTACCTCTACGGAATAAAACAAACAAACAAGAAAATAAATAATGGCTAGATTAGTTCAGTATTTTATTCATCATAAGTTCACTACAAGAATTTTTTGAATGAATAAAAGAATAAATGAATGAATAAGAAAATATTATTCATGGCTTTCAAGTATTCCTATACCCAAACTCAAAAAGGCACTGTGATCTCATTACTGTGAAAGCTCTTTCTGATGACATGGATCAAAATTATTTGATATTTATTTGAGTGAATTACATGTGTATAGCACACATATGTGCTATGACTATATATAAATATGCCCCCAAGTAAAAGACTAAAGGCCATACATCACACACACACACACACACACACACACACACACACATACTATCAGACTCACCAAAACATTTGATGCAAAAAAAAAAAAAAAGACTAATGGATAATTTCCCTTCTTATCGTATTTGTGTTAAAATTTTACCATTGGAACTGACAATTTTCTGTTTGATGCTTTCTATCTCTTGTTTAGTTAAGAATTGTCCTTCAACTGTAGTTGTGAATACATTCTTTCTCATATTCTCTTCAAAAATTTTTATGAAGTTATTCTTAATATTTTGTTCACATTTCCATTCAGAATCTATTGCAGTATATGGTGTTTGTCACTGATCTAAACCTATTTTCTGCTAAGCTATTTTCTAAATTTTCCAGCAATTTTTGCTAAATAAGGCATTGTCCCCAGCCCTCCATTCGTTTATATTTTTTAATTTCTTGAGCATTGGGCTATTCAGTTTAATTGTTTCTGGCCACATTGCTTATCTCAGATATTCTATTAATCTTCTTTTTCTGTTTTTAATGAATAACAAATAAGTTTCATGACTCCTTTTTTATTAATAACTACTGTTTTGCAACATAGTTTGAGATCAGGAAATGTTATGCACCTACTTAATTAAACATTTTGTCTTTCCTATTATTTCCCTTTTTATATTCCAAATGAAATTTTACTCTATTTTCTACTTCTACAAATTTGATTGATATATCTGTAGCTATCCAAATTCCAATTATTGGCTATAGACATTAAGATTAATAATTTAATAAGTTCACAAAATTCCAGCCTCAGTTTTGGAAGGCACCTCAGAATCTATCTATTTTAATATAAATCTGTATAAGAATTTTTTTTCTGAGGCATGATAAATACACTTGAACCATGCATACTCCCAAGGAGGGACTCCCAAAGCAGTCCATTTCATCCATTTCAGTTGGGCTTACTCTGATCATTAGAGAGTTTGTCTTTGTGTTGACCAATGACTGTTCTTTTTGCAGTGATACCTATTGTTCCTAGTTCTTCTCTCTGGGACTATATTGAGAATGTTAAGGTACAACAGAAATAATGTTGAGTTTGGAATCAGGATCCTGGGAGGCAAATTTCAGGACCACTTTTTGCTGCCTGAGTATAGAGAAGCCATTAAATATCTCAATTTTCTCCTCTTTTAAGTGAAAGGATTTGATTGGATGAGTTCTAAGGTCCATTTCAAAGATAAATCTAGGATCATATGATCACTCTCCAATACAACAGCCCTTGACATTCTTGAAAAAAGCTGCCTTCTCCTGCTAAGTCTTCTCTTCTTCAGTAGAGATATGGCATGTTGCCGAAAACCTTTTCCCATTTGTGTTTTCCCTTTCTTTAGATATCTGAATAAGAAAGATTATTTTGACAATTGTATTAAGGATGAAGTACAGTCAGGATGACTTGTATGAAGTAGCAAGATTTGTTCGTGAGGAAAGTGACTTAAAATATACCTGAAAATCATTTTACCCCCAAGACAAATTCAGTTGGGAGGGATGAGGGAGAAATACATTGTGACTCAAAACCCCGAAGAGGAGATTCTATTAGAAAACTTGTTTTGGGATTTAACAGGCTAGAAACGAACTCAACTGAAATGTATTCCCCAAGTGAGGGGAATAGAAAGGAGAAAAGAGAGAGGAAGAAGAAGGCTGAACAGGATAGCACAGATCAAGACAGAACAGGAAAGAATAGGACAGGATTAGAGAGAACAGGACAGGAGAGAAGACTTAGGATAGAAATAATGAAATATAAACATAGAACAAGTTTAAGGAGAAAGATAATCAACTTAGTTTTGGACATGTTGAGCTTGAGGCTTAGTAATTTCTAGATAGATGTGTCATGTCAGCAATTAAGTATAAAAATATGGTTTGCAGAGGAGACATCAGGACTGGGACTTATACATTTGGGGGTCATTTTCATAAAGTTGGTAATCAAATGTGTGGTATTAAATGATATTGTCAATACATCATTAAAGAATATGAAATTAAATAGACTAGACAAAGGGATACCGGAGCAAATCCTTGGAAAATGTCCATATTGCATGTTAGAAAGATTTGAGTAAATAGAAGGGTTGATTAGAGAGATAAAAAGAGATATTTAAAGTGTGGAGTCATTAAAGCCAAGGAGGGCAGAATATAATGTTGTAGGGAAACTCAATCGTGTCAAAAACTTTAGAGTTCAAGTAGGGTGAGGATCAAAAATTAGGCCATAAGATTTGACAATGAGTAGATCACAGATGACTTCTGAGATAATTATTTCAGTAGAATGATAGGAGTGGAAGCTTAGTTGCATAAGACTATGGGAAAATTAGGTAATAAGAAAGCAGAAATCTTGTCTGGACAATTTCCCAAAAAAATTCATCAGTGAATGGAATAAGAAATAAGACTTGGGAACTAAATGTGATGGAATTATGAGAATGCTTTTATTTTATCGTTTTTTTTTTTTTTTTTTTTGTTGTTGTTGTTGTTGTTTTAGACTAGGAAAGGCCAGGGTATATGTATAAACAAATGAGAAGAAGCAAATAAAGCAGAAGAATTTTTGAGGATTTTTGAGAGAGAGGCTAGCAGAGTAGTCCTGAAGGAGGCATAAGTAAATATGATTGAGGGTAAAATACACATCTTACACTTGAATCACAGGATCACAATCTTGACTGTCACAGGAGGGAAGAAGAATGAAAATTTTGAAAAATGAAGAACAGGAAATGAGGAATATCTTACTGTTCAGTCTCTATCTTCTTGTGGAAATAAGAGGATAGTATATAAGAATAATGAGAGAGATAAAGAGACATGAACCATTAATTAGCAGAAATGAAGTAGAGAGGTGATAAAAATAAAAGAGATTGTTAAATATCAGTAGTAGCTCATCTGCAGTTATGTCCAATTGCTGATAAAATAATCTAAATTTTATGCTTTTCTCAAGCAATTCTCAGGAGCTCCAGAGAAGGAATAGGGGCATTAGCGGTGGTGATTTCTGCTGAATAAAGATGAAGGAATAAGGAAGTAGGTCATTGGAGAGAAGAGGTTAAGTACTTGTGTGGTCAGTTACCATAGATGTTGTCAACATAAATAATGAAGTCCTGAAGCTGATAGAAACGGATGTAGTGGAGAGTAAGATGTAAATAACAGGGGAAAAAATGGAGAAATGAGCTGAGTAAAGGTCAGTAGACAATATCAACAAGAAAATGCATGGATCTTAAAAGAAGAAAATTTATTGGAGAATAATGATAGAGAAATGATCTCAAAATCTCATCTGGATTTGGGACATAATGCAGGGGCAAAAAAAAAAATGCCTATCCTTCTTCTTGGTCTTGACAGATGTGAAAAGAAGAATTAGTGGTCTAGAATGTAAGTGATTGCAAGGAAGGAAGCATTCTCGGGGGAAATATAAATTTCCACTAAAGGTAAGAATTAGAATGAATGTTGGTTGAAAAGTCTGAGGATGTAGATAAATTTACTAAGAATAGAGCAGTACCAAAAAGCACAATGGAATGAGCTAGAAAATGAGCATACTAATTTGGAATGAACATAGGATATTATAGAACTGATTAGGGAAAAAAAATGAGGATTCTGAAGAAAATAACACCTACTACTAAAAAAAAAGAGGCAAAGATGGTAGTAGTGGGAAAAGGAAGTGGAACATTTATTAAGCACCTACTTTGTTTATGTTCCAAACACTGTATTACTATCTCATTTGATTTTCACAATCATGCTGTGCTATATGGGTGCTATAATTATCTCTATTTTATAGAGCAAGAAACAGAAATAGTCAGCAGTTAAGCAATTTTTCCAGGATTGTAAAGCCAGAGAATGTCAGGAACTGAATTTGAAATCAAGTCTTTCTGACTCCAGTCCCATCACTAAATCAAATGATCCACTACTTTATCTCTTAGCCAGTGTCAAATACTTTTTGATGACTACAGATTTAGGGTTAGAGTCGGGAGGCTATATCGTTTGAGATCAATTTTTACAGGTAGGCCACCTTCCTTCTCACTTTTTTCATTAATTCACTGAATATTCTTGTTTTTTCATTCTTCCATACTTTTATTATTTTTTCTACTTCTATGAAATAATTTTTGGTAGTTTGATTGTATGATACTAAATAAATAGATTTATTTAGGTAGCATTATCAATTTTAGCATATTAACTTGGTCTATCTATATGCAAATGGTATTTTCCTACTTGTTTAGATCTGACTTTATTTGTATGAAAATTGTTTTATACAGGAAGTTTATATAGTTCTTCAGTTTGTCTTGTCAGGTAGACTCACAAGTATTTTATATTATCTACAGTTATCTTAGATAGAATTCCTCTTTCTATGTTTTTCTGGTGGGTTTATTGTTAATATATAGAAATAATGATATATTTAGGTTTATTTTATATCTGCCATCTTTGCTAAAGTTGTTAATAATTTCAAGTGGGTTGTTTTAGTTGATTTTCTAGGATTCTCTAAATATACCATCATAGCATCTGCAAAGAGTGATCATTTTCCCCTCATTGTCTATTCTAATTCCTTCAATTTCTTTTTCTTCTCATATTGCAATAGCTAGAATTTCTGGTACAATATTGAATAATAGTGGTGATAATGGGCATTCTTGCTTCATTCCTGATTTTATTGGGAAAGTTTCTGGCTTATCCCCATTACAGATAATGCTTTCTGATGGTTTTTGGACAGATTATACTTATCATGTTAAGGAAAGCTCCATTAATTCGATACTCTGCAGTGTTTTTAATAGGAATGGGTGTGTATTTTGTTAAAAGCTTTTTCTACATCTATTGAGATAATTATGATTTCTGTTACTTTTGTTTTTAATATGGTCAAATATGCTAATAGGTTTTCCTAATAGTGAACTAGTTCTTCTTCCCTGGTATAAATCTGGCCTCATCAGAAGGTAAGGTCCTCATAATAAATCTCCTGTTCGATATTTTATTTAAAATCTTTGCATCAATACTTATTAACAAAATTGGTCTGTTTTTATCTAGTTTTCAAATAGTTTATGTAGTATTAGAATTAATTGTTCTTTAAATGTTGGTAAAATTCACTTATGAATCCATCAGACCCTGAGTTGTTTTTTTTCCCCCTTAGGGAATTAATTGATGGCTTTTTTTTTCAATTTCTTTTTCTAAATTGGGTTATTTAAGTATTTTATTTCCTCTCTTGGTAATCTGAGTAATTTACATTTTTGTAAATATCCATTCATTTTAATTAGATTGTCACATTTACTGGCATATAATTAAGCAAAATAGCTCCTAATAGTTGTTTGAATTTGCTCTTTATTGGTGATTAATTCATCCTTTTCATGTTTTATACTGATAATTTAGTTTTCTTTTTTCTTTTTTTTAGTCAAATTAATCACTTTCAATTTTATTTATCTCTTCTTTGATTTTTCAGGACTTTCAATTTGGTCTTTAATGAGGAAGTTTGCATTTATTATTTTTATAGCGTCTCTTTTTTTAGTTGCATGACCAATTCCCTAATCTGCTCATTCTCCTTTTGATTGATGTAGATATTTAGTGAATTTTTTCCCAAGTATTGCTTCCCATAAATTTAGATATGTTGTGTAATTGTTGTCATCCTCTTTACATATTTATTTTGTCTATTTCTTTTTTTAATTCAATATTTCTATTTTCCCCAGTAAAAAATAATATATAGCATTCATTTTTAAAACTTTGAGTCTCAGATTCTCTACCTTTCTCCCTAACCACCCCACCTTATTGAAAAATGAAAGCAAATCCAATATAGGTTATACATGTGTAGACATGTAAAACATTTCCATAATAATCATGGTGTAAAGAAAACAAACAAAAAAAATTCTCAAGAAAAATAAAGTTAAACAAAAATCTACTGCAATCTGCATTCATACACCATCATTTTTTTTCCTTTGGGTTTGGATAGCATTTTTTCATCATAATATTTCCAGAGCTGTCTTGAATCACTGCATTGCTTAAAATAGTTATGTCATTTACAGCTGATCATCTTATAATATTACTGTTTATAGTACTCCTTGCATCAGTTCATGGAAGTCTTTCCATGTTTTTTGAGAGAATTCTGCTTTTGCATAATTCTCATTTTCCCCCAATTTTCTTCTACCTCTCATTCAATTTTTAAAACCTTTTTGAGCTTTTCCAGAGATTATTTTTGGACCTGAGTAAAATTCTTTTCTTTGAAACTTTGCATTTTGACATTGTTGTTCTCATCTGAGTTTTTATTTGATATCTACTGTCACCACAGTAATGTTCTATGGTCAAGTTCTCCATTTTTTTTTGCTCATTTTCTAGCTCATTTCATGACTTTTAACTGTCTGTTAAAGTTAGGTTCTACTCTTGAGGTAAAGGTAACACTGACCTGCTTCTTGTTTTGGGGGCTTGGGGATTTATCACTGGCCCATGCCCATGAGGCCTCACCACTGGCCTGCCAGGGAAATGGAATTTTGCTGTTGTGTAGCTTGAGATTTGGATGTTGGCTTGCTGGAGCATGATCTGCTATTGGCTTGCCTGGATACTATATATGCTGGATGGTACTTCCATTTTACCCTATTGAAATAAATCTTTCCTATCAACCTTTGAGTTGTCTCAGGATGGAAAATTGTTTCACTGCATCCTTTTGTTGTTTCTGCACTCCAGAATTTATTTTGAAGTGTTATTTTATAGTTGTATGGAAGTGAATTTTGAAGAATCCCAATGAATTCCAGTGACTTCTACCATCTTGGCTGCCATCCGCTTTGAAAATAAATTTTAAATAAAGAAAAAATTTAAGAGTGGGTGGATGGATATGAATCATCAGTTGAGCTATCACATAAAGGCCTGGTTTTGTTGTCATGTTGTTATTTCAATGATCTATGACTCTATTGAACAGGCAAGCAACAAGTATTAATTAAGAGTTTACTATATGTGAGACAATATACTAAGCACTGGGAACACAAATACAAGCAGAAAGAAAGGTAATCTTTCCTGTTGAGGAACATGCATTCTAATGGGGAATGACAAAATATAAAAAGAGCAAAAGGAAAAAAAGGGAAACAGGAACAAAGTTTAGGAGAATCAGAAGGACAAAAGAGACAAAAGAAGATTTGGCTAGCCTGTGTCTATCTCCAAAATGGAGGTCCTCAGAAAGACTTCTTCAGTAAGAGAGGAGAGCTAGTTTGGCAGAACGAAGTTTCCAGATGAAAAGGCAATTATTCTGGTGGTGAAAGCTGAAATGGGTGTTCTCTTCATAGATGGGGACCATCATATTTACTTACCTTTTGTAGACTCTTTAATGAGTTCCTGTACTTCCTCCCTCCATTGCTTGGGCATCCTCAGATGGCAGACATTTTTTTTTTTTTGGTCACTGGACCTATACTTAGAAGCTTTTTATCTTGTAGTAAAACATGTCAGAACTGACACTCTGCTGGCATAGCTTTTAGGAGCCCAGGGGCATTTCCATTGCCATGCCATGATAATGTATCAGAGTAGAATTTTAGAAGATTCATTAGATCTCATTGGAAATAGTGTTCACAGTTTTCTCTGAGATAAAATTCATATAATATCTTCCGATGCCCTAATCCCTTCCATTTGGAAGCATTTTATAAGGGCTGATTTCTAAAGATAATACTAAGTAGAGCAGAAGATAGTTTGAAAATGATGCTTTTTTTAATACCTGCACATTTATGTTTAAGCTGATCGTAGTCCAATTTTTTTTTGACATTGTAGCTGTGTTGTTTTAGACTTTGCCAAGATCAGGCTTGTTGCATTGAATTGAAATGAATCACAAGCCATTTAAAAAAACAGAGAGATATGCTCTGTCAACTCTGATTTTCTTAGGGGGAAAAATCAATTTTTGTGATCATCAAGTGAAGCTGTGTTTCCAGATTGGGAGAGAAAAAGAAATGGAGTAAGCCTTGAGTCCTTTTAACTTAAAAAAACAAAAAACAAAAAAACAAACTTTAAATTTCACAGATATTGTTTAGACTCACAAAACTGACCTATAATTTGCTGTGCAGCATGAAACAAGAAAACCAGTGCTAATGCAATAGGAGTTGTTTAACATAGATAAGAAGAGACAGAGTTGGGCCCCTCCAAGGCAGGTCCAAGGATTTGAAGGGCTTTCCTTCAGATAGATTAAACTTGCTTTGTTTGACCTTAGAGGGCAAAATTGGAAGCATTGGGTGAAAGTTGCAAAGTCTTAGCCTTGGGATTTACTTAAGGATCTGTGTCTCCAAGAAACTGGAGGTTGTACTGTGTACAGTGGCCACACCCAATAATATCATTGGTAGACAGGGCTAAGGCAGGATGAGGATGACCAACAGGCCTCAAAGCCATCAATGAGTTAAGGGGTTGTATACTCCAAGTATGTGAAGACTTCTCCCAGAGGAAGGGAAAGATGAGAACAATTGTCTCAATGGCCATGAAGGCAGATGAAGGTTCAAACATTGAAGATGCCCATCCTAGGCGATTACCAGTTGTCTTGACTTTTGTTTTATCACTGGATTTCAATGACTCTGGGAAAGAAAGTGAGATTGATGACTTTGAGTAACTCTGTTTCACTTAAGCCTAATTCATGTACAAGCCAACACATCACCCCATGATATATCAGAAAACAAATGATGAACAAGAACCTAAAGATAAACCTCCTATAACTGAAGAAAAAAAGAGCCACTGCTGTTGCCAATGGGTTTTCTTCCTTAATAGATGTCTCCAAGCAAAGGCTGAATGGCCATTGCTTTTTTATTCTGTAGAGGGAATGCTTGTACCCATATGGAGTTGACTACATGACTTCCTAGGTTTTGTTTTTATAAATCTGAGTGACTATGTTTCATATTTCTTGAAGAGAAGTGCCATATTAACTTCCAGGATAATTCACATTTTGAATCGATGCATTTTAAATCATATAATCAAGCACTTATCCAATAATTTATATATTCAAGGAAGTGGAGATATAAAACAAAAGATAAATAGCACCTCTGATCAAATATCTTACAGTATTACTATACATAATTATAGTACTTATGTGTTACAGGAATACATTGTTTACAAAGATGAGAGTATATAAAACATAATTTGTGAAAATTATGAACTCTAACAGATATAGAAATTAAGAAAGGATTTGATTACCTCTGAACTGAGTTTTAAAAGAAGCTAAAGATTGAAAGAGGAAGAAATCAGAAAGAAACACATTCTAAGAATGAGAATAAATCTATACAAAGGAAGAGAGGGCAATGGCAAAAACAAAGGGCATTTGCTTAGATTGAGGAGTATGAGAGAGGCAATAATTTGTAATCAGCCCTAAAAATAGGTTAGAGCCAGATTGTTAAAATGCATTATATATATAAGACAAATTGATTAGTATTTTATCTGAGTTAATAGGGAGCCAGTGAAATTTCTAGGGCAGAGAAGTGACACAGTCAGACCTATTTTTTGAGAATATTTATTTGATAAGTAATGTGGAGGCTTAATTTAGAGAGGGAAAGAGAGTAAAGATAAGAATACCAATTATTAAGAGTTTATTGCAGTGAAAGGAAGTAAGGACCTAGTAAGTGGTTGCCATATTTGTTGTGATTATGAAATTGATAAGTCTTGGAGCATGAATGATCAAAGTAAAGAAGTGAGAGTTTCTCCAGGGAGCCAATTTAGATTGAGGAGTATGAAAATACTAAAGTTTGGAGGAAGGGAAGAGCAGATTTAAGGAGCGTGATAATGAGTTTCTTTTTTGTATGTTTTACATTTGTGATACCAATGGACATTTAAGTGCTGACACCCAGGAGGGAGCTGGTATATAGGCTGAAAGAGATGAAGGAGTGAGGTATAGATCTAGGAGTTATCTGTATCAAGATGATAATTGACTTGAGAGGAGCAGATGAGGAAGACATAGGTCACAGAGAGGGAAGAAAAATGAATGGTAAGCCAACAGAAAAGACAAAGAAAATGAGACTATTATAGGGAAAACAACTGAGTTTGAAGGAGGAAGGAGACAGTCACATCATTCCGTTCTAAGGAAGAGAAGTGAGGAAGGATTATAAATCCCTTCAGATTAGCATATAAAATCGAGGATCTTAATCCTGTTTCTGTCACAGATCTCCGGTTTCTGAAGACTACCCCTTCTTAGAATAAAAGCACTAAGTAAAACATATAATATTACAAAAGGGGTCATATTTAAGTGACAATATTAATTTTTTAATCCAAGATTTTAGAATGAAGTTAAAAGATTTTAAATTAATTGTAAATGAAATAGTTTTGCCTTTTCTTTCAGCTTCATAACATCCATTTTGCTGAAGTCCTAAAATGTTTCAAATACAAGTTCAAACAATACTGCAATATAAATAAATTCATTTTGAAGGCTAATTGAAATTATCAGCATTTGTTTTGCATGTAAATAATCAGTGAGGTACTGAAAAACAGCTTGATTTCTGAACTGTACTAAATGTCTCCCTACCAATTTCTTCCTACTATGACTTTGTAGGAAATCCCCCTTTTCACTGGTGTTACAAAGACAAATTTTAAGCCAACATAATTCATCACAGAATTCGGAATTAGTAAAAAATCCAAGGTTTTATCATACCTTCAAATATTGAATCCAATCTAATCCAATGCCATCAATGAACAAACATTTATTGAGGGCCTACTTGGATACAATGATGAAAAATCATAGAAACCCTGGACTATAGAAGCTTGAGGTCTAGTCAGCAGGCAGTGGCCTAAGACATAGACAAATAACCGTAATAAAATCATTACACGACAAATCCTTAGGTTGAGAACAATCAGGATGGCATGACAGATTTAAGGAGGAAGATATAACCTCTGGTTGGGGAGACCAGAAAAGGCTTGACAGAGGAGGCACATCTGAGCTTTGGAAGAAGATTGATAGAAAGGTGAGATGCATTTGCCATATTAACTTCCAAGTGCAACTGATGACTCTGTTATGGTGCTTTATGACGGTGACACGAGGAAAAAAGATTTAGAATTCATCCTCCCTCCATTATACATTTCTTTTAAAGTTCACAGAATAGAAACTTTAGAAAATTTCACTAAATATGACAACCATAAATTACACCACTGATGATTCAGGCTCCTGTTTAGCGGAGTATTTGCAAGAAAATAGAGTTACCTTAGCAACTTATCTCTCACATGGGACATGTTTCATGCCGTCTCTAGGCCAAGAGCTCTTCTCTACCAGAAGGATTGTATAATGAAACAACAAAGCTGCCAACAGTTACCCCGCAGCCCTTAGCTGAGGAGCTCTTTCCTAACTGAAAAATCGTGTGCATTTACTCTTATCAATTATTCTTGCCGGCAGTCTTGTCAGGACCCCATTATCTCCATTTTACAGATGAAGGGACCGAGACACCAATATATTAAATAACTTATTCGAGTAGACCCAGAAAATGATACTTGTACTTGGGCTGTATCTACTGCACAAAAGGTTCAGTTGAATTCAATCTTATAGTGATTTTTGTCATTAAAACAAACTTTTACTTTGCCTCTTTTGTCTATATGGCAAAAAATGAAGTTATAATCATAATAGCTATTCTTTTATAGAGCATCTATTATGTGCCAGGCACTGTGCTAAAAGCTTTACAAACATTGCCTTATTTGAGTCGTTCAACAACCCCGGAAGGTTGGTTCTATTATTATCCCTGTTTTACAAAATAGGAAACTGAATCAAGTAGGTTAAGTGACTTGCTCACAGTCACCCAACCCCGGTCTAAAATCCCAATGAACTCAAGTTTTCCTAACTCTAGGCCGAGAACTCTATTTGCTGTGTTACCTATCTGCCAGAAATAGTCAGTAGACTTGCATATTCAATTTCCAGAGTGGAAAAAAGGAAGTAAGGAAGGGAAGAGATGGAGGGAGAGAGGGAGGAAGAAGGAAGGAAAGAAAGAGAAAGAGGGAAGGAAGGAAGGAAAGAGAAGGAGTGAGGGAAGGAAGGAAGAAAAAAGGAAGAAAGGGAGGTGAAAGGGAAGGAGGGAGGGAAGGAGAAAGGGAAGGAGGAAGGAAGGAAAAAAGGAAGGAAGAAAAGAAGGAAGAAAGGAAAGAGGGAAGAAGGAAGGAAGGAAGGAATGAGGGAAGAAAGGAAAGAGAAGGAGTGAGGGAAGGAAGTAAAGAGAAGGAATGAGGGAAGGAAGGAAAGAAGGCGGGAAAGAAAAGGAGTAAAGGGAGGAAAGAAAGAAGAAAGGAGGCAAGGAAGGAATCAAGGAAGGGATGAAAAAATGAAGGAACAAGGAAGGAAGGAAGGAACAGGCACATATTAAAAACCTAATATGACCCCAAATCACAGACTATGGCAACAGAGTGATTATTCTGGATGGTCTCACCAAAAGAGACAAAGTCAAAAATGGTCTACACTACAGAATATTTGCCAATCTCCCCACAACTAGTCTGGTTAAGTTTAGAGTGGGTTTGCCACCTGGTGGGATGGCCACCAGGTAATTGAGTTTTGTTGGAATTTTTTTTGTCACAGAAACACATGACCCTGGCTACTAAGACATGGAGACTTTTTCATCACCTACAATGGTTTAAAGTAAACCATAGGTGAATCTTCTGAATTGTAAAGTATTTATCCATAGGTTCATTTTTATGGGGGTCATCAGGGTCAGGGATTGGAAGGAATTTCAGAAAATACATGGTGGGAGCTACATGCAAAGCTTTGTTTTCTGGAGATTATGTGTTGTAAGATTCAAACTAGAGGTTGGAGCTAGGGGAGATGAACTTGTGGGTCCATAGCCAAGCTGATCTTTAGAAAACAGCAAAAGTCTGTGTCCAGAATACTGTTCAAAGTCTTTTCTGCCTCCTGGAAGCTCTCAGGCTTTTTGTTTTACAAGTATAGTCTTGAAGTAAACCAAAGTCGCCTCTTTATCAGGAAGAGACCCAGGATAGATATTCATAGAATGATAGACTAAGAGGGAATTGCAGGGTACAATTTCCTCATTTTATAGTCCAAAAATGGGAGGCCTGGAGAGATCCAGTCACTTGGCCTCAGGAAGCAATTATTAGAGGCCAGATTGAAATTCAGATTTTCCCACTTCCATATCCAGTTCCCTGTCTGCCATGAAGCATTGTCTCTCTCTGTGGTGCAAGTCATAATTAGTCTTCTGTTTGAAGAGGCTGTTCTGGGCACTCACCTCTTCCCTTCCCCTCAGGCTGATATTCACCCAGAATATCTTGTATTTACCTTAGAGAGACACTTCAGGAGGGTACTTACCTCTGGAAGGATGTAAATGTCTTTCACATACATATAATCACCATCATCCATATTTGTATACATTTAAATGAGGAGACAGCCTCAGAGTTAGTTCACGTTCCTAAAATGTCATAGCTCTAGGTAACCCTGAACCAATCACACAAATTCTTATTGTCCTGAACATCTCTCTTAACCTATAAGTGGAAGAAGAGATGCCAGTTGGCAGTAGGAGAGGGAGCTTCTTCAACTGGAGGAATAGTGATAAGGCATTAGCGATGAGATAACATCTGACAAACTATAACATGATAAAATGTGATGTGATATGATACATTACGATGTATTATATGCTATGTGATAGATAATATATACCATGCTATGATATATAAAACCTGTATATAAGCACATATGTTTATTATAGATTAATATTTATATAAGTACATATGGACATACCATATTACATTATATCATACATTACATAGATATCATAGATTATAGATTTATTATATTGTATGACATCATATTGCATTATATCTCATCATATATAACATATCACATTGCATTGTATTGTATCACATTGTATGATATCATTGCCACTGAGGCAGAGATTATTTCTATTCTATCTTTGTGCCATAAGCACACTGTCTTAGCAGGACCAATAAGCAATGGTGGGGTGGCTGGTAGGCATAAGCAAGCTGCAACACATGATGGACAAGAAATTGTGAAGGAGAAATAACTTATCAATGAAATCTATGCTTTCAAAGGAAGTTGAGTCAGTCCAGTAGCAGGAATAAAGGAGGGATAACCAAGGACACTGATAGCCTTTCCCTATGTCAAAAGAACAATAAGTTATCTTCCCCCCTCCACACACACACACACACACACACACACACACAACCCTGTTGAACCTATGGGATCACGTGACTAGAGTCTCCCCAGGTGAGCTATGATCTGTATTGTTGAAAAGAATGCTTGTATTGCTGGAATCCTGCACCCATTTGCATGTCTTAGCATGTATTTTAACTTCTTCAAAAAAGACAAGACATGAAGGTTCATGAAATTAAAGCCTGATTGGAAGTAACCCTTCCCCAGATTCACTCTTATTGGATCTTCTTCCTTATAACCCAATTCAGAGGAAAGGGGGATTTGTGATGGTTTTTCACAAGAGGAAATACAGTTCTTTTGTTTCTTCTCATTTCCTTCACACACACACACACACACACACACACACACACACACATGCAGATGCTATGTTGAAATTGGAAAGGGAGAGGGAGATGCCATTTTCCTTGGCCAACAAAATAGACTTTAATAAAATTAACTTTTTACTTCAATGAATTGCCAGTGAATTGGGATTGCTTCCAACCAAGTAACTGTGTTACATGTTTAAAGTGGGTTGTAGTATAAGAAAAGGTAGGCCAATCTCAACCAACCAAGGGTTCATGATCATGATGGCTTGTCAAGTCAAATATTCTCAGGTTCTAGGTCAAGAGTTCTCGGGTTCTAATTCATAGGTACTCAGATTCTCAAAGGGTTCATGGACAGAATTCAGGGGCTCCATGTATTTAGATGGGAAAAATGTATATTTTGTACAAATGTAGAGCTGTTCAGCTCTAAGAAAAATATGACATTAAAAAACAAACAAGAGACTGTTCTAATTTTTAAAAAGTGTGCTACAACACAGCATTTTCACTTTTTTGTGGTTCTTGCATTTTATTTTCTTTCTCATTTTTTTCCTTTTTGATCTGATTTTTCTTGTGCAGCAAGATAATTATATAAATATGTATACATATATTGGATTTAACATATATTTTTAACATGTTTAACATATATTAGATTACTTGCCATCCAGAGGAAGGAGTTAATATTTAGAACACAAGGTTTTACAAGGCCAATGTTAAAAAATGTACCCATGAATATGTTTTGAAAATAAAAACCTTTAATAAAAAATAAAAATAAATAAATATTATGCTGCTGACCCTACTTCAGCAAAGATTTTGCCTTTGCAGTAACCATTTCCTTACTTCAAGGATTTATGATTCCATTGGGAGGATCCTTCTTCATAAGTGAACTGTCCTGCTTCTACCCCCTAGTAGATATTTAAATGGGTTATTATGGTTATATGAATACCTACCTATTACATCTGTATGCATGTAGGTATATATGGGTGTTTGTGTATATATATGTCTATACATACACATACACACACACATACATACATAATCCCCCTAGGGGCCAGTCTGTTGATGATGACACTATCTGGATATAACTAGACTTATCTTTAATCATCAGGCATATAGTTAAATGACTTGCATCTAACATTTTGTTGATAGCCTTCTGATGTTCTGGAGCGCAGGGTCATTTACTTCTATTCCCAATCTCTTCATGATATCCCCTAAAGGCAGGATTTTTGTTAGGAGTCACTAAGATTCACTGGAAACACAGTTCCTGATATGCTCTGCGATAATTTTCACATGAAAAGAAACCACTTATAATTTGGCTCAAGAATTTCATCATTTCTGGGAATAGGGCAAGAAGGATAAGGAAGGAACTCGAGCTAAGCCTTGAAACCAGCTGGGTGGGCACATGACAGGCATGGGGGACAGCCAGTAAAGTGACAGGAGAAACAATGGCTCAGGCCTGGCCTAGTGACCGTAGCAGCCAAACCATCTGCAGGGCCCCCGAGTTTCTCCTTTCTGAGCTCTGTCTGACCCCTTGTCTGCCCGGAACAGTTTATTCTGAAGTAGATGGACTGCCCCAAAACTGCTGAGTCAAGGGAAATGAGATATCCCCACTCCTCTGGAGGCTCGCCCTTTTAACTGGAATGGTATCCCCCAGGGAAGCTCTGATAAAAAAAGGTCTGGCCAACCAGCAGCCTCACTTCTTACCTCACCTTGTCCCTTAGAGACTTCCTGGTCCTAATTATAGTTTGATGACCACACCTGTCCCACTAGCCATGTGAAAGATAATACCAGCTAATCTTTTCAGAGAGCATTAAGGTTTGCCAAGCTGCTTGACATGTGCAATTTTGTTTGATCTTCTCAATAACCCTGGGAGATAAGTATTTATTATCCCCACTTTGTCACTTCCAGAGGAGGAAACAGGCAAACAACAGTTAAGTGACTTGATTTTATAGAGGAAAAAAGTGAGATTGAGAGGTTAAGTGGCTCAAAATCACAAAAATAGCAAGTGTCTGATGCAGAATTTGAATTTGCACACAATAGACCTAGAATTGCCTCTGGACAATTTCCTGTCTCCAACCTTGTCCTTGTCTTCTCTAGAGAGATGTCCCCTCCATGTTTTGTTGGGACTAATTCTAACTTTTGGTCTGACAATGGGGTGGTACTACAAAGAATCCACTAGAGGGCAGCTGAGAGTCAGGGACAATCCCAAGAGCATGAGTGAGACCTTCAGATTTGGAAGTGAAAAGATGGCGCCAAGTTGCAAGGGTGTTTGATGGGAGGGGAGAGAGGGAGCCATGTTGGCAGTCCCCCATGAGGCACAGCTGCAGGCAGTCCAAGGTCAGGTCTAGGAATAGTCTCAATACCAAGGTTGTCCAAGTTGGACTTTGGACGAGCCAAAGGCATCAGAATCCATCACACATGGCAACTTGGTGGTCAGGAGTTTAGCCTCCAAAGTCTCAGGAGATGAGGGAGGAGGCCAAGCCCAGGATGTTTACTTGGAAGACACATACTTGGGTATGAGGCAGAGGAAGTCTGCCATCAGGCCCAGGAATAAATATATCACTAAGCTGGTCCAAGTCAGCCTGGAACTGAGCCGGGTCAGGAGACTGCCATGAGAAGCAGTGCCCCAGGAAGGTCAGGAGGCTGGTCAGGATGTACAGCTCCAACAAGGCTGGGCTACTGTTACCTCTTCTCTAAGTGGGGCCAGGTACCCAAGAGTAGGTAGTTTCAATACCAACGGCCCTTTAGTTGGGCTCCAGGCTTCTGGGAAATAGCATAATATGGAGGAAAAACAATTTCAAATCCTGGCTTTGGCACTTTTTACCTGTGTGGCTTTGAAGAAGACCCTTAACCTCATCTAACCCGTTTCCTCATTTTCATAAACCCTGATACTATTTTCAATCCCCATTTCACAAGGTTTTCTGAGAAATGTGACCAACTTTATAATGCCATATAAATGTGAACTTTTATTATTATTCAGCTTCGACATTTATTTATATATATTTTTTTGAATGCAGGAAAGTTTTATTTTGCATTCTACTAAAATGGGTGCCTAGATGAGTAGACATTTTGAAACCAAAGGCAGCATTCTATTCCCTATCCTGAAGCATCAGTCCCTCCTCTGATTCCCCATTAATTGGATATTACAGAAGTTATATGACATGAATCTCCACCCTTCATTACATAGCCAGTCACTGCTCCCAACTTTTCTTCAACATTTAAATTAACATTAAGATTAATAAAAAACCAACATTCAAATATCTCACCAGACCCTATCTCAAACACCCTGTTCTCTCAGATTTGGAAATAAAGCCTTTGCTACTTAAGCCTGGGTCGGTGCTGGAAAGGTAGGGTGGGAATGGGGAGGAGTATGAAGGGAAGGAATTGCCTAGGCACAGGAGTACAGGCTGGTCAGCTACATTTTCTAAGTATAGCTCTGATGGAAAGCATGCCCACATTTTATTTATTTATTTTTTAATTTGTGTCTTTGCACTGTTGGGAAAATCAAATAATTCAGTGAGACAAGTTGATGATTTAGGGAGGCAGCAAATGCTGGTTGTGGAGTCAGCAGGAGCTGAATTTGGATATTGTCTCCTACACTTCCCTGGCACGTAGCAAGTATTTACAGAATGTTTTTTATCTGTCTACTAGCTGAGAGCATGAGAAAATCACTCAGTCTTAGTTTCCTCATGTGTAAAATGAGGATAATAATAACTTCACCTTTATATATGAAAAGCCAGATGATCCTTTTGGCATTATCGAGCTCACGTCCTTAGTATCTCATTCTCCTGACACCCAAGGTCTTTGTTCTAGCTTCCTCTGCCCTTGACTGTAACATTCATATCTTTTGTAACTTTTCATAATTTCCCAGATTCACCACTCAGCACACATTGCTTACTTCATAAATCTTGTTTTCCAAGGACTAGACAGAGTAAACATCGCTCTGAAAGAATCATTTATTTTTCTGTTGTTGAGTACTGTTCCTTCATATTTTATAACTTACTGATACAGAGAAATGATGATAATCACCTAATAAAATCCAGGAAATGGTGGCATAGGATTGGCCAAAGAGAAGCTCAGGTTTCTTCTGCCCATATGTTTCTCTCCAAATTAAGATGCTTTCATTGACTAGTCCCTGCCTACACCGACCCAGGGCTACCAGTGCTCGGAGCTCAAGACTTTAGATACAGTGGTCTCTATTGCCAAAGTCTCTTTGGGGATGGCACCATTTTGTTGTCTTTCTACTCCCTTTTATCTTCTCTACAATGTCCTTTTCAGTCTCATTGAGCCTGGATCAAAAAGACTTATCTTTTAGAGTTCAAACATGGGCTCAGGCACTTCCCAGCCAGATGATCCTAGTCATTTAACCCCATTTGCCTCAGTTTCTTCAGCTGTAAAAATGAGTAGGAAAAAGAATGCCAATCATTTCACTAGCTTTGCTAAGAAAACCCCAAATATGGATACAAAGAGTAGGACACAACTGAAATGACTCAACAATAAGAACATGTATTAGGTAGGTGACTTTGAGAAAGTCACTTAAGGTGCTCAAGCTTTAATTTCCATTAAGAAAAAAAATAAGATGGATTAGATGGTTTCTGAGGTCTCTTCTACCTTAAGATCTGTAAAAGTCTATTATGAAAAGGAAACTTTTCTTCCCTCCAAAGATCCATGGAGATATCAGGCCTAGAATTTGGTGGCAGATTAGCACATGTAGCTTTAGTCATCTGACTGTGGGATTTTTTTTTTCTTGTTAGAAGGAAAGGATCCATATATGTGAGTGTGGGGAAGGGGGGTTTGGGGAAATGATGAAGTATATATAGAAACAAAGGCAAGATAAAATTTGAAAATGATCAAGAAATTAATAGGCTTTTGCTGGATCTGATTCTTGAGTTCAATGAATAGTGATATCTTGACTGCAAAACATTTACTTATACATGTGGCAGGTGGGAGAATCAGAGCCTTTTCTCTGGAGCTGGACAGAGCTTAAACCCTTTTTGATGAGACATTTGTACTGACCTCTTGCCAAAAAGACAAGCACAAATGTTGACTTCAGCTTGGTCCATCACTATATGTGATGGTTATAAAGAGGAATTTTTAGCAACTGAGCCAGGAAGAAGTACCCACTATGGCGATGTCCCATCACAGGACAATTGGAATAGACCTGAATCATTTCATTCTTGAAAAGAGGCACATCCATTACAATTGATCATCACATAACCTTGTTGTCATCAAGTGTACAATGTTTTCTTGGTTCTGTTTACTTCACTTAGCATCAGTTCATGTAAGTCTCTCCAGGCCTCTCTGAAATCATCCTGCTGATTGTATCTTATAGAACAACAATATTCTATAGCATTCATATAATGTAACTTATTCAGCCATTTCCCAACTGATGGGCTTCCACTCAGTTTCTAATTCCTTTACACTACAAAAGGGGGTGTTTACATATTTTTGCACATGTGGGTCATTTTCCCTTTTTTATGATCTCTTTGGGACACAGATCCAGTAGACACTGCTGAATCAAAGGATATGCACATTTTGATATTTCTTTGGGCATATTTTCAAATTGCTCTCCAGAATGATTGGACCTGTTTACAATGCTACCGACAATGTATTGGTATCCCAATTTTCCCACATGCCCTCAAACATTTATCATTATCTTTTCCTGTTATCTTAGCCAATCAGAAAGGTATATAGTGATACCTCAGAGTTGTCTTAATTTATATTTCCTGGAGGTCTAGTCTTAAGTGGGGGCCTAATGAGACAAAATTTTGAGAATTTTCCTGTCAAGAAATTTCCTGTTTTTGAGGAGTCAGGCTTACCAAGACTAAACTCAGTATTCCTAATATTAGAGTAAGAGTTCTTTGCAAAAAAACATGCCCCATCCAGGGCCCAGGGTAATATAAATGGACCTCAAATTAATAAAATCTAAAGAAACAATTTCCCTGTCACATATTCTACAATAATAATAAATATAATATAATTTGATAGAGACTGGGCTTGGACCTGGGATTACATTGGCTTAGAGATCTCCCAGGAGAGGAAAATCTTTCAAATGTAGATCAGTACTTTCTTTTCAATATAATCTTGGGTAATTGCTTAGAGCATTAAGAAGTTACATAATTGGACCAGAGTCATAAAGCCAGTAGGCATCAAAGACAAGGCTTAAACCAGGATCATCCTGGTTTCAAGGTTAGTTAGCTATCTATATTGCCTTAAATCATATTTGGCAAATCCTTAAAAGAATTTCCACAAACTCTGATATTGCCTAAGTTCTCCTAATAAAGAACTATACTTGGTCTTTACCCATAGAGCTTATCTGTAGAAAGCTTCTCCCACATATATAGTCTTGGAACCATGGGTTCCCTATGTGGGTGCTCTCTGGGTGTCAGTTCATGAAAGGGGTCCCTGCTCTGTCGTAGGAAGTTCTCTTGTGAATTTTTTGGGGTAGTTTTATGTTGAACATTACTTTCATCCTCTGGTTTGAGAAACATAAATTGGTGGGGGCTTCAAAATTGTGGTTGAATGTGCCTTTGCAAGGCATTCAGGGGCCATGAATAAGGGTCACAGAGTAAAATAAAGGCAAAAGATAACAATTGCAGCCTGAGTTCTGAAGCTAATTAGCAGAAGTTCAAATAATGATGTTGTCTACAACTTTTGCAATGTCTATTGGAAAGTACCAGGGTAGTGTTAGGACTGTTTTAATAGCTTACAAATTGATCTTGATGTCATTGTTTGTCCTTCGTTCTGGAAGACTACCACATAAAGAAGATAGTCCCATGACATGCAAGTTAATTGTATTTGAATGAGAGAGATCTGTGTAAGGTCAACAGCCTTATTTTCTCCTCCTGAAACATCTGGGTACAGTGGCCTCATATAGGTGATGACAAATAAATCTCAATATATCATAGTCCTAAAGTGTTGCTTTGAGTTCTTGAACCCTCTGTGTGAATTTGATTGTTCAAGCAACAAATATGAAACAAAAAACCCACACAAATGATCTAGGGGTCCATCATTCTTAAAAGCAACAGCATAATGAACATTCATGAATATAATTTCTTCTACTGAAATATCTATATCTATTTACACACACACACACACACACACACACACACACACATATATGTATATACTTGATCTGATAATTTGTTGTTGTATATTTCGAATCTTCCCTGATGTTCTTTTGGGCTCATGACAGTGTTCTCTTTTATTTTGTTTTGTATTCCTTTGTTTGTTTTTTCTGTTTTTTGTTTAAATTTTTTTTTAAATAATAATCACATATTCATCTATTACTGAATATTTTTTTTCAAAATCCTTTCAGATGACTTTCCCTCACCAAATTTTAGTTCCAAATAAAATGGCCTACTATCTATTGCCCAAACTTGGGGGAGGGGGAACTACAGTAGCTTAGCCTTTCATTGAGGTCTTTAATTTGCATGTGTAAGTATTAATCTGTTGGGTCATAAGAAAATGAGCAAATCCATTTTACAGGATTTTGTTTGTTTTTTTAGTTGTTTTTTAACCAGGCAAATAAAAATTTGCTATCAAACATTTATGATTCATATTAGTTTGTCCTGATCCTTGTTTTTTTTTTTTATTAGAGCTTTTTTATATGCAAAGTAATTTTTCAACATTGATCCTTGCAAAAACCTCTGTTTCAACTTTTCCCCTCCTTTCCTCCACCTCCTCCTCTAGATGGCAGATAGTCCCATACATGTTAAATATGCTAAAGTATATCTTAAATACAATATATGTATACATATTTATACAGTTATCTTGTTGCACAAGAAAGATCCGATTTAGAAAGAAGGTAAAAATAACCTGAGAAGAGAAAACAAGAATGCAAGCAAACAATATCAGAAAAAGTGGAAATGTTATGTTGCAGTCCACACTCATTTCCCAGTGTTCTTTCTCTGGGTGTAGCTGGTTCTGTTCCTTACAGATCAATTGGAACCGATTCAGATCCTCTCATTGTTGAAGATAGCCTTGTCCATCAGAATTGATCATCATGTAGTATTGTTGTTGAAGTATATAATGCTGATCCTTGTTTTATAAAAGATAAACATTTGTCTATAAAAAAAAAAGAAACTAAACTAAAAGCATGGAAGAAAGCTAACAAGCTTAAGGCCCCCCTGTGCCTAATCTGTCACAAGAAATCTCTCTTAAAAAGAGTTGTCAAGGAATCTCCCATTGGCTTGAAATTACCTGCTCACACAGGTCTTCTCTCTAGCCACTGTACCACCTGGCAACCATACTGGGTCCATAAACCCATCAGGTGATGGGTTTTGGTGCCCTTAAAAATAACATTGACTCCAACAGAAGGAGTATATCCTATTATAGAACAGATTCCAGTGGCTGCTCTGAACATTCAAGGCTACCTTTGTCTTGCATGCTCATTTTTGTACTGCTGCCATTGATCTGCTTTGCTATCTGCTTTATGTAACATAGCTTTGCCAGCTGATTTGAAAACAAAACAAAACAAAACTTTATGTTCTTTCATTTCTCTTTTTTTAAAAAGTAGATTGACTGTCCCACACCTACATATGCAGGTAGAACCAATTAGGGAGGAACGATGGTGGTAAGAGACCAGCCTATCGTGCAGGCTCTTTTTAGAGAGATGACTATAGTACAATTTTTTTTAATGTCTTTGTGAATGTTCTTGTCAACAACACAACTCACAAACCACTTATGCCAGCCCATTCTAAAGATGACTTTCAGTTATTTTTTAATGCGGCCGTATATTCAATTCAATTCAATACATATTTATGAGCAGTCTATTATCTGTTAGGCCTCCGGCTAGGTACAAAGAATACAAAGACAGAATTGAAACAGTCCCCACCCTCAAACCATCTCTCCCCAAAGCTCTCTTGAAGGAAAGTCTTTTTTTTTTTGTCTCCTATAATCTCTCCATTTGTTAACCCAGAGATTTTCAGAAATTTCATATGATTATAGGGTCTAGAACTAGAAAAGGTCTCAAGTGACATTTAATTGCAGCCCCTTGATTTATGATTTACAAATAAAGAAACAGAAGCTCAGAAAATTTATGGCAAGCCCACAGTTACAAAGGTATCACAAGGTATGAACCCAGCATCTCTAATTCACAGTGAAGTAGAGTATCAGTGGTCCTGCTTTTGAGTCCTGCCTCAGACACTTCTGACTCCATCTTGGGCAAGTGTGATCTTGGGCATTTAGTCTTTCTGAGCCTCATGCCTTTCCCTGTAAAATGAAAGAGTTAGACTCAGTGACCCAAAAGCCAATGTTCCTTTCACTGTGTCACTGTGCATAGACAGAAAACATGTCCATAATATTTAAAACATGGGTATTGCAACAAATGTAATTAGTAAATCATGGAGAAAAACTGTTGGCCACTTTAATGAGAAGATTATTTTTTGGGGCTGAGGCAACTGGGGGTAAGTAAGTGACTTGCCCAGTGTCACACTGCCAGAAGTATTATGGGTCTGAGGCCAGATTGGAACTCAGGTCCTCCTGACTTCAGGGCTGATGCTCTATCACTGTGCCACCTAGCTTCCCCTGATAAGATCATTTTTAAATGAAGTTATTTCATATCCCTTGGATTCTGAGCGCCATTATCCCAGAATTGAACAGAGTTCAATAAATATTTTTTCATTGGTTTATCCAAACTAACATTCAAATAATGAATGAGAATATCTTTGCTGTCCAGTAACTTAGAAATTAAGGTTTTTATGCATAATAGAAAAAATATCTATTTCCTCCTTTTATATTCTCTTCTCTTTTCACAGATTGTTCATGTGGAAAGGGAATATAGAAATCTCTTAAATTAGTCCAAACCTTTCATTTTAAATATAAAAAAGTGAAACTCACAGAGAAAAATCTTTAGGGTATTTTATTACTGTATCTCATTATTCTTTTCTTAATTATGTTACCAATAATCTAAAAGTCATTTTATGAAAAGAAAAATCAATTGTTTTTATGCAGTCTTTCTTGCAAAAGCCAATAAGAAGAGTAAACTTTTTTTGCCAGGAAAAATGCTATAAAATAAGATACTTGGGTGGATTATTTAATTTGGCTATTGAATTCCTGGAAGCATTGAGTTTTGAAATGTTTTATTCCAAGAACACGGGGTTTCTGCATATATACATGAATCATCACGGTGCTCTAGTATAGAAGTCAGAATGATGAATTGAAGGGGAAGAGAATCTGGATCCAAATTCCTGCTCTGCTATATACTATGCTCTCTAGACTTCGGTTTTCTCATCAGAAAAATGAGAGGAACAGGATTGTGCCTTCCAAGGCCCATCACCGGCCTCTACCTATAAACCTCTAACTAATCCAAGGACATAAAACTCATGAATGTTGGAGTCAAAAATTAAACTTAGCTGTCTTCCTCTTCTTTTCATGAGCTTTTCAAATGACTTTCATCCAGTTTTCAATGGTTTGGAAAGCACAGGTAATATTGGTTGATTGAGTTATTTTACTTCATCAATTCCCTGAAACTTTTGAATGTCATCTTAAACTTCATTCTCCCTCCCTCTTTCTTAGTCCTTTCATCACAGTTAAGAATGTTTCTCTCTTCTTCATATTTAAAGCCTTCTATTACTCCCCCAGATTGATTCTGTTTCTGGAACTGGCAGCGGGGAGACAAGTTTCAGGGAAAGGTGCTCCTGAATCAAACAAATGGATCACTTCATTCCCCACTCTTTTCATAATCCTGAGGAAAGCATTTCTTTGTCATGTCAGCTCACAGTAGGCAGAGGCCAAAGAGCATATTGGCAATCACTCTCTCAGATTTAAAGGAGTGCTTCGTGATTAATCAGAACAGGTGATGGCAAATCTTAGGAAAACACAGTAGTCATTTTTGTTCTTATTATAAGACTTCCAGTTTCCACTTTATTGATGATCCTCATTCAACCATTATAAGATACATGCTGTTATTGGGCAGCAGTAGACGAGTGTCCTTTTAAACCCACTCCCATTTATTCTAATTCTGAACCCATTATTCCTATGTTGTTTTTCCCCAATGTAATTTGCTTTTTCTATTTCATTACTGTTGCTCAAACTGTGCTATTTCAAAATAAGAATGCCTGAAAATTATCCACTTTCCCCCCTTATTAATTATAGGGCAACTACATACACATGATTTCTGCTTTCTATTGGGTTTCTAATATGAGGATTATACTTGAGGGACAGACAGATTGTCAGAGAAGAAGGAGAAGGGAGAGGGGGAGGAAAGAAGGAGAAAGAGAAGGAGGAAATGTAGATAAAAAGAAGTGGAGAAAGGAAGGAAAGAAGGAAGGAGGAAAAGAAGGAAGGAAGGAAGAGGAGGGAGAGGGATAGAGGGAAGGAAATAGGGAAGGAAGGAAGGAGGAGAAAGAGGAAGGAAGGAAGAAAGTAGGGAATGAAGGAGGGAGAAAGAGAGGAAGGGAGGAGAGAAAAAGGGAAGGAAGGAAGGAACAAAGGAAGAAGAGAGGGAAAGAGGGAGGGAAGGAAGTAGGGAAGGAAAAAAGGAAGAAGAGGAGGAAGAGAGGGAGGGAAGGAAAGAAGGAAGGAAGGAAGCAAGTAAGCAAGCAAGGAAGGCAGGCAGGAAGGAAAGATGAATTAAAGGAAGGAAAGAAATAAGGAAAGAGAGAGAGAGGAAAGACAAAGAGAAAGAACGAGAGCTAAAAGACTCAATTGCAGCATTCTTTCCTGATCTTGATGCTCCTGAATCCCTTCCTATTTTCCCTCCTCATATAACCCACTCTTAGATGGAAATCCACCTCAGTCCCAGCTCTCAGGCTGAGTTTAGTGAAAATATTTGTATTACCAGACGGAGGACTCATACCATCAAGGAGGAATGTCTCTGACAACAGGAACCTGTTCCTTTGCAAATGTTCACTGGTACGTCTCCTAAATTTGAAGAACCAGCATCACACAGAACAACAAAGAGATCCTTGTTAAAGCAAAAGTTCTAGGCTCTGACTTTTCCTTCTGCTTATGCTTAAGAATGCTGAATTAAGATTTATAGAAAATTCATGCTAACCAGCTTCCTCTTCACCTAGGACTTGCAAATAATCCCTTTTCATTTTGGCTTCAAGGGAATGAGATTTGAACAAGGTCATGTTGTAAGCTTTCCTTTCCAACCTATTTTTTAAGCTTCTGCTGAAGTTATCATCTTCATGTTCACCACTGATCATATAATACCACTGCAAAATAAAAATTCTTATATAGCTCCTTAGTATCTACTCAACAAAGTCCAAAATCTTTTACTGTTATTTGAGGTTTTTTATGATCTGCTTCTAGTTCTTTTCTCCAGACTTATCTTTGCAGTCCTCCTCCCCTTCTCCCACCTCCTCCTGCTACTTCAACTTCTTTCAAGCTTCTACTGTTCCCCAGACCTCCCCCTTGCACACTGTCACCAGTTCACAAAACTTTTACTCCAAAATCAGAGCACTTTGATTAAAGTGGTTTATAAAGAAGAGGAGAAAAACATAAAGTGGGCATGTTCTACCTACAGTCATTCATTTATGCTAAGTTAGTCACATTAAATGCTCCCCCATCCCACTCTATACCCCATCCCTAGTCAGACTAACCTAATTTCAGGGACAAATTATACAATATTTCCCAGTGAGACCACATAATACAAAAAGCTAATTTAGCAGTAATTTTGTCATAAAATTTTTCAATGTGGTTGTCACAACTCATGGCTGTCATTGCATTTACACAATATCACTTGTCAGCAGAAAATTCTGAAAAGTAAATGTAGGCTGGCAAAAAAAAAAAACCTAGTAAAAAGAATTGTGCAGTTCTGGAGGAGAGAAGAGAAAAGTATCACTTTTAGATTCCTGGGAACAACTAGGGGCTAATGACCTGCATTTAAGTCCCATTTTGGAGGATTGAATTTTTCAGGGTCTGAAGTAAGGATTCTGTGATGTTTAAATTGACTGTCATTCTATGATCTCTGGAATTACAGAATCAACTGAAAAAAAAAACTGATAGAATGAAATTTCTCAGTCCTTCAAATAGAGGGGTCTAAGTGTTATCTGTAATCCTCAACTTCTAAAATGGTGGCAAGTTAATATTTTTATTATTCATTCATTTTACTATTCCCCAGATGGAGGAAGAAAATAATTTTTCTATGTTGAACAGATGGAATGCTATGTCCATTTGTGGACAACACATTTTAGAAGGATCAGAAAGGGTGATCAAGATTGCCCCAGCATGATATGGTGGGAAAAGCTCTAAAGTTAGAGGATCTGGAAGTTCCAAATCTCTCCTCTGGCCTTTGCCACCTTTGTAATTTTGGGTAAGTCAAAACTTCCTACAGTATAAGCTATCTTACCTGTAATTAGAGAAGATTGAAATATGTGATCTCTGACATCTCTTCCAGGTCCAAATCTAAGATTCTGGCATATGTTCAGAGATTGCTCCAAATAACAGTTGCTGAAACTAGGGATATTTAGTCTGGAGAAAAAGGATGGTGGAAGAATATTCATAAGGAACTGGGAGTGTTTTTTTTTTTTAACTGCATGTATTTATATAACTGAGATTAATTTTTTTTTTTTAGGACAACCGGGCTAGCTTTCTGAGGGACCTTCAAATGGGTCTTGGTCTTAGTGGAGAAGTGAAGAAGACAGGACAGCCATCAAGAGATTCTTTATCTTTGAGTCTGTCCTCCAGCCTTCAGTCCTCTGTCTTCTCTATCTCCCAATCTGTCTCTCCCAGATCTCTTAGCTCTTATACTCTATTATAAGTACATCATCATAGTTGTCTATCTTGTAGAATAGGTGTCAACTTGTAGAACTATACTAAGTACTAAGTACATGTAAACTAGAGAATCATTATCTCAATTCCACCGAGTTAACATCTTGTTGTAGGATTAAATCAATCATACTGAACCTTAGATATACCTTTTCAGAGGTCCTGCCCTCTACAAGAGGGTAGAACTGCAGTACCAAAAAAAAAATCAGGATTAGGATCAATGTAGAAATTCTGAAGTCAGAATGGAGCAGTTTTAGCTCTCTCTGCTGCTTTCATGATGAAACAAGATACCAAAAAAGATATATAGTTAAAGTAGTCTTTAGGGGAAATATCATATCCTTTCAATCATATTTAACAATATATTATAAACTAAATATGAATTTTTAATAATCAGAGCATCAACAAACAAACATAAAGTAAGCCTAAAAGAGATGTTATTATCCTAAGTAACTTAATGGTTGGACATTAGTAAAAATAATCAATATAAAAACCAAAACATCCAATCACATGGTCACCTCAATAGAAGAAGAGAAGCTCTTTGACAAAGCACAACATTCTTTTTATGCTAAAAACATTACAAGATATAGGCATAGCGGGACCTTTTGTAATATAATTTAAAAAAAAATCTATCTAAAACCCAAAGCAAGCATCACATGCCACAGAGATTCACTAGAATCTCTTTCAATAAATACAAGAATGAGACAAGGACACCACTCTATTCAGTATTATTTGAAATATTTCTAGGAATAATAGCACTAGGCATAAGATGAGAAGGAATGAAAGGAATAAAAATGAATAAAGAGGAGATAAAACTATCCATGTTCAACAAAGATATGATGGTTTACTTGGAAACCCCCAGAGAATTAGCAAAAATATCAAGATAATTAATAGTTAAAGCAATGTTGGACATTATAGAATTAATCCTCAAAATTCAAAAATATTTTATATAATGATAACAAAACATAAGAAGCAATAAGAAAGGAAATCCCATTCTAAATAAATACAACATGAATAAAATATTTGGGCATGGCATTAATATCCCAAAACACACCAATGATTTGTATAGATTTAGTTACATAGTACTACTTTAAAAAATTTAAAGAACCTTAATAGCTGGAGGAATAAGTTTTCATGGATAGACCAATAAAAATGACAATAATAAAATGAATTTATACTTTTAATGGTATAATAATTGAATTACAGAAAGAATATGTTATAGAGCTTGAGAAAAATAATAATGATAAATAATAACAATAACAATAAGAATACAACAATAATAAAATAATAAAATCCATTTGAAAAATAAAGTATCTCAAATATTTGGGAAATTATGAAATGAAGTTAGGATAAAAATGGAATAGTAGTCATAGGCTTCAAACTATGTTATAAAGCAAAAGTGATCAAAACATCTTGTTTTGGACAAAAGGAAAGAGATCAGTGGAAAATACTGGACAAGAAATACATGACTCATTCTGAATCCATCACTATTCTATTAGATGAACAAGCTTCATCACTAGTCCACTGAAATCATTATTGATTAAGGGATTATAGTTTTTTGGGTTTGGGGGTGTTTGGTTTTTTTCTTAGTAAATTTACTTATTTTAATACACATTGTTTTATGAATCATGCTGGGAGAGAAAAATCAGAGCAAAATGGAAAAACCATAGGAAAGATTTTTTTTAAGCAGAAAAAAGAAGTAAACATAACATGTGTTAATTTACTTTCAGTCTCCTCAGATCTTTTTCTGGATGTAGATGGCATTTTCTCTTCAAAGTTTATTGGGATTGCCTTGGATTACTGAATCACTGAGAAGAACCATAGTTGATCATTGCACATTCTCACTGTTACTGTGTACAATATTACATATTCCTGGTTCTGCTTGTTTCACTCAGCATTAGTTCGTATAAATCTTTCCAGGCCTTTCTAAAATCAGCTTGGTCATCATTTTTTATAGAATAATAATATTCCATTACCTTTATACCCCACAGCTTATTTAGCCATTGCCTAATTGAGTGGGCTTACACTCCTTTTCCAATTCTTTGTTACCACAAAAAGAATCACTACCAATTTTTTTGGACATGTAAGTCCTTTGAATTAGAGTTTTAAAATTTTGTGTGTCTGTGTTTTTAACCACACATCTTGACAATGGGACCAATGTGTTTTCATAGTTAATCCTGAATCCCTTCTTGAAAGAAGGAAGATCATGGAACTAAATATTTTCCTTCCAGAGAATCTATAGACAAGGCTTGGATGCTTAAAGTGCCATTGATTTCAGCTACTGCTTACAGAAACTTGGGGACAATGTTAGAATTGTAAAAAAAAAAAAAGTCAAAGATCAACTAAACTTATCTCAAATCTTTGCTACAGTAAAATCTGGATTGTTTTTTCCCCCTAGGGTTACCTTAGTTTGGTCCTCTTAAGGAATGTGTTTTTTTTTTTTTAATTGTAATTAGGATTCATGGAGATATTATGAAATTGGAATTGCAAAAAGTATGACGTACTCATGTAATCACTGTTCCTGTATGTTCACCTCTTTCTGTGAACACAGACTATCATATGAAAAGAGTCCCTAAATGCCCTTCCTAAGGCCTACTTCTCCATTTGATGCCAAAGGACTAGACTTAGGGAACTTTCTTTTGTTGTCTTATACCAGGTACAGCCCTCATAGAGGGCTATGAGAGCAACAATTTAACATCTTGCTCTTTTCCTTGAGAGAAAAGATGACCAGGAAATGGCGAATGGAGGAATACAAGTGATCAAATGGAAACATCACCATCATTGCTAGCCCAGGGTTTAGATTAAAAGTTATCACATCTAGCTCTTTCCAAGATGACTTAAAATCGAGTTTCTCCTTCCTTTGCTTGCTAAGACCTGAACTGCTCACTGTTTTCTGTCTGTTTCCCCTGTTACAGTTGATAACATCAACCATTTAGGAGCTCTGTGAATGCGTCTCCTTCCAAGTAGCTCCAGGTGGGGTGATGCTATCAACTGTAACAAGAGTAACAAAGGAACCTCAGGGCCTGGACTCAGGTCTTGGCTTGTAAAGTGCCTACAGTTCAATCTCCAATTCTTCTCTATGTATTAATTAAACCTGTTCTTGTCTGTTCCTGAAATGTCACGAAGTACTTTTTAAAACATTTTTATTTCAAGTTTTGAGTTCCAAATCTATCCATCCCTCTCCCCCCATTCCCCTCCCTGAGACAACAGTAAGCAATCAGATATAGATTATATGTGTGCAATTGTGTAAAACATTTCCATACTAGTTGTTTTGTACAGGAAGACTCAAATAAAAAAAAAGAAAAAAAAAACATCCTGCTTCAGTCTGCATTCAAAAATTATCAGTTCTTTGAAGGCATTAGTCCTTTGGGTTGGTCTTGGATCATTAATGTGCTGAGAATAGCTAAGTCATTCACAATTCTTCACTGAATGATATTGTTATTACTGTGTAGAATCTTTTCCTGGCTCTATTCACTTCACTATACATCACTTTCTATAAGTCTTTCCAGGTTTTCCATAAATCACTTTTGCAAAAGTTAAAAAACAAACTTTTAGAGAAATTTTAGCTCTTTGAAGTGTAGCAGAAATATAAAATTGGTATTAAGAAGGAAGCAGAGAAGGATTTTAGGATGTACAGTTAGAAAAGCTCTTAAATCACTTGGTCTAAAACCCCTTATTTTATGGAGGATGAAACTCAAAGCAATTTTCATATGTGGAGTTTTTTGACAGAGATACTGGATGAGGTTTGCCATTTCTTTCTCCAGCACATTTTTGCAGATGAGGAAACTGAGGGAAACAGGGTGAGGTGACTTTTCCAGGGTCACACAGCTAGTAAATACCTCCAGTCAGATTTGAACTCAGGAAGATGTCTTCAACTACACCAGTATTCTATCCACTGTACCACCTAGCTGCTCCCTAAAACTGGAATACTATTTCAGGATATTATAGAGATGTTCCTTAGTTAAATAATGGTCAGACTCAATATCCCTTATAGTTTGTGATTGATCACTAAAGGAGAAAGAGTGGGAAAGGCAAAGATATAGGATTGATTTTCTCTGAATCACCTGTAATTTCTAAAGATTAAGTATTAAGCATGATGGGCTACACCCAGCTCTGCTAAAAAGTGCTACCTTGTCCTAGAAGAGAGCCAAGATTGGCTACCCCTTCCTGGAGTGACTGTGCCCTCTAAGAGATCCATTCCTCTCATGAATGGCTGTGTCCCTACCTCCAACTAATCTGACTATGACACTGTCCTTTTAGTTGTTCATCTTCATCTCCCCACCACATTCCCAGCTGAATTTGCCTTGGGTATAGTGTTGGCTACTCAATGTGGTGATAAATTTAAAAGGTGTAACTTAACCCTGGGAGAAAATAAGGGATCCTGTATCTCAGAATAAAGTTCTTAATTTTTTCCATTCAGGGTCTTCTCTTCTTAGGAACCCCAATCATCAGGCAGAAACTAGGGGACAATTACACATGAAAAGTTCATTTTTCTTAATGCTACATTCAAAAATTGACCTTATCTATCTCTTTTTAAAAGGGAAATCTTAGTTTCCCACAATTTCCAATTGTGGAATAGGAAAAGTTAATGTAAGATACAAGTAAGTAACAAGATAACATTTCTTATGTGGTTATTGAGTGCCAGGATCTGTTCTAAGTTCACAGTTAAGGTCAATGGTTTCATTTGGTAATCAAGCTTTCTGGGTCTGCAGAGTATTCACTATGAGATCAGTGAATGAAATATCCATAAAGCTGACTGAGAATATGCTCTCCCATCTCACATTTCTCTCAGAATTTTGCCAGGAATTCTTCTTTGCGATGATTTGTGACAGTCAAAGGACCATAAAGTCAAATATAATCTTGGGTAAACTTGGGCCAAGTGAAGCCTTATTGTCATTACAAGATATGGCAGGGGGACATCAAGTATTGGATGGTATTCCTTTATCAAGCAGAATATCAAATGCAATTCCCCACATATATACACACACACACGTGTGTGTGTGTATATATATATATATATATATATGTATATATGTATATGTATGTATATATAGATAAACATATATATACACATATACATACATAGACACATATACATGTGGAGAGGTACATAAACATGTGTGTTCATACGTATGTATATACACATATCTATACACACATGTTATGTACATGTAAGTGTATAAAACAGAAGAAATGAAAGCAATTGGCCTGAGTCTGTAGGTGACCTTGGAAATGGGGCCAAGGCTGACCATTTTTGACACAGTAAAAGGCATTTAAACGTGTGTGTGTGTATGTATGTGTGTCTTAGATTTCTTAGGCAGTCAGTCTGGTAAGATCTATAAAACCCTTTTCAGAATTAAGTTTTTAAATGTATAAAATATATAATGTAGAGGGCCGCAGATAGTGGGGGAACTCTGGGCATGGTAAAAGACCTTTCAACCCAGAGGGAACCTGCTGACAATGTTTGGTTTGGCTCCCCACTTCCCTTTGGTATTCTCACTCTTTCTGAGAAGTCAAAGAGGGCATGACCACTTGTTGAAACAAGGGATACTTACAGTAAAAAAAGGCATTTACATGTCAATAGCAGGGTGCTTATAGTTAGCACTTGCTCAGTGTGATGTGATGATGTAATGGTTCTCTAGTTGGCACATGCTCAGTGTGCTGTAATGATGTAATCATATTAAGGTATTTAAGGACTGAGAAGACTTGAAATAAGGACTCCATATTTGACCAGCCTCATGGTTCTCCTGCCTCCTTCACTCCTCCACTAAGACCAAGGCTGGTCCCCAGATCTACATTACAATATAAGATTAGAAAGGAAACACATTTTAATGAAATAAGCATAAATATATTTTAAGAGTTCAAAGATGATATATTATGAACTCTTGCTCTAACAGTAACATAGATAAGGGGAAGCTGGGTAGCACAATGGAAAGTGCCAGGCCTGGAGTCAGGAAGTCCTGAGTTCAAATCTGATCTCAGACACTTCCTAGCTGTGTGTGACTCTAGGCAAGTCACCCTGTTTGCCACAGTTTCCTTATGTGTAAAATGAGCTGGAGAACAAAAGAGGAAAACACTCTTATATCTTTGCCAAGAAAACACCAATGGGATCATAAAATGAGTGAAAAGACAGGACAACAAAAAATCGATACAGAACTAGAAGAAGGCAAAATCATAAATACAGGAAGAATTGACCAGTTATTTTCTACTGAAATGTCAGTCTGACACTGGAATCACTCCAAACCAGAAGAGGAAAAATACCAGCGTGCGCTCTCTCTCTCTCTTGTTTTCCTCTCCATCCTGTAAATTTGTGGGTAAAGAATAAAATCTAGGTTGTAGCTATCTTTGTATCTTCAGCCCTAATGCAGAGTTTTGGACAAATGAGCTAATTAATGAGTGTTTGTTAAATTAATAAATAAGTATAAGAATGAAGATCCAGGTTGGAAAAGGAGTAATGACTGTGAACCCTCATTGGCTAGCACTCACTACTTTCTTGGTAGGTGACTCTGGGCAAATTATTTAAATTATGTGTGCCTCAATTCATCTATAAAATCTACATTATCTATAAAATGGGTAGATTAGATTTGCTGACCTTGGAAGTAAGTCCTGTCTAGCACTAAATCTATGAACCTGTATCATCATATGACGACATACTGAACTTTTCTTATAAGTTCTGATGTTCCATCATTTTCAATCATATCCAACTCTTGCTGACCTCATTTGTGGTTTTCCTGGCAAATATATTGGAGTGGTTTGAGATTTCCTTCTCATTTTACAAATGAGGTCACTGAGGCAAATAGGGTGAAGTGACTTGCCCAAGATCACATAGCTAATAAGTGTCTGAGACTGGATTTGAGCTCAGAAAGCATTTTTCTGCCTCTAGATCCAGTGCTCTAGCCATTGTACCACTGCTCTGTCTTACAAGTTAAAAAGAGCTACAGTGAAAAGAATTGGGAATTATAATTCTATTAGTAATGGTACAACTATGGACAAATCATTAAGCCTCCCCTTGTCAACATTGTGAAATTGGATTAAATGTCATCTCAAGCTCCTTCTATCTGAAGATTTCTAAAATTTTTAGACAAATCAGGATTTGGAAGAGTGTCCCTACCCCTTTTCACCAAAACTGGAAGAAATGGTTCTATTTTGAAATGATAGAGCACCAAATCCAAAGGAAGAAAGCCATTTAAATTAAATCCATTCTAGCCTTCTAGGATTATGAAATATTATTTTCTATTGAGGGCATTTCCTATCTACCTTTTTTTCTTTATTTCGGTTTTTACTGGGAGACTACAAAGTTCCAATCTCCAAAGCGACAAGAAATGAAATATTCATCTGGTGATGGGAGATAGAGGCAGCGGTTTAGGAGGCTCCTTTTCTCACTTCTCCCAGATTTGAAAGCATTCTATTTTAAAGTGATTTACATTTGGAAAAGTAGGAAGGGAATTCATCCAAGGGAGCAAAGTAGCATCATAACCGAAATCTCTAAGGGATCTCAGAGCAAGGTACATTAGCCTGCCAACTAAGAGTATTTCCAGATCCCAAAGAAGTGTTGGAAAATGCTGAGTATTACAAGAGAGGCAAATGCTTAATAGATTCTTAGACATGCATTAGGGATATGACTCATCTATTGATCTAGAAGCCAGGAGCTGCCAATTCCGTCTCTGGGAATCTATTTGTTAACAAGGACTTTGACCGTTTCCATGAGATTTTTCTTCCTCCAATTATCTTCCTAGTTCAAATTTCAATGATTTTTTTTTTTCTCTTCTTCAAATTATCTTATGAGTTAAGTAGCTGGCTTGACTTAATTCTTTCTAAGCATGAGAGAGTTTATGCATCTAAGCTGTGTAAGGGAAAGAATGGCCTTTGTTGTTGTTGTTTTGTTTTGCTTTTTATTCTTTTTTCTTTATATTTGAGAGACTTAGCATTAAGCTTCATATCCTGTTGGTACTTCTGAGCTCTGTGTCTTGAAATAAATTTGGAGCAACATTTTTACACAGTGGAAAGAGCTGTGGGGGATTCAAGGAACCTGGGTTTAAATCCCAGCTTTCTCCCAGTGACTTGAAATCACAGATAAAGACCTCCCTGGGTCAGGGTTTCTTCATCCATAAAATGAGGGGCTTCCAGTACATGAAATAAAAAGTAACTGCCAAATCTAAATCCTATGAATTTTGTAAAAACTCTTTTCACTTTATTCTGCATAATTTTTCCTCTTTTACCCCTGTAGATTATTTCATTGTTTTCTTTATAGCCAAAGCATCTAGCACAGTGGGAATCTGGGCACTTAATAAATAATTTTTTAAGATTCAATCGAAAAGTTCCAGTACTTAGCACATTGCCTGGAACATAGTAGATACTTAATAAATGTTTATTGAACCTAATTGAAGAGTCAGATTGATCCAGTGGAAAAAAAGTTGATTTTGGAGGCAGGGATCTGGGTTTGGTGCCTTTTATGACTTCAGTTAAGTAACTCTGTGGGTCTCAGTTTCCTCATCTGAAAAAGTGAAGTACTTCTTTGGACTAGCTATTCTCCATGAGATTAGTGAAGATTAGTGAAGATAAATGTTCTTTTGGATAAAATCAGATAAAGTCAACATGGTGTTCAAGCTAAGTAGAGGATTGGGGGGCCAAGCAGTTTGGACTGACAAGAGCTGGCGATGGCATCAGTGATTTTCATTGTCATCAAAATATTCTTTTTCTCTTCTTAGGTGGTTTCTGCCCTCCATGGAGAGTTGTCTGTCATCATTGCAAGAGATTTGTCATTTCCTTGAGGTGGCACCTATGAGGGCAAATCACAGTCCAATCACCATTTTTCCTTGTTACTTGTTCTCCCATAATTCCTCCACATGATGGTCACCAACCTACTTTTGTGTGTGGTAAGGGTTATTTCTCTAATTCTTCTCCCATTCTATCTCACCCTCAATCAATGACTGACTGATGTCTTTTTCTGCCCATATGTTTATTTGGGGTCATCTTCCACAACACTATACAGTATGAGTAACTGTTTTAGGATTAATATGGAGTTCAGCAATCTTTGCTGTTTTGTGTTCTATTCTTAAGTATGGGTGAAGAGTCCATGTCTTCCCTCCCCATATTGAATTTGCAACAAGTCAACCAATAAGCAATTGAGTAATGCACTTCCTATATGCCAGGAAATAGAAATATATATATATATATATATATATATATATATATAAATAAATCAAAACAATCAAAACAGATCCTGACCATAAGGAGCTTATGTTCTGCAAGAAACATGTTAGATTGTGCTACTATAAACCAGTGCTGGATGTATGGGTGGAAGTTTGCAAAGCATTTTCTCTAATGTTAGAGAATGAAAGAGACAGATGGGTAGACATAGTGACAAAGACACCTAGAAACAGGGGAAGAGACAAAAACTGAGACATAGAGAGTTTGAGGTCTTTTTGCAAATCTAGTATGAAGACTGAGTAAACCATTGACACTCACTGTGTATGAGCGTAATTGTTAGGTCAATGAATAAGAGAAAACTTAATTAAACACCACGTTCTTTCAAATAATCCTCATATGACAAGGTCCTCAAATTCATGTAAAATAAGAGAGGGGATTGTAAGAACTGGGTTTTGTTTAGCTTTGAGAAGAGAAAACTCAGGTAGGGGCTGATAAAATTGTGATGTTGTACTTAAGGCCACAGCTTTGGAGCTGAGAAGAACCTCAGAGATCATTGATTCCATTTTACAGATGAAAAAAATTGAAACTGAGAGACTGAGGCTTAATACTAAGAGCAAGAGCAGAGATTTAAACTTAGATTTCATGACTCTTAGCTCAACACTCCATGACATTTAAATTACAGATTACATTTGTTTGGTTGAACTCCAGAACATACAAAAGGAACAGTAGGCATAAGTTCCCCATAAAGGGGTGGGGGGTACTTTGAAAGAAAATTGTAAAAGTAATTAGAAGTATCCAGAACTGAAATGAGCTGTCTCGGAAAGGAGAAGCTTCCTCTCTAATTAAAATTCTTCAAGGAAAGGCTAACTGACTACTTATCCCTGTGACAAAGAAGAGATTCTTGATTAGGCATGTCTTGGACTGCCTGAGCTTCTTCCATACATTGAGACTTTGTGATGCTGTTTCTCATCCTCCTGCTTAACAAAGGATAGCCAGGTCAGTGCTGAAGGTTGGAGTTTTTAAAACAAAACAAATAAATAAATAAAAACAATTTCCTTGATTGTCTCTTTATATATCCCAGCAAAAGGCCATTTTCCAGTATAGCAAGAGGAAAAAAAATCTCCTTTTCAATGTCTAAATTGCCATTAGAACCAACTAATCAGCCACTAATAGTCCAGCCATAGATTAGGAGGCTTCCTATTAGGGATTGAATAGAGTGTTGAATATTTTATTCAGTTGAACATTTCCAGGTCAGGGCCATAGATGGGAAATACTCTCCATTAGAGACATCATCTGTGCATAGGCTGAAAGACCTTGCAAACACTCACTTTGCCCTTTAGACAAATGCTGAGTACAGTAAAGCAGTTCTTTATTTTGTTTTGTTTCTCTTTTTCTTTTAATGAGGCACAGACTTGCCAAGAAGAATAAATTGGAAATGTTAGACTTCTCTCAGAAATCATCAGTGCAAGCTCTGTACTTGACAACTCAGATCACAGATTTTGGAACTTAACAGAATTAATTTTATAGTTAAGGAAATTGTAATGGTCCTTGATTGAAATAGATGTTTTATTTTTTAAGCTAAAGTTAGACTCTTTACGCATGGTCATCAAGTACTTTACTCCCTAATTTTGTCTAGAATAGAAAGAACTCTTTGTCTAGGAAGTTAAAATTTTCAGCAGCAAACTCAGACTTCTTGGATCACTTCAATTCCAATTTCCAAGGGAATTCAAAAGTACAGACAAGATTCATTTGGGTAATGAGGAGTGAGATATCTAATAACAAAGTTAATATATTTTAATGTTTAATAAAAGGGTCCCATTACGAGTCTCTATTGGATTACCTCTTTAAATGCTCTCCCTATGATCTTATAAACTGAATATCATCACATCTATATATTTGATAACCATCCCTCATTTGTTTGCTGAAAACAAGTCCCCTCTTAGATTACTAACTTCCCATTAAATAACTCCAATAGGTGAGTCAAGCACATGTCCAATATAGAATTCATTATTTTCCTCCTAAATTCATTCTTCCTCCAATTTTCCCCTTTTCTGTTGATGAGAGTACCATCCTTCCCATTACCACAATTAATAGTCTTGATAATCATTATACTGTATTCCTTCTCTCTAAACTCCAAATCCAATTTGATTCCAATTCCGATTAATTCTACTTCTACAGCATCTCCTGAATATACCACCTTCTTTTCTCTGAGTTCTCCTTACCTCATTTCCCTCAAGGTGCAGATTATGGGTTATTTTTTTCCAGAAAGCCTTTCTTGATGTTCTTTGTTGGTCACTGTTGGCTCTTTCCTCCAAGTATCACTTATATATTTACCTGTTCTGCTACTTTCCCTACAACATAATCTCCTCAAGGGCAAGTATTTTTGCCTTCTTTTTTTTATTTTTCCACATCCTACACAATGTTTTATTCATGGGTGACTCTTAATAAATTTGATTGGATTATTGGACATCTCAATATTCCTATTCAATCGCTTTCCTTCTAAGATCAGCCACAGAAAAATATAATCCTACAGAAAATATCAGATATGAAAAGTGTTTCACTTCTTTCTAATTTCCCTATGCTACATCCTTTTGCTATATTTTTCTATTATCATATAATCTAATTAGTACATCTTCTCCTCTAATGGCATCTTCCTCTCTAATGGCATCATTGAAGAGGGAAAAAGACTATCCATAAAGTTGTTTGTTATTTGAAATTAACTTGTGGCAGATGATTCAAACTAATTCTTTTAGTAAATATTTTTGGAACTGTAAAACTTGCATGACTATGCACATGTACAAATGACTTATGGCTTTTCTCTTAGTTGATGGTTCCCAGCCTCCATTGATATGCCACGGCAATGACTCATGATGTGGATGTAATTCTGAATTCTACAAGGCTGTGTCTGAAAAAAGATCCAGCAGTTCCTACCAAGGGGGAAAGAGTTTGAGGAGTCTGGAGAGGAGACTGTGTTACTTTTAGTTATACTAGCATTTACAAAGCACATACAATGGGCTAGATATTGGTTAGACAATGTAGTTGCATACTAAGGGCTGAATGGCTTAAGATGCTCATGGAAGGGTACCCATGACATTACACCCATGGTTGTCTTTAGGTAGTTATTTCCTAGGATCATGAATCTAGTTGCCTGAAACAAGAGAGAATAGAAGCTACCTGACCCAACTTCTTCATTTGATAGATGAAGAAACTGAGGCCCCCAAAGTTGAAGTGCTTTGCCCAATGCACTCAATCTAGGAAGTGTCAGAGCCAGGTTTCAAATCCAGATCATCCGCTTCCAGATTCAGCAGACTTCCTTGTGTACCGCACTGTTTTATTGTTATAGGAGAAGACTGTTTCTCTAGCAATGTTATCAAGTTTGACAAATGATCCTTCCTTCTTTCTCCCTCATTTTCTCTCCTCTGTATATGAAAAGTTGTGTGCAGGATGCCTTGCTGCATTTTCTCTCATTTCCCCCCAAAACAGCAAAATCTCCAGGCAGGAAGGGGGGGCGGGAAACAGTGGTTTTAGAAGCAGGGCATTTGGGGTTGAATGTAGGCTTGGTTATTCAATAGTTTTGTGACTTCAAAAAAGTCATTTAATCTTTCTGAGTCTCACCTTTCTCCTCAGTAAGATGAGGAGATTGGACCCAATATTTTCTAAGGTATCTCTAAGTTCTGCATCCTACAATCAGAATTGAAAATTTGTGAACATCCTTGGTTCTACTCTATATTTCTTGCTTTACTTATTTCAATTCTGCTGAGCCAGTTGCCCTTCCCAGTAAGAGCTCAGCCTCTCTGATCTCTTTGGGTGGCTAATTCAAGCATTAATTGATTTCAACCTCCTCTCCCTCTAATTGAAGGACTGGAAGCAGAATACCAACCTCCTCCGATGCCTTCCTTTGTTTGGGCAGAAATTGGACTTGAAGAACTCCACTTTACATGGCTGCTCTGTCCAGTTTCAACTCTGTGCAACAAGATACATACTAGGTACCCGAAGGTGTCCCATTTCCCACCTCATCCCTTTCCACCTTCAATTTCCCATCTCATTTCCTACTTTCTTTTATATGTGGATTGTATGTGGGATTGTAAACCATTGACAATTGGGGCTGTTTCTTTTTATTCATTGACTCTCCAGCACTTAGCACAGTGCTTGGCATATTGTAAATGATCAATAAATGTTTATTGGATTAGATTGGTGGCTGCTCCCAATAAAGGACATCATGAACTTAGTAATGGGAAAATCTGACAAATTAAGAACTTCACTTTCCAATGTATGATCATGTGAGGAGGTAACATTTAAAGGTCAATGCTATCTCATGGAAAGCATGCAGGCAGGGGACTCTGACTGCTGATGTTGCCCGAGACACTTAACCTTAACTGTAAAACAGGATGATGGAGCCTCTGAGGATTCTTCCCATTGTGCATCAATGATATCTTCGAACTCCAAATAAGTTACACATGAGGTAGATGAGGTGCATCCATCTAAAATGTAAACTACCTGAAGGTAGATTATTCCATTTCTGGAGTCTGTAGCACTAGCAGGTATAATCTTGTAATAGGAACTCTTAGTAATAATGATGATGATAGCTGCACAGCACATATGCTTACTATGTGTCTGGTACTGGGCTATGTACTTTATAATTATTATCTTTAGGAGTTAGGTGCTATTAGCACTCAAGTTTTCTGAGAAAACTGAGGTAAACAGAGATTAAGTGACTTGTTCAGATTCACACAGTTAATAATTTTCAGAGAAAGGATTCTAACTTAGTTGGCAAAGTCCAGACTTTTATTCATATGCCAGAAGCAATTTTCATAAGGGGAAGAGAGGAGGGAAGGGTTTAACATTTCTATATATCGAATACCAATTTCCTGAACTTTTATTTTTTTCCTGGCTGTTTTCCACATCCTCTCAGCTCTAGGTCCAGACATTTACAGATTCTGTTAAAAAAAAAATTCCCTAGGCTAAATTAGTTTGGGTCATTCAATGACCTTGCCTCTATCTCCTTGACACTTCCCTCTGCCCATCTACAGTAGACTCTTTCCCCATAATTCCCTTTCACCTTTACTCGTTTTCCTTCTCTATCCTATTACCTTTTATGTCTCCAGTGTTTCTCCTAGACTCCCTCCTCTGCTTGTCTCTCTGTTCTCTTTTCTTCTGCTTACAAAGTCTTTCTGTTATTTTACTAGGTTCCTGTTCCTATCTCAAGGTTTATATTTAAGAAAAGTCTTTAATGTTTTTCTAGTATTTGTATGTATGAGACATAGTTTTTTTTTTAATTTAATTTAAATATTTTAGGTACATGCTGTGCTTTGAAAGAAAGGAAGCCAAACTATAGAAAATTAAGTGTTTTGAAGGTAGCTGATGTAAGATAATAATAAAAATCATAGAAAAGCTTCCTAAAAAGTCACAGATTTTGACAACTTTTTTCCTTTAAATTCATCAGAATCTCTTTCAACTCCCTAAAGATGTCCTGGCTTATACTTTTAAAGCTGGACAGAACCTCATTGATCATAAGAAATCTTTTGAAAGGAGAAAGGTTAGGCTAGAAAAATCAGAGTTTTCTGAGTTATAATAATCAGAAAAAAATTAAATGCCTTTGGCCAAAGTTACCCACTAACTGAGAAGATAGCTAAAAAAAAAAAGTGGAAAAATTGAATCAAAGTTTCACCCCAGTTTAACCAACCAAGTCTCTGTAGGACAATGTAATTGAATCACTCTGCTTTAGCTGCTCCGCTTTCAGCAGAGTGCCTAAAAAAGGTCCAAAGCACCAACTGACTTCTCAGCAACAAAAGTTCCTTAAAGGAAAGGACCTGCTGCTAAAATCTTGGTCCTGGAAAAATTACTTCACATCAGAAATAAATAATGTTTTTTTGTTTTTGTTTTTTTAAATCAAAATAAAGGACACTAGAGAAGAAACATTCCCCTTTGTCTTACCAGTACATCCTAGATACACCACTGGCATTTTCCATCCATCCATGAATCTGATTCCTTCTGCATTCTCCCTGTCTCCCCAGCAGCATGTAAGCTCCTTGAGAGTAGGGGTTTTCTAACTATCTCCAGAAAGCATAGTGATTGTGAAGGGGGTGGTAGGGGGGACATAACATGGCAACTCCCAAACCCTCCTTCCAACTCTTTTGATGTCATCCCAGAATGTGACTATATCTGATGAGATTTTGACTTATAAAGATTATATGTCTATGATCAGGTCTCTTTATGACATATGAACACATATCTGATAAGGTCAAGAAAAGGAGAGCATGATTGGTTGAGAAAGCAAAGCTAGACACACCTCTGGAGACATTTCAGTAACTAACTTCTATTTGAGTGTCAGAATTTTAATTTAAGGCTTGTCTGTGAAAGAAATCCCTTCAAAGAGAGAAAGAAATGTCTCTTCCCCATCTCCTTCCCCATATCACTTTAAAGGTAGCTCCCGGGACAAAAGGAGACCTTGACTCCAGCAGGAGCAGACAAAATCTATTAGAAGTGACAGAATGCAGACAGGCAATCTGCAGCAGACAGTACAGAGAAGAGACTCACATTCAGTCTCTGACTGTAGAGACACATCTTTCAAACAGACAAGGCTACAAGGAGACAGTCACCCAAAAGAAGAATCACTTTTATGGAACATGACCTTTGGCTATGAAGAATCAAGTTCTCAAGAAAGACACCCTATAAGAAAGCTAGATCCTGGGAAAACAGACCCTGAGATGGACAGACTGGGAAAACAGAATGAGAACTGACTCTCTGATGGGCAAAAGGATTTCCTGCAAAAGTGATTTTCTTTTTCTACATATTAATCTTTTCTACATGTGCACTTCACTGCTTATTATGCTCTAAGTTTGAGCCCACTCTTGTCATAGATGCTGCTATTGTAGTTGAAAGAAAATGCAGCTCGAGGATGCAGAGAAAGGTTTGTAAGTATTTTGCCAGCTATTCATTTCAGAAAATGCCTTTGTTAAGAGCTAATTGGAATCTACTGTCCTGATTGTTAATGGAAGCATGCAAGGGGGCTCTTGAGTGACAATGTTAGGAAAACAAAACTACAAGGTCACCCTGGGACCTATTGGAAAAATACCAATTGATCAGTATGATTGGAACTTGGGGATTCAACCCAAAGAGGGTAATTCCTGAGGCAGTTAGGTAGTACAGTGGACAGAGTGATAGATCTAGGAAGGCCTGAGATCAAATCCCTTCTCAGACTTTCCTTATCTGCATGACCTTGAAGTTTACTCATCTATAAAATAGGAATAATAATAGAACCTCCTTCCCGGTTTTGTTGTGAGGATCCAGTAAGATAATGTATATAAAGAGCTTTGCAAGCCTTAAAACAGTATATAAATGCAATCCATTAAATGGTTACTATGTGCCAGGTACTGAGTAAAGCATTAGGAATATAAAGAAGCATGATAGGGATTCTAAGGTAGTCTTGTAGTAGAAATGATGTGGGGGAGAGGAAGAGCAAACTTTTGGTACCTCTCCCCAGCTTCCCCTCCCCCCCCCAAAAAAAAAAAATGGTTCCTGCTTTCAAGAAGCTTCCATTCTAATGGTGGAGACTGTATGTACACAAACCTGTTACATACAAAATATAGAGTAGACAGAGGGTGGGCTTAGAAGGCCAGGCAGTGATTGTCCATTACAATAGGGCTTTGTTGATCTGGTTATAGCAAAAGTTCTATGAAGAACATGTTTTGACCATAAAGATCCTGTTATATCCACCATATAAGAGTCACAGAAGGAGCATCTTGTTGCCTTTAAAATCAAGAAGCCAATGGGTTGAGCCAGAAGAGATACTGTTTACAATCCTTTGTCCTGCCACTAAAAATAGCCATTACCTTTCCACTGATGTAGCCAGTGACAGCTGGGAAGACCTGAATTCAAGGCCCAACACTGACACTTATCATGGAATCACAGATAAATCACTTAAACTTTCATGGCTCTGGACAATTCCCCAATGCCATAATTTTCGGAGAAAATGCCAGTCTACATTGGGAGAGGAAGTTCCTCATTGGGAAGTCATCACACAAAGGTCCATTCCCCATCCCCTAATCCCATTCTCTGTTTGCTATCTTTCTTAACTATTACACCCCCATTAGGAGTTTATAGAAGGATGGCTAACAACTTCCTCTGTCCCTGTTTGGAAGGATAGCACTGCTGGGCTTCTCTCGTCACAGATAATGAGAGGAAGGAGAGGGAAAAGTAGAAATTATGTTTTGTTTCAAGAAAACACGATTTCAGTCCTTACTGTGAACCTGGCCAAATTTCTAGCTTCTTTCCCTTTTTGTATAAAAGGACTTGGACCCTCAAGCTGCCTCCTTTTTCAGAGAATGGTTTCCAAAATGCTTCAGCACTGTTTACTTTAAGGTTAGGGGGAAGCTTATTTTGGTGAGGCAGCAAAATGAAGTAGCATTATCACAGGTTAGAAATGGGAGAGAGAAAGGGTCAACAATTGCTTCCCCTCCCCAAATTCCACCAGTATTCTACTGCCTAAGAACTCAGTGTTAAGTAAGATGGAAGCTCCACGAGGGCAGCAAACAAATCCTATCTGAACTCTGTATCTCCTCCAGGCTTATACAGCACATAATAGCTGTTTAATAAATGATTATTGAACGTTGGTGTGATCCTCCATTTTGATCTTGGGCTTTAGAGGTGGCAAGACGTCAGCTAATCCACGCTTTCATTTTACAGAAAATGAGCCAGAGGTCCCCAGATGTCAAATACCTTGGCAAGGTCCACACTGAGAGTAAGTAGCAAGGCTGGGATTCCAAAAATGACCTTTGACTACAAATCCAGCATTTCTCACCACCACCACCCCTGCGGGAAGAACATTCTCTACACCCTGGATTTAACTAAAATCTATCAATGACTCATTTGTTTTGGAGAATAAATTTGCTTGGAGAGACAATTTAGTCAATAAGATCCCTCCCTGCTAATAAAAAAAAACCCAATTTAAACAATTTCCAATTCACATTTTATAGCAATTATGAAAAAAAGAACGTGAAGTTCCACAGAACAAACAGATAATATGGTTTCGGATTATTTACCAACGGGAACAATGGTAATTTAGATGCACCCACCCCAGGGGAAGATGTAACTTCTCAGAAAATGAAGTTTTCTGCCTCTGTTAATGTGGCAAGTGGTTTTGACTAGGAGTTGGGGTGGGGGAGGGAAAGAGTGTTAAGAATACTCCATTTTGACTTAGTCCACAATTCAAGAAAATCTAAGAAGACCAGACTGGAGACGTATAACATTAGTCCTTTTTACTTTGTAACACAATGGAGTCTCTCGGGCTCTTTGCTTGCAAACCACTATATCATGGCATCCCAGTGTGTTAACTGCTAGACAGGTAGCAAAACAGGCCCCTTGGAAAGGCGTAATTAATTCATCCGTTGATCCGATAAGCGTTTGTTCAACCAACATTTGCATCCCAGCCATGTGTGGGATACAGAAGAAAGCAGTGTGCTGTAGAACAAGTCTGGCAGGGCCTCTTCATGATTCCTGTGCAGCAAGCAAATAATGGAGTGATTGTGGGAGCTCCCTCCGCCTTGACCCTAGAGTTGACCGAGAACTCCATGTAAAAGACTCCGGTTATCCAGCTGCAACCCTCCTCAAACAAAGATGGTGATGTCAGCTTTGGCATTCTGATCCGGTGAAAGGAAGCCGTTGTCCAGAAGCTCCCAAGAAGATAAATCACCCCCCTCCATTGGGTATTTACAAAGATGTCAGCAAAAAATACATGAACCTTCTCGCTAAAAAAGCCTTAGCCACATATGTGCAATAGAATAAGATGAATCCTTCTTTTGTATTTCCCACTGATTGTTTTGAAAATGTTCAGGAACAAAAGGGCCCTCGTTCCTGTGCTTTTGGTTTCCTCCAAAGATTGGACCAAGGAGAATATAGTCCCTTGGAGAATAATGTTGAATATGAAAATCTGACTCTAACTTTTTTCTCCTATGCTACGTCCTTTTGTATTTCTTTCTATTGCCACAAATGCCAATTAGTGTGTGGGCATCTTCTCTTTTGAAAAGGGGAAAGGCAAAGATCATCCTTCTGACAGTATCTGGGTCAGTCTTTTTTTTGAAAATCCCCATAGAGGTCCCTGGCACCTCCATCAGACTCTCTTTTTGCATGGAGCACAAAGCTTCTATCTGATTCCCCCCACTCCTTTTCCCCGTGTCCCAGTGCTCACTAACTACATCAATGTTTTCCTTTCTTTCCCTTTTTTTCCCCAATTCTACGCCAAACTTCCAAATAAATAACTAAGCCTTTCCCAATCACGTCCATTAAACAGGAATTCATTGGAGTCTTTAAACAAGTGCCTAATTGAAGATGTTTATCTTTGCCAAACGTACAGAACTCTGCCATCTCAAAGCGGGGGAAGAGGCAAAAGGTCTTAGGGACTTTGCGGTATTGATTTTATTCAATTTTGTAAGCTAAACCTTCTACTTTTATAAAAAGTGAAAAACAAAACCCACTTAAAACCTTACAGTTCTTGTGCATCGCGATGAGCATTTTTGGTTTGGGTTGGTTTGTTTATTTCCAGCAAAACACCCAGATTCCTATGTGGTTTGTTTGCCTTAGGGCATTTTAAGAATCCGAGGAATAGTAACTGGCAAACTGTGGTAGGAATACTATACCACAGAAATATGTTTATAAAGTTGGCAAGCAGATTTGTTTCTTGATGACAAGCTAACCACCGAGGAGCTAAGCTTTCCCCAATTAGAGAACCGAACAGTGGATTAAAACCACTAATGAGTTCTACGTGGAGTTCTACCTCTAAGTATTCCAAAGTGAGTTTTAGATTATTCTCACTGATCCTTACTACTCGCATACTACTGACCCAGAGTAAATATGATTTCCTACAACCCGCATTTTCTTATTGGAGTCAGAGGATCACGATTAACACCAATGCTTCACAATCTATATTCTTGATATCACGGAATTCAAGGGACTTAGGTTCAAATGCCAATTCTACCAGAGACATGCCCAAGAGTAAGCAAGAAAATAAGAATCTATTAATCACCTACTGGGTCTCGGACTATGACAGATGCTGGACAAAGTGACTCAGTTTTCTCCTCTATAAAATGAGTGTTGCATCCAGCCATTCTGGAGAGCAATTTGGAACTATGCTCAAAAAGTTATCAAGCTGTGCATACCCTTTGATCCAGCAGTGTTTCTACTGGGCTTATACCCCAAAGAGATACTAAAGAAAGGAAAGGGACCTGTATGTGCCAAAATGTTTGTGGCAGCCCTGTTTGTAGTGGCTAGAAGCTGGAAAATGAAAGGATGTCCATCAATTGGAGAATGGTTGAGTAAATTGTGGAATATGAACGTTATGGAATATTATTGTTCTGTAAGGAACGACCAGCAGGATGAATACAGAGAGGACTGGCGAGACTTACATGAACTGATGCTGAGTGAAATGAGCAGAACCAGGAGATCATTATATACCTCAACAATGATACTGTTTGAGGATGTATTCTGATGGAAGTGGACTTCTTTGATAAAGAGAGCCTTAATTGATCAAAGATGGGCAGAAGCAGCTACACCCAGAGAAAGAACACTGGAAATGAATATAAACTGCTTGCATTTATGTTTTTCCTCCGGTTATTTATACCTTCTGAATTCAATTCTCCCTGTGCAACAAGAAAACTGTTTGGTTCTGCACACATATATTGTATCTAGGATATACTGCAACCCATTCAACATGTAAAGGACTCTTGCCATCTTGGGGAAGGGGTGGAGGGAGGGAGGGGAAAAATCGGAACAGAAATGAATGCAAGGGATAATGCTATAAAAAATTACCCTGGCATGCGTTCTATCAATAAAAAATTATTTTAAAAAATAAAATAAAATAAAATGAGTGTTGGACAGATAACTTTCAAGGTGCCCATTAGCCCTAACTATCCTGCACCCCTTATGATGTGACTTGGGGGTCCCTAAGAAAATAGGCCTGGCAGGATTTTCCCTCTGCAATCATACATGTGAAATTATGCATATACAAAAAACCCTTATTATATGGGACAGTATGAAAACTGGCTTAATGTCCTCTCAAATCTGGGCAAAACTTCTCTCCTGCCTCATTTGTCCTAAGGGGAATTTCACACCCTCAACTCTGTGGCCAACATTTGTGGCTTCCAATGAGTTATTTCTAACCTACAGTTACACCATGGCCAAATTAGTTTCAGGAATGCCTGATTAAATGATTTCTAGATCCCCTTCTAGCTATAAAAGTCCTTGGAATATTAAAAGAGTTTTTTCCTCGGATGTTAGAATTTCCCTACAGGGAAGTCCAGCGATCTGTTCTGGGATCATATAATGGGTGATTCAACTGTGCAACCCAGCAGTAATCCTGGCTGTTTTTTATCTAGCATTATGCATCTGCCTCTAGCTAGAGAGTTCCAACTGTTATTTTCCTACTGTATTCCAAGTGGAACAATTTGATTTCTTCTCAATTCCTGAAAGTTCTCTCCTATTTCTCTGAACCCAGGAAATTCCATTATGTTTTTGTGGATTTTTTTGCATTTGGGAACTTTTTGCCTCTCATTTCCCTTCTTTGTCTCAAGGCTTCATTGTGATGTTATCAGTTTTAATGTTATGAGATCAACATAAAGATACTTAAAAGAGGTATTTATTATTATAGATTATGGATCCACTTTAGAATAAATAATAGGCTAAAGAATTAAGTTATTCCAGACATTGAAGTTTCTAAGGAAGTTTCTAATTCTAAGGAGTTCTATAAGAATTTCTTTACTCAGCCTAGAATTAGGAAGACTTGAGTTCAACTGAAGGCTATCATCTTCTCCATATGTGACCTCAGGCAAGCAACCTAGCTACTCTCAGCCTCAGTTTTCTCAGCTAAATTAGGGATAATAATAGCATCGAACTAATAGGGTTACTTTGAGGATCAGATGCCATAAGATTTGTTTTAACTTTGCAAAACTTAAAGTACCCTATACATGTGAGTTATTATGATTATGATGATGTATTTTTCCAATCAAATATTTTATCACATTTGGTAAAGTGGACAAATATGGGATGATGAAGAAAACAAACACATGAAATAATCATTAGGTAAAAAGTTGAAACTCCTTAGGTCAGAAGCCTGGTCATATTTGATCTGTTGTTTCTTAGGTGAAAGGTGCTTTCTACTGTTTAAGTTTAAAACCACCCAGAGGTATGAAGCCTCCCTGCAGCCCTTTCAGAACATAAATATGACTTATGGGCATTGTCTCCTAGTGAGAGAAACAACATAAATGTAAGTTGGCCCCCCAAGTCTTAGGGCAGTTCTCAGTATGGAAGCTAAAAGCTGTTCCAAGCCTTTTGAGACACGTATAAAGTAATTGTGGAAACCTGGAAGGATCAAAGGAGACCTTTTGGAGGAGGGGATTTTAAAAACTGTCTTGAAAGGAGGCTGTCCTGGAAGGAGACTAGATAGTGAGTCAGGCAGCCATTTATTTGGAGCCAAAGTTAGATAGAGTCCAAGCTTGGAGTCAGGAAGACTCATCTTTCTGAGTTCAACACTTAACCAATTGTTTGACACTGGGCAAGTCACTTCACCCTATTTGCCTCAATCTCCTTATCTGTAAAATGAGCTGGAGAAGGAAATAGCAAACCGCTCCAGTATCTTTGCCAAGAAAACCCCACTAAGAGTTGGACACAACTGAAAAAAAAAAGATTCAATAACAAAGAAAATGAATCAAAGAGACAGAGGTAAAGAAATAAAGTAGAGCTTTAGGAGTCAGTTGAGGCAACGCTGGAGAATATAGAATATGGAATCTTGTATAGAGGAATTAATAAGGATTTCAACTAGATTAGAATGGGAAGGGAGTGAAGAAGGGTATTAGGTCAAAAACCTGGAATGATAGGATAGCTAGGAACCAGCCTGGTAAGGACTTTAAATTGAAGGAAAAAAGGAATAAAAGAAGAAAAGCTTGTGCTTTAACCTAGAGGCAATTTGGAGATATGAAAGCTGCTCAAAAAGGGCAGTGATGTGGTCAGGTTTATAGTTTAGGAGAATAAATATGACAATATGGAAGATTAATTGGAAAGAGAGAAACTAGAGTGAGAAGACAAATGAGGAAATGCTGACAATTGAGGTAATAAGATCTTGACCTAGAGTGGTGGCCATGAGAGTTTGGAGAAGGGACTAAATCAAAAGCATGTTATGAAGTTACAGTTGGCCAAACTTGGAAACTGACTTGTTAAGGTGAGGGAAAGAGGAGAGATAAAGATGCCTTTGAACATGTGTCCCTGGGTAGCTGAAAGGATAGTGGGTCTTTCATGGAAACTACAATGTTTGTAAGAAGGGAGGTTTCAGGATATAAGGATAATGAATTCTTGATATGTATTCTATTGGAAATATATTTACAAGCTCTAATTGTAAAACAATTACTGATGGGAAATGTGGTATCCTAATCAAAATTCTGGTATATGCTGGTTTTAAGTCTCCAGGACTCTCCAGTCTTCCTCAATGAATACAATGTTTTATTTACAATTTTGTTCTCCTCCCCAACTCCTGCATTCAAACTTGGGGATTTCAACATATATATTGACACTTCCTCAAATAAACTAAATATTCATTTTGCAGCCTACTCACTTCCCATGAGATACTTCTGCGCCTTAATGATGATTTAAGTGATGGTTAATAAATATTTATTGACTGACTGACTGCTGCCTGATGAAAATGTATCTAAGGAGAGACTAGAATCAGATTTATAGCTATATGAGATATAGACCTAAAAGTGAGAATTAAAATCAACTGAGATGATTTTATTAGTTAGGGAAAGTATAGAGGGTTTCTGGTCCTAGAAAAAAGCCCTTGGGTATGTTATAGACCTAAGGAAGGATGGGGATATGAATGGTGATTCAGCAAAAGAGAGAAGGAGGCAGCCTGAAAAGCAGAGAAATGATTAGAACAAAATGGTGTCTTGAAAATTCAGGTAGGAATTCATCAATCAGATAATTAGTTCAGAGACTTTATTAACCTCCCAGTGATGCCTGGGCCAAGCACTGTGGTTGACATTGTGGACTCAAATACAATGAATGAAACAATCCCAACTCCAAAGGAACTTACAAACTAATGAGTATTGAAGAAATGGAAGAAGCTATGATCATCAATGTCAAGAGATGAAGAATAGTGGGGATAGAAAAATGACTACTGGATTAACAATTGAGGCATCTCTGGCAGTCTTTAGTTTATGAGGAACCAAAAGAATAGAACAGAATAAAGGATCAAACGATGAGGGAAGAATTGACGTTGAGAGACATATATATGAAGTATAGGTTAAGTATTTAGTATAAATTTATACTTATGTGAAAGGCTAAGAATACAAATAGAAGCAAATACGTTCTTGTTATCAGGAAACCGACATTTTAGTAAAGGAAGACAACACATAAAGTAATGCTCGGGAATGTTGGGAGCATATTGCAGGGAGTGCTGTGATTTCTGGTCCCCAGGGAAGCTCATCTCTCATCTCTGGGAAGGGGCAGGGCTAGAGTCCAGATTTTACATGAGACAGAGTTCTAGGGCGATGGAGAAGAGATTATAGAGTTGGAGAGTAATGGATTATAAGACTGGAGGGCACCCAAATCAAACTTTTACTCTTTTCTAATTTTGCCCACAGTTAGTCCCTAATGCCTCACACAATGTTCATCACCATGGTGTGACTATAGATCCTTAAGAATAGACATGCCAGTGGGCAGCTAGGTGGTGTAGTGGATAGAGCACCAGTCCTGAAGTCAGGAGGACCTGAGTGATCTCAGACACTTAACATATATATATATATATATATATATATATATATATATATATATGTATGTATGTATGTATATATATACACACATGCCTATAACAAGAAGGAGGAGGAGGAGAGAAAGGAAAGAAGGAAAGAAGGAAGGAAGGAAAGAAGGAAGGAAGGAAGGAAGGGAAGAAAGGAGGAATGGAGGGAGAGAGGGAGGGAGAGAGGGAGAGAGGGAGGCAGGAAGCGAGGGAAAAAGAACAAAAGATGTTTTCATTGTATACAATACTGGGGCTGCCATTTGCCACTAATGAACTTTGACACTTTTCTTTCTAGTTTTATCTAAGTTAATCTCTGGAGCATTACAATTTTGGGTGACTCCAAAGAGAATGGTAAGATCCATGAAGAGAACAAATGCCTGTAATACATTTTCAATAATTTCTAATGAAATCTATCAAAAGACATGGTAAAGGAAATGAAGAATCAGACAAGAAGACAGTAGATCATTTATCTTCATGATTTCACAGATTTTGAAGTAGAAGTAACCTCAAAGGTAATTTAATTCAATCTTCCCATTTTCAAGGTAAGGAAACGGAGATCAGAGAGACTAAACAATTTGACTGAGATCATAGAAGTAGTATGTCTCTTTGCTCTAAGCTCAGATCTTTTTTTACCATTCCATGATACAATGGACAAGAGGGGAGGCGACCAGCTGGTGAATTAGTATTTACAAAACATTAAAACACCAAAGTGGAGAGATCCAAAATATTGAAGAGTCTTTTATGGAGGGTTTATGGAAGGATGTGGACAAGTGCTGGCTGCAATCTGTACCAGTGGAGAGACTTGAGAGAGGACCTTGAGAGAGACCAAAGTACTGTACTATCCGGAATAGTATAATATATACTATCATCACTCATGTAAATGAATGGAGATGATTTTTACGAGTGGATCAGGGCTTGAAGCTCCTTCCTTTATGAACCCTTTGGTTACCAGCAGCTCTGTTTTACAAATGTCAAGTTTCATAGAAGTTGAGCATTTTGTTGCGTGTAGAAAAACCTATCTGACTCTTCAGCAAAGGCTGGATGATTACACAGACATATATTAACCCTCTGATTTATACAGCGCATTCTGTTCCATGCCTAAAAGAGTTCCAAATGCCCACTCTAATATGCAAAGCATTTCACAGCTGCCCCTCTCCACTCCACTTAATCCATTAGAGGAAAACACCCGAAGAAAGAGCATCTATCTTGCTGATCGACTGCAACATAAAAATTTCAGGAGATATACTCAGCAAATGCTGAAACATAGCTAGGCCGTTGATGCGACTCAGTGTGTCTTGGAGGGAGCTTCTTTTTGTATAATTTAGAAGCCAGGCAGAGGATGATGAGGATTCCACCGTCATTAAGACATAATCAAAATGAAGAAGGAGGAGATGAATTTTATGTTGTGCTAAAAAGAATGAACAAAATCCTTTCTGGGATGCTCATCCACCTGGAAGGCCAGAAGACCATTTAGCAGGTTACTCCCTCCAAGGCACTAAATGGTATTTGGCATTTCACCAAGGTTAATTAAAAGAAACTTGTTCATCTACTCAGTTTATTTTCAGAGATTGTTTTATTCTGTCTGGTTTCCCACTGAATTAAACTCAGGTGAATTATCTTGCTTATGAGAAGCTTAGTATTATTTTTTTTCTAGCTCACCATTATCACTCCCCACCCTTCCTGCCATAAGCATTAGCATCTTCCAAGATTCAATTCAATTCACTGCCTACCAAAAAAAAAAAAAAAACATCCATGGACCATCCCCAATTCTTAATATTCCCATTTGCTTCACTGTGTCCATGTCATTTCCTTTTGACAGAATATTAGCTTCCAAAGTGCAGAGATTGCTCCTATTTTTGTGTTTCTATATTCATGAGATCTAGCACTAGTGTGCACCATAGTGTAATCTTAAAAACATGCATATAACTCGATTAAATTGAAGTTCTAATTCTTTTTTTTTGTGAAGGGGAGGAGCCTTTTAATTTAAAGCCAGTGTAGCTAGATAGACAGCTATCTTCTTCCCTGATAGGGAGACCTGGGTTCAAAACTGGCTTCGAATACAACTATCTACAGAATCCTGACCAAGTATATTTGTCACTCAGTGCCTCCATGATACCTAAAATGTCAACTAAAGTGTTGCTAGAAGGAGTTTCATCACCTGCAAGTTCCCTATTCAATAAAAGTTCAAGTTCCTTTGCAATCTCTAAATTTAAGGCTTAAAAAAAGGTTCAAGAATAAAGATTCCAACTGTTCAGCATTGTACATTTCTTACGACAGCTAGGTGGCACACCAGCTCTGGAATCAAGAGGATCTGAGTTCAAATCCTTCCCCATACATTTAGTAGCCGGGTGACTTTGTTTGCCTTAGTGTCCTCATCTATAAAATGACCTGGAGAAAGCAATGACTAATCACTCCAGTATTTCTGCCAAGAAAACCCCAAATGGAATCATGGAGGGAATACCACCAAAACAATTTACCAATAACATATATATTTTCTAATGCTGGTGTAAACTATAGGGTTGTTTGATATGAGCTGTAGATCGTAATTCCCCTATCTGAAGTAGTCATGAAAGGAGATAGATACCTTTGAAAAACAAGTCTGGACAGAAATAAGATGGTGGAATAAACTAAGATGGTAGAGTAAAAAAGATGGTGGGAATTCTCTCCCCCCCCAACCCCTCCAAATGTCTTTAAATAATGATTTTGAACAAATTCTAGAACAGCAGAGTTCACAAAAAAATGGAGTGAAACAATTTTCCAGTTTAAGACAATTTAGTTGTCAGGAAAGGTCAGTTGCATCAGTTTGGAGAGCAACATGGTCCTGCACAGATCATTTCTATATAGGTTAAACCACAGCAAATCTGGAGCAGGTTTCATGATCACTAAATCAGTGGCAGCAGCTGTGGTTTCCAGATTTTTCATTCCACAAGTGCCAAAGACAAGTTAGAAAGTCAATAGAAAAGGTCTTATGCATCTAGGTGAGAGTAGAACAGAGTACAGCAGACCAAACCAGCACAGCCTCTGACCCTCAACAACCAGGATTAGATCATGAAAGCCATCACACTGTTTCTGGAGCTCACAGCCCATAGAATAAAAACTGATCAGAAGGAGATTACAGGAGACTCTTAATTAGCACTGACTCATCACTTGAATGCTTTGTCCATACTCAGATCTCAGTCAAGTCCTGGGTGGCAATCCCAGGGAGAGGAGAAGCACTATGTTACCAGAGCTTACAGCCACAATGGAATAGGGACCTTTCTCAAAATTCTAGGGCAGAAAAGGGTGTTTGTGGTCGAGCACAGACCAGAGTACAGACCAGGAGAGGAGTAATCACGTCTTAAATTATATCACATTGAAAGGACTGAAAACTTACAGATCCTTAGAAGAATCTCTAAAAACAGCTGCACAAGAGCCAGAATTTGTATCCAGGTTCCTCAGATTCAGAGCTGAAATGTATCTAAGAATTTTTTATGAAATTTAATTCAATCCACATTTCTTCTTCAACTATATTATATTTACTCATTGTACAAGTTTTAGTGGGATGACAGTTTGCTATGACTTTAAAACGCTTCCATTTCTTTCTTCTGAAAAGTCTCTTGGTTTGTGCCAGGTTATACTTTTATTTGATTATCATTGCCTATAATATAACACATGATAAATATAATGCAGTTTAAATAGAAAATATTGGCCTAAGCTAATGTGGAAGGAAGTGTCCCAGACAGATGGAAATCTTACTTTCAGAGTTTGCAACAAGAAAAATCTACTCTTGGAATTGACTTGTGAATTCCTTTCAGATTATGAAGCCAAGAGTATTTCTATCAATTGCATCTGCATCATAGTATTGTGTGTTCATTATTTTTTTGTGAAGGAAATCTAGCATTAAAGTTCATTTTTATTGTAAATTGTAAAAGAAAAACCAACTGCACAAAGTCCTTAAAGCTTGGGACAGTGCTCCCTCCACACTGGAATGGAGCCTTACTTTAACAAAGAGTTAAAAATCAAATAACAGGCTGTGAAAATGAACAGACAACAGAAAAAAAAATTCTGATCTTAGAAAGTTACTATGGCGACAAGGAAGATCAAAACACACTCTCAGAAGGAGATAGCAAAATCAAAGCTCTGATATCCAAACTCTCCAAGAAAAGAATATGAATTTGTGTCAGGCCATGGAAGAACTCAAAAAGGATTTTGAAAATCAAGTAATTAAAGTAGAAGAAAAGTTGGAAAAATAAATGGAAGTGATAAAAGAAAATCATGAAAAATGAACCAACAGTTTGGTAAAAGGAACCATGAAGGGACATAGTGAAGGAAAAAAAAAATTTGAAAAACAGATTAAGCCAATTGGTAAAGGAAGTATAAAAGTCAAGAAATAGAAAAATGCTTTAAAAAGAATGCTTTTAATAAGCAGAATTGGCCAAATGCAAAGAAAGGCACAAAAAATTCAGTGAAGAAAAAAATAAACTCCTTTAAAAGTAGAATTGGACAAATGAAAAAGTACAAAAGCTCCCTTAAAGAACAGAATTCCTTAAAAATTAGAATTGAGCAAATAGAAGCTAATGACTTTATGAAAAATCAATAAACTATAAAATAAAACCCCCCAAATGGAAAAAAAAAATAGAAGAGAGTGTGAAATATCTCATTGGAAAGACAATAGAAATTCTGGGAAATCCTGGAAAAATAGATGCAGAAGAGATAATTTGAAAATGATTAGATTACTTGAAAGCTGTGATCAGAACAAAAGCTTTGACATCATCCTTCAAGAAATTATCAAGCAAAACTGCCCCCATATTCTAGAACCAAAGGGTAAAATAGAAATTGAAAGATCCACTGATCATCTCCTGAAAGAGATCCCAAAATAAAAACTCCCAGGAATACTATAGCCAAATTTCAGAACTCCCAAGTTAAGGAGAAAATGTTACAAATATCCAAAAAAAATTAATTCAAGTATCATGGAGACACAGTCAGGATAACAGAAGATTTAGCAGCATCTATAATACAGAATATGATATTCCAAAGGGCAAAGGAACTGAGATCACAGCCAAGAATCACCTAGCCAGAAAAACTAAGTATATTCCTTCAGGGGAGAAATGGATATTCAATGAAACAGAGAACTTTCAAGTATCCTTGATGAAAAAATTCAGAACTGAGTAGAAAATTTGACTTTCAAATACAAGACTCAAGAGAAGCATAAAAAGTGAATAGGAAAGGGGAATCATAAGGGATTTAATAATGGCTAACTCTTTGCATCCTTATATGGGAAGATGATATTTGTAATTCATAAGAACTTTTTCATAATTAAAGCAATTAGGAGTATATATAGACAGAAGGCACAAGTGTGAGTTGAATGTGAAGAAATAAAATCTTAAAAAATAAAATTAATGGGTAAATTAAAAGGAATTTACTGGGAGAAAAGGAAAGAGAGGGATAGAATTTTCAAATAAAAAAATCAAGAAAAAGTTTTTACAGTAAAGGAGAAGAGAGGAGATGTAAAGGAAAGTGAATGAACCCTTAATCTAATCAGAATTGTCTCAAGGGGGGATCAACATTGAGTTATTGGGTATAAAAATCTATCTTACCCTATAGAAAATTAGGAGGGGAAGAGGAAAAGAGAAGGGCAAGATAGCCCTGATTGAATAAATTAAGGCATATGAATGGTATGGAATATTACTGTTCTATAAGAAATGATCAGCAGGATGATTTCAGAGAGGCCTGGAGAGAGTTACATGAACTGATGCTAAGTGAAGTAAGTAGAATCAAGAGAACATTGGTACAGCGACAAGATTATAAGATGATCAATTCTGATGGACTTGGCTCTTTTCAACAACCAGCAGGTTCAGGTCAGTTCCAAAAGTCTTGTGATGGAGAGAGTCATCTGCACCCAGAGATGCACAATGATGACTGACAACATAATATTTTTACTTTTTTTGTTGTGATTTTCTTGCATTTTGTTTTCTTTCTCATTTTTTTCCCTTTTTGATCTGATTCTACTCATCCAGAATGATAATTGTGGAAATGTGTATAGAAGAATTGTGCATGTTTAACATATATTGGATTATTTGTCATGTAGGGGAGAGGGGAGAGAAGGGAGGGAGAAAAAAGTGGAATCCAAGATTTTACAGGAGTGAATGTTGAGAGCTATCTATGCATATGTTTTGAAAATAAAAGGTTTTAAAAAGAAAAAAAAAAGAAATATCCATTCTTTAAAAAAGAGAGAAAGAGAAGGGTAAGGTGTGATATAAGGAAGGGTATATCAGGATGGGAATAGTCAGAAGCAAAACACTTTCGAGAAGACATAGGGTAAAAGGAGAGAGAGAATAAAATAATTGGGGGGAGAATATGATGGAAAATTTGAAGCAAATTTCTTTGATAAAGGCCTCATTTCTCAAGCATATAGAGAAGTTTGTTAATTTATAAAATGAGTCATTCTCCAATTAATAAATGATGTAATGATATGAACAGTATTCAGGTGAAGTAATCAAAGTTATTTATAGCCATAGAAAAAATGCTCTAACTCACTATTAATTGGACAAATATGAATTAAAATAATTCTGAAGTATAACCTCATAATTATTAGATTGGCTAATAGAACAAAAAAGGAAAATAAGAAATGGTGGAGGGGAAGTAAGGGGGGAAGGAGTCATCACTGCATTATTGATGGAATTGTGAACTGATTTAAGCATTCTGTAGCACAATTTGAAACTATGTCCAAAAGGCTATAAAATCAACTATTCCCTTTGACCTAACAATGGCACTACTAACTCTGTGTCCAAAAGGAGATAAATAGGGAAAGGATCTATTGTACAAAAATGTTTATAGCAGCTTTTTTTCTGGGGACAAAAAATTGGAAATGGAGGGGATGCCCATCAATTGGAGATGACTGAATAAATTATAGTATGTGAGTATGATGGACTACTATTGTTCTGTAAGAAATGATGAGTAGGATGCTCTCAGGAGAAACCTAGAATGTCCTCCATGAGCACATGCAAAGTGAAATGTACTGTGTACAAAGAAGTAGCAATGTTGTGGGATGATAAGCTGTGAATGATTTTGCTATTATCAGCAGTAATACTATGCTCCAAGACTACTCCAAAGTACTTATGATGAAAAATGCTATCCATACCCAGTGGAAGAAATTATTGCATCTGAATACTAATTGAAACATACTTTTTTTTTTTTACTTTATTTTTCTTGAGGTTTTTTTGTGGGGAGGGAGGAGACATTATTGTTTTCTTTCACAACATGACTTTTATGGAAATGTTTTGCATAACTTCAGATGTGCCTTCTCAATGGGGGTGAGATGAAGGAGGAAGGGAGAGAATCTGGAACTCAAAATTTGAAAAACAAATGTGAAAAATTGTTTTACATGTAACTGGAGAAAAATAAAATATTAAATTAGATACAAAAATATTTTTACATGTAGCTGGGGAAAAACAAATACTAAAATATTTAATTAAAAAAACTCATTGAATCAAATTCCCGAATGTGCAGCTAGAAAACTGCTGTCCATGTAAATTTTATTAATATGGCTCTCTCTGGCTTGTAGATGTGGATAAAAGATGGAAAAATACATCTCTTGTGAAGCTTTCAAGGGGGTTTTCAAACTCATTATTCTTTTCAATATCAGATAAATATGAATAGATGGAATAAGCAAAATGACCGATGTTATTTATTCTTTGTGTCATCATCTTGAATTAACATGGCACTATCTGATATCAGGCAATTTTATGGTATCTTGCTTATGAACTGAGGAAATCTACTCAAATCTAAATCTCATTAGAAGGAACCTTGAGGGTCATACATTTCAAGCTCTTAATTTGCAGATGAGGAAACTGAGGCCCAGGGAATTGAATTTAGTTGCTGAAGCTCACACAAATACTATGTGACAGATCCCAGATGTGAATCTATGATGCTTTATTCCAACCCTTTCCACTTTCCACTGAACTACAATATTTCCCTTGAGTGACAAAACCATTATTCCACAGTTATTAATAAGAAGTCCATGTGGTATCTAAAGAACAACAAAACAACACTTCTATGGATTTTAACATAGCCTAAAGATGTAAGACTCAGGAGTGTCCAGTAAAACAAGAACTGAACCAGTAGGATATTTATAGAGTCATACCACACTGAAAAACCTTTCATGTGTTACATGATCAGGGGAAAGCTATTCTAAAAGACTTTCTGAGTCTCAGTTGCCTGATATGTAAAAACAGGATTAATAGGATTTGCATCTCAGAACTGTTATGAGGCAACAATGAGAAAATATTATTAAAAGTGTTTTTTCAAATTTTAAAAGACAACATAAATGCCAGTTTTTCATTTTCCATTTTTAAAAATTCAAATCCATGGTGTAATGTAATGGAAAGAGCCTTGTAGGCATTGGAAGTCATATTGTCCAGCCCTTTGATTTGATGGATGAGGAAAATGCGAGCAAATAAAAAGGTTTGGTAATTGGTCCAAGATCATTTAGGTAATGATTAGCAGAAATGGGATTTGTACACTTCCTCCTAACTCCCAATCCCAGCATTTTTCCTACTATGTTACACTAAGGATAGAAATATGTTTTAAGCATAGTGTATAGTGTGACTGCCATAATAAATAGATATATATCTGCAATAAATCAGAATGATTTTAAAATCCTAATAAGAGACAGAAAAATAGTGTCAGTCCCCAAGGTCATTACTAACTAGCTATGTGACTTGAGATAAATGATGCAGTCTCCTTAGTCTTTAACTTCCTTATCAATAAAATGAAAGGTTTCAGTGAGATGATATTGAGAGATCATTCATTTCTATGACTGTAAATCTGAAGTGAAGATTTTATAGATACCTTAGTCTCTCTTGCTTCTGGGATCCTACACTATTCAATTTTCTCTCCTTTTAGGGGTTAATTTTCCTAAAAGAGACCTTTTAGTGGGAGATTCCTATTTCAGGTGATGTTTGGACTGGTTGACCATTGTGTTTTCTTCCAACTTTGGGATCCAATGAATTTTATTTACATGATTTTTCATTTCCAAGTCATATATTGTTGTTGACGCACAAATATGTCTTTCAAAATCCATAATGCATGTATATTCTGTTATGGAGGCATTATGAAAAACATCCATTACTTTCATGATTTTTACTTAAAAAAAATCTATCCTTATAATTTTATTACCATGAGGACTACTTGGGTAGAAATATCTTTTTAGTCTGTAGATCAGAAGTTCATCTATAATGCAGAGTCTTAAATAGTTCCCTAGATAATTGTAAGTATAAGGGACTTGTCTAGTTTGGACGTCAAGGACAGGAGTTGAATCCAGGTCTTCTTGACTTTCTGGACACTCTTCCATCATAATATCATAGATTTGCTATTGAAAGGAACCTTAAAGTCTATGAAGTCCAAGTCTTCTTCTTTTTAACATGTTCCAGAGAGCTAAAACAACTTGCTCAAAGCTACCTGGATTGAAAGAGCAATGACAGGATCCAAACCAGGTCCTCTAGGTCCCCAATGTCTAGTGACCAATGCTATCTCCCAGTATACCAATGGAGATGAGCAAGTCACTGCTATTCTCTGGCAGTTTTCTACAACTAGAAAACCAGAAAAAAAATCTGAGATCCTTTTTGAAAAAACATCTAACACCTAATTGGAATCTACCTTTTATACTCAAATATCTGGACTCTAACATCAACCTTCTTATGTTTTAGTCATTAGCTATATGCTGTTCTAAATTATTACTCTTTCTCATGGCATGAAGATTATTTTGAATTTTTAAAGATGGTGTAAAAAGGGGATTCGCTTTAGGAAGTATGAGCAGGCTAGGAAGGATTCAAAAACAAGTTCAGGGACAAATTTAAGTTTTGCCATTTATGTGTCATCCCAGAGAAGTTCAAAGAAGCTCATCACTTGTTTGGCTCTCGAGGTGCCAAATCTTCTATTAGAACACCTCTTAAAGATCATCTACTAAATCACAAAAGAATCACTGTCTGGGATGCTTTGAATGGCTAGCCAATATAATCATGACTCCTTGAGCATTGATCTCTGATCAAAATTAAGTGAGATTCATGACTTTACCAAGTTAAATCTGTAAGATCAGAGAGTTCTTAAATGCAGTCTGATTTTATTTCATGGTGATATATGAGCCTTAATTGTTTTTCACAGGATTCATTCATTCATTCAATAATTCCTTGAATAATGCTTGCAAGTATAAGGAGCAATTTTCAAAGGATTGCTAAAGGAATGGATTAATAAGCTCCTTGGAACTTGGTTAAATGTATAACTTTCTGAGAAAAATGGCTCCTGAGCTAAGTAAAAGTAGCTAATTATTGAAGCCCCAAGGGGATTTATTCCTGTTTTTCTGCTCACATTCCTCATCCTTCAGGACATTGGGGAACTGGACCATTTGTCTCTATAAGCAGCAGAGCCAATAGCATGTGTGATGGACAATTAAGTCTAGACAATGCCTTGGGCTTAGCATATCAATCAATGTAACTTGTAACGAACCATTCTCTGATAGGGCAACTAATTCCCACCTGAGACTCTGTCTTTTCAATTGTCCTGGGACAGTGTTTAATACAAAAACAAAAGTGCATCTTTGAATAGCTTTGAACTGCCTTCATTCACCCATCACTGAGGAAAACATCTCCAAAATCCTAGACTGACACTAAGACTAGGAATAGGGAACTGAGCTTGTAATTTCATTGACATAGAAAACTCCTTGATTAATAATGCCCTTTCTTACCAATGCAGGCAAATACCTTCTCTCCAATTTATACAACATCCAAGGTGAATTCCCTGCTGGATCCATCCAAATTTGATGTAAAAAACTCAAAAAGATTTCTATCCAATTATAAAACAGATTTACTTATGTTGAGAGACAGAGAGAAAAAGATATATGGCTGCATTGACAGAGGGAATTCCCTCTACCCTTAGACAATCCAAGTGCTAAGATTCAAGTTGATAAAATACAATAAATGTTACAAACCCAGCCCATGTACCTGCTTACCATTGTATTCTAAACAGGAATGACAATTTTCTTCACATTGCTACCCCTCTTAAGGTTCAACAGTAATATCTATGAGTCAAAGACTGTTTTTTGGGGGAAAGTTCCAAATTTTCTTCCAAATTGCTTAGTGTACTAAGATTTCCTTAAATCTTTGCTAATATTGGCAAAGGTGCATATTTTCCATTAAGATAAATAAATCGAATTAATACCCAACCTAAAAAAAGTATTTTGCTCCAAATTGTATTTATAAGATGGTGCTATTGTACTAAGGTGGGGAAAAATGACAATATGAAATTCTGATAACTTAGATCCAATTTTTCTTTTTAAAATAATTTAATAAATTATATTTGCCAACCATTTTTCCCAATTTGAACAATTAAAAAATAAAATCTTATAACAAATATGTCCAGTAAAACAAATTCTCATGTTGGCTATGATCTCAAAATGTATATTTCCATGACACAGATATTAAGTTCATCACATTTTTGACAAGAGGTGGGTGACATGTTTCATCTTGTCAGCCTCTGAGTCCAATGAGAAAGAAGTTGTGAGTGTGTTTGTGTTAGGGGGGAAAGTCAAAGACAGTTAATCAATTAACATTTATCAAGTGTCTATTACATATCAGTCACTGTTAAGTACTAAGACTACAAAGAAAGGCAAAAAATGGTCCTTGTTTTCAAGTGGCTCACAATCTAATACAGGAGACAGTGGGCAAACAACCAGCAGAAGGAAGACATGAGCATTAAGGGGGATTGAGAAGATTTGTTATAGGAGGAGGGATTTTAGCTGAGATTTGAGAGAAAACAGAGATGCCAGGAGAGTATGATGAGGGAGGATACTCTAGGTATGGGGATCAACCAGTGAAAAAGTCCAGAGTATGGAGATATGGTGCCTCAAACAACAAAGTCAGGGTTATTGGATTGCAGAAAAATACATGGGGGGTGTAGAGGAGTTAAGTAATAAGAAGTTTGGGAAGGAACAGGTGAGGGCAGATTATGAAAAGGGCTTTTCTTGAATGCAATAAGCTTTTAGATTTGATCTTAGAGGTAAAGGGAGCCACTGGAGTTTATTTAGTGTGTGTGTTTGGGGGGAGAGGGAGACAGTAGTGAAATGATTAGACTTTCACTTTAGAAGAATCACTGACAGTCAAGTGAAGGATGGACTGAAATGGGGAAAAACTGGGACCAGGATGGGAGATACTGGAGAGCAGGCTGTTGTTACAGATGTTAGTCAAGAAGAATCTGCATCAGTTAGTGTTAATGTCAAAGGAGATAAGGGAATGTATTAGAGAAATATTACAATAGAACTTAGCTACAGATGACACAAAACAGATGGAGTCAGAGACAGAGGAGAATAAAAATAATTTCAAGAGATCTGGTAGGATCCTGAGAGAATAACATCAGAAAGCTCAAAGTCCAGTATAAACTAAATCTTTTGATAAATGTTAATGATCATAAAAGAGGGTTTTTTAAAAATTATGTTGTATATGCAATCTTAGCACAATGCAAAAGTATATTTAAAGAAATTCTAGAACTAATACATCGAATAAGGAAATAAATAATGACCCCATCCTCCATCTGGCTTCTGCTTTCTCTGTCGCAGAGAAGGATATTTGTAATAAGAATGATGGAACGAACTGGCAAGAAATTGAAATCTAAAATAAGTGAAGTGATAATAAGAGAGTACCTAGTTCTCCTCAATGAGTCAGTTAACTAACATGGACCAACAATATCCCACTGAACTACTATTGGTGACATCTAAAGATTGGGAATAATCATGGTGAGTAAGAGAAATAGTAGAGGCAAAAATCTCAATTTTTTAGATCAGAGAAAATATTTGAAATTACACACTATTGTTTGTATTATATTATATATACAAATACAAACATGCACATATGTATAACACATATATACATGTATGTAATTATCCATGGGAAGAAAGATAGAAATTGAGTCCAGGGATCTGGGTCCAAATTTCTTCTTTGTCACTCACAGAACGCAATCTTAGACCAACCTAGGACACCCTCTTCTTCATCTGTAAAATAAAGAGATTGGACTACACGATCTTTATGTGATCAGCTATCTCTAAGTCTGTTGATCCTATGAATTTAAAGTCTTTCCCCACCCTGCTTGTCCTCCTTGTTCACTTTCCACCTTATCAGTGTCCTTTGTAAAATGTGGCACTCAGAGCAGACTGCCACATATGTAGGTAATCAATAAATATGTGTTGAATATAATCTTTCAGCAGCAATAAACTCAATTTCACCAGGTTTCTCTTGTCTTTAAAATTCTTCACAGATGAAAAGACTGTCTGTGGAGGGGAAACAGGGAAGCTGCTGCAGATTCTTTTTTTTTCCCCATCTAAGATGTATTGAAGCAAGAAATAGAGGCTAGAACTTAGCCTGATGCCTGAAAGGAATTACTAATTAAGAAAACCTGGCCAAATCGACAAAATTGGGATATTTTTGATGCTTCTCCTTCTTTTTGAAAACAAAAATGAAAAATTAAGCTAGACCATTGAAGGGACTCCAAATGTAATTGCAAGATATATTTATCCTGTGGCAGAGGGGAAAGAATATAGATATTCTTTTACATTAAGAAAGACTGAACTTCCCCCCCACAAAAAAAAGCCTAATTCATTTAAATGATAAATGAAAACTCTACTGTCAACTTTATGAAATATTCTTCACAGAGTTCCTTAAGTAATAATATTGCCTAGTGAACTGAACATACTTAAAATACATCAAATGTTTCAAGCACATGTATAATGCTTAAAACTATGCTTGTAAATATTTTAGGTAAACTCAGAAAGGCTTAGGATTACTAGTTCTAACGTGAGATGAGTACAAAAAGCAATTTTTTTTTCCTATTTGGAGGAAATTTTAAAGTCTTTTAAATATTTATTAAGCACCAACTCGAGTTGATCTTTTGTAGATTTGCCAAAATGTCATTCTTCTGCTTGGAATCTTCAATAGCTCCCAATTGCCTTTAGGATGAAATGTGAACTCTTTCACAGATCTGTGAAATGTTTGTACTATATAGATTGAGCCTATCTTTCCAAACATCTTTCACACAATTTCCTTTTACACTTTCACACTTCAGCTCCAAGGGCTTCCTGGCTATTCCTGGGCTCAACATTTCATCAGCCACTTCTGGGCTTTGCCTCTGTCTGACTTTCATGTCCTGAATGCATCCTCTTGTTACATCAGTGTCTTAGCATCCTTCCTTCCCTTCAAGGTTCAGATCAGGCAAAACTTTCCATGTGAAGTATCTCCAGAAGTTCCAGGCTGTTGTTTTTTTCCTCTGTAAATTTTCTTATAACTTAGCTCCTTGCTCTTGGAGGAAAATTTGCATGTCAAATTTGAAAGTTTCATCTGATTAAGAGCATTTTCCTCATCACTTTTAAAAAATCTAGTTAATAAAAAAATCAAGAAATCAAACTTTCATTTGTAGTGTTTTCTGGTTTCTGAGATATAAATAATCAGAGTGAAAATTTAATAGCCTACATGGAGCTGTCTGCAGCACATCCTTGGAAATTATATATAAAAATACAAAAATACTTTCAATAGAATGTAAAAGTCTTGAGAACAGCATTTTTATGTTTTTTTGTTTTTGTTTTTATCCCCTCTATCTTCATCCTTCCTCTATTTCCTTTACATGCCCTCCACTTGTATAATACAATTTCACAAATATCATTGCTGGATCTGTAGGCAGGTATTTGGATGTTTTGTCCCTAATGTTTCAGGTCCATTTCTCCACTATCACTTCTATCTGAAGTCTGCTATTATATCTCTCTTCTTTTTTAATATATGAAACAAAACAAGAATTTCTAAAACATAATACAATTTTAAAAGATGATTCCACTACAAATCTACTATGCATAACTTGATATTTCTTTCAAATATACAACAAAATTAATGAATTTCTTTTTTTATTATTCCCCCCTCCCCACACACACACACCATAGAGATGAATACCATTAGACCCAAAGAGTTGTGTGTATGTATGTATGTATATATCTGTATATTCTATACATATTTCCATTTATGATTTCTTTTTCAAGATGCAAATAACATTTTTATATGTCCTTCATAGTTAATTTGTGTATTTAGAATATTCAAAGTAACTTATTGATGCAAAATCATTTTTAAAACAATATTTCTATTATTGCCTATACTACTTCATTAAGGAAGATATTAGTTAATGATTGCTGTTATTATTGTTGTTCTTAGTTGCTGCAATTAAGCATACATTTCTTTAATCTGGGGTGTTTGAAAAGCAAATAATTTCTTTGAAACTAGTTGTCTTTCCAGAAATGTTTCAAATGTCTCCTTTTTATTGAATGTTCACCTTTTTTTCAGAATTGTGAGATTCAGATTTTAGGATAGGTCATCTTGAGCTGCACTTAGAGGTCCTTGTTCATTAGGAATATATTATTCCAACTCTCCTGATGTTCCTGGTAAGATATAAAATAATCTTGTGTTATTTGAATTTTCTTTCCTTTGTATTTAAAGGTCTATCTCCTGGTCACTTGCAGAATTTTTTGTTTGTCAGTAAAATTGCTAAGTTTAACCACTAGATATCTTGGATTATGCAGTATAGGATTTTTTATTTTTAAATGTAGACTCAACATATGGATTCTTTTGATTAGCACTCTGTTTTCTTAGTGCTCAGAAATTCTAAATAGTTTTCTTGTATCATTTTTAATATTATTGTGTTCAAGATTTTGTATTTGCTAGCATTCTTCTGGGAGATTGATAATCCTTAAATTGTCTCTACAATCCTGTCTTTAAGACCAATATGTTTTGCTTAAAAGATGATAATCCTCTTTTTTTAATATAATTTTTTTCTTCTCTTATTCCAGATTATGCTTAACTTCCATATTTTTGCAATCTCAATCAAGCATCCTGTCTTTTATTTCTTTGGTGAGAGTGACTACCATGGATTCAACTTGTTTTTTTGTCTTTTTTTTTTTCCTATTCTATCAAACATTTTTGCTGTGCAGGCCATAAATTCTGCTTTGATGATTTTTATTTCTCTTTTATGCCATTCAGGAACATGATACTATGACTTCAAACTCTTTAAAATACACATTATCCTCTGCTTTATCAGATATTGATTCATTCTCCTTTGTCTTGCAATATTTATTCATATAAGTTTGAACTCTTTTCCTATATTGGACACCAAAATCTCTTTTGCTATTAGTATCGTCTCCACTGATTAACATCCTTACGCTCAAGTTATTTGAGTTTTCTTCCTGTGGAGCTATTTAGAAATTTCAGGCTTTCTCCCATTATTTTCCCCTATTGCTCACTTTTTGACTCCTTCTTCTTTAATAAATGTTTTTCTGGGTGATGGATCTAAAAGAGTTGCGGTGTCTTCCCGCAGTGAGCAATTCATGAAGAACAGCTTCAGTTTTTATTCTAAATGATGCCTGAGAGGATTGAAGTGATAATATGAAAGAGAAATATGAAGTCGATTTGGAAGAGCATGGTGACTCATGTTATGTAATAAGCCTGGCATAGATTCCATCACAGGTTTGCCATTTCTTGTGTGAAATAGCTCGTGGATTTATCAAACACAGCTCAGCAGACTCACATGATTAAGCAACCTGCTTTTGAGGGTTTTTGAAAGTCTGAGAGCAGTGGAGGAGCAGGGGTGGGGCAGGATCTAGGGAGGAAGAGGAAGGACCAGGAAGGAGTTTGGTTATCTAAAGTTATGCTAATCAAGAGAAACTCCAACTTCATCTCATTCTAAGCTAAGGGAACAATCTGGGAGAAATGACTTGATTATGATAATAGGAATAGGATGGAGGGTTTTTAAAAATCAATTCCTGAGAATAAGCTGGTTTAGAGTTCACACCAAGGGGACAAAATCAAATCCTAACTGGATGCTGGACCCTTTTATTTAGGTTTAGTAGCGTGTCACACACCTTTCTGGCTCCATTCCCTCTTTTCCAGTTCTTTTCCTAGTGGCAAAGAACTCTGGTGCACTTTATACATTGTTATTGCAACGTGGGCATATTTATGCTATTTGGACCTGGGCAAGGAGGGATAAGGGACAAAAAGGGGAGAAGTGATGGAGTATTGAGTTGGGTTGTATTTCAATCCTATGAGACAGTGTGTGCTGCCCAAAAATATGGTGGGCATGGAGAATAGGGGATTGCATCATTGCATCTTAGAGATTAGGAATTATTAGTCTTCTTTTTTATTAAGTTTTATTTTGAGTGTATTCTTGTTTCTTATGGAGAGAGATGAAATTGTTTCATCTCTGGCACATAATTCTGATTTTTTTTTTTCCTGAGGCAATTGAGGTTAAGTGACTTGCCCAAAGTCACATAGCTAGGAAGTGTTAAGTGTCTGAGAACAGATTTGAACTCAGGTCTTCCTGAATCCACAGCTGTGCTCTATCCACTGCGCCACCTCACTGTTCCCAAAATTCTGATTTTGAAGTGGTCTGAGTGATCATGAGAATCAAAAAAAAAATGTCTAGTCCCCCATCTTGTTGGCTATGTCTTCTAGAACCCCTAACAGCTCTATTTCAATAGAAATGACTTTCTTTGTAATCTTATAGATTTTATTCTGCTTGTTTAAAAACAATTTTGAATTTGAAACAAATTTCAAGAAACATTATTTGAAATGCTGTGCTTCTGCAAAAGGTCCACAGTACAAATAGGGTTATTAGCCCCTGCTCTAGTCCAACCCATATTGAAGGAAGAGCTTCCTCTATAAGATTCTCAATAAAAGATTGCTTGGAGACCACTAGAAAGAAAAAAAAAACTCACCACCAAAGACCGGGTTAGGCTTGCTGCAAGGAAATACTACATAACAATTGTTTAAAAGCAGAATGGGCCAAGTTGAAAGGCATTGAGTCTCCACCAAGCCCATAAGGCCACTTTTCAAATGTAATGAAGGAAAAGTCCAAGAGACAGAGTTTGGGGGTAATTAATAATAAATTTAATTGATTAATCAAATTTATTATTAATTATTAAATTAATTAAATTAAAATAAATTTAATTAGACTAGATGATAATACATTGATGATCAATGGTTTCTCTTGCTAACCAAAGATAAAGCCCTGGTAATTCCTGAATGTTTAAATACCTTTATAAAATAGTACCCCGACAGGTAAAAATCAATCTTGTTTAATGAAGGGGGTTGAACTTTCAAATAAGGAAGTGGGCTAAAAGTATTCTATTCTTACTGCTGAGAATGTCATTTGATCATGAGACTCAACCACTTCCAACAATCTAGACAAAGGAATCCATCTCTATCCAGATCACTCTGGCTGAGTTTTCCTGGAATCTAATAGAGAGTACAATGACACTGGCCTGATACTTTAGTACTGGAAGGTACCTAAGATTGTTCTGTTTACATTATAAACAGAAATAAGTTCCTCTATTTGTGTGGAGTCTGTCCAAGGTTAAGGAACCTTTACTCCAAGGATTAGATCAATTTCATTTTGTAGCTTTATCCTTAAGAGACTGGCTGAATAACCACCAGGGCTTGTCCTTGAATGATGAAATAGAAAAAAAAAAAAAAAACCTTAATCCTAATTTAGTAACTGGTTATTAATAGGACAATAATCATTTCTTTCACAGGTAGGCTGTGGGGAGATGTTTTCATTCAGACATGAGAGAGCATATAAACTCTGAGAACTATAATAATTCTGAAATTGATTCAGGAAGCATCAATGTTCTGATTTGTGACTTCTAATCATTAGTGGGTAGCCAGGGATTTGGTACCCCGGAGTTTTTATACATGATTTTCATTTAGCCCACCTGCTATTGTAGAAATGGAAATGGGATAGAAGAAGGTGAAGGCATTTTTTCTTTCTTATAAGCAATTAAAGTTTTAGGTGAATGAGAAACTTTGGGACAAACTTTTTGGGAAGGAAAATGGACAGTTGCCTAAGGCAGAGAAACTATTGAATGAAACCAAAATGAACATAAATAATTGGTCATTTTGCTTAAAGCAGCAAGCAGCCAGTGTCAGGTTCTTCTCCAATAGTACATTTAGAGACAGACCCAAATTGCCTAATATCCATGCTACATTTAAAAAGAAAAAAATCAATTGAAAGAGGATATCAGATCTAGACAGTCAAGTGAAAGATTAGTTAGGACCAATTTTGTGCATCTGGCCTCAGGTCACTACTTTCAATCTAAATCACTGTGCAGGCGAAAAGAGCAAAGGGCTTGAAGTCAGAGGACCTGGCTTTAAATCCCAGCTTTTCCATTTGCTAGTTTTGTGACCTTGGCAATACCATAGGGTCATAACTGACAAGCTAGAACCTTAAATACCCAATGCCTCATTTTAGACAGAACATTTCCCAAAAGCTTAAGTTACCTAGACAAGGTCAATGTCAGAATTCCAACCAAGGTGACTCAATATCTCTCTGCCTCAAGTTCTTTCACTCTTGAACTAGAGTTCAAGTTCTCTACTATGAAGTAAAGAATGACATAATAGGATGAAAAGTGTGATGAATCAGGAATCAAAGAACTTAAGTATAGTCCTTCTTATGATAACTAGCAAGATCTGTAGGATCAGAGTTTTAGAATTTCTTAGGAAGGAACTCTCTACAATAAGACTCTGAACTTGAAGTCAGGATGTTCTGTATTCAAATCCTGGCTCAAACAAGATCAATGGATCTTGAGTTATATCACCTAGAACCCCTAATAACTCTAGTGCAATAGAAATAACTTCCTTTGTAATCTTATGGATTTCATATTCAATATTATCCATATAATGAGGGAGTTATGATTAATGATTCTAAGGTATTTTCCAGCTCATTATCTATAGTTTTATGATCCCATGACTAATTCTTTCTGTAAAGTGTGTTTGTGCCCATGTCTGTATAATTGTGTGGGAATGTCAAGAGAGATAGGTTGGGGACAAGAACTAAAAGGGACCAGATCATTGAGCTACTTTTTAATTATGTCCAACTCTATGTGGATCCACTTTGGGATTTTCTTGGCAAAGATAGTGTAGAGGTTGGCCATTTCTTTCTTCAGCTCATTTTTATAGATGAGGAACTGAAGCAAACAGGATTAAGGAATTTGCCCAGAGTCATGCACATAGCAAGTGTTACAAAGGCTAGATTTGAACATAACTCTTCTTAACTCTAGATTCAGCACTCTATCTATAGTACCACTTAGCTGCCCCAAAAGGGACTATATAAGAAAAATAGGGCTACTAAATCATACATAAAAATCTTTGCAGGTCATAGATTGGCTTACTTTTAAAATGTAATTATTATGTATATTTTACTAGATTTTTATTTATTATGTTAAATATTTCCAGATTCTACCTTAATCAGGGATCAGTTCCATTTGGAGCCACATGAGTTTGGCTCATGGCCATATGTTTGGCACCTCAGATTTAATGTAGCCCTCTTATATTTATAGATGACATAAACAAAGAGCCTCTGGAAGATGACAGGTAGTAAACAATAGAGCCAAGCTTTGGATCCACCTCATCCACTGCCCCAAAGCCAGGGCACATTCTCCTTCATTGTACATGGATTCTTCCATTGCTACTGTTACATGACTATCTTGGGGCAAGCTAGGAAACTCTTCAAGGCTTAGTTTCTTCATCTTATAAAATCATCTACATCAGTGGGTGATCACTAAAGTCTTTGCCAGTGTTGATCCCATGCTTTCTGCTGCCTCCTTCCTTATAGAAGCTCAGTATTTTAGGGCATAGAATGTGATAGTTTCAATCAGGAAGTCTTGAATTCATTCAAATCTTACTCTGGCTATTTACTACTTCTGTGACTCTGGATAATCCACTTACTCTCAGTCTGTATCCTTATCTCTAAAATAACAACAACAACAACAACAACAACAACAACAAATAACTCACTGGGTTGTTTCAAGGATCAAAAGAGGAAAAGAAAACATTAAAAGGATTTATAAATGTTAAAGTGCTCCAAAAATGTTAATGTTGATGATGGTGATTGTGATGACAGTGGTGATAATGGAGCATCATAAAAACTAAAATAAATAATATGTAAACATGATTTTAAGCCAAAAAGGGGGAAGAAGAAAAAGAAGGAAGAAAGAAGAAGAAGGAAGAAAGAAGAAAGAAGAAGAAGATCCTTGGATTTGGAGCCTGGGGTTGGATTCTATTTCTACCACTCACTACTTTTGTAAAGCCATGAAAGTAATGGGGTCTTGTAGGATTAATTCTATCATTTTAGAGCCTATCCTTTAGGAGAGAAGCTGTTTTTTTTTCTTTTTTTTTCTATCTATCTGTCTTTCTTTTTGTTTTGAATTACCTTCACCTGGCAGAGTCTCCTATATGAAATAAACACTCCTCATATACTCACAGAATTGAATATAAATGTTAAGTATTATGATCACTATGATAATTTTAAAATAGCCCCAAACAGTCTATCTTTCTGTTCCAATCAATTTGCTTGTCTATTTCCCAGACAGAGCAGTACTTGATCATAGCATCCAAAAAGAAATAATGAGAGAGAATGTCAAGGAAAAACTAAAATATATATTGTAGAAATTGCCAAGAATATAACAAACTCACAAAAGCTAGACAGTCTAAACTTTGGCTGTCCTGTTTCTTTACTTAACTGTGTGAAACCTGACACTATATTTCCTAAAATGATCCCCTAGAATGTTTTGTAACATCTAAAAAATATCTATTTGTATCCAAGTTTATTGTGAACTACTTGAGTTTCAAATGTTAGGGCTAATAAATCTTATTATATCCAGATACAGTTCATTTGGTTTTTAATGACAAGAGGAACAATAATATGATTGTGCTTGACATTTTTCTTATACATTCAGGTAAGTAGGAGGCAAAAACTCATGAGGCTAATTGAGCTCCGCTCTGAACACCAACTTTAATAGGGATTCACAGATAAGCTGTCAGCTTGTGGGGAACACAGAAAAAGATAAAAGTGAAGGTATTGACAACCAGATTTTCTTAGAGAAGTTCAATCCATGCAAATAGATGCTATGATTAGGATGCTCAGAGAAGCTGTAATATGAATTGAATGAAGGCAAACTTCACTCAGTCCAGTCTTAACTATCAAGTAAACTGCACCAAAGAAAGAATGAGAGAAAGAGGGCAAAAGGGAAGTAGGGAATGCACCTCTCAGATTGGCTAAGATGACAAGAAAAGATAATGACAAATGTTGGAGGGGATATAGGAAAACTGGGACACTGATACATTGTTGGTGGAATTGTGAATGAATCCAACCATTCTGGAGAGCAATTTGGAACTATGCTCAAAAGTTATCAAACTGTGTATACTCTTTGATCTAGCAGTGTTACTAATGGGCTTATATCCTAAAGATATCTTAAAGGAGGGAGAGAGACTCACATGTACAAGAATGTTTGTGGCAGCTGTTTTTGTAATGGCAAGAAACTGGAAACTGAGTGGATGCACATCAACTGGAGAATGGCCAAATAAATTACGGTAGGTGAGTGTTATGGAATATTATTGTTCTGTAAGAAATAACCAGAAGGATGAATACAGAGAGGCCTGGAGAGACTGACAGGAACTGATGCTGAGTGAAATAAGCAGAACCAGGAGATCATTATACACAGCAACAAGATTATAGAACGATCAATTCTGATGTATGTGACTCTCTTCAACAATGAGATGATTCAAACCAGTTCCAATTGTTCAGTAATGAAGAGAATCAGCTACATCCAGAGAGAGGACTATGGGAAATGAGGGTGAATCACAACCTACTATTTCCACTCTTTCTGTTGTTGTTTGTTTGCATTTTGTTTTCCTTCTTAAGTTTTTTTTTTCTTTCTAGATCCGATTTTTCTTGTGCAGCAAGGTAACTGTATAAATATGTATACATATATTGGATTTAACATATACTTTAACATATTTAGCATGTATTGGACTACTTGCCATCTAGGGGAGAAGGAGAGAGGAAGGAGGGGAAAAGTTGGAAGAGAAGGTTTTGCAAGGGTCAATGTTGAAAAACTATTCATGCATATGTTTTACAAATAAAAAATTATAATAAAGACAAGGAGAGAAAGAGGAAAAAAAAGAAAGAATGAAGGAAAGGAGGAAAGGAGGGAAAGGGGAAAGGAAGGGAAGAAGGGAGAGAGGGAGGAAGGGGAAAAGTGAGAGAGGGAGGAAGGAAGGAAGGAAGGAAGGAAGGAAGGAACAAAGGAATGAAGGAGGAAAGGAAGGAAGGAAAGAAGAAAAGAAAGAAGGAAGGAAGGAGGGAAGGAGGTTAGAAAGGAATGAGGGTGGGAAGGAAGAAAGGAGAAAGAGAGGAGTAAAGTCATTATGTATCGACATACCCATTCTGGTTTCTATTGGATATTTCCATTAGGCAAGAAGATCTGGGCTCAAATGCTGACTTTCATTTATTAACTATGTGACCATAGTGAAGTCCTTAACCTCAGACAAGCCTCTTAAGATTATCTCCTTTGCTATAATCAGGTCACAGTCTCTGAATCCTGGATACTTCCTTTGTTCTCCCATAAATTTGATCTAAGACTGGACAACTGCACCATAGTATTTATGATACTGTCAGGGACATGTTGACTTCTATGGTCTCAAAATGTGTGTGTGTGGGGGGGGGAGGGTAGTGAAGAGCATTCCTTTAGAAAGGCAAAAGCACAGATACTGACTCACATAATTTAGAAATCGCTCTTCTCTCAGATAATTTCTCCTTTTCCTTCAAATACAGAATGTGATTTGGCAAGGTTTGCTTTCCATTTGCCTAATTTCTCTCACTTTCTATTAATTTTTGTTGGGTCCACAGTTTATCTACTTGTCAGAATCCACCTAAAAAGCTTTCCTGTTGGCTCTCTCATTTTAATTTGAGCTTTTGACCATTTGTGTTTCTTTCATAAAGTAATGAAGCAGCTCCAAAAGACCTACAGACTTAGAGGTCCTATGCCTAAAACCACAGGAAATCCACAGAGCTGTCCAAACATTTTCCCCGGTACATCTTGCACAACTTTGCAATAGAATTTGTTTCATCTTCTAGCTTATTTCTCAACCCTCTCATACTAAGTTTCTAATAAGTTCCCCCAAGGATTGATACATGCTTTTATGTTCAATATCATTTCAAATGAGAAAAATAAAATAAGACTTCTTTTATTTTTGCTAGAGTCATGTTATTTTGCTTTTATTTTTTTTCCTTTCCAAACCAGTCTCCTTCTTAGCATTTATACCAGCATTCATTTTAAGGATCCGAGATGAAGCTTGGCATGGTATATAGAGGGCTGATCTTAGATTTGAGAAGACTTGAGTTCAGATTCCACCATATTGGCTATGTGTGATCCCAGGCAGATCATTTAACTTCTTAGTGCAACCAGGTAACTAACCTGTGGAAGGAAGACATGGACCTTTGACCAAGAGAATTCTTTCCTAAGAGCTCTGTATATTATGACCTCGTGGCCCTGTGTTTAAAAGGGGAAGGATGGTGCTAAAAGAAGGACCAGGCAAGCAAAATTTACTCCATTCATATTCCAGAATGTCAGAGTTGGAATAATCCTTAGAGATGAGATGAGCCCTTGTATAAAATTGGGGTTATGGAATCATCTGGCTTCTTCTTGAACATTTGTAGTGAGAGGAAATCCTGCTCCTCCTTAAGCAGCCCTCCCTAACTTTGGGAAGTCTTTCTGGTTAAGATCTCTCTCTTCTACCTAGCCCAAACTGGCCTCTCTGAATTTCCCCCTTGTTTTTGCTCTAACTCCTTCATTCTGGAACATAAATGGAAAAAGTCAAATCCTTCATCTGCATAGAGCCCTTAATGATCTTCCAGACATATAGCATTTCCTGCTTTGAGCATCTTTTTTCCAGTCTAATTTATCCCAATTCCTTCAACAGATCCTTGGAATGGTCAGACTTTCCCTCCTTTCATGAACCTGACCATCATCTTCTAGATTCATGAGCTTCTCAAAGTCTTTCCTAAATTATGGCACCAAGAAACAAATGAGGTTTTCGAGATGTGGTCTTGTGAGAACAAAATGCCAAAGTGTTATTAGTCTAATGTCATTATCAAATGAATATATGAAGGTTCCAGTTTTGACAGCCCTCAACTGACAGATTTAGCCTCCTTCCTTTTCCTTGTCCTCAGATTTATGGAAGTCCTTTCCCTATCCCAACTTATCAGGTGCAGCATGAAATTTGTGATCCTATGAGTCATTTTGTGTATATAAACTTTCATCCCATTGGGTTTCTTTTGGGGGAGGTGAGATTTGCCCATAAAGGAGAGAATCCTTCTACCTTCTACAGATGGGATTTGGACAGCTCTGAGGCATTATTAAGTCCTGGGGTTCACAATTTTTTTTTTAGGTCGTGAGCCCCTTAGATAGTTTGTAAGTACCGATGAACCATTTCTTAGAATTTTCTTTGAAAGATGTTAAATAGAATGATGAGATTTTAAAGGAAACCAATTATATTAAAATATATATATACGTATATATGTATATATATATATATATATACATATATACGTATATATATATATTTAATCTGTATGTTCCCATGCAGAGTATAGTAAACAGAGCCATGGAAATAATATATGTAATGATGACAATAATGTAAATGGAAAGAACACCCACTAAACAATGAGAAACAAATGTTTCAAAATTACAAAGAACTAGAATATTTTCAAAGAAGCTTTAAATGAGATATCCCTACACACACACACACATACACACACACACTTCAGCAAAGGTGATGGGATCACAAGCATTGCACAGCATAGATATTTTTAGATTTCTTTAATGTATTGAGAGTATTTGCTAATTTTTAAATTTTTCTTCTTTCTCTTTAAAAAATATGACTTGTTCTAAGGGGTATATCTCTGAGAAGAATATGGGGAAGACTACTGAGAAAAATTGTGGTATATTACAATTTCAATAAAATTTATTTTAAAATACAAACTTTTCAGAACATCTAATTTGTCCATAACCAAGTTCATGAACCTCATTAAATTCATCCATGGTTCCTTTGGGATATCAGGTTAAGAAACCCTTGTTTTAAAATGTCTGTATCCACAAGAATGAAGCAATCAGACTCACCATCTTTGTGTGTGAGTGTGAGTGAGTGTGTGTGTGTGTGTGTGTGTGATGTCCAATGCCTGCAGGTCAAGAAGGGGAAAGCAGCAGTCTTCCCCATGGGCAAAGCATTGAGCTAGGAACTCTGTCTGTCTCTTCTGATCCTGGCCTTGCCTTGACTTGTAAAATGATTCTGAATGAAGGACTTAATAATGCCTCAGAGCTGATATTTTCTCCTCTGCCAGTTTAAGTGAGAGATGAAATCTTAGGGTTGTTGGGGAAACCAAACAACCGGGAAAACTGATCTGAATGTCCCAGTGCCCATTTATGGCAACTACAGACAGCTGTGTAGCTAGCTGGGAGAGCCCTATAATTGGCAGCGGCAGGTGGACGGTTGATTTAATTATTGTGGTGACCTCCCAGTGTGGAAATCCCCTTCTTGATACAAATCAGCAAATCAGCTATAATTTTTGTCTCAGAGCTCCACTCTGGGCACACTGAGGGGACAGAGACTTCTCCACAATCATGCAGCTAGAATGTGTCAAGAATAGCATTTGAACCCAGATCCTTCCCACCCTGAGACAAATACTCTCATGCCTAGGACATTATAGTAAAAGTAGTGATGCCATGGAATATTGCTCCAGGAACAAGAAAGAAGAGGGTCTTCACCAAAACAATAGGAAAGTTCTCACAGAGAAACTCTTTAATATCTAGTTGATAACAACTAATTACTTGCTCCTGCCCACGAGAGGTCCTCCCAGTCTCTTTGCCAGCTGACCATTCCTTGTTCACCGGCCGATAGCAGAACAATACTCAGGAACAAATGTTGTAAGTGGCCAATTTGAAGGAAATCTGAGATATTATTTTTGTTAACCCTGCAATGACTGAAGACAGGTTTCCCTGACTCTCCCACTTTAAATTCTGCAAATAATGCCTGAGTCAGTAAGAATAAAACACACGAGTAACTGCTCCATTTCGTAGACTGATGGGACATGCTGAGCTGTACTGAGGGGCTACAGGTTGGGGAGAGAGGATGAGACATAAGAACTCTGCCCTCAAAAAAACCTCATTTGGGTGAGCCAGTACATGCAGTATGTGAATGGGACCTAGTTCTGCCTCGAGCCACATGTGCTTTTGAGATTGCCTAAGAGAAGGAAAAAAAGAGATTATCAGTGTTTTCTTCTCTTCTTCCTGCAGCTGTCCATCCCCATCTCCTTGTCTTTTAGAACTTTTGTGCATATTTGTATTTCTTTATTTCTATTCAGGATCATATTTATCCACTATATAAAATACACATGTCCATGTATACATACATATATATGTTTTGTGTACTTTTATTGTAGTTTATATATGTAAAAACAGTTTATGTTCAATGGACTTATATGTAGCTTACATATATTTACATATACATGTATTATGTTCAGTGGATTTATATGTGACATATATTTTACATATGCATGTGTGTGTTCTATAAATTTATGTATGGCTTGCATATTTACACTGACTGATGTGTAGTCTGTGGATATATGTATACATGTCTGTTTTTTTGGGCTTATATATGACATAAATTTACATATCTGCCTGTGTGTTCTATGGTGTGACTTAGATGTATTTACATATGCATGTTTGCACATTCTATGGACTTATGGTGACTAATATATGCATGCTTATATGGTCTCTAGATTCATAAGCTTACACATTAAAATATATACATAAATGTATGTTCTTTGGGCAAAAAAATGACTTATATATTCACATATGTCTGCATGTGTGTTCTCTGATGTGACTTACATCTATTTGCATTTACATGTATTTACTTCTATGGACTGATGGTGACTAATATATGCAGGGTTGTATGGTCTCTGGATTCATAAGTGACTTACACATTTACATTTTTATATATGTATTCTGTGGACTTATTTGTGACTTGCATGTGTCTATATATGCATTGGAGATCCTATGGATCATTTCTTACCCGATGTGGCAGTTCCTACACAAGAAGATATTTTGTTTTTTCATGTTGCCTTTCTTTCAAATAGAGAAACCTATGTTGTTTCAAAGTTTAAAATTGTTGCTACTTTCCCTCTCTTTGTTGGTCTTAACAAAAATGTTTACTTTTCTATTTAAGGCAAGTTTCTTGCAAGTAGGAATTGTTTCTTTTTTTTTTCCTTCTATGTACACACATCCCCAGCACTTTGCACCACGCCCAACACACAGGAGGTGCTTAATAAGAGCTTGTCCATTGTTTGATTCTCCCTCTCCTGGACATAAGCCCGGACGGTGCCCAAGACCAGGATGGATGCTGCGTGCCTTCCGTGGGACAGATGGCGAAGGTTAGACAAGTGTTATCAGACTGCCCAGTGAGAAGGAGTCCATTTGTGGACTGAGATTTTCAGCTCATTTGAGGACAGTTGGAAATTAGAAAGTAAATGACCTCATTGTGTTTGAGCCCCGGCAGTGAAATAGCAAGTGTGGGTGTTTCACTGAAAGACTAGTCTTTTCTCCCTAGGGTCTGCTTCCTGGGAGCTCAATTATGTGAAAGGGTCCATTTGTAATCTAAGAGAAGGCGCCTTTTAAAAAAATAACCTCCACCAGGCAATATAGCAGGATTACCAGCTGGAGGGATTCTGAGCTCCTCCAGTCTAATGCTCTGATTTAAGGTCTGGGGGAGTACCCAGAGAAGGTACAAAGTTAGAATCGAAATTCAGAACTTCTGAGTCTGAAACACTACATTACATCCCCTGTGAGGTGGGGGGAGTACCCAGAGAAGGCACAAAGTTAGAATCGAAATTCAGAACTTCTGAGTCTGAAACACTACATTACATCCCCTGTAAGGTAGAATATATATATGTATGTGTGTATATATATATCCCACACCATATAATCTAGCTGTTCCAGGACATTAATAACATGGATGAAACAATGACTGAATAAGTTAAATGAAAAGGAAAGCTAAAATTTTTTGTTATATGCCAAAATGTTAATTCAATACTACAATAATGGAGATATAGGCAAAAATAATTATAGAAGACTTCATGGAAGAGTTATGGCTTGTACCAACCCTTGAAGAATGACTAGGATTTGCAAAAGTGAAGGAAGAACATGCTAGGAAAGTTATCTGACAATCATAATTTTCCAAAATATCTGAATCTAGCAATTTCCTTTTTTGATATTTTAGCACTGAATGTACTGAATATCACCTGTGTGTGTGTGTGTGTGTGTGTGTGTGTGTATGTATGTTGATTCTTTTAAACAGTTTATATGGGTACCAGGATTGCAGGCCATTGTTCCAGCTGTAGTGCTGTACAAAGGAACCAGAATTCTAGATCCAAGAAAAAACCTTGATTCAAATTAGAGCCCGGTTCCAGTCCCAACCCTGCTGTTTGCTACCAACAAGGCCATGCATGTTTGGCTAAAAGATCACAAAAGTCTCTTCTGGCCCATCATGGATGATCCCCAAATGTATTTTTTCAATCTACTTATCCAGAGAGGAGGGTGGTCCCATCAAAACAGTCTAGCCATTGAGCAAAGAGTCTAGCGTTGCTCCCAACTCAAAATCTTCTTGCGGGCAGCAGCAGACTAAACATTCTCTGCTCTTTCTTGCTAACAATAACTTAGCTCTGGTTACTGAAAGCCACAGCCAGTTCCGGAAGGGCTGAAACAGCAGTCTCTGTGAGATGATGCTCACCGCTGGATCGCCGTGTCAGCAGCATCTGCCGGGCCGAGATCAGGTGGGCAGGGGACTGTGACCATATTTTAAGCAAAGATGGCCCATGCAGCAGGAAAGCAATCTACTCACAAGTCTGCAGGCTACCAAGGGACTGGAAGCTCTATTGCACAGTGTGAGGAAAAAAAAAAAAAAAACAGGCTCCAACCTTTCTGGGGTTTTTCCTCTAAGAACATTAAGGTCAGTGTCTGCCATGCTCAAGGGAACAACAAGATAAAACCAATGGTTTAAACTCTCATTCTTCCCAAGAAGCCAGGGATTGGGCACCTTCTCATTAAATGATTTTCATATTCAATCAGAGCAGGGAATGTAAGTCAAGCGCTCGCGCTCTCTCTCTCTCTCTCTCTCTCTCTCTCCCACCTACCACTAAATATGAGCCTCTGGCCTACTTGCTGCAACCTGATCTTGCCATTCCACCCCCTATCTCCACCCTTTGCTCCTGGCTTCTTCCTCCCTCCCTTCCTCCTTCTTTCCCTCCTAGCAATAAGCACTAATGTTTACTTGGCTCTAACTTCTGTGAAGCCCCTTATGTTTATGTTATCTCACTTGGTCCCTCCAAAAAGTAGGTTGTAGTGTTAAACCCATTTTACAGATGTGGAAAGTGAGGCTGAAAGAAAGCAAATAGATTTCCAAGGGTCACACAGTAAGTGTATAAATGTGTACATATCAGAGGAAAGATTCAAATTCAGCTCCCATCTCCTCTGGGAAGAATTTCTCCCCCTGAATGGTTAGTTCATCTCTGTGTCATGAGGAGGGCATTGTTCTTCCTTACCAGTCCTCTGGGATATGGTGGATCATTTAATTGGTCAAAGTTCTTAAATCTTTCAAAATTATTCATGTTAATAATATTATATAATGATAATATACATATAGTATAAATTGTTCTTCTCATTCTGTTTATTTTCACTCTGCCTCACACAGATCTTCTTAGGTTTGACTGAAATTGCCCCTTTTTTAAATCATTTATTTATATAACATTATTTATTCAAGGATTCCTCAAGTGATGGCCATTCCTTCAATTTCTGGACTTTTTTCCATCACCCCTTCCCCCAAAGCTACTATAAACATTTCTTAGCATATAATACCTTTTCTTCTCTTTTTTCTTTTTATTTTTTTGGAATATAGGGGGTCTCCAAGGCCTTAGGTCATGTACCATTTAATAAATAACATTTTATGCATTATTCCAAACTGGGATGTATGAACCAATTCACAGCTTCACCAACAATGCATTAGCATGCTCATTTGCATGCAGCTTCTCAAAGATTTCTTGTCTTCAGCAAAGGACTGGAATTGTGGGAGAATATATAGCAGAAGTCATAAACCTTGTCTTCATGACAGGGCAATGATACACTGGAACTGTAGTAGAACCACCCATGGGCCCAGGAGAGAGGTTCCATTGGGAAAACACTATCAGCAGCAATGACACAGGAATGGGCAAAAATGTAGAAAACCCTGTTGCAGGACTGGAGGAAGACCTCAAAGTTCAGAGGAATTGCTAGGGTAATGGGCTATAAGACAACTGGTATATAATCCTGATTGCCTCATCCTATTTTTTTTTCCTTCCTTTTTAGGGAATCATTATCATACTTTGCATGATTTTATAACCACTTATAATAATCAATTTACCAATATTTGGTAAATATAAACCACCTTCAATGAACCAGAAATGAATCCAATCTCCATGTTGTTATACATATTTTTATGGAATCTTATAATTACAACAATTACTCTTACATTCATTAAAAATATGAGAGTTGTCAAGGAAGAAGGAGCTCTTGATATTTTAGGGAATTTTTTTTTTTTTGGTATATATGCAAGTATAACCTGGATCACCTTTGGGAAATCCAGCTTCTTGGCTACAAGGAGAGATAATCAATAGATGTCATTGGTTGAGAAATGGGCAACAATATTCAAAGGAAGGAGGTAGTAAGGATAGTTCCCTACTGAAGAGTAAAGAAGCAGCAATTATAACCACTCTCAATTATATGATAGTGAGCCACCTAAGAACTGCAGACCTGATGATAATTACCCGAAAAAATATTCAGTGTAACTAGGACAATATAAAAATGGAAATTATTGATGTACAATAAACCTTTCTACTTTCTACATCTTTTAAAAACAACTTTTCATCTGTAATATGACTTTTCGCTACAACCATTTGTTGAATATGATTTGATGTTGTGTTCACAACATTTTGACTCCTATTCTTTAATTATTCATCATGAAACCAGGCATCACATGGGATATTAAGGATTCCTTCAAGGAACAGTCCATTGCTACAAAGCTAATTTTAACCATCCACAAAGATTTCTGATGGGGTTTAAATCAGGTAAATTTCCAGGCCACCAAAACATATTTTTGTTTTGTTCCTTAACTTTTCATGATATGTAACATAGTGCAATGTCTTATTATTTTACTCTTTCTCTTGGGAAGTTCAATAAGTCTGAAATGATTTTGTTTAAGATATCAATACTTTTATCAGAATTTGTTGTCCTTGCAATGAGAAGAATTTTAGATCAAATGAAAGTTAAAAAAAAAAAAAAAAACAGGGAGAATGATTGACAGTGGGATGTAGATGCCTAGATCCAAAAGGCCCATTTGGATTTCTCCTAAAACAATTGATGTATAGGCTTGGATGGAAAAAAAAAAGTTCCATCAGTAGAAATCACCTTTTTCTAATATTTAATATTCCTGTCTTTATATAATACTGCTGACAAGTGCTTCTTCTTCAGAGCAATGATTAGCAGTGTTTTAAAGCAAAGTCTAAAAACTGACTTTCTTGCTATTCCAATTTTACTAATTCTATGCTACACTGCAGAAAAGTCAGTAATTATCCCCCCAGCCACCAGGTCTTTCTAATGATTAATTATGTTTGGCAGCAATTATTTCTCAATTATTAGAATTAGTTTTCTTTTTGATTTTTTTTTTTTACCACACTTTACTTTCAGTGCAACTAATTCAATTTGGGTGTTTGGTTGAATGATTCTTAAAACATTTGATTTCCCCAAACCAACAGACACAATAATGTTACTCATAGTCACTGAAGTATATTCTTTAAAAAATAAAAACCTTCCTATTTTTAAGCAATTTTTTATTGTTCAATCAATTCAGTCATGTCTGATACTTTTTGAGATTTTCATGATAAAGGTACTGGAATGGCTGGTCATTTCTTTCTTTAGCTCATTTTACAAAGGTGAAACTAAGACAATCAGGGTGAAGGAAGTTTTCTGGTATCGCACAGCTTGTAGGTGTTTGAAGCTAGATTTGAACTTAGAAAGATGAATTCTCTCACTCAAAGTCTGGCTCTCTATCCACTATACCACTTAGCTGGGTCCATGCTTTGGAACAATATGCATTCTTAAAAAAACAAATAACAAAACAAAAAGAAAAAGAAAGTAATGAAATAGGCATTTGACATAAAATCTAGCATTCATCCATCAGAGAACTAACAAAAGGCAAAAAAAAAATGCTCAATCTGGTTTCATCTGCTCAAAGTCAGATATACTAAGCCAAATGTCAGTAGAAGTACAGACACCACACACACACACACACACACACACACACACACACACACACACACACCTGACCATTATTCTCAGACACTAAAACTAATAATCACTGAAGGGACACAGTATCTCACTAAAAGGATATGCAATCCTAAGTAAAACAAACTTAAGATAATAATAATAAATAACATCTATAGAATATTTTAAAGGTTTTCAAAGTACTTTACAAAATATTCTCATCTGACTATGCTCAAAAAGTTATCAAACTGTGCATAAGCTTTGATCCAGCAATGTTTCTATTGGGTTTATATCCCAAAGAAATCTTAAAGGGAAAGGGACCTGTATATGCAAGAATGTTAACTGAGTGGATGCCCATCAATTGGAGAATGGCTGAATAAATTGTAGTATATGAATATTATGGAATATTATTGTTCAGTAAGAAATGACCAGCAGGATGAGTTCAGAAAAGCCTGGAGAGACTTACATGAACTGATGCTGAATGAAATGAGCAGGACCAGGAGATCATTATATACTTCAACAATAATACTATATGATGATCAATTCTGATGGACATGGCCATCTCCAGCAATGAGATGAACCTAGTCAGTTCCAATAGAGCAGTAATGAACTGAACCAGCTACACCCGGCGAAATAACTCTGGAAGATGACTATGAACCATTATATAGAATTCCCAGCCCCCCAAAAATATATATTTTGTCAGCCTGAATTTTTTATTTTCTTCACAGGCTAATAGTACATTATTTCAAAGTCTGATTCTTGTGTAGCAAAATAACTGTTTGGACATGTATATTTATATTGCATTTAATTTATACTTTTAACATATTTAACATGTATTGGTCAACCTGCCATCTGGGGGAGGGGATGGGGGGAAGAGGGGGAAAATCGGAGCAAAAGGTTTGGCCATTGTCAATGCTGTAAAATTACCCATGCAAATAACTTGTAAATAAAAAGCTATAATAATAATAATAATAATAATAAAGAGTATCAACATTCTGAAATGGAAGCACTACACAAAACATCATCTTGTGAGTAGTGTCCACTATTGTCCTCTACATATAGCTCGCCTATATATATATAAAGAAGACTTAATGGGTAGACCTGCCTCTTTTTTTGGAGCCTTCCAAATTATTGTTTTTTTTTTGTACTTTTGACAGGTAAATGTTTAATTTAGTAGACTTTCGCAAATATATATATATATTTTTTTTTCTCATCTGATTCTCACAGCTATCCTGGGAGATACATATTATTATAATCTCCATTTTACAACTGAAGCAGATAGAGGTTAAGTGTTTTGCTTAGAGACACACAACTACTAAGTATCTACAACTAGATTTTAATTTATAGCTCCATGTCCAGTGCTGCTCTACTACCTACTGTCCTCAGTGATCTTGGCACACAAGTCATATTTTCATCACTTTGATCAAATGAAGGGAGAGATTCAGCACAGAAAGGCAAATCTAAGATGGGAAAAACTTTCTCCAGATGGTGTTCAATAACTGAATTTGAATTTCTAATAGTTTAAAATACTAGTAATCATGTACTCTTGGCAAGGGATAGACTACAAATATCATTTAAAAAAATATTGTCCTAGCACTTGACAAATCTAAGAAAAGAAGGCTTTAAGCTAAAGTGGGGGGTAATCTGACCACAAAAATCAGACAGACATAATACCAAAAAGTAAGGAACAATGAAAGGAGAATGGAAAGAACAATAGACCTTCTTGGGAAATGGTGTCTGAGAAGATAGGCGATAATATAAGTGCACAGGATGAATTAATTAAGAGAATGAACTAAAAAGACAAGAGAAAAAGACAAGCTGGACCTCATAGTTTTAAGTGAGAGACATATAAGAAGGTATTTGGGTGAGGATGGACATGTCTTGTTCAAAGCAGATAGAAGAGAAAAAATAAGTTGGAGGAGCCTCACATATTTATGTGAGGAAATTCATCTCATCAAGGGGAGAAACTCAGTTGACAACATTTGGATGAGGATACATAGAGGTGATGACATTGTTCTAGAAGTCATCGATGAGAAATTAGATGAAAAGTTTAGGAGATGATTCACAAATTTGGCATGGAAGTATATCATAGTGATAAAGAACTTTAATGCTTCAGACGCCTGCTGATCAACGAATCAATCAACAAAGCCATCAACAGGCATTTATTAAGAACTCAGCAGGTGACGGGCACTTGGGACGATATGTGCCGAGGATGATCTCTGCCAAGAACACCTGAAAAATTCATGACTTTCCTTAATGATAGTTTCATGTCTTAAAAAGTCAATAAAGTGGTTAGAGAATGGTTATTCTGAACCACACAGGAGGAAGCTGGTACTGAAGAAAAAGTCAAAGGGGACTTGGGGACACATAAACAAATCACAAAGTTTACAATAGAAATGAGAGAGTTCTAACACCATATTATTATTAATAATAATTATTATTATATCTTTTTATTGACAAAACATATGCATGGGTAATTTTTCAACATTAACCCATGCAAAAACCTCTGTTCCAACTTTTCCCCTCCTTCCTTTCACTCCCTTCCCCAGATGGCAGGTAGTCGCATACATGTTAAACATGTTAAATACAACATATGTATACATATTTATACAATTATCTTATTGCACATTTTTGCACATGTGGGTCCCTTTCCCTTCTTTAAGATCACTTTATGATACAGGCCCAGTAATAACACTTCTGGATTAAAGGGTCTGACACCATATTCTATAAGAAACGTTTCCTGATACTCCCAACCACTTCTGTGCTACCTTCCAATCTATCTTGCATTTAACAACTTTATTGACTTTATATTTATGTTGGAAATATTTTTAAATGTACTTGCAGGGGCCCCCATTAGAATATGTTTCTAGAAAGTAGGGATTGCTGAATTTTCACACATGTATCCCCAATATTAGCACAATGCCTAGCACATAGTAGATGCTTAACAAATATTTGTTAATTGATAGCTTAATGGACCCTAGATTTGGCTAGAGAAGTTTTAAAAAGGATTCAGAGAAAGGAGAGGTATGATGTAGTAGTTTGATGTCATACAGGAGACAGTGGTCCGAGAGCAGAAATAGGACATTCTCAAAAATGAAATTTTAAAAACCAAACAAAAAATATTTTGTGAGAGTGAAAAAAAGAAACTGCTTAAAGAGATTGAAGTGGATGCTCTGGTTTTTAAAAGAAATTAATGAAAGATGGAAAAGAACAAGTAAAGTTCAACATGCAAGAAAAGGTTGGATTGCTTATAAACTTTGAGGGTAATATTGACTAAAATCCTAAGAAAGTTTTCATTTTCTTTGATGACTAATTATACCCATAATGGCTAGGAAATGTTTGCTTCTGAACATTGAGCCTTGAGCGTTTTCTAAGGCTGTCTCTTTTGTCTCTCTCTTCACATCTCCACCTTCTAGCTCCTTCATATTTTTCAAGTCTGAGGTCATCGCATCATTTCTAAGCCAACTTTCCATTCATACTTTTCTCCTGAGATTACTTTCAATTTATCACATGTTTGTTCAGTGCATGGAAAGTCCACACTGTGGACCACAGTGGATAGAGTTCTGGGCCTGGGGTCAGGAAGACTCCTCTACCTGAGTTTAAATCAGGCCTCAGAAACTTCCTCACTGTGTGACCATGCACTAGTCACTGTAGTTTGGCTAGCTCCATTTCCTCATCTGTAAAATAAGTTGGAGAAGGAAATGGCAAACTGCTCTACTATCTTTCCCAAGAAAATCTCAAATGGAGTCCATAGAGCATCAGATACAACTGGAAAATGACTTAAGAACGATAGCTACAAATCCTAAATGAGGCAATAATAGAATAGAACAACAACAAAAGCAAATGCTATCAGTCTTAGGCTGTGTCTAGTGTCTAAAATGATGAGCATGAGGGTCCTGAATTCTGTTCTGCTTGAATGACATATGGAACACTGAGGTTATAAGACAAAAGAAAGTCTAGCATCTGGAAGGAAAAAGATCTGAATACATTTTCTTACTGGTTTTAAAACCTTATTTTATTTTTCTCTTTATCAAGTTGCCTTATCTCTGGGTCTCAGTTTCCTTAGCCATAAAATGAGACTGTTGGACAAGATGGCCTCTGAAATACTTTTCTGTTCGATCTCTATGAGCCTTTGAGTTATGCTCATTTGAAGAGAATCCCAACAGTATCCCATGCTACTCCATGTTCCCTCTTATACCAGCACATACAATACTAGGTCTGTAGTACTGGGAATTTGGAGTTTATCTGAAGCTCCAAGAACTAATTAGTCCATTGGCCTTCACAACATCCCATTCTCTTTCATCTGCAAAGTCAGATTTGGACAGCTCACAAAAGACCGGCTTCCTTGGGAGCCTCCCAGGACCTCTGTCTGCTTGCCAGAAACACAGCAGCAGCAGGCTGTCTTGGGATATACTTTGGCTCCCAGCCAAAAACTGAGGGTGGAAAAAAGCAACATCTTCATGTTGATTTCTAATTTTTAGAAAAGACAACATTCAGACTGAGCAAAAATTTAAGAAAATATGCCTTTTCTTTTTGTAAATTCTATTGGCCACCAGGAAGGTTAAACTGCAGATGGAAGAAAAAAACTAACAGAATCATAAACTATGAGGGAAAAGACTGAGCAAAATCTCAGGGGCATCTGACTGCACTTGAATAAGACCAAAATCAGTCCACCCTTAGCCTTGTTCCCTAATTTTAAAAGGAGTAGAAAGGAAATGACAGGTTTCTTCCTACTTTTTCTTCCTTCAAAGGAAAGGCACTTCATGCTGGTTTTAATTAAAATGGGAGGTATAACTCATATATTATTGAGACTATACCATTAATACATAAAATATACTCCCCAAAAGTGCACGGTGATGCCAGATTGAAAAAAAGACAGATAAAAAAGATTGTACTGATCCTCACTGGTGCCCATGGAAACCTGACCCAAATGTTATTGCTAGTGAGCCAGGGATACCCCAGAAATGAGACTTTCTGGTTTTGGAAATAGAATGTTTTTTTCTTTCTTTTGAGATATGGGAGTGGAGAGATAAAGTGACCACTGCATTTGCACCTGCCATGCATGGGATTGGAGAAGTGAAGAAACAAGGGAAAAAAAAGAAACATTAGAGCAGATTTGCAAAGCTATCTGGGATTTGGAGAGGAGACAGATTGAGAATAGGAACAAGCATCTTTGCATTTCATTCACTCACTCATGTTCTATGCTTGTGAGCTCTGCACTAAAGATTCAGGAAGAGGTAATAATAACAAAAGCAATGTTTAGAGTTTAGGTTGTACTTAAAGGTTTACAAAGCTATTTCCAAATATGATTTCATTTGATCTTCACAACAACCCTGGGAGACAAGTGTGGGGATTATCCCCATTATATAAATGAGGAAACTGGAGGGAGGCAAGAGTTCGGGTGCTTTACCAGGTAAATTTCTGAGGCTTCCTTGACCTTATTCACTGTCACAAACAGTTGCGATGAGACCCCATCCTCTTCATGGAGTTTACTGTCTCTTAGGAGAGTAAGATACTAATAGAAATAACTATAAAGTCATGTGATAATGTCCAAAAACTGTTCTGAAATTATCAAGGCATTCTATTAAAATGCCAGTTGTTATTAATTTACCTGAGATGATAAAATGCTTTCTTTCAAATATGGAAAAGTCATTTGGCAACTTCTGGTATAAAAATTATTTTCACTCGAGGCTGACCAGGAGATTTTCTAGATGGCTTAGCTGATAGAGCACTGGGCTTTAATTTAGGAATATTTGAATTCGAAATCAGCCCCGAATACTTGTTAGCTCTATGACCTTTCATAAGTCATTTGACTTTTGTCTGCCTCAGTTTTCTCAAGTGTAAAATGGGGATTACAATGATACCTGCCTTACAATGTTATTGTGAGAATCAAATGAGATGATATTTGTAAAGTGTTTAGCAGTGTCCGGGCACATATTTGTGCTTAATTATTTTCCCCTTCTCTATGTGAATTTAGGACTGGAAGGAAGCTTGGAGATCTAACTTTACTGTTTTGCAAATGAGGAAACTAAGATTAAGTCATTCATTCAATATCACATAAGCAGGGAGCATCAGAGATGGGATTTGAACTCAACATTTCCAAATCTATATCATTCGTTCTATTGCAGTATGCAGATATTCTGAATCTTAAATTGCAGGGAAGAGCCCAAGTACCCTGAGAAGTCACCCAGCTCCCATAGGTCAGACTTGAATCCAAGTCTTGCTGATTCCACAGTCTGTACTGTTCTAGTCATGAAGGTCTTTCCTCTAGGTCTCAGGAAGGCAAGTTTAGCTCCTTGCTTGAGGTTACCTCCCTTTCTTGCTTGTTGATGATTCATACTTTGTTGTCCAGTCATCTGAGGCCATGACTTTTATCCTTGTTTCCCTTTTTGAATTTTATCTCTCATGATCTTCTCGGGCCTCAACTGGCATTCATCTTTCTGCCAGCTGTAGAATATAAATAGATATAGATATATAGATATATGTATATGTATATACAGTGGTTTTTCTCACCCTTCTTTCCTTTGGACAAGCAATTCCAGGACAAAGGTATCCTATAAAAGCCCTTCCACTATTTGTGGTAAGGGGCTTTCTGCTCCCTGCTTTTCCGTGGTCTGCACAGATCCCACCACAACCCAAAGGTTGTCTCTCCCTACTCATCACTCCACTTTTCCCTCACCACAGTGATGCAGGTGGTCAGTAAAAGAATTGAAACCACATTGTTGAACATATTGTTCCCAAGGAATACATTTCTGTTTCAGGCTCAGGCTTTGGACTTGGACAGCTCAGTCTGTAACAACAAATCTCAATGAAGCACTTGTAAAAGGCAGGGAAAAAAATCTTCCCTTGAATTTTTGGCTGCAATTTTATTCTCCAGAAAGCACACAGGAAGGACAAATAGCTCTCACTGGGGTTTGGCACAGACGCACAGCTGCTTGGGTGAGTTGCCTTGACATTTCCCACCCCCCTGACCTTCTATAATCTCTTGCCTCACACTTCTAGAGCACAGTTAAAAGATCCCATTGATTTTGCTAAATTATACAGATATGCCCAGCTGTTAAGAGACCAAACTGAACTGATGGGAGCTCATGGAGGAGGCTCACACAAGTTAGGCAGCCATCTTTACTGACTGTGTTACCTTGAATAAATCAGTTAACCTGCAAAGATCTGCTTTATCAAGGATAAAATGAGAGACATTGCAGATAAAATGAGAGACATTGCACTGTAGTTCTTTTTTTTTGTCCATCTTTCATTTTCAAAAAGGACCAATGACATTATGGGGAGATATCTTGACTTGTCCATTTGGATTTAATGAGGTAGAATTGTACAGCCTTCAGCCTCATTCACTCTTCTATAAGCATCAAAGTACAGTGGCAGCACAAGAGTCAAGTCAATTGGCAATGGCCTGGGATGCAGAGTGGATGACCTTGGCTTCTTCCATGTCTGACTTAGTACTTCATACTACTTATTTCATAAGTACTTATTTCAGAAATACATATACTTCATAATACTTATTTCAGTCACATTTGTGGCCATTGGAACAAATTGTTCTAATCTTCCCATTCCTACAGAAGAAGACTTCATGTGTTTGTGATAGACATCCCTCAAATTCACTAAGGATTTGAAGCTTAATGGTTACCTTCAACCTTATTTATTCTCTTTGCTGAGCCAATTTTTACTGGGGTGTGACCACACCCCATACTATAGTTTCTTGGAGTCATAGGTAAAAGTTGGATGGACACCCAATATGATAAATAGCCCTGAAAAAACTGCATTAAATCCTCACAGCAGAGATGCTAGTCTTTTCTGAATGCCCAATATACAACCTTTTGATTTAAATTATATATGTGTGAGGTCATACAAAATATATTTCCACATTAGTAAAGTTGAAAAATAGCATGCAAACAAAATAAAACAATTAAAGAAAAAAAATGTAAAAGTATATTTCAGTTTATATTCAGATCTAATCAGTTCTCTCTCTTGAGGTGGATAGGATTTTCTATCATGGATCCTTTGTAATTATTTTGGATTATTGAATTAATCAGAGTAGCTAAGTTTTCCCAGTTGATCATTATTATAATATCATTGTTATTGTGTACAATATTCTCCTGGTTCTACTCACTTAATTCTGTATGAGTTCATATTAGGCATCTCAAGTATTTTTTTTTCTAAAAAAACATCCCAATTGAATTTTTTTTCTAGTACAATAGTATTCAATCACAATCATATATCATAACATGTTTAGCTATTTCCTAGTGGATAGGTATCCCTTCAATTTCAAATTCGCTGCCACCAAAAAAACAAAAACAAAAACAAAAACAAAACAAAACAAAGAAACAAAAAAAGCTAAAGGTATTTTTATACAAAGAGATCCTTCTTCCTTTTATTTTGTGTCTTTGGGGTACAGGCCTAGTAGTAGTATTGCAGAGTCAAAAGGTATGCAGTTTTTTAAGTCTTTGCCCAGAATTCCAGAATGCTTGGAATATAACTCCACCAATAATGCATTAGTGTCCCAATTTTTCCACTCCCTTCCAGAATTTGTCATTTCTTTATAGCCATCTTAGATAACCTGATAATTATGATATGACACTTTAGAGTTGTTTTAATTTGTACTCACTATTGAGTACTGATTTAGAACATTTTTTCATGTGATTATTGTTTCATTTTTCTGAAAACTGCCTATTTGAATCCTATGACTACTTATCAATAAGGAAATGGCTTATTTTTACAATTTATCTCAGTTTCCTATATATTTGAAAAGTGAGACTTTTGTCAGAGAAACTTACTGTATAAAATATTCCTACTATCTTTCTAATTTTGGTTATGTTAATTGTGTTTGTGTAAAAGTTTAATTTTGTATAATCAAACTTATTCATTTTACTTCCTGTGATCCTCTTTATCTTTTGTTTGATCATAAATACTTCCCTATAACATATTTATGATATCACTATGTTTAAATAATTCATTTATTATCTTATCTTGGCATACAGTGTAAAATATTTCTAGATTCTACTTAATTGCTTTCTACTTTTCCCAGAAATTTTTGTCAAATGTTGAGTTCTTACCTATAAAGTTTGTATTTTTTGGATTTATCAAATAATAAATTACTATAGCCTTTTACTACTGTGCATTGTGTACTGAATCTATTCTACTATTCCACCAATGTATTTCTTAACTAGTACCATATTACTTTTTTTTATTACAGTTTGTACTTTGGAACTGATAAGCTGCTTTCTTTAACATTCTTTTACATTAACAATTGATATTTTTGATATTTTGTTCTTCTAGATGAATCCTTCTGATGTTTTGCTCAGCTCTATAATATATTTTTTAGTACTTTGATTGCTATACATTAACTTAGACTAATCATGATCAATTAATATTTCTTCAGTTAGCAAGATTTTCTTTATTTGTGTGAAAAAATATTTTATAATTGTGTTAAGATGATCCCTAAGTTTGTCTTGATGGGTAGATTGTCAAGGAGTTTATGTTGCCTACAATTAGTTTAAGTGGAATTCCTCTTTCTATCTCTTTTTGCTCAGTTTTTTTTTGTACTATATTGAAACGTTGATGATCAAGTAAGTCTATTTTGCAAACTACAACTTTGCTAAAGTTGTCAATTATTTCCACCATTTTTTTCATTGATTCTTTAGGGTTTTCTAAATGTATCATCCTATCATCTGCAAAGAATGAGAGTTTTGTTTGCTCATTGCTCATTTGTATTACTTCATTTTTTCTTGTTTTACTGCTATAACTACTATTGCTAGTAACAATATTGAATAACAGTGGGGATAATGGAGATCTTTGCTTCACTGTTGATCTTATCAGTACAGACAATGCTTATTCTTAGTTTTAGAAAAATAGTATTTGTTTTAAGAAAAGTTCCACTTACTACTTTGTTTTCTAATATTTTTAATAGAAATGTTGCTAAATTGTCAAAAAAAAACTTTTTTATTACCTGTTGATCTAATAATATGATTAGTTATTGTTATTAATTAATTGATGTCATTATTGTTATTGTTATTAATTATTGTTATTGTTATTAATATGTTCGATTTTGCTGATAGCATTTCCTAATATTTCCAATACTTGCTGCATTCCTGGTATAAAATGCACGTGACAATAGTATATAATCTTTGTGATATGTTGCTGTAATCTCTTAGCTAGTATTTCATCTAAAATTTTCTCACCAATCTTCATTAAGGAAATTAGCTGATAATTTCTCTGTTTTTCTCTCCCTGATTTAGATGTGAAAACTATATTAGTATCATAAAAGAAATTTGTAAGATTGCTTATCCATTTTTTTCAAATAGTTTATATAGGATTGGGATTAATTGTTTCTTAAATGTTTAGTATGTTTCACTTGTAAATTTTGTTATATCCAGGGAATTTTTTTTCCTTAGAAAACTCACTGCTGGCTTGCTCAATTTATATTTCTATGACTGGGTTTTTAAAGGCTTTTATGTCCATTTCCATTAATCTGCAACAGTTTATATATTTTTTTAAAGTTTTCGTCCATTTCATTTAAATTGTTTATTTTACTGGCATATAACCGGGCAAAACAACTTCTAATAATTGCTTTGATTTTATTTTCATTGATGGTTCATTCACCCTTTTCATTTATAATAGTAATAATTTGATTTTCTTCTTTCTTCTTCTTAAATCTAATCAATAGTTTGTTTATTTTGCTGATTCCCTCCCCTCCTTAAACCAGCTCCTAGTTTTATTTATTAATTTAATTTTAAACTTTAAATTGTATTAATTTCTCCTTTGATTTTCAATATTTCTGATTTAATGTTTAAATGGAGATTTTAAATTTGTTTTCCCTAGGTTTTTTTTTTTTTATTGCAGCTCTTTCTCTCTTTTATTGATTTTTGCATATAGAGAAGGAAATTTTCCCTGAAGTACAGCTTTGGCTGCATCCCGCAAATTTTGCCTTATGTTGTTATTCTCTTTAATGAAATTATTGATTGTTTCTTTAATTTGTTCTTTGATCCACTCATTTTTTTTTTTTTTTTTAGGATTAGATGATTTAGTTTTCACTGTATGCCTCTATGGCCTTCTATTAAATATAATTTTTATTACATTATGGTATGAAAAAATCCATTTGATATTCTGCTTTTCTATATTTAGTTGTAAGATTTTTATGCCCTAATACATAGCCAATTTTTACAAATGTTACGTGTATAGCTGAGAAAAAGCTATATTCCTTTCTATTCCTATTCAGTTTTTTTAGAGGCCTATCTTAGCTAGTTTTTTCTAAGATTTTATCATTCTTCTTCTTGCCTTCTTTCTACTTATTATGTGATTAGATTTATCTAGTTTTGAGAAGAGAAAGCTGAGGAGCCCCTACTGTAATTTAATGTCTATTTTTTCCTATCACTCATTTAACTTTTCTTTTAAGAATTTAGATGCTATGACATTTAATGAATTTAAGTTTAGTATTGATGGTACCTTTTAGCAACATGTAGTTTCTTTGCTAATCTCTTTTTAATTAGGTCTATTTTTGCTTTTGCTTTGCCTGAGATCAAGATTGCTATTCCTACCTTGTTTACTTCAGCTTGAACATAAGAGACTTTACTCCATTTTTTTATTTTAACTCTATTTAAGGGACACTGATACATTGTTGGTGGAATTATGAACACATCCAGCCATTCTGGAGAGCAATTTGGAACTATGCTCAAAAAGTTATCAAACTGTGCATACCCTTTGATCCAGCAGTGTTTCTACTGGGCTTATACCCCAAAGAGATACTAAAGAAGGGAAAGGGACCTGTATGTGCCAAAATGTTTGTGGCAGCCCTGTTTGTAGTGTCTAGAACCTGGAAAATGAATGGATGCCCATCCATTGGAGAATGGTTGAGTAAATTGTGGTATATGAATGTTATGGAATATTATTGTTCTGTAAGGAATGACCAACAGGATGAATACAGAGAGGACTGGCGAGACTTACATGAACTGATGCTAAGTGAAATGAGCAGAACCAGGAGATCATTATATACCTCAACAATGATACTGTTTGAGGATGTATTCTGATGGAAGTGGATTTCTTTGATAAAGAGAGCTAATTCAGTTACAATTGATCAAACTTGGACAGAAGCAGCTACACCCAAAGAAAGAACACTGGGAGATAAATATAAACTGCTTGCATTTTTGTTTGTTCTTCCCAGATTATTTATACCTTCTGAATTCAATTCTCCCTGTGCAACAAGAAAACTGTTCAGTTCTGCACACGTATATTGTATTCAGGATATACTGTAACCTATTCAACATGTAAAGGATTGCTTGCCATCTGGGGGAGGGGGTGGAGGGAAGGAGGGGAAAAATTGGAACAGAAGTGAATGCAAGGGATAATGTTGTAAAAAATTACCCTGGCATGAGTTCTATCAATAAAAAGTTATTTAAAAAATTTAACTCTGTGTATCTATTTCAAATATGTTTCTTATTAATAACATTGTTGCATTCTGGTTTCTAATCTATTCTGCTATCCTTTTCCATTTTATGTATTGGTTCAGCCCATTCATATTTACAGTTATTACTAACCATGCATTTTCTTCTGTTTTATTTCCTTCTGTTTAATCTTTTCTCTGTTTATTCTCTAAAGTCTATTTTTGTTTTTCACCATTGCCTTCTCTTATCTATTCTCCCTTTCATCAGCCCCCACTTCTTTTTATCTTTCTTCCCTCCTACTTCCTTACTTATATTTTCCTTTAGACAACTCTCTATCTTCCTAGTGTAGATTACTTCTTCCATTATCCTCAGAATTTTTTCTCCCCAAAACTTCTCATCCTACCATTGTCATAAAGTAGAATACTAATCTTGATGAAATAAGAAGGAGTATAAAATTAGCTAAGATGATTTCTGAAACTAGGACTTCCCTCTTCTGGGATAGATTTTTGTTACCAATTGAATATGTAGATATAGATGCATGGATGCATGTGGATACCTGTATACACACATATCTATCTATCAATAGATATTCTCTTTTGGAACCAATTTAGATGTGAGGTCCAAGCATTGCCTGTTCCCCCAATATCATTTTCTTCTTTATTGTAAAGATATTCCCCATTCTTCCATTCCCTTCTTTTTTCTCTCAAGGCATCTATCTTTCTCATTTATCCATTTTTTAAAACATTATTTCAACATAGTTGACTTATCCCACATTTTCTTTCTATGTAGAATTTTCATAAGTGCTCCAATAATTATTAAGATCTTAGAACATACATGAATCATCTTATTGAAAGATAAATAGTTTAACTTTATCGAGTCCTTTATAATTTCTATTTCATGTTTCCTTTTTCATGTTTCTCTTAAGTCTTATACTTGAAGTCAAATTTTCTAATCACTTCTACTTTTTTCATTGGAAATGATTAATACGTTTAAAAAAAAAGTGTCATTTCCTTCTCCAGTTCATTTTTTAGATGAGGAGACTGAGACATACAGTTAAGTGATTTGCCTAGAATGACACAGCAAATAAGTCTCTGATGTTGGATTTGAACTCAGGGAGATGAGTCTTCCTGATTCCAATCCTAGAGCTCAATCCATTATATTTTCTAGCTGCCCACCTAAGCACTTAGTAGGTGCTTAATAAATATCCCCTCTATTAAAGTTCTTATCTTATTATTGATAGTATCATAAACTTGTGACTAGGACTTTCAAGACCTTGGAGTTTTGTCTTTTGACAAAATGAGCCCAAAGAATGTTAATGACTCATTTAGATGCAGACTCTGAACTGGTCTTCTCTGACTCCAATGACTTTTCCACTATGTATATTGCCTTACAATCCCAGAAGGATATGTAAAAATAATAGGAAGAATAAAAGAATCAGACTGGCAATGTGAGAGCAAGATTCTTTGAAAGTTCCATTGTGCATTTAGCCGAATGCTTGGAACTTAGTAGGTGCTTAATAAATGTTGATTGATTCCTTTCAGTGATTGACTTCTAAATCTTTTGGTTAGCAGGAAAACGAATCCAAATCACAATCTCAGAACTGAGAAGGATGTCAGAGACCACCTTCTCCAATCCCCTTCTCATCAAGATTTCCATCCATGACAGACATAACAGTTGCCCATCTGCCTTTGCTTAAATGCCTCCAGTGAAGAGGCTTCTCTTACCTCCTAAAAACTCATGGAGATTTAAGTGCTATTAAGGTTCCTTTATGTAAAGTCTAAATGGGTCACTTTGCAGGTTCCATTTAGAATTCCTAGTTTGTTTCCTGAGAACATTTCATTCATGTCACTCATTTTGCTGTTGAGGAAATTGAAAAGTGGAAAAATTTGCCCCAAGATCCCACAGGTATTAATGGCAGATTGGGAACTTAGATCCCTGCCCTTTGCTTCCACAGTCAACACTTTCACTGCATTATCACATCCATATTAATCTTCTGACCTTTCTCTTTTTTTTCCAAAATAAATGTCTTAAAAATCCTTTTGCTTGTCTTCAGTTTGCCTTCACAGCTTTAGTGTGCCTTGAGATTTTAGCACTTTAAGGATAATTTGTGCAAGACAATATTATCCTTTCTCCTTTATTCATCTTTTATCTCTTCTAGATTCCAACTTCTTTACTTCTTTTTTAAACCTAAATTTAATACTTTATATCATTCTTTAGACAACTCTATATCTTCCTCATGTAAATTGCTTCTTCCGTTATCCTCAGAATTTTTTCCCCCAAGAATTTCTCATCCTACCATTGTCATAAAGTAAAATACTAATCTTGATGAGATAAGAAGGATTATAAAATTGGCTAAGATGATTTCTGAAACTGGGACTTCCCTCTTCTGGGATATTTTCTTATGTTCACCTAATTATTGCAGACCTTACTTATCAAATGCTCTTTTAGGTACTCATCTGAGAATAGAGTGAGATAACTTTTGTAAACCATTTTGCTAACCACAAAGTGAATAAATGCTGGCTATTGTTATTATTATTTACATATGAAATGTATTCCAATAAATGGTTGAAATTGAGTCATGTTTGTCTTCATTTCTCCTGCTACCAACTTTTACAACTGATGCTTAATATCTTTTTTGGGGGTAATTGAATTAGATTAAGAAATATTTATTCAGTCACTATCAAACAATTAAGAGAAACTAGGCTTAGCAAGTTCAAGGTGCATTTTATAAATCAAGGATTTTCAGTAGGTCCCAGAAGGGATACATGTTCCCCTTCTACACTGCAGCATGAATAGTGAACAGTCTGCTTTTGTAGATATAGGAAATGGACTCCATGCTGCACTTGGTGAAAGGCTGGTTGCAAGAGAATTGAGGATAAAGGGATTTTGTAATTGACAGCAGTAATTGAAATGCCAGACAAGTGATCAGGAGCAGAATAATTTTAAAACAAATAAAGCATCCTTTCTATCATAAATCAGAGATATTTGGAATAGCTGCAAGACAGTTTAAAGAAGAATTTAAATTGAAGAGTTGGCAAGACCTTAGTCAATTTGGAAAAGAATGAGAAAGGCACGTGCTGTCTCTCAAACTCTTTAAAGGGTGGTTTGAACCTGGCTGTGGATGAAGCTTGCTGTTCTTAAAGGGATCACCTAATTAGCTCTATATGGATTCTTTATCTCATCATACAACCTGAAATTGGCGTCTCGGGGGATTATTTCTTTATTTCTTATTCTTCAAATTGGCAGCATCCTCTTAGTGTCCTTGCCTTTCTGTCGATATGTGGGCACAATCCCTCTGTCTCTCATCCCTTACTCCTGTCCACCTACTTTCTCTGCTTGACTCTAGGGTGTAGGAGGTGGTGTTCCAAGTTAGAAAGTTTTCTGATTTAGCCAATTGAGCATTACTACTGAAGGATGATTTGTAAATTTCTCTTTAAGCTAGAATTTCCTGGAAAGATTGAATGTCTGATTTAATTTTGTATGCCTAATAAACTTAATGCTCTTTTCCCAAAGAAGAATTGGGGTGGGCTGCAGCCAAAGCTCCATGACTCTAGGATATTAAGACTTGATGGTGTTTGTGTCTCCCTTACCCCCTCAAAAAATGACTTTTCATTTCATTTGAATATATTTATTTTGGATAAAATAATATTTGCCCATATTTTCTCCCCTTCCACCTAGAATAGAATATCCTTACAAACAAATATTTCATTTATCTTCATATATCTTTAGCAGCTAGCACAGGCCTTGGTACATAATAGCTTTCTAATAAATGGGATGATCCCACCGTGCATGACATAACTGGGATATATCAGGTGAGAAAAGTTTTTACTTCAGTCAGAGGACTTCAGTTCAAACCCTGCCTCTGATATTTACTACTTGTGAAGGGACCTTGAGCATGTCCCTTCAAAGCTTCACTTGGACCTCAGTTTCTTTATTGGTAAAACGAGAACTCTCATTGGGTCTCTGAGTTTTCTTTAATCTTTAGTTCTACAGTGTTCATTGCCTGCCTCTCTCCATTCCCTCCCACTACACACAAGGGAAAAAAGAGTAGTGGGAGAGGAAGGGAGAGGAGAAGGAGGAGGTTTAGGTGGGAAAGAAAGGTAATGAAGGCAGAGGAAGAGGAAGAGTAAAAGGAAGAGAAAGAGTAACAATAAAAGATAGTAGCAGTAGTAGTAATAATAACAGCAGCATTAGTAGAAGTAATAGTAGTAGTAGCAGTAGTAATAGCAGTAGTAGTAGTAGTAATAATAGCAGTATTAGTATTAGTGTTAGCAGTAGTAGAAGTAGAAGTAATAATAGTAGCAGTAGTAGTAGTAGCAGTAGTAGTATTAGTAGTAACAATAGTAGTATGAATAGTATCAGTAGTAGTAGTAGTAGTAGGTGAGTAAAAGAATACTTGATCTCTCTCAGTTATCTCTCTATCCCTTCCTCAAAAGTCAGTCTCTTTCAGTTATCTTTCTATCCCTTCCTCAAAAGTCGGTCTCTCTCAGTTATCTTTCTACCTTCCTCAAAAGTTTGAGTTTAAATCTATACACACTTTAGAGAAAAGCCATTGTTGGTTTGATCCATTGATTCTTTCATCAAGCGTACCTACTATCTGCCTGCTGCCATGCCAGTAAAGCAAAATGGAAATATTTGCCCTTAAATAGTTTTCATTCTACTGAGGGAAATACCAGATCTGCAGAGAAGAAAACATAAAATAGATTCAAAATCATTATGAAGTCATTTTGAAGTGGAAAGGACGCTGACAATAGAGGTACAAGAGGGAGAATCACGGTGGGCCTTATGCGTGAGGCGGGACAAGAGCCTCATTGACTTTTAATTATCAATCTTCAGAACACTGAGTTGTAATGACACTGAGAGACAGTCTCCATGTCCACAAGCTCTGAGTTTAAGACTTACCCTTCAAAATATCTGACTGTGTGAGTTTGGGCAAATCATTTAACCTCTCAGTATTCCAGGATGTTTCTAAGCAAGTTAAATGGTTAATATTGAATTGTGTTGATAGAAGAAGCTTTCTCACTAGGGAGCCCCCTATGTTCATTCAGTCAGTGAATAAACATTTATTAAGCACCTACCATGTACCAAGAACTGTGCTAAATGCTGGGGATAAGAGAAAGGCAAAGGATAGTCCTTTCACTTGAGGAACTCATAGACTGATATGATCACGTGAACATCAATGAAATTATAGGTCTGTTCCAAAATAGAAAGAAAAACTCTCCAAATCCCAATGCCCTTAAGGATAACCCCTCCTTTATCTGCTTTCATCTTAAATGACTCATTTGCCAGTAGTATGCTATCTTCGGCACATCTGGAGACCATTATTCCTTCGAGTCTTGACCTGACATTTGGTGAGCCTTATTTCCAGTCTGTGTGACTTTGGCTAAATTGTTTAATCTTGCTGGGTCTCGATTTCCCCAACTGTGAAATGAGAGGGTCGCAGTAGATAGCGTGTGAGGTTCTTTCCAGCCCCACATCTACCATACTGTGAGCCTTCTGAACCAATCTCCAGATGGGGATTGTCAACTAAGAAGGGAAAGAGACATTACAGCAGCATTTCTCCTGTTTCCATGTGATTCACTTCAGCTTGTCTGGCACCCCTCTCGGTGATGTGTCAGCCCAAGAGATCCTTATTCTTGACTGAACTGGAGCAGCTGTGCTGGACCCAGCGCCAGGCAGATGGAGGTGAAACGTGAAACTTGATCCTCTATTGGCCAGGAGCGAGAGGAAGGCAGGATGCTCCGGATGCTCCAGAAGCTAGTCAGAGCATTTGGTTTCTTCTCTATATCTCAGCCCTTTGCTGCCAGGCACTGAGTTAGATGAAACACTCCACCAGATCTGACAGCCCCTTAATTACAGGCTTCTGGTGACCCAGCAGCCCAGCTCCCTTGATGTGCCCTGCATGTGAACTGACTTCCGTGACAGCTGAACAGCCTTGCAGGGCCACTTGTTCTAGGTGAAAACATTTGAGGACAGACAGATCTCTAGATCAGCAAAAGCCAACTTACACAAAACAGTCACTTGATGGTATCTGGAACTCTTGGAAGTGCCCACAGGGAGCAACTTGGGAACACTCGAAGCTGGAGGGCAACCACAAAGGATGTGGTCACTCGCTGTTTTTCAGCAGAATTCTGAGCTTCTCGGGGAATCTGCCCAACTCCCAAGAGGATAAAACAGACCCAAAGAGCAAATAAGATATTCTGGCCCGGAGAGATCACTTGGAAAGCTTCTGGGAACAGACACGGAGGTGGGTGCTTCCAAGGTCAGGGGTATGGCTCTTCTGTTTTGTTTGGTACTCGTCCTGGTGGTCAGCTTCTAGCTTGTCTCTAATGAAATACAGACTGTGGGGTATCAAGGCATTGACAGCTGAGCCTCCCAGCTGCTCTGTCATGAATGGCTCCCAGCTAGAACCAAAGTGAGTGTCAGAAGGATGTCAGAGTGGAGCACTGTTTGGCAGCTTGGGCTGGCAACGCAGTCGTGGCGGGAACGAAGGGGTGGGGGATAAGATTTCTTTCTGCCTCACTTGATAAGGACTTGTGCTTCCTGTTTTTCCTGGAGCTCCAGAAATTTACAAGGGAATTATTAGCCTGAGCAATGGAGAGTCAGAAGATGTTTAGCTCAAAACTGTAATCTCAAACTTTTTTTTTTTTGGCAAAATAAAAAAAGAAATGAAGTCTGTGATTTCATTGGTACAGGGAACATCTGGATAAGGAGTTTCTTCCACTAGTGCAGGTCAGCTCCTCCTCTGAAGATCTTTGAAGATCTTGGCAGTGGAAGCAGAGGCATCAAAGTGAAATAAAAAATGGACAGTCCAAATGTAAGGATCCCTAAAGGGGACATGACACATAGTTTTAAAATGTTATCTATATATTATTGCATTTTTTATTTCTTTTGTTAAAGATTTCCTAATTACATTTTAGTCTGGTTTCTGGCCCAGATTTATCTTTCTACCCTTGAAAATTGAGGAGGCATCGAGATACTTGCCTAATATGGATCAGAGCCAAAGAGACTCAAGCTCAGGACTTACAGCTTTCCATCCACCATGTCTGCCTCCTCCTCCTCTTTCTCCTTCTCATTCTTCTTCTTCCTCTTCCTCATCTTGTTTTTGTTTTTCTTCTCCTCCCCCCTTTCCCTCCTCATCCTCTTCCTTCTTCTTTATCTTCTTCCTACTCTTTCTTCTTCTTTTTATCTTCCTCCTCTTTCTTCTTCTCCTTTTTTCTTTTTTTTCTTTTACATCTTCTTCCTCCTCCTTTATCTTCTTGCTCTTCTTTTATTTCTTCATCATCTTTTTCTTTCTGTCTCTTACTCCTCTTGTATCTCTCTGTTTCTATATGTCTATGTGTTTGTCTCTCTGTTTCTTTTTATCTCTATCTCTCTTTCTTTTTATCTTTATCTCTGTCTCTCTTATCTCACTAACTGCATGACCTTTGGCATATCAATGAGCTTGTCTCTAAGATTCAGTTTCTTTTGCTACAAAATGAAGGTAAATGGCAAAATGTGTCCAAATGACAAGATGTGTCCTATGGTCCCTTCTGACTTCTAATCCATCAATCAGGCAACAAGCCTTATTAAATACCTACTTTGTACCAGGCCCTGGGAATATAAAGACAAAAGTGAAAGTCTCCACTATCAAGGAAATGGAGGAAATGACACAGACACTTAGACAGATAAATAGACTGGTAATTAGGAAGAGAGATGGATAAGTAAGTAAATAATGGATACCCGTATATACAAAAAGAAGGATGAATGGATAGACATATAGATAATGACTGAATAAATATTTGTTTATTGAGAGACAGAGAGAGGATAAATAGATGTAGATAGAGAGGTAGATGAAAAAGAGAATAAGCATTTGTGTAGCACCTACTATATGTCATTGTGATACATGTTTACAAAAAGTATCTTGTTTGCATATACAAAATAAAAAGAAAGTAGTTGAATGGGGAGGCAACAACACTGGGTGAGATAGGAAAGTCATAATGTAGCAAATGGTACTTGATCTGAATCTTTTTAAATTTTTTTTATTATAGTTTTTTTTTAATTGACAAAACATATGCATGGGTAAATTTTCAACACTGATTCTTGCAAACACTTCTGTTCCAACTTTTCTCTTCCTTCCCTCCACTCCCTCCCCTAGATGGCAGGTAGTCCCATTCATGTTAAAGTATATGTTAAATACAATATATGTCTATGTATATTTATACGGTTTTGACCTAAATCTTTAAAAAAAAACTGGAAATTTTAAGAGCAAAGGGAAGGGGAAGGGCATTTTTAGATATAGGAAGAACAATTAGTTCAATGAAATGGTAAAGAAATCGGAAATGGAATGTCATGTTCTAATAAAAAAAAGCCCAGAGAGGATCAGAGAGTAATAATGGATAATGAGGGTGAAAAGAGAAGGAAGCACTAGACTTTAAATGCCAAACAGAGACATTTCTCTTTATTTGCTCCCAGATTCTTTCCACATGGGAAAGGCTGTTATTGGTAGTACCTAGACAGGGGAATATCTGAGGGGACAATGTGCAGACAGCTGGATACAAGCTGATAGATGAAAACAGCCTTAATTAGTTGAAAACATCAAGGACTTGCTTTTTTTTATTTTAAAAAGGATAGATGTTGTTTTGACACATCAGTCACTTCCTAATCTCCAAATTCCCATGGCATCATCCCATAAGTAAAACAAATGCAACTGATCTATGTGTCAGTATTTCCAAAAAAAAAAAAAAAAAAGATAACATGGAAAAATGTTTATGGAGAATCTGCTTCTTATTCACTAGCATATTATTCACATTATGGACTCCCTATGGATGCTGGGAGACTCGAGTCTTCTGTTTATGGAAGACATTGTGTGGATCACAACAAAATCTGGGATGCTGAGAAGCCTCCTGCAAGAGATCCACAAGCACACCTTTTCCCAGGTAAAAATAATTGGATAAAGAAGGAGTTTTTCATACTATGATGAACTGTTGCTTAGACAACCTATAAACCTCTTCAGTCAGTATATGCAAGTATTATATATGTCAGCACACACATGTGTACACACACATACACTTATCTTGGACAACTCAAAACTGAACAGTAGGAAAAGAGAAGGTTGGATTGCCCTGGGAAATTGCAGCTTTGTTTTATTTTGGTTTCTTTGTTCAGTCATTTTTCAGTCATGTCTGAATCTTCAGGACCCCAGTTGGGGCTTCTTTGCAAAGATACTGGAGTGGTTTGCTATTTCCTTCTCTAATTCACTTTTACAAATAAGGAAACTGAGGCAAACAGAGCTTAATAACTTGCCCCTAGTCACACAGCTAAACATCTGAGGCCATATTTGAACTCAGGGAGATGAGACTTACTGACTCCAGACCTGGTATTTTGTGCACCATGATGCCATCTAGCAGTTCTTTTGCAGAAATTAGCAAACCAAGAATTATGATGAAGCAAGGAAAAAGATGTCATCAAAAGAATGGCAGAACATGTTTAATTTATATTGGATCGCTTGCTGTCTTGAGGAAGAGAGGAGAGGGAGGACAATTTGGAACACAAGGTCTTGCAAAGATGAATGTTGAAAACTATCTGCATGTATTTGGAAAAATAAAATTTTGTGTGTGTGTGTGTGTGTGTGTGTGTGTGTGTATTCCTTTAAAAAGAGAAGGATGGCAGAAAGCATGAAAATATGGGAAGATCCTTGGATTTTGAGTCTGATGAATGGTATTGAATTCTATCTTTATCCTTATGATCCAGGGCAAGGCCCTTAATGATCATGATAGCACAACAGAGTATTTTAAGATGTAGGAAGGACTTTACACATCATCTTGTTTGAACTTCACCAACAACTCTATGAATTTATGATCTCTGTTTAACAGCTGAGGAAACTGAAGTCATAAAGGTTTAGTAATTAGTACAGTTGCACATAGCTGGTGAGAGATGGAGGCTGGATTCAAACTAATATATTCCAGACCCCTAGTCCAATCCTCCACTACTCCATCCAGCTTCAAATAAATCTTAAACCAAAGACGAGGGCTTTGGTTACCTTGTCTGTAAAATGATAATTTTCTAATATTCTATTTTACTATAATTCTATGATCATCAGGATATGTGAGTGAGAAAGAAAAGGGACTGGCCACATAGAGGGAAGGCTCGGTAATATACAGCAAGTGTGCTCCATCTTTGTCTTTGGGATGTCAATAAAAAAAAAATGAAATCCTCTTGCAACATTGAAGGCATTCCCTGGGGTAAATTTATGGGAAGACAAGAACAAGAGGTACAGAAGGAGGTTGTTTAATGAGTTGTTATCAGCATCAAGGGAGGGAATACCTACATCAGTGAGGTCACAAGTCCATTGATGTACAACATTATGGAAACCCACATCCACTTTAAACCAAGAAAAAGATCTGAGGGCACTCACCATTTTTTATAGAAGTTCATGTGTTGCTTTAAGAGATGAGATGACTTTTAAATGGCATCTGACTTTTAGATTTAAAGGTAAAGGATTAATGGATTAAACACTGTTGCCTTATAGTTGGTTCCTAGTTTTTGATAGAGACTAATGGTATCTAGCCTTACTTTTCCCTTCTTTCATAAAAAAATACATTATTCATGTAGAAATTGCTCATCTAAATGTAGGAAAATTCCCTTCTACAAGATTTTGATCGATCTGAATCTCCTCAGTGTGAATAGTGCTTCTAATGATGCAGATTTAACCCATTCGTACCATGTACCTCTGCCCATACCCTTTCATAAATCCCTCCCCGTGGTCAACATGCTGAGGGGCTATCTGTAGATCTCCCCACATTCTATGGACATCAGTGCCCAATGCATCCATCGCTTGCTCTTGCCACATTTGACCCTCCTGCCTTAAAGGTGTGGTAGCCGTGTGTTTAGATTGAGATGGAAGTAAAATACATGTTATGTTACTGCTTTTGAATTTGTTGTTGTGCTTGTTTTTAGTATGGAAAAGATGGATCTATTCTGTTGCTAAGTAGATAGATCCTAAACCCTGCAACACAAAAAGAAAAGAGGCTCAAGGACAGACCCTTGAGATGTACACCCCCATTTTAAGTCAGGAAGAACCTAATTTCCAATACAGAGAACAAGGAATGAACAAGAGGAGAAAAAAGGAGAACTAGAGAGACTCTTGTATCTTCCATCACCTAGAGAAGCTTATCTGTGAGGAGCAGTACTATGAGGTAACAGATTTAATCCATTAATTCTTTATCTTTAAATCAAAGGTCAATGCCATTTAAAAAGTAATTTCATCTCTCCTTTTACTCATCATTCTCCTCTTTTTCCTTCTCTTATTCTTCTTCCTCTTCTTTTTCCTTCTCCTCTTTCTTCTCTTTTCTTCCTCCTTTCTCTTCTTCTTCCTCCTTTTTCTCTTCTCCTCCTTCTCTTCCTCTTCCTCTTCTTCCTCTTCCTCCCCTCTTCCTCTTCATCCTTTTCCTCCTCTTCCTCCTCCTTCTTCATGACTCACCAGAAGGCTTCCATTATAAAATGTACACTTCTCCACCCACAAAATCAAAAGCAAATTGAAACAAAGATGCAGGCAGGGCATTCAGGGTGCATAATTCTAGAGCATCATCTATCACAGATTTGGGTGGCACTGTTCTTATCATGATCTGAGTTTATGGTGATGGACAGGGTGATGGGCTGGCTTATTGTATCACTGCTCTGAACATTCAGTTTTCTAAACTATGGCCAGAAGTCCCTCACTTCGGATGTGTGTCTCCATGTAACCCCATGTTACTTATGGTCTTCCTCCAGGAAGGCAGTATGACATAGAAGAGTCAGAGTTTGGGGTGAGATCTTAAGTACGGTCTTATTGTCTGAAGTTGGCTCAGTATAAGGTGAAAGGTATAGGATTCTTGAGAAGAAAAGAGAGGGACTATTTGCCACTGGAAACATGATAGAATAGAAGATCAAATAAACCTTGCAATGATGAGAGCCAAGTGGTGGCAGATCACATAAAATTATAGTAGGTGCAGTCAGCATGAGTGTGTAACTTTGTCTAGCATCATTCAGCAGTCCTTGGGTAGGCTGTTAGGAGGCACATGGTAAAGATAAATCTGGATTAGGATTGAGCAAGGCTCCTTAAACAATTGTAGGACAAGGGTGCAACAGATTCAAGAATAGAGCAGAAAGTTGAATTTATAAGCCAAAGTCAAGATTGAGAAGGGAGAAAATGAAGCCAGAGCAGAAATCATGATCTGGGAACTCCCCGAAGGAAGGCAGGATTGGAGGTCACAGGGAGGCTCCATTAAGAGTATCCTACTAAAGAGATAAGAAAACCACAAGGAGCCACCAAATATTTGCTCTGAAAAAAGTAAAAACAAGAAAATAAAGCTGTTTGTCTAGAGATTTGCAACTGTTAAGAGTCTTTACCCCAGGGTTATTGAAATTATATGATGAGTCTAGTCTTGTTAACCATACAAAAGGTCCTTGATACTACTTCCTTGACATAAATAATTCTATCCTGATCTGCAACATTTTACATAAACCAAAAAGAAATCTTAAACATCAACCAGGATTTGTCTTAAGAATGTATAAAAGATGTCAAAAATTCATGTTAATCTTGCCTGGGAGGCCATTCTCCTAGGAATTATATGAAATATAACAAATATGTACGGCTCTAAACAAATTATGGAAGGTCTTTTTCCTCTCCCTCCTTGCCCCCCAAAAGTATATGACCCTAATAATCTGACCCTAAACCCAATATTTAAGATCTTTCTCCTCTCCTTTCCCATTGCCTACAGTATTAAAAGCTATTTTTTCTAGGTCAGGCCACAGGTACGTTGAGAGGCATATGAGGAGACTACCCTTTTGGCAGACAGCCTCCAGTTCTGTCTTCCTATCAACCTTTCACCCAATGATCAATAGGCCCCAGCTTTATATTCCCCTAAGTATTCCAAATGTCCCATTATTAGAAAATTCTTACACACACCCATGTGATAATGTGACTTTTAGCAGACATCTGGGGGCTAGGAAGGACTGCCATTCATTATTCTTGGCTTTTCAATTCATTATTCAGTGGAAAACATCAGGAACTCAAAAAAAGATATATGAGAATGAGAAGGCTAGAGAGTGAAGTCACTAACCATCAGCCAAAAAAGAAATATTGTGAAAGCATTTATCTATGAATCTTAACATAGGAGGGTGTCAGAATCTATTATTCACACGATTAGCTCTGCATTTGATTTTAGAAGGTTAAGGTAATATCTCTGTATGTCTCCTGTCCCCAAAACAGTACAAGAAGAATACCTTCCATTTGACATGCTTTTAAAAGTGCTGTGCTAAAAGAGCTTTATTACTGAAACAGTATTATATCATATCATATCATGTAATAGCTTTATTACTGAAACACTATTATATCATATCATATCACGTAATAACAATATCATTTGGTACATTTATCTGATGTTAAGAGCAAGAAGGTCATGGCAAAAAGTGAAAGTTCACATCATGACTATGGGTGCTTATGATTTTGCTACTTAGAATTTCCTTTTTTGGAACTGCTTTATATATACTTAATACTTGACTTTTGAAACTGGTACGTTGGCAGGTCTTTGTATCTTCTATGATCCAGGTTCAGCAGCAGCCAGTGCCCACTTCTCATTTTTCCTTGCTTTCTCTATCACTAATTGAGATTGATCATATCTAAGAAAGACTTGTCCTTCACTTCTCATCTCCTTTTGCTTTGAAGTCACTAGTTACTGCCAATTAAGGCTCAACAAAAGAATAAAACACCACAAACTCAGCCTGAATTTTCTTTCCATCAGTTTATAAATCCTCAGTTTCTTCAACTAATTGGAACCCATCCAATAAGGCATAAGAAGCAGACATCTCCCACTGCAGGCACTTCTCCTACTTCCTTCCACAAACCTCTCCTTTGGCTCTAGTCTAAGTCTGTTCTCTGGCAGTTTTCTGGTGATTGTCAAACACTGCAGTTTCTCTGCTTTTGACACACTTATTATGTTCCTCATTCTAGATGGTCTATCCTCAAAGTATGGCCCATGGGCCAGATGTAGTAGCTGAGGATGATTATCCCCCTCACCCAGGGCTATGAAGTTTCTTTATTTAAAGGTCCACAAAACAAAGTTTTTGTTTTTACTATAGTCCGGCCTCCAACAGTCTGAGGGACAGTGAACTGGCCCCTATTTAAAAAAGTTTGAGGACCTCTGGCGATATCAGAAAAGAGATTGACTTGGATTGGAAAATGTTTCAACTTGTATCCTGTCTATAAAACCTAGATTTATGCTTCTGTTCTTATGGGCAAATTTTGAAGCAAAAAGATATTCAGACTGATCAGTCCCGATCTACCCCTCAGTCCACAGAAGACAGCTAAGACTCAAATATATTAGCATTTCAAGTAGTTAAATCCCTTTAAATCTGAATGAGCAAATAATTCTCAATTCTATCTATGTTTAATACCAAGATAGCAAGATTAAAACATAGAACAGTGCCCGATGGCTTTTTTTGTTCATTTTCCTTTATAGTTATTGGCTATGAATGCAACTCGGTTTCATGTTCGCCCATAGTTTCATGCATAAGTTGAGTTATTTGAAAATCTTGCTAATATAACTAGAAGAGATGTCAGCGGGAGATTTCCTGATGCTCTAAACAAGCTTATTTGCTATTTTGACCATCTTCAGTCCTGTCCAGTCATACCTTTATCAGTGTCATCTTACAGAGTTATTGATATACCATGACAGATCCCTTTGGTCATCACAAAACCCAACTCTTATGCTGTGCATTAGATTGCCTGAGGCAGAGATCAGAAGGTCTTACTGGAACTACCTCTTGTAGCATTGATCAGCTTAATGTTGTATCTCCTTGATCCAATTAGTGATGTTTGCTAAGAACCCTTGGGGTTCTTAATCATGTTACCCTAGTTATCATCAACAAAACATTTATTGATGCTTATTTTTTGTAGGACATTATGCTAACTTCTGCACTAGATGCAATGATGTGTAAGATGCAGTGTCTGCCCTCTATGGGTTTGCATTCTGGTTGGAAAGATGAGAAATAAACAAAAACAGGACAAAGATACAAGGCTGCATTGGTTAAGCAAGACCTGAAATTAAATCCTGCTTCAGATGCTTACAACCTGTGTGATCTTAGACAAATGACTTAAACTCTTTGCTCCTCACTTCCAGATAAATAGTAAAATTTATTTTATTTATACTATTTATTAATATTAAAATGTTCCACTTTATTCTATTATACTATTTATTATTCTATATTATTCTATTATACTATTTATTTATACTATACTATAATTATTTATTAATAGTAAAATAGTTGTGACCTACTAGGCTGGTTGTGAGGATCAAATGAGATAACATAGTAATCATTTGACACATCTTAAAGACTATGTAAATAAATGCTAGCTATTATTAGGAAAAGAGAGTGATCAATGAGGGCTAAGCTTTGAAAAGAAAATGAGAGGCAGAGCCATAAGGATCAATTTTTATAACAATTCAAGTATTTGAAGTGGTAGCCAGGTGTTACAGTGGATGGATTGCTGGATCTGGAATCAGTAGACATCTTCTTGAGTTGAAATCTGACCTCAGACTCTAGCTGTGATCCTGGCCAAGTCAATTAATGCAGTTTGCCTCAGTTTTTTCACCTGTAAAAATGAGGTGGAGAAAGAAATGGCAAACTCTTCCAATATCTTTGCCAAGAAAACACCAAACGGGGTTATGAAGAATCAACCGAGACTGTAAAATGATTGACAAGAAGCACGTGAAACAGTCCTAAGGTTAGTGACTCCAAACACACTGTCAGGTATTGCCGTGAAAGCATTAGGCAGAATGATCATCAGCAAATCAAGGAAGAGTTTATGGGAAAGATGGCGCAACAGTTGGGAGCTCCTGTTTTAAATAATTGCTGTTCTTCTGCACTGATGAGAAACAGTAAGGACTGTCACAATTCTTTAAACTTTTAGTACCCTTAGGCAAAGCCTCATTAGTCCCTACTTAGTTGTGTCTCTAAAGATATTCAGTAGGACAACATGAATCTTAAAAATCTTTCCAGACAAAGGGAATTTTGGGCAAACCATCAGTCTATGGGCTATGCATTCTATGTGTGTGCACGTATTTGTGCACAAGTATATGTGTATGTTGTGATCTACGTGCTGAAAATTGCTATGATTCAAGTTTGTTTGTAACCGTCAAATTAAAACAGACTGAATAATACATGTTTTCTTCTCATGTTATTTATGTGATGACAAAGAATGAATGTAAATGTTATGGAACAGGATAAAAGCATCTGGTTTTTATTATGATTACATTTGCAAATATTTAATTTCGTGGAACCAAAACCTTGGGGAGGAGAAAAAGAAACAAAAAAATTGAAGAAAAGGTAAAGTAGGAATCTTCTGTAAATACAAGAGGCGAGTCTGCCAAAGTCTGAGCAACTTTCTGCAGTTCATATTGGCAACATCTTTTTCTCTCCTTGAAGGATTTTTTTCCTCCCCTAAAAGCCTAATTTCTCAAGTTCTCATTTCTGCATAAAAGTGACATTTGCCAACCATTAAAAACTGAGGAAACAGATGCATTCAGAGCAGAATGGGATGAGCAGAATCAATACAATATATGCAAAAATATTTTAATAACAAATATCTTGTGAGGCAAAAGTTCTTATCAAAATGGGAACCAATAGCAATTACAGGGTATCAATCTGTAATGAAGCATTAGGGACATCCTGACAGATGGACAGATGCACAGAAGGAGGCATATAGACATTTCTGAATGTGGCCAATATGTGGGTTTGTTTTATTTGATTATCATTGCTTATGAAGAAAAATGTTTTGTTTGTTTTTCTTTTTAATGATAAGAAATGGAAATTGAGAGAAAGCATGAAGCTAACAATATTGGTACATAGAAGAAAAAGCCCAGTCATTGGAATAGAGTTTAGAAGGAAACACAGACAAGTAAGCATCTTTGGAATAAGTCTATTGAATTTATTCTGTGCTTTTAAAAAAAAGCAAGTGATAGATCATATTCACCTGCTTTTAGTTTTAGTTATCATTTCTACAGGTTCTTTTGTTTCTAGCTTATCTATTTTTCCTATAATTTAAAATATAACCTCCTTAATTTTTATTTTAGATTCTTCTTTGTCAGCTGCTTATTTTTAAATACATAATTAGTTCAATAATCATTTTTTGGTATTTTGTTAATTTCTGTTTATAAGAATATGATTTTTCCTCTGAGTAGTGCCATAAAATGTAGTTCAGAAACAGTATCATTGTATTTATCATTATCACTATTTGTATCATTTATCATTATAATTTTAATTACTTAATAATTATATTTAAATTAATAATATTAATTAATATAATAATAAATCAATGATAATTCATTTAATATAATTATTGTTTCTACCCTTTAGAAATTTCCAGGAGATACTAACACCTCCTTTGCTCGCCTACTTCAATGTGGAATTATCTTTAGTGTATGGTGCTATCCCTATGAGATGACCAATAGCTGACAAGTTACCTCTCCAACCATTCTAACATCTCCAATCATCTTGGAGAAATTGGACAATACATTTTCCACCACCAACCCCCCTCATTTCTGAGGGATGAGTCTTTTGACTTATCCTGCTGGGGGCCAGGACTTCATGCTACTGACACTTTGTGAAGTCTCCTTATTCTACCCTCCCTGGCCAAAATACCGCTTTCCCCCACCTCACACATCTTTATTTTTATGTGCTTTTTTCTCTCATTAGAATAGATGCTCCTTACCAACAGGTAAGTAGGTATTATTTTACTTGTTTTTATTTATATTTTCAATGCCTGGCACATAGTAAGTGCTTAGAACAGTCTATAATGTATATGTTGTGTATTACATATGTATATCTATAATAATATATTTGTATATGCATAATAATAGCTAATATCTACATAGTGCTTATATATACTAGACACTGTGCTAAGTGCTTTACAATTATTATTTCATTTGGTCCTCACAATAATCTGGGGAAATAGCTACTATCATCTATCTATCTATCTATCATCTATCTATCTCTATCTATCTATCTATTTATCTCCATTCATCCAGCCACCTATCTTGAAATGGACAAAGGACTGGCCTGGCCTCCTCTCCCCTCCCTCAGTCTTAGCTTAAAGGGCCCAGAGAAGGGTCTGCTCAGCTAGATTAGGGGATTTCTTTTGCACTTCAAAGTGCCAGATCAACAATGCTCCCAAGGATATCTGTTCCATGAGGGTGGTCACTTAACCCCGATCCCTATCTATGTTAAAACATCTGCCTTTATATCTTTCTGTAAAGTAGAGTTACTCTTTAAAGTCAAAGGTGCCAGCAAGGGTGAACAAGAATGCTTATAAGGCTGTCCCTACTTCAGTTGGGCAGGAACCATGCCAGAATCCTACTGGAGGTCCGTCCTGGCCATGCACACCATCTAGGCCAGTTACAAATAAATTATTTCTAAATTATGAATTACTATGGCCGTCTTGAATTTTATTGCCTGGGCTATTTCAATCTATATCTTTCTTATTATTTTTCTTCTTTCCTTTCTTTCTTTCCTTCCTTTCTTCTTTATTTGCTTCTTTCCTTCCTTCCTTTCTTTATTTCTTTTTTGTTTCTCTTATGATTTGGGATTCAATGGAAGCCAGTAGTGACAGCTCATTGTGGAAGGACCAGAAAGATCCAATTAGAGCAAAACCCCATCTGCTTCACAGCATGGGTCTTAGGGACAGAATTCTAGCAAGGCTGAATTAAACTCACCTTTCTCTAGGACAAATTACTTTTTTGATTTGCATAATTTCTTTCCACTCTTCATCATTATTCACTCAAGAGGCGAAGGTTGCTAGTCCAGTCACTCTCTGCATGTTTTATTCATCTTTGAGAACTTGACCACTTTACAGAGCAACAATGTGCCATCAAGCACAGGAGAGAGAAACCCAGTGGCAAAAGCAGGAGTGTAAAGTTCCTTTCTTCCTTCATTTTTTTTTTTTAAGCTGCTACTTGGAGAAAAAAAAAATTACGGGGAGGCTATCCCTATGTGTCTGTTTTTGAAGGAGATTATAAGGGGAATGGATTGTAAATAAGTAGAAATTATTTCCTTTCAACTTTCAGGTTGGAGCTTAGGAACATTTGGTTCTCCACCTCCTGCCCCTGGAAAAGACCACACAAGACTAGAGCCTTAGATTTCTGCTGGGGTGTCCCCTATTGCTAAATCTGTGGGATCCTGATAGCTCTCTAATCCCAGCCCGGGGGAGGGAGAGAAGGAAGAATGAGATAAGGATGGAATGGTTAAAAGCAGCTGCTAGCTGTGGAGAGAGGGATGAGTATCACATGTTCACTTGTAAGTGGCTGGTTGCTTTTTTAATTTAACCCTTTCTTCCCCATCTCTTTTTTTAAAGTCCTTTGTCACTTGATATGTTGAAGTCGGAAATGGATGGTAAAAATCTTTTAAAATTTTCAATCGGTTCAACAAATATTGATTAAATATCTACTATGGCAACCCAGAGAGATACAATGACAAAAGTGAATTAGCTTTCTTCAAGAAGCTCAGTCTATTGAAGAAGAAGGCAGTATTTGCACAAATAATTATAAAAAGAACTATGCTTTAATATAGGAATATGTGAGTATATTTATATGTACATTTTTATGTGTCCATAGATATGAGTTCAAATGTGTGTGTCTGTGTGTGGGGGAAATATTTGCACCCCCACACATACACATAAGTCCATAGCTCAAGTGGGAAAGAAACTAATTGAGAGGGATGAGGAATTCACAGAGAAGGCAACACCTGAGTTATGGATGCCCTGAAGGCAGCAAAGGGTTCCCGAAGGTAGATGTGAAAAGGAAGTTTATTTCACACTTAGGGTACTTCTGTGTCTTTGCAGAGAGTTAAGAAATAGCTCCATATATGTGAGGAATATCAATCAGGCCAGACTGAGTGAAAAGGAAATGTTAAAGGGGGGGGGGTGGAGGAGAGGGGTCAGTGTAACAGGAAATATAACGCGGAGGGCTTTATAGCACTGCCTAAGAGCTTTTACCCTGGAGCAGAGGTGTCAGACACAGAAACAGAATCACTCTCTAGTGATGTCTGGACCAGATTAAAATATCATTGGAAAATATTAGCAAAATATATACAAATCCGATAGAACATGAATAATATTACTCTGTAATTTTCTAAATCAACAGGCAGCCACAAGGATCCTTGTATATGCTTTAATATTTGTGTTTGAGCCCCTTCTCCTAGGTGTAAGAGGGAATCATTTGAATTTCCTGGATAGGAATGTGGCCAGATCTGTTTTTGTTTGTTTAGCCATTTCAATTTGACTGCTAAATGGAAGATGAATCAGTGATGAGAAAGACTGGAAACAGAGAGACCAATTAGGATCCTATTGGAAGAGTCCAGACAAGAGGTGATTAGTGATTGAAATAAGGGAAAGGTTGTAATAAACAACAAATAATGTAAATAGAGAGGAGGTGGGCACAAGAAAATGTCCAAAAAGTAGAGGTATAGGTATTATAGAAGTAGAATCACAATTGGCAACTGGCTAAAACTAGAGGGGGCAGCAGAGTCAAGAGTGGAGGATGATGGGATTGCCAGGAGAAAGAAGATGGTACCCTCAGTGTGATGGAAATAGATTTCTGTGTCATAGAGGGAAAACATGCATAAATATAAAATTGAATTAGGACATTTTCATCCACGTTTCCTTCCAAAAGTTGAGAAGCTATGAAAGAGCCTAACCCTTCCTTGGCAGACAAAAAGGAATCCCATCTTCTACTGACAGAGTCCTCACTTCAAAGCTCCCTAACTGAAGAGAGCATGCTTCCAAATGAAACCTCTGCTGCCCTCTGCTGGAACCAATAAAACCCGAGGGTGCCTTGCCCTTTGGGGCTCACTTCTACCAACCCAGCTGACCCTATCATCAGTAACATAGAAACCCCATTAACTAAGCTCCACCTTGGGTCATCTCATTCTCCCCATTATTTTTAGAGCCCTTGTTGGTGCCTCTTCCTCTTCCAAATCCTAACTAGAGGTGTTCATTCCCCAGGGCTCTCTCTTGGACATCACTTTTTCTCACCATTCCTTCTCTTGGTGATCTCATCCATTCCTGTGACTTAAATTAAAATATATATATTCCCCCAAATTATACTCATAGTCCCAACCTCTGGCCCCTACTCTAGGATAGCCTTCTCAGCTGGTCATTTTCAACCAGATGTCATGCTAATATTGGAAATTCTTCATATCCAACTATGAACTCATTTTTTCCCCAAAGACCTCTTGGTTTTTCCTTTTTTGTTCATAATACCTTGATTTTTCCCCAGACAACAAAACTAAAACTTTTGGTCTGAAATCGTTAACTCATCTCTCTCATTTTCTCTTCACATCTAATCAATTACTAATTTCTACTGATTGTTTCTTTAAATTACACCATGACTATCTTCTATTCCTAATATTGCTGCCAAGTTGAATTTCTTCTTATCTCTTGCCTGGATTATTTTAGTAGTCAATTAACTAATCTCTTTTATTCCAGCTATTCCAGGGTTAAGTTGGAAACATTGTACCTCCATTTAAATTCTCTACTTCAAGCTTTCCCATAGCCTTTCTTCCAAGTAATACTTGAGAAAGAGAAAGGAAATACATTTGTGTATGTGATGAATTCAAGAACACTGCTGATGGTAAAGTCCCTAAGCAGTATGGAAGAAGATACCCCATAACTAGTTTCTACCTCTACTGCTCTTCCTGAGCAAACTGAAATCTGAACTGTCACTGAACAAATCTCCTCAAGGAAGACATTCATCTCAGTTGGGCTGATCAAGAAGACTTCATTTCACTACAAGGTTCTTTTTTAATCAAAGGTATTTTGTTTTATGGATGGTTAAAACATCCTTTTGAGGAGTCCATAGGTTAATTTAACCAGATTACAAAGGAAAGATTCATGACTTAAAAAATATATATTTGAAATGCCCAATTTAGTTCAATTTCATTTACAAATGAGGAAAATGAGATACAGAGGAATAGAAATGACTCATCCAAGGGTTAGAGGCAGAGGTGGAACTAGAAACTTGAGTATCTTGCCTCTGAGTCTTTTGGGTATGAGAAAAACTGTCCTGATTTGGAGGCTAAATTACACTAGGGTACATTCATCCCCAAACAATATCAGCTCCTCTCGAGACTTTTAAGAAAAGAATGAAGACCTTTCTTGGATGGCACAAATTCACTGACTCACAAAGCCGAGGAAATAGGCTAAGATCTTTTGAGGGTTTCTTTCTTTCTTTCTTTCTTTTTTATTAAAGCTTTTTATTTACAAAGTATATGCATGAGTAATTTTTCCAACATTGACTCTTACAAAACCTTCCAAATTTTCCCCTCCTTCCCCCCACTCCCTCCCTAGCTGGCAGGTAGTCCAATACATGATAAATATGTTAAAATACACATTAGATCCAAATAGATGTATATATATTTGTACTGTTATTTTGTTGCACAAGAAAAATCAGATCAAGAGGGAAGAAAAAGAAAAACTGAGAAAGAAAACAAAATGCAAGAAAATAACAACAGAAAGATTGAGAATGCTTTATTGTATTCCACACTCAGTTCCCCAAACCTCTCTCTGGGTGTAGATGGCTCTCTTCAAGGATTTCTTAAGAGATGCCTATGTCATTTTCTGAATATCTAGGCTGCATTCAATGCATTAGTTATTATGAGAGTTAAAATCCAAAATGCTGCTTTCTTCTGGTTTATGGGACAAGGTAAATCGTATTCTTGGCAGATAGGTGATTCAGTGAAGGGAGAGCTGGGCCTGAAGTTGGAAAGAATAATTTTCCTGAGTTCAATTGTGGTTTCACTTACTAGGTGTGTAATCCTAGACAAGTCACTTAACCCTGTTTGCCTCAATTTTTCATCTGTAAAATGAGCTGGAGAAGGAAATGGCAAACCACATCAGTATCTTTACCAAGAAAACCCGAAATGGAGTCACAAAGACATAATGTGCATAATGTGTGACTAGTATATACATATATACAAATTTTACACATAGCATATATATGTGTGTGTGTTTATATATTATGTATTTATTTAATAAATGCATAAGTATATAATTTTTGTGTGTGTATATATATGTATATATATGTGTATATATATATATAGTAGTTTGGGGAGTAGTAATAGTGGCACTAGTAACTGGGAAAATCAAGTAAGTCTTTATAATAAAATTGTTAGGATTAATGTAGAGTGTATATATACATGACTGAATCACAACAAAGTAGCCTATACCAGTTTTTTACGAGTCCAACATCATCGTCCAAGGCTAGGCTGATAGAATCAAATGGCAATGCATTGCTTAAATGATTCAATTACAAAGGGAAATGATTTATTTTGAGGGAAATGACAAATGAAGCAAAGCAAATAGATTTGGAAAGAGGGAGTTACAAATGCATCATCAACACATCTAGACCAGGAATATGCAGAGAAATCCATTTTAGCATTATAAAATGATTTCAAACTCCATGTAAAATTTTTACCTGAGACAATATATCCTACATGATCCTGGTCATGTATCAATTGTGTGCATAGGCATGTACACACACACACACACACACCCCTTGACCTGCCCTCCCCAGGGAGAATTACTTTCAAAATGCTGATATATCATAATGTAATACAGTAATCTCTCATGTATATAAATGAAACTATCCCATTAAACATACATATGGACCTTCAGCTATATAATTTAATGCATGAGTCTGTGTCACTATCGTATTAGATTCAATTCATTATCTGAGACAAGAAAGATAATGTATTGCCATTGTATCCGTTGTCTGACTTGTCACCTACGTACAAACTGGAAATAATATACAAAATGACAGAGTAACAATGTCTTTCATTGTATAGACACCCAAACAAAGCATGAATAGATTACATGAAAATTATCTCATTAAAGAAACTAATTGATAGAAAAGACATAATGTATATAATATGTGGGTATGTGTATGTGTCTGTCTGTGTATATATATATATATATATATATATATACACACACATATGTATGTATATATAAAAACACACATATGTATTCATTCATACATATACATATTATATATAATATACACATATGTTTGTGTATTATCTATCTAATATACACATATAGTCATCTATTCATCTATATATATGTATATATAAAAAAGTACAAAAGCAGTAGTAAGGTACTACTAGCTGGGAGAAATAAAGTCTTTAAAATAAAATAGTCAGCATTAATATAAGGTATATATGTTTATATATACCTTATATAAATTTATTAATATAAGGTATATATGTTTATATATACCCTATATGAATATATTGATATACACAACATGACCACACTCAGAGTACACCTAGGTAGTATGATTGAGGAAACTGAGACAAATAGTGTTAAGTGACTTGCTCAGAGTCACAAAACTAGCAAATATCTGAGACCGGAGGAAGATGAGCCTTCCTGATTTCACTATGATGACAATTTTTTTTTAGCTTTTTGTTTGTCTGTTTTTAATTTTTGCTCATTAATCTTTGATTGCAAGAAATAACATACTTGATCAATGACATTGCACTGGATAAGTTTGATCGATACTCAAGAGAGCACATGATGCGGCTTTACTGAGTGCTTCCTTTGGAAGAACAGACTGGATCTGTGCATTACAAAATCTAAGTGATTAAATCTACTTATTCTAACTAACAAAGTTTACTTATTGCAGTACATTTCATAGTGTCCTTCATGTAGAGCACCACCCAAAACTAAAGACAAGTCCATCCTTTTGAAATGGTAGAGGGGAATAAGAATTCATCATTACCTACTCTCTCTTTCACCTTAAAGCTCATTCAACTATTTTTTTTTTCAAAAAAATTGAAAAGTAAAAATATATCCTCATGAAACCTAAGTGTTAGCCCCATTTTCCTTGGCCACACTAAGTGCCATCCTTGTGGTGCTTTTGTATCTGGATAGTTGGATCCATAGCCAAGGAACTGCAGCAGCTACACAGCTCCCAAAGACAATGCACATAGTAGATTTTTCTTACGGACTTGAGAATGTCAATGTTGCCTGTTTCTTTTAAGAGGGAGTCTTTGTTTAGTCTTTCAAGTCAGGAGGCTTAGGCACATGTAAATAAATGACTAAAGCCAGAGAACCAAATAGCACTTGGCAGATAGCAATCGAAGGCCATATTGGACACATAAGAGTTCCTCTGCTTCCTCTTGGGACACCAAGAGAGCCCTTGCTTTCCAATTTTCTCTTTTCCTTTTCCATTCATAGAATCCCATGATCTCAGAATTACAACATAGTCTAATGACCTCTAACATAATTTATGACTAAAAAAGAATTCCCTCTCCATCCTCTTTCCCCTGCTAGTGATGGCCCACCACTTCCCCAAAATACTGTTCTAATTTGGGATAGTTCTAATTGTTAGGAACTTTGTTCCTCATAACAAGACTAAGTTTGTCTCTTTGCAGCTTTTATTCTTTCTTCTGACTATTTTTCCTTTTTAGTTTAAACAGAGAAAATGTAGACTTTCTTCCATGTGTTAGACCTTCAAATAAATAGGTATCAAATTTCATCATTTCCTTTTTTTCTCTAAAGCTTAGTTTTTTCAGCTTATCCTCATATGGGCTAACCTAAAGATCCTTCACCATGGGGGATATTCTTTAACTTACCTAGGTCTCTCCTAAATGTGCCATCAAGAACTAACATGAAGTAACTAGGAAAGTAGAGACAACTTCCTTCCTTCCCTCCTTCCCTCCCTTCCTCCCTTTTTCCATTCCTTCCTCCCTCCCTCCTTTTTTTCCTTCCTCCCTTCTTTCTTTCCTTCCTTCTTTCCTTCTTTCCTTTCTCCCTTCCTTCTATCTGATCTATAATTTCACTAGTGTAAAAAAAACAAAACAAAACAAAACTCGTTGTAAGAAAATCTCCTCTACTGTATATAAGCAACTCTTTTGAAACTGAAAGTCTTAGCAAGTTGTATGGGGCTCCTGAGAGACTAGGTAACTTAATTTGGAATTTAAACTGAGACCTTCCTGACTCAGAGACTGACTTATGCTTGATCTCCCTCTCCTTCTCCCTCTTCCTCTCCTTCTCCCTTTCCCTCTCCCTGTCTCACTCTCTCTTCTCTTTCATTCTGTCTGTCTTTTCATCTCTCTCTTTCTCTTTTGCAAAGCCTGCTTCCTCTCTATAATGAGACCATCACTTCCCTATGCTATTTGAGAAAGTGCTTCTCTTTTTTCAAAGTTTGATAATATATTCCAATTACATGTAAAAACATTTTTTCACGCTTATTTTGAAAATTTTTAAGTTCTAATTTCTCTATCTTCCTCCTTCCCACCCCCCCTTATTGAGAAGGCAAGTAATTTGATATAGGTCATACATTAGCAATCATGCAAAACATATTTTCATAATTATCATGTTGTAAAAGAAGACACAGACCAAAAAATGAATGAAATAAGGTGAAAAATAATATGCTTCAGTCTGCATTCAGATTCCCTCAGTTCTTTCTCTGATCATGGAGAGCATTTTTCCTTTGTGTCCTTTGAAATTTTCTTGGCACACTGTATTGCTGAGAATAGCAAAGTCATTCACTGGTGATCATCATACACTCTGGCTGTTACTATGCACATGTTCTCCTGCTTCTGCTCACTTCACTCAGCATGTTCATGTGAGTCACTCCAGGTTTTTCTGAAGTCATCTTCTTATAGCACAGCAGTATTCTCTTACAGTCATACACCCCAACTTGTTCAACCATTCCCTAATTGATGGACATCCACTCTTAACATCCATATCTCTCTTAACAGAATCTAAGTTTATACTGACTTTCTTGGTTGTCATTTGAGGCAGCTAATTCACACTGAAGTGCATTGAATGCTGGGTCTATAGTTAGGAAGACCAGTACAAATTCAGCTTCAGATACTAGCTAAAAGGGAAAGAGGGAGAGAGGGGGAGAGAAAGAGAGAGGAGGGGAGGGGGGAAAGAGGGAGAGAGAGAGAGAAAGAGAGAGAGAGAGAGAAAGACAGACAGTCAGACAGAGACAGACAGGCAATCTTCTGGACTAAAAAAATCAGTATGGAAGGCATGAGAAGCTCTTAAGCATGAAATTATGAAAACAGGAAAAAACAATTGAGAAGGAAAAAAGTTAGGGTCTAAATCAAGGATTCTCATTTTTTTTGGTCTCAGGATCCCTTTATACTTTTGAGGAAACTAAAGCTCTTTTATTTATCTAGGTTATGTTACTTGATATTAATGGTTGTTATTCAATCATTTCAGTCACGTTCAACTTCACATGGCTCCTTTGGGGTTTTTCTTGGCAAAGATACTGAAGCAGATTTTCATTTCCTTCTCTGCCTCATTTTACAGATGAGGAAATTGAGGCAAACAAGGTTAAGTGACTTGCCCTCGATCTATAGCTAGTAAATGTCTGAGATTGGATTTGGACTCAGGTTTTCCTGACTCCAGAATTGACACTGTTTCCACTGTGGCACTTAGCTACTAACAGTATTTACTATCTTAGACATTAAATTGTCTTAATATTATTATGAAGATTATTTTGACCTGGCAGGCCTGCTGAAAGAGTCTCGGGACCCTCAGGAAGTCCCAGAGAACACATTAAGAACTACTGGTCTAAAAAAACAATGTGGATGCCTAAAGAACTCATCAATCAAGTTAAATTTTAAAAAAAAAAGACAGCCTTTAGAAATAAGGGTATACAACTGTGAGCTTATACGTACATTGAAAATGTGACAGCCCATACAAGTCATCAGTTAAGTTCTTCCTAAATCAAAAACTTAAGGTCCTTGACAGAAATTCCTCTTATAAGTAGACTGTCAGACAGACCCCCAATATTCTAGTCCCTTCCTATTCTTTTACAGGTATAAGAAATGAATCGTTAATTTTGGCCTTTCTAATGTGGTCTAGTATGTCTCCATGGCAGGAGTGCTCTATCAGGTAGATCTTAGTTATTAACATTCAATCAACTCCCATAGTTAAACAGAAAATTCATTCAATTCATAAAATCATAGTAAAAATAAAGAAGCATTAAATAGTTATTATAAATTGCAACATTTAAATTTTTGCAGATCTGCCACCATGTCTAAAACCCCCTTTAAGGTTTGAGATTTTACTGTCTCTTTTTTCTTGAGTTGTAATATCAATAATCCTACATTCATCATGTTACTATAGACCTCTCACCTCCTAGTAAAGTTGAAATGGAAGGCAGATAATTTAACTGTGCATCAGCCAGGCTCAATCATCTGTCTAAGTTCTATAGTACAAAGGGTCCTGAATTTAATGTTGGGAGCTGAGTTCAAATTGTGGCTCTGCTATTTAGTACAGGTCTGCATTCAGTCAAGTCACATCCCTTTCCTAGTTATCAGTTTCCTCATTGGCAAAGGATGCCTGATCTCTGAGGTCTCTTCCTTCTCCAGCCTTATGATCCTAGGATTTTATTTCTGAAACTCCAACTCTAAAAAGAACCCCATTTAAATGTTTCATTAGCTCATTTCTTTTCTCCTTTTGGTATCACTAAGTTGGCAGATCAAGAACTTGCTATAAATGCAGTTCATCTAGGTTTCAGTGCAATATTTGACCAAATATCTCATTTTGTTTGTTGTTCGTCATTCTTGAAGAAGACCAAAATGAGCTCACTATGTTAGAATCTACTCATAGTGTGTCCGACTGTGGCTGAACAGACTCATACGTGCTTGAAATGCTCTACTACAGGTTGGATGCAAATAATCCCTATGAACATTTGGGTTGGATTCTCTAACTTTGCACATCTAGCTTTTCTTCTGAGCTAATTCAATTCTCCTTTGTTCACAGAGCACAGCACCTTCTCTGATGAGGGCACACCATGCTGGGCAGTTCCTTGCCAGTTTCTCTCATGTCTCACAATTAATTCTAAAGTTCTTAAGAGAGACCTTGAGAGTGTCCTTGCATCACTTCTTCTGACACTTTGTGAAGACTTGTGTGAATTCTCTGAAAAATAATCTTTTTGGCAAACGTACCTTGGAAATTCAAACAATGTGGCCAACGCAATGGAGTTGTGCTCTCTGCAGTAGAGTTGGTTGAGAGAGAATATCATTGTTCAATAGATTCGGAAGTGTATAGAATTCAGAGAGTAGTCACAAATGGATCAACATCAACATGGAGGGAGGGAGGGAGGAAATATTTTTTCAGAGTGACCCAGGTACTCATGATTTTTGTATATTTTTCATGGATTATATAAACGTAGAAAGCCTCCCTATCAAATTTGTAGATAATGCATAGCTGAGGAGACTTCCTCATGCAATAATAGGAACCCAAATCCAGAAAGATCTAATGAGCTAGAATGTTGGGTTCGCTCTAATAAGATATAATGGATGTATGGATACATTTATATTCTTATGCTTTGGATCAGAAAAAAGTTGGTCTCTCTAGTTCAAGATGGAGTAGATATGGTTAGAAAACAATTCATTAAAAAGAAAATCTGGGTGTTTTAGGAGACCAGAAGCTTAAGTCAAAGGTACTTGTTGGTTGATCTATGGTCATAGATGTCATTTACCTTCTTATAGGCTCAAATTGACAAGTTGCTAATTCTTTGCGAACTATTCTAAGTGATATCCAGTTAAGCCAAGTCCTTGGTAACTGGAGAGGCAATTTAGAGGGAGGGATGCTTTTAGTTCCACTATGGTCCAGACATAACTGAGAAAGGAGTAAGCACTAGACTACTATCCCTGGGGATTTGAACACAAATTGTCACTCAAATAACTGAAGTTTTTCCTTCTATATTGCTTTGTTTTTGTTTTGTTGTGTTGTGTTGTGTTTTTCCTTAGCAAGCAAAGCCCACTTTCACTGGATATTGAACCCATGGTTCTGTGAGCCATTGCATGAGTCCTAGATATTTGGATTAATTTCTTAACTTTAAGGACTCTTTGGCCTTGACTTTAACACATGATTCTATTTATTCTTTGGTCGTGGCTTAAATAATATTCCTTTTCTTTACCAGGCATATTCTCTCCCTTTAGATTTGTTCATTGTCCTTAATTACCAGCAAGATGGCCATCCTCTGTATTTTCTAACCTGGTAGAGGTCTGGTTAAGGAGAGGAAAATGTGTTGGAATCACAGTAACTCTGGGTTTCATGTAGGATTTTCAGTGCAAAGGAAGACTTAAAAAAAAAAAAAAAAAAAAAAAAAAAAGATGTGTCACATTCACTTACAGGACCTGGGTTCAAATCTCTGCTCTTCAATTTGCCAACTTCATGAATTGAAAAAAGTACTCTGCCTTTCTGGACCTCAATGTCTTCATTTGTAAAATGCAAGGTTCGGGCTAAATGACTCAAAGGAATGAGTTTAATTCTCATTTTTGTTTATCATCAATATCTTCTGCCACTGCAACTTCTCTGATAGGAAGATGGAGTAGAGAGCCTCCCCAAACTACCATTTCAGGAGGCACTCAGGCCACTCAACACTTCATTCCCCAACTGGCTGAACTCCTTTGGAAGATTCTACCATCTTGCCCTCAGTCTCCTTTTGTTGTCTTTCCCCACTACATTGCAAACTCTTTGAGCACAGAGGCTGCTTTTATTTTTTGTTTTTGTCTCCCCGGTTTTTAGCACAGTGCCTGCTCCCCAGTGGGTGCTTGATAAATGTTTATTAACTGTTCATTGACTGACTGATCTAATGAACATTAAGAATCCTGCTAAGGTAATTAGAGAAATATACTGCTAGATAACTGAAGTTTTATCTAATGAGGGTAATGAACATTAAGTAGAATAAGCAAGTAGTGTAAGTCTAAATTAGTCTTCTTTTAGAAACTTATACTAGAACTCAGTGTCTCTTAGTCTATTAAAAAAATATACATCGTTATCTGTGATTGCCAGGGAACATTTCTTAAAGTTGTTTAGTATTTAACTAACTCCTGAAATGAAAAGAATCAAATTAGCAGGAAGGCTTAAAAATTCTCAGGTACTTAAAAGGTATAGGATTTTTTAAAGAATTAAACTTAATTAACCAAAGTAATGAATGTAACTAAATAAAGTTAAAGCTCTTTCAAAAGAGAAAGTGTCTACTAATTAGACCTATTTCTAGAATAGCGAAAGGCCTTATAGGATGGGAAATGGATATTTCACTTTAATTTCAATCTATTCTAATCATAACATGTTAAAGCATCTAATCCAACCTTTTTGTTTTACAGATAAAGAAAAAGAGGTCTACAAATTTGAAGGGACAAGGCCAAATTCACAGTCAGGGGGCATAATTAGGGTTGAAACAAGTGTCTCCAGATGGGGCTCTTTTCAACAGCGAGGTGATTCAGGCCAGTTCCAATGGTCTTGTGATGGAGAGAGCCATCTGCACCCAGAGAGAGAAGTATGGGGACTGAATGTGGATCACAACATAGGATTTTCACCTTTTTTGTTGTTGTTTGCTTGTATTTTGTTTTCCTTCTCATTTTTCCCCCTTTTTGCCCTGATTTTTCTTGTGCAGCTTGGGAATGGTAGAAATGTGTATAGAAGAATTGCACATGTTTAACATATATTAGATTACTTGCTGTCTAGGGGAGAGGGGAGAGAAAGGGAGGGAGAAAAAAATTGGAGCACAACGTTTTGCAATGGTAAATGTTGAAAATTCTATATGCGTATGGTTTTGAAAAGAAAAGTTTTAATAAAAACAAAGAAACAAGTCTTCCTCTATGTTATACAGCTCTTTCCCTTATAAAAAGAAAAGAGAATATCATAGAATTATGGAATTTCAGAGTAGAAAAGGCTCTTGATGGTTTTTAGTCTGATCTGTACTTACATAGGAATCTCTTCTACATATCTAGCAAATGTTCATCTAACCTTCACTTTAGAAAACCACTAAGGAGCCACAGCCTACTCACTAGAGCAGGACATTCCACTTTTGGACACCACTAATTGTTGGGCAATGTTTCCTTACATGGAAATTAATTAGACTCTCTGTGACTTCTCCCCATTTTTTTTATTCTGCTCTCTGAAACCAAGATAAATGAATAGCTCCTCAATGTTTTGAAGACAGTGGCCATGTTCTCCTTGCCCATGTCCCCCCTCTCCTTCTGTTATCCAAGCCACTAACCTCATTTCCTTTCAATGATCCTCATGCAGCATGATCTCAAGGCCTTCTCCAAACTGATTTCCCTCCACTAGGCTTTTCCACTTTTTCACATGGTCAAGGATCACAATCAAGATCACAATTCTCATGACCTCACAACCTTAGGCTTATGGATTTTATGCATTTTTTGACATTATATGAAATTCTAATAGCTTTATAAGAATCATAACATATCATTGACCCATACTCAGCTTAGAATCCACTTAAATCCTTAGCTAGATTTGATATTCCATTATAACTGACAGCACCCCTAAATCCTCCAAACTTGTGTGTTCCATTACCAATAAATCACCCAGTGTTGCACTAACACTAAAATGATTTCTGAGGATTCTTGAGGTAGATATTACATGCCAGCCTTGCCTCATTTTTGAAATGTGGGGTAGGCTTCCACACCATATGAACTTTAATGTTCCTGTTATAAATCAAGTTTAAAGTCTTGTTGCTGGAAATCTATCAAGGCATGGCACTGTCCCCTGAGAATGGAACATTTGTTAAGGGGGAAAAAAAGCATATGTATCTATTTTTTTTCTTCTTCTAACATTTTTTTTCCTTTTTTCATGACTTTAGCCTTGACATTCTGTTAGAAAATAATTTTAAAATTTTGTATTGTATGTTCTACTTCAAAACATACCAGCATGTCTTAGTAAGATACCCATAAGCCAACAAGCTCAAGTTGAGTTGACAAGAGCCCTCCCTTTGGACCAATAAGTTTATTTATTGGTGGGGTAAAACTGATGAAATAATCATTCCTATTGTTTGTTCTCGGAGTCACTTTCCAGTCAGTTATTCTGAAGTCACTTAGACACAGACTCAGAGAATTCCATGCTCTTGTTCTCCTCCTGGAGTTATTCAGAAAAAACCTGTAGCCAGAAAATCAGAACAATATAAAGCATTCTGAGCCAATACTCAAAATCCTCATGACCACATGAAGGAAGCAAGAATCTTCATTCTGATCCTACTATACTCCAATTGGAAGCAAATTAGGAAAACTGAGAAACTTAAAAATCTACAAGTGATATGTGAAAGAAAACAACCAATTTTTATTTTACTTGAGTTTACTTGAGAGAGAGTTTTTCCCTTGTCACCGAGGCTATAATTGAGAGGCCATTCAAGATCAGAACCCAATACTCAATGGCATGAACTGCTCCACTTGAATTACTCTGTTTTTTGGAAGCTGGACTGATTTGCCATTCCTTAACTAGTTTGGTGACCCTCCACCCCAAGAGCCTGGATCTGGTAGAGTCACCCAATTGTCTTAGCACACTGCAGTTCAGAACACCCAAGTTCAATTGATACTAGCCATAGCATCCTCCACCATAAGAGATGACAGGCATGCATCTCTATATCTAGCTAACCACCAACTTTAGAGAAGACTTTGCCCTCAAAAAAGTTATCACTGATTATTATACTCTTGGGCCAGTAAAAGTACTTCAAGACTTACCTCCCTTAATTGGGTAAACTCAATGATTTTGGGAGACTAACTAAACAACTTAGATACAAAGGATAGCCCATGCAATATCAAGAGAAGTACAGGAAAATTTTTACATTTGGATAGATCCCTGGGGGGAAAAAAGGAAAATTTGGTGAGATTCACCTGATATGAGAAGGAATAATTAGGTTATAATCTCCATCACTGGAGATAGTGTTCAGATGGACTCTAAGAATCCTCTAAATATCAATATCTTGAGAGAGAGAGGCAGGGGGTGGGAGGGGTAGGGGGGGGGCAAAGACAAAGAGAAGGAAGCAAAGAAAGATAATGGAGAATAAGTACAAAAGATCTGAAGGCCATCTTCTCTTCTGTTATTAATATCTTCCCATTTCAATTATATGCTTGTACTCAAAGTTTGAAGTTTTCCTCTCACTGAGATTTTTGATAATTTCAATCTTTTGTTCCTTCATTCACCTTTTGTGTCCTTCCTTTTTTGATGATAGATATTCTGAGTGCTGGATTTCAAAGCTGTCTCAGAATAATAGATAATTCTTCCCATAATAGGTAATTAACTTGTCACTAGCTTCAACTTTAGTCCCAAATAACTTTTGGGGAGGTCAGAACTGAATTCACCAATATGCTAATTCCCACTTAGGCTTGGTGGAACAATGTCCTGGTTCCCTCTGTTCCTTAATTCTTTTGTTGAACACCAATACACCACAACAAGGATGCTTCCATCTAAGGAATATAACAGGCTTCTACTTTCCTGTATGTCAACTTCATGTGAAGTAGAAGATGGAAGTAGCTAAACTTTTATGGCTTGTATCTTCAAAATGGTAGAATGAAGAAAGGGGCTAGTGGGAAGGATTGTCCATAAGTTCTTCTACTGCCAAGTTAAGTGCTAAGTGGATCCCAGAACATGAGACAATAGGTCCCATTGTGCAACCTTGTCAGAATGGGTAAAAGGGGGGGGGTGCTAAATTATCATGTTAGAGATTAAGGATTAGTTTTCTCTGTTGTTAATTCATCAGCATAATCTCATAAATGTTCTTGGAGTCTAGTCCACAGTAATACTTTTAATTCTTTTACCTCTTGTATAGAAAATATACAATTGGAGAAAAATATTGGAGAAAATACCCAATCTTCCATCATGTGGATCACATAATCCCTGAGTCTAATTTTCTTTAAAAAGAGAATATTTAGCCTGGAAATTTTAGGTGAGATACTAACTACCTGGAAGCTGAAAACTAGAATAAATAAGAAAATATTAAAAGAACAGTTAGTGACCCAGAAAATTACATTCCAGAATCATGGATTAGCAGAATTGTTATTGGTATACTTGTGATGACTGAAAAAATGAATACAATTATGTACTTATGTAGAGCTGAAAATGAGTGAATGTTGTCTTGATTTTCAAAAGAAGTTTGGGAGTATGCAATGAATTGTACTCAGATTCCCAAGAAAATTCTCAGATTTTAAAAGGACAGTTAATAAATATCTAGAGGAAGACCAAGGGAATAGAAGAAAGATAACTTTATCAAGACTGAGTGACAGCTGACAATCCCCATTCCCATTTTTGACAGTTACTAGAAGAAAGATCAGAGAATTGCTATTGATTCAGTACTACTTACTGGATCTTAACAATGGATTTTTTTTAAGTCTCTCATTCTGGGATAGAATGAGGATATGTGGAATAGATGATACTATATATATATAATTAGAAACATTTACAACTAATAGCATGCCTCCGCAAGCACATTTCAAAGAGTATTCAACACTTCTCCTTGTCTACTTGGAAGGACTTTGCTAGGGGAGTATCCCAGAGATCTAGTCTTGGTCCTATACTGGTTAGCATTTTTGTCAATAACATAGGTATAAGCACAGATAACAAGTTTACCAAACTGAGAGATGATACAAAGTAGAAAGGATTATAAAAGGAAATCTATTATGGATAAATATAAAACCCTACACTTTTGTTTGAAAAACAATATGAGTATAGAATGGAAAAGTCCAGTTTAAACAAGACATCTTGTGTTTTGAGCGGATTGTGACTCAATGCAAATCAATAGTATGACATGTCAGAAAAATAAATCTAGATTTAGATATTTATATTTAAACTATATTTAAAAAGCATAACATTTAGAATAAAGGAAATGATGAGTCTCTGGTGCTATGTTCTAGTCACTCTGTTTCTGAGTGCCCTATTTAGGAAGGAGGTAGAAAAATGGACATGAGTCCAGAGTAATGGAGTCTGTTAAGTTGTTTATCCTGATTTTTCTTCTTCTAAAAGCCATGCTGTATTATGTTTGTTCTAAGTATGTTTAATCAAGAAGAGGAGAAGGATGTCATAGCTAGTATTACAGTGGATAGGACACTGGTGCTAGAATCCAAAAGATCTGAGTTCAGTCTAATTTTGGAGACTTAGTAATAGTGGGACCTGGGCAAGCCCCAAGCCCTATTGCCTCAGAAAAACATACAAAAATTTAAATAGGTCAGTGGATTCAATCTGAGTTGTCTGGGTGATCAGAATTCAAGACTGATCTGGGTCACCTTGGTCTCAATTCTTCCAAATTTTGTGCTTCAATAAAAGCAAATAGGCTTTTGAATTAAAATAAACTCTCAAATTCAATCAATATGGTACATTTCACACACACATACACACTCACGCATACTCTCTCATACACAGTCACATACACTCACACATATACACATATACACTCTCTCATACACATACACACACACACACACACACACACACACACACACCAGTTTCTAACTTGTTGCTTCCTTTATCCAGGGTCCCTGTCCTGTTTTCTCCTGCACACTCACCACAAATTAATATTTCCATTTTTATTATATTATGAATTCAATGATAATATAACAAGCTTGTTAAAACCATTAAAGAGTTCAGAAGAATCAGAGTCCCCCACAAAATCCCAGAAACCCTTGGCTGAAAGTTTGTATTCTAATTTTGTTCAAAATTCAAACTGCAGTCCTAGTACTTCCTTGTCCCCATCATCATTCAAATGAAAATAATCTTCAGAATTACTGTTCCCGATTTCACATGATCGCTTATTTGCATAATCCCAGAATTACAGATTTTTGAGCCAAATGAAACCTCAGAGTCTAAACAACACTTGAATAAGAAACCCCACTAGGATATACCTGAAAAACAGTCTTTCAGCATTTGCTTGGAAAATTTCAACTAAGATGAAAGAGGAAACTTAGGGCAGTGAAAAGATACTACTTTAGAACCAGAATTTCACCCCTGTGACACCCTGTGTGACCACAGTCACATTATTTCATTAGCTAGGGCCTCAGTTTTCTCAGTTGTAAAATCAGGTGCTGACCTAAATGGTCTCTGGAGTTCTCATCTAGTTTTAGATCTGTGGCCTCTGGAGGTTTCCCATCCCACTTTTAGATAGATCAAAAGACAGATTCCACTTTAGATAGATGGGTCACTAAAAGGGCAACAGGGAGATGCATAGTGGGTATGGGAAAGTATAGCATATCACCCAGAAGGAGCTGGACATAAGAAATGAGGTAAAATCTGTCATCAGAAAACTATATGATCAGAAGAGAAGGTAGGATAGGCAATACCACTAATAGATTATCCCCCATTCTGGCACAGCTCCCCCACAATTCCAAAGACCCAGAGGATGGCACATAGAGGATTTAGACATAGAAGATGACAGTGGATAGATAAATGAGTCAATCAGTCATTGAGTTCTAATTAAAGGCATATGTTATGGGCTAAGTGCTAAGCTAAGGAAAGCAAGAAAAAATGGGTTTTACCCTCAAGAAGCTTACATACTAGTAAGGTAGAAAACATGGAAACAATTATTTACATCTAGCTATGGTATAAATAAGAGAAATTCTCAGAGGGAATGACAATGAGGAAGAAAAGAGGACGTGGCTCTGGGAAAAACCTCTTGGACAAAAAGTATTTTGAATTATGTTTTGAAGGGAGCCATGGAAGCTAAGAGATGAAAAAGGAGAAAATTACAGGCCTGGGGGATAGCCAGTGCAAACATGCAGAGTCAGGAGATTGTTTTGTGCTTGAAAAAACAGCAGGGACAGTATTACTGGATCCTAGAAGAGATTGAGGAGACATGGAAGAAGATTGGAAAGGTAGAAAGAGACTCAGCTGTAAAGGATGGATTGGGAACTCCCTCATGATTCCCATACACAACCTATCAAAATTCTGTTCTAGTATAAATGTGCATGTCTACTTACTGAGGATTTAGAATTTACCACCGATTTAACAAACTATAAAGAACTGTATGCATTCTCAGTTCAAAGTGTCTTATTGTTTCTAGTAATCTATTCTAGGGCATCAAAAGAGAAAATATAATTTACAAAACAATGAAGGCAATTAAAATGGAATCAATGCAGATTAATAGAATTTTGAAGTTTCAGTGATTCCATGATGATCTTAGTTAGACAATACTATAAGTTTGGGAGGCATGAAGCAGAAATATGGCAAATAGTATATATTGATAATTGTATTTGATTTTTTAAAGCAATTGAGATAAATTTAGGGGAATTATTGTTGCTTTCATGTTGTATTATGTCAATGCTAATGCTGTTTAAACAGGAAAATACTAAAAAGTAACAATTTTTAAAATCTCTATTTTACTTTATGTATCTTAAATCATGGATTTGGGAGCAATTATTTGTCTACACCAAATTATTTCAACACAGTACCACTTTTTAGTGTCTAGATTTGGGACATTTATTTTTGGTGCAAAAATGAAAGCTATAGACCCCTGGGAGTTGGGGCTGGCAGAAGCAATCTGGAACTGATATTTTATCTGCATAGGAATTCTAAGTGTGGAAATATTCTTTCTTAAAGTAAATCAAATACATTAAAAATTAAGGAAAAAACATTTTCATAGAGTCATGGAATGTTGGAGCTTGGAGTGACTTTAGCAACAATTGGGTTTAATGTAATCTTGCCAGACTCATCATTCCTTTTTTGGCTATATTATTAGGATAACTAGGATAGCAAGGAATTAGCATGTATGTTGACTGACATTAACTGTTTTGATTTCATCAAAACATCTGATGTTTGTGACTTGTTTTTTTTTTTTTTAATTTCCTTCTGGAGAAACCAAATTGACAGGGCTTGATGTTGGATAAATCAAGAAATTACTGGAGATTAAGGAAATTTTAGCTGATGATTCAAACTGTCCAAAAATGCAATTGAACACATTACAGATCAGTGTATTCCTCATCCTCAGAGAATTTCAAATTGTACAGTATATTTTCCTTTATGATTTGAAGAAAACAATTTTAATTCTAAAAATAAAATTTCTAAACATCCTCCAGTTTCTTGGAAGATTAAAAAAAAAAAGTACTAACATATATTTTATGGATCTGGTAGAGAAAGACTTGAAATAAAGAAATCTTGCCATACAATAACCACCAGGTGGCAAAGTTACTGATCCTTCCATAAATGACTCATTTTTAAGTCAATAAGATTGTAGACTTCACATTGCATGTTGAAACCACTATTTGCATATTTTCTCTTCTTAAACAGAATTACCAGCATCCTCATGCCAGCAATTTGCTTCCTAATCAACTCATCTCTGCCATTTAATGCTCCCCATTGGAGAGGCTTTATATTTGACTATTTCTAACATCCACACACATATACTCACATCCACATATCCTCTTCTCCTTTCTCTTTCTCTCTCTCTCTCTCTCTCTCACACACACACACACACACACACACACACACACCAGATGCTGAATTTCGGTTGTTTTGTTAGTTCTTTAAGTGATTCATTATCTTCAAATAACTACATGCATTTCCCCCAAAAAGAACATTATATTACAGTAGAGAAAAACATTTGGATGACCTGAAGTCAAAGAACCTGTTTTGGAATCCAAAACTGTCACTTTCTATGTGCTCTTTAGAATTCTGAACCTCAATTTCTTCATATATAGGAAAATAAGGGTCTTGGACACGATGGCTTTTAAGGCCTCTTCTTGTTCAAAAATCTATTCTTCACAGATGAATTACTGATGAGATCTGGATTTTTGGCCAGAGAATCTGGGTCACACTGCTGCACTTAGAAACTATATGATCTTGGGCAAATCTTTTGTCAGTCTCTGCTTCAGGGTTTTGGTTTTTTTTTTTTTTTTTGGATTGTTGTTGTTGTTTGTTTGTTCTAAATTAAGATGATTCCTTAGGCTTTATTCCAAACTAAAACCAAAGACCCTATGATCCCATGAAGTTTATACTTTCCAGATGTTTACTTTAGCTCAAGCAGACATGATATTTATACCTGGACAGATGAGGGTTCTTTTTTACTCTATGAAGAGAAAAGCTGAGACTTTTGAACCTGTTTCTGAAGCTAACCTATGATCTTTCAATACTCTATAAATACCAGCATCCATGTGATATTACATAATTCTCATTCAGCTACATCAAGTATTTCTATGAGGAGTGTGGAGTTGATACTAGAAAAACTCTGAACATAAATGATCTTATTAATAATAAAAAAATTAAATGATGTTATTATTTCAATATAACTTTAAAAACTTTTGACAAGATACAAATTTTATTCCTGATTAAAAGAAAAAATACTAAAAACTAGGAATAAACAAAGCTTTTCTCAATATGATAAGTAGTGTCTGAAATCTAAAGTTGTAGTAGGGAAAGCTAATGAATTTTCCAATAAGATTAGGATAAATCAAGGATGTCTTTTATTATTGCTATAACTGAATATAGTAGATAATATAACTAGCAGAAATGTTATCCTAAAGAATGAGAGAATAAACATAAACAAAGAAGAGCAGTTTTTTTTTCAGTTGATATGATGGTTTGCTTAAAGAATCCTAGAAAATCCACAAGAAGTAAAACTCAAAACAATTAAGAATTTCAGCAAAGATGCAAGATATAAATCAAATCCACACAAGTAATCATCTTCTGAATATTACCAACAAAATCCAGAATGAAGAGATAAAAAGAAATTCTATTTAAAAACACTATAGATAATATAAAATACTTGAGAGTCTACTTGCCAAGACACAGATACACTCACACAGGAATTATATGAACACAATTATAAAATACTCTACTCAAATAAAGACAGATCATACAAATGAAGAAATATTTACACCTCATTGGTAAGCTGAACATATATAATAAAAATCACAACATTACCTAATTTAATTTATTTATTCACTACCACACCAACAAAATTATCAATGGATAGCTTTATAGAGCTATAAAAAATTTGATACAAGCCATTCTCCAATTGATAAATGGTCAAAGGATATGAATAGACAATTTTCAGGTGAAGAATTGAAGCCATTTCTAGTCATATAAAAAAAATGATCTTAATCACTATTGATTAGAGAAATGCAAGTTAAGACAACTCTGAGGTGCCACTATACACCTCTCAGATTGACTAAAATGACAGAAAATTATAACAAATGTTGGAAGGAATGTGGGAAAATTAATACATTGTCGGTGGAGTTGTGAGCTAATCCAACGATTCTGGAGAGCAATTTGAAACTATGCCCAAAGTTGGGGAATGACTGGATAATTTATAATATATGAATGTAATGGAATATTATTGTTCTAAAAGAAATGATCAGCAAGATTATTTCAGAAAGGCCTGAGAAGAGACTTATATGAATTGATGCTAAGTGAAGTGAGTAGAACCAAAGAATGTCATACATGGCAATAGCAAGATTACATGATGATCAATTCTGATGGACTCAACCGTTTTCAAAAATGAGATGATTCAGATTAATTCCAACAGACTTGGGATGGAGAGAGCTTATCTGCATCTAGAAAGAAGACCATGGGAACTGAATGTGGATAACAATATAGTATTTTCACCTTTTTTGTTGTTGTTTGATTATTTGTTTATCTCTCTTTTTTTTTCCTTTTTGATCTGATTTTTCTTGTGCAGCATGATAAATGTAGAAATATGTTTAGAAGAATTGCACAATTAATCTATATTGAATTACTTGCTGCCTAGAAGTAGGAGATGGGGGGAAGGGAGGGAGAAAATTTTGGAACACAATGTTTTGTAAGGGTGAATGTTGAAAACTATCTTTGCATATATTTTGAAAATAAAAAGCTATTATTTTAAAAAAAAAGAAAAAAAAGAATTTAAAAATTCATCCAGAATATCAAAGGAATTAATGGGGAGAAAGGGAAAACCACATTCCAAGTTATACCCTCAAGCTATAATCATCAAAACAATTTGTTATTAGTTTAGGGTAGAAGAGATTGGGTATACAATATGCGGAAGCAACTGAGCATAGTAGCCTACTAATTGATAAACCCAAACATTCTATCTAGAGGCTAGAATTCAGCAATTGACAAAAATTTGAAAAGCAAAATGGCACAAACTATAACTTATATTAGGTACCAAGATAAGATCCAAATGAGTAACTAGTTTAGAAGTGAATAGTAACACCATAAACAAATTAGAGGATAATGGAATAAATCTAGTGATGATGTTAGAAATAAGAACTAGATTGCAAGAGGTCTGGTTAAGAAGAGGATTATCTAAAATCTAAAATTTTGTACACAAGAATCAATGCAGTTAAATTAAAAAAGAAACTGAAAAAAATACATCATATAATAGGGATTTTATTACTAAGATGTATATGCAACTGAGCCAAATTCCTAATCAAAAGATTCAATCCTCAACTGATAAATATTCAAATGATATGGATAGGCAGTTTTCAGAAGAGGCCCAAGCCAAAATAGTCAGATGAAAAAAAATATTCTAAATCATTAATAATTAGAGAAACAAAAATGAAAACAGCCTCAAGGTATCACTTCATGCTCATTAAATTGGGTAAGTTGGAAAAAAATGAAAAAGATAAATGCCAAAAGGTTTGTAGTAACACATTACATAAATGCATTATTGGTGGAGCTGTGAACTAGGCTATTATTGAGAATCATTTGGAACTAACGCCAAAAGTGTATCAAAATTTGTATATATGCTCTTTGATCCAACAATACCATTATTGTATTTATCTCAAAGAGATAAAAAAAATCAGATGAATTGAAGTCAAATCAAAACAATTAGATTTGATGTTTGCTGCTCAGAAGAATGGTTATCACTCAGATAATAATGATAATGGTTAGCACTTAAATTTTAGGATTTCAAAGTGCTTTACAAATATTACCTTATTTAATGCTCCATATAAAAATCCTGAAAAGTAGGTTCTGCTAAAAACCCCATTCTATAAATGAGGAAACTAAGACTGAGTCATAAAGGGACTTGCCTAGGATTTTATAGCTAGTGCCTGAGGCTAGATTTGGATTCAATTCTTTCTGATTCCAAGTCCACTTTGATATCAACTGAGCCATCCAGCTGGCCAGCTAGCAGTTAACATTGGAGCTAAACCATGGAATATATCTTCAAGTTCTAGGCAGAATGAGTTCAAACACAGTTGTCTTTATGACAACAACCTTTTGTTTTCTGGTGCCAGAAGAGGAAGATCACAAAAGGATCAGAATGATAATTCATCTGTTGGCAGATACAGATCATGGCATCCTTATCAGACAGGGTTGGAATATGCAACTGCCAACAATAATAGAACGGAAAAGCTAGAAAATGTCTGTTTTGGGGTAGCTGAAAACAGGTCTCAAGAAAATTGCCAAAGCCCTTTCCCTGCTAGCAGTCCCATGAGGTCATTGAAAACATGTCCCTGTAGGATCCCAGAACTAGGACTGGGCAGGACTTCAAAGACCATCTCACTTAACTTCCTCATTTTGTATTTGAGAAACTTAAATGATTTCTCCAAGGTCACATACTAATAAGAGAGTAAATGCACATGTAGTTTGTGTTTTTTTTAAAAAATGCATTCATGTGTTTTTCAAACATTTATTATCTCTCCCACTCACTCTTCCCACTGAAATACCAACAACAAAAACTTAAAAGCAAACTCCTCTTAACACACGTGTAGAACAACAAAACAAATATCCACATGGCCCCCGTCCAAACATCTCGCACATGTCATTGTGCCAGACGGGCTTTTCCTAAGATCCCAGGTACGTGACTGGAAAAAGAAACAAAAATTGTGGCTTTGATGCCACTTTGGGAAAAATCCAAGAGGTTGAAACTTTGATCCAAGATCCCAAAGGCTCGGATCGCTCTTGCAGAAGAAGGTGCTGAGGGAAAGAGAAGTCATTCATTCTATAACCACATCACCCAAGTGGAGCTCTGTCTATTTCTGCTGACTTGTATAAGATTCACATTTTTTCCTCTACTCTCAAGTCCTAGATTTCTACTTGCATTTTCTCTGCCTTTCAATCATCTTTCCTAGTATTGAAAAACATAGAATACTATTTAGAGCTCAAAATGAAGCAAATATTGGGGGAAGATGGCTAAGCTACTGTATAAGCATTTTAGTCATAGTTACAGCTATGTAGGGACAGCTAGGTAGCACAGTGGTAGATTTTAAGGAATTTTCTTTTGGGGTAAATTGGATATTGGTTAATATTTTTATTCCTAATTTCCTTTACTTACTTCTAATTAATCTAACATATTTTAACCATTAATAGATCATTTTGATGATTATTCCATGATATGTTGAAGTCCAGGAGTGCTCTTTTGTTTTTATTCACTTTCCTTAATTATTTCCATTGTTATGCTAGACTTTTTGTTCTGTCAAATAGCATTTTGTAACTTTTTGTTACAATAGTTTGGCAGATCTTATAAATTAATTTTTCTAACATTTTTACTTTGATTATATCAGAGAGATCTACCTTTATACACTGAATATGCGTCTAGACATTGTGGCTGTTTGTTTTATTGTTTTATTAAGTGCCATTTTATAACTAGATTTGCACAGGTATTTATTGTGTTTTGGTAGAATGACAAAGACATTTTACTTATTTTATAGTTATTTTGAATGAACTTTCCCTTTCTATCATTCCCTCCTGGATTTTGTTATCATGTTATATGCTGATGATTCTTATTGGTTTATTTAATAATGTGCTTCTTTTAATGAAGCTAAGGTCTCCATTAACTTCTTTGCAGATTTCAAATGGTTCTCCCCTTTGGTCTTTCTTTATAACTTCAGTCCCTTGAGAGAAGGAAATATTTCACTCTTTGTAATTATGTCTCCACCACCTAGTAAAGCAACTGGAATATAGATTCTTAATTTTTTGGTCATATTTTCAGCTCCAATCCTTCCCTCCATCCCCATTCCAAACTAAGGCCACCATTTGCCATATATATATATGTATATGTATATCTGTGTACATATTCACACACACATTTAGTTTTATTTAAAGTATTTAAGGTATTTATTTAAAATATTTAAAGTATGTTGTGGAAATATGTTTAGAATAATTGTATATGTTTAACATATATTGGGTTACCTGCTATCCAGGTTAGGAGGTGGAGGAAATGGAGGGGAAAAAATTAGAACACAAGATTTTGCAAAAGTGAATGTTGTTTTGAAAATAAAAAAAAATCTTTAATAAAAATAAAGTATTTTGATGCTATTCAATTTACCCAATTTCTTTTTTACCCACTTTTATTTGCCTATATTTTCCTTAGTTTGGGAATTTTACTTGACTAAATAAAATACAGACAAAGAAATCAACAATATAACTAGTTCTTTCCTTCTTTTGTTACTTTTCTTTTTTTTATTCAATTAAATTAGTTACTCAAAATCTCTTCTCTTCTTCCTCTCCTCTCTAGAATGTTTCATTTTTTTCTTCATATTTATTCATATTTGCCTTTCCTGGATATTGGTCATTTGCAGTGCTGACAAGTCAAACTTTGAACTGTCTGCAGTTTTGTGATAATACCTTCAATGCCTGTCTTTGATAATAATTATAACATTGGTCATTAGAGTGAAGTTGGTAAGGTCTGTAAATATGAATTGCATTTTCAGCTCCTTGATTTTTTATTATATATTCTGTGTTTCTTCTGTAATTTCCCATGAGTATGTAGAATAAGGTACTATTCAAATTTCCGTTCCTTTTTTATCTAAAAATCTTTCTCTGATCACTTGCAGAATTTGTTGATTGTCATTGAAATTTGTATCTTTACCAACTATAGGTTTTACAGTGTTATTTTTCCGGAGGCAATCTCTGTATTCTTTAGATCTAATCTTTGTTATTCTGTATTCAGAAGTTCTAGGTAGGTTATACCTAATATATTTCTCTGCATTCTGATGTTTATATTTTTGTATTTTTTGATATTCTTCTGGAAGACTGATTATCCTCAATGTACCTATCTTGTCTTCACAGTTAATTACTTTAGCTTGTGTAGAATTTGCTTTTAAAATCTTTTCTATTGTACTTCTGCAAAATTTTCCTCCATTTCAGTGTTCATCTTTTTATAACTTCTTAAAAAGTGTTTTCATACTATTCATGTTTCTTTAATCTGCTAATTGACGTGAAATTCTGACATACTCATTTCACTAATTTCTCTTTTTAGGGATTTCATTTCTTTTTTTTTTAATCATTCTGGAGTTTCTCATTGCTATGGTTCCATGTTCTCTTGGGAATACAGAGGATTCTACTTTCCATCAGATATTATTTCATTTTCCTTTGTCTTATTACGTATATTAAGAGAACATAATGTTCTCTTAGAATTTAACATTTTTTTTATTTCTCATTTTAATATCTTCTTTATTAATATATGGGGTGTTCTCTTCTTTTGTGTAATATATGATGGTTCTCTCTGGGAGCAGGTTTCTTGGGGAGGTTTTCTGGAGTTAGCCTTAGTTTCAGTTCTGAGTAATAATCACTCCAAATGCAGCCAACTGATAAAATCCAAACGTTTATTTTTTCCTTCCAAGTCTCGTCTCTTTCCTTGGGCCCGGTTAGCTTTCTTAGAGGCCTATCTCTCAGTAGAGAAGCAGAGGAGGAGAGCCTGCCACCAGAGTGGTGTGAGATGGGATGAATGAATCCGGTCCCACCTCCAAGAGTGGGCTTCTTCTGAACTGACACTCCCCTCTCAATCTTTTCAACTCAACCGAACTGAGCTCAGCTGTTTTTATGCTCTCTCAAAGGTTGACTCCTTCTCTGAGAGTGGAATTATGGGTTTCTGACTTGTGAATCTCATACTGAATACTGACTTGTGAATCTCCCAAAAGTGTGAACTCCATTGAGTACTTAAATACATTAGTGAGCTAGAGAATTTGCTAAGTACCATGCTAAATTAGGCAACTGACTTAACACTTTGTAAGGATTCTAATAAATATATATGTTTTGTTTCAACTTTGCTTTCTTCACAAAATCTTTGGTGTTTCAGTTTTTATTTTTTCATTTCCCTCTCATCCACTTTCTGAATTGTTCCTTTTTGATGGTAGTATTACCTTGGGAATGTGCTGCAAAGCTGCCATAACCTCTATGAGTTAGGGGATTTGGAATTCACAAGCCTTGTTTATTGTCCTGAATAGCTTCTTGGTTCAAGAGGGAAGAACAGGACTGAGATCATACAGGGCCAGTCCCTTTTCCTTCAGGTCTGACACATCCACACATGCTCTATTGCTGTTGTTCAGTCATGTCTAACTTTTGGGCTTTTCTCGTCAAAAATACTGAAGTGATTTACCATTTCCTTCTCCAGCTCCTAATGAAACATGCTACTGAAATGGAGGCAAATAGCATTGAGTGACATATCCAGGTCACACGGCTGATATCAGGGATCAGATTTGAATTCAGAAGGTTGAATCTTCCTGACTCCAGTCCTGGTGCTCCAGAAATTGCAGCACATATCTCTTGGCTCACTCTTCCTTTTTTTTCCCCCTCCTGACTAGGTTGAATCAATATATACCGCTTTCTGTTGGATAGGGAAGATGTTTCTCACATAGTCTTCACAACCTTGAGTATCTCACTTATGTCTAGGCTATTATCAAAAAGCAACATAGTGTTAGTCTCCATCTCTATGTATAGCAAAATCAGTGTTTAACCTGTGTCTTGAAGCAAAGAGTGAAATGCACTAGCAAAGTTTCTACAGCAACTAGGATCCCAAGATGGAGTCCGGGCACATGCCAGCAAGCCATTCTGCGTCCCTGTGTAGTCCTATGTAGATTGAGGATTTAAGGAAGGGAGAGCGAGTGAATGTTATCAAATATCTCCACTTATGTCTAGTCTATTGTCGGAAAGCAACATGTTTTTAGTCCCTACCTTATATATAGCAAAATCAGTGTTTAACCCGTGTTTTGAAGCAAAGGGTGAAATGCACTAGCAAAGTTTCTACAGCATCTAGGATCCCAAGATGGAGTCCGGGCACACGCCAGCAAGTCATTCTGCATCCCTGGGTAGTCCTATATAGATCGAGGATTTAAGGAAGGGAGACTGAGTGAATGTTATTGAATATCTCCACTTATGTCTAGTCTATTGTCAGAAGACAACATGTTTTTAGTCCCCACCCCTATGTATAGCAAAATCAGTGTTTAACCCGTGTCTTAAAGCAAAGGGTGAAATGAGCTAGCAAGGTTTTGGCAGCAACTAGGATCCCAAGATGGTCCCGGGCATAAGCCAACAAGTCATTCTGCATCCCTGTGTAATCCTAAATAGATCAGGGATTGAAGGAAGGGACACTGAGTGAATATGTTACAGATTAAACATTTCCACTGTTGATTTATATGAATTTTCAATTGTCAGGTTCTCCTTTCTTGGTCTGGTAGATTCATGTGTAATTCTTTTATAAAGAGCATAATTCCCTATTTTTTAAGTTAAGGAAATAAAGAAAGTACCCTAGAAAACATGATTTTGCCACTCAGGTGACCAGGGAAGAATACACTTGTTACCACCAAGGATCTTCTCTTTCCACTCTTGGATCTTAGCTGTTTCACAGGCTCCACCTGGAGGTAAATTGCATTTAGACACATTTCTTAAATGCAAGAGTGTGTTTTCCTGTAATTGGTCTACAAGTAAGATTTACGCCCTCAAAATCAAAGCGAATTTTGAAAATTCAGTCTTAGCGTGCCCATCCATATTCTTTTATAAGCTCTTTGAGACATGACAAAAAAAAAATGACAAAAAAAATTGAGACATGAAAATCCCTGTCATCCATTTGAGTACGTGCCATTTCCAGAGCCCAGATTAATTGCTTATTTTCAGTGACCTTGAGTTCCTTAATTTTCTTCCTTCAAATTCCGGGAGATCCCCAGTAAAGAAACACCTTCCACCAGTGCAGATCATCAATCATTCTGCAACTTATAGGCTTAGTGTGGTCCTATAGGCACGAAGAGGTCAAGTGGATTACCAAAATCAAACAGCTGGTGTGGATTGGAAGTAGAACTTGAAGTGTGTCATCCTGACTCCAAAGTAGATTCTCTATCTTCTCCTCCAAGCTTCTAGTTAGGGCTTAAAACATGGAAAAAAATCCATTTGTGAGTTGTTGCTGATTTTGTTTTTTAAGTGTCAGATACATTCATTGTTCAGTGCTGAGTGTCTTATTGTGGGGAAAGTGTTCTGTTGGGAATGAATAATGGGCAAGGACTATGGAGACCCTCCCTGTGCATTATTAAATGTACCAAAAGCCTAGGGAAATGACCCTACAGTTTTTAAGGCAGAAATTGCAGAATCTTTGGACAAAGTATTCAATTCTTGTTATGAATTCTGGAAAACTCTTTATGTGAGGCTGAATTTTCTCCTCAGTGGCTATTTCTCATGGCATTTTTCACATTTGAAATGTGTGCTTTTATCCATTTCACCCCTGTAAATCTGTGAACTATTATATTAAAGAAGAAAAACAAACAAAAAATAAATCTGTGTGGGCTTCTAAAACCTTTTTCCTCCTAAATACCACCTGGATTGGAAAGGTTAATGCTTAAGATTAGGGGAAATGATGTCTTCCCAGCTTTTCTTTATCAAAAAGGACAGAAAGTCCTTTTCATTTCTCTTATGCCATTGTTTATGATATTGATCAAAAACAACTCGTTTGAGGGATCACTAAGAGATTTTTTTTTATTTTTTCCTAATACTACATATCTTTACCTATTTCTCTCTGTTCCCCAACAACAACAAAAAAGCACTTTTAAAAGTGTTTTTTATTACTTGAATAGTTGACATGTAGAAGGGGATATTTTAGAGGGTAGAACAAGGAAAAAGATTTGGGCTCAATAAAGAGAATTTTCTAATAAATATAACTCTCCCAAAAAGGGATGGACTGCTTTCTAAGATTCCCTGCTACACAAATCTGATCCTGTCACTCCTGTACTCAATAAACTCCATGTCTTCCTATGGCCTCCAGGTATAATTACAAAATGTTCGTTTGACAGTTGAAGTCCTTCATAACCTTCAGCCTTATATCTTTCCAAACTTCTTACAACTTACTCCCCTACATAGAATGTTTGATGTAGTGACCTTCAGGCCAATTCATGACAAGTCTCCATCTCTCAGCATTCTGATTACCTACCACATTTGGAATGCTCTCCCTCCTCCACTCTCACTACTGACTTTCCTGACCTTTAAGTCTTAATTAAAATCCCACTTTCTATGGAGAGCCTTCCCTAACCCCTCTTAGGTCTAGTGCATCCCCTATGTTATATTTTCCTATGTATCATATTATCCTCCCTTTCTTTCTTTCTCTCTCTCTCTCTCTCTCTCTCTCTCTCTCTCTCTCTCTCTCAAAGAGCTTCCTTTGTATATATTTGTTTGCATGTTTTCTCCCCCATTATATGGTAAGGTTTTTTTTTTTTTTTTAAGAGTGGGGATTGTCCTTTGCATCGTTTTATATTTCTAGTGCTTAGCAGAATCCCAGGTGCATAGTAGATACATAATAAATGTTTATTTAATTCAATTAGCTATCTGTTTTACTGATAATGTTCAAAAGGGGTGTTCAGGGATGTTGCACAATGTATTCCTGAAATGGAGAAGAAATTGGACAAAATGATCTCAGTGGTTTTCTTTATCCCTATGATTCTGTAATTCTGTGATCCTAAGAGTTCCTAACTGATAGATTATCTTTCCCTCCCTCCATCCTTCTATCCCTCCTTCCCTCCCCACTCCCCCCCCCTCACACACACACACACACACACACACACACACACACACACACACACAAATACACACCAGTTTAACTATCCCCAGATATTAAATGAGCTCAATTCAAATTTACATGAGAGAAATGGAAAAATAATAAGTAATCTATCAAAAGTAGAGTCACTTCAGAACAGAAACTATGGATTTACATTGATCATGTACTATCTTTATCATATACCCCCTCACTCCACTTCTATGACCTCTAACATATCAAAATTTAGTTTTATCTATGTCTCTAAAAATGGGGGGCAGAAGAACCCAGAGATCTCACCACATAATAACAAATGTAAAATAGCTTTTATTTAATTGAATAAAAAGCAAAAAACACAAAAGACTCAGACCTCAGTTTATAGTCTAGAAAATACATCTTCCTTCTCCATTGGGTCCCCCACCTGTTCAGGAACCTATGAAAGCAGTTCTTTTGACTTATAGAATTATCCTAGGAAGGAGATCTGCTTATAATGGGAAGGTACTTGGTATTCTATAGAATGTAGGCCTTTTCTTGAACCTAATCAATTCACATAAGTCATTATAAATTAGGTTTTAAAGCCTGGAGTGCTCTGTGCACTGTTGCTTAATCATGATTATTGATGGATGAAGATCATGTTGACCCCAAATAGGAGGGTTTCAGGTAGGAGTGCACTGGTAAATGTTTAACAACTGGCTTTTTAGAAATCCCAGCACACTTAAATTTAATCTGCATAATCCACATGTCTTATTTTCTCCATCACTTTCCTAAGTCTAGGCAATCAACAAAGTATATCAGGTCCTGATTTCTAGTATTTGCCAATTTCTGACATGTAAATAATTACATTGGAAAGTTAACAATCAGCTCATAAGCTAGTACAAATTGGTTCTAGCACACCCATTTTATCAAGCAACTTGGCATATTGATAGTTTCTTTCCAGTACTCACAGATGAATTCACATATCCATCTGTTTATCAGACAAACCCTACAAATGATAGCTTTCAGGACCCCCTAATCTTAGTTTATATTACATACCCGGGAGTGTGCATGTAAGATGTTTTCTTATACGAGTACCTTTTTCTAACTCATCCTCATATAGCTGCTGCTTGGTGAATCCTTGTCATCCCATTAATAATCCAGAGTAGGTGACACTAAGGAAAGAAGCATCCTTATGAGACCCAGACATCTCCAAATCAATCACTGTGTCCAAATGTCCAATATTTTGAAAGTCACACAACATACCCATTCAATAAATGACATTTCTATCTCTTTATTTTTTTATTTTGTCAAAATATCCACCAATATATCCAGACTTCACCATCCATAAAGTAAAAAGGTTAATGAGATGCCTAAGCTTTCTGCCAACTCTGACGGATCATGAACCTGTGATCAGATTGAGTGATGTTTATTATTAGACATTCTGGTGTTTATATCTAAATATCAACATTGGTTGGTGTAAATTTCACAAATATTAAAATGAAATCGACTCTACATAAATGAGTATAAATCAGAGAACAATGACTCATTCCCTGTGGAGGCCTCTTCTTTCTCCTTTTCATTTTCTCTGGCAGAAATCGATGTCATTACAATTAGCCTAAAGTGTCTTCATTACTTCATTATCTTGGGGAAAATGACCTATAGGCCAGCTACAGCAGTGAAGTAGCAATTTACCAAAGTTGGCCATGTTTACTAGGCAGCTGAATTTGTGTTCTAACAACGCAAATCATGACCTGAAATCAGACCTTTCCAGTCTGATAATGAATGGAGATAATGAACTCCTGGTCTCAGTACACGTCCCCACACTTTGCATTAGCAAGGAACCTCCTGGCCATCGCTAATGTATCTTAAACAATTATTTTAATTGGGAGAATTTGGAGGCTGTGCATTTTTATTAACCTTTTCCATCTTGGTTCCGTTGCAGTTTGGGATGACACCATTAGGTGGCAGTAAGAGTTTCTTTGTTTTTTGCTGTGAAATTGATTATTTTCTAAGTTCTATCTCCTGGTATCTTAAAGACTCTGGTCAGTTTAATCTTCCCAAGTCTTTGTGACTGAACAGTCACTACAGATCACTAATTGATGATCTATCAGTCTGAGGGATGTCCAGAAACATTAAAAAGGAACAAGAAACTCAAGGACTTCTCAAATTTCCAACAACTGGGTGAAGCTGACTCAATCTCACAAATGGTTTTATCCCCCACTTTCTCCATCTGCCTTCTTCATATTTAAAAAAAAATCCATCTCTTATTTAGTAATTTGAAGTAGTAATTGAATACCCATGAAATTTCACAGCATTCCCTTCTCTTTTGTCAGAATGATGCTAATTTAGACCACTTAGAAGGCTCAAGAAGGCAGAACCCTGGCATAGTGCTTATTTTCAATAAAGAGGGATTTTTATTACTAGAAATAACATGACAGGGTGGACATGTAACTTATTCTATGTCAAGAAAACTGATTAACTTACCTTACTACTAAAGCTTGAGTTTGCCATTGAATTCCAATTCAATACAGCAAAAAGAAGTACAAATTTGAAAAATCAAACCAAATCATATCTAATCCAATAAGCATTTATTAAGATTAACAAGGAAAGAATAGTTGCCCTGCTCTCTAGGATTTTCCATTTTACTGAGGACGGGTGAGAAGAGGATTAAGTTTAATGCGTAAATAGATAAGGATTCCCTGGTTATTTGAGGTAAAAGGCCACACTAAAATTTGGGTCAATGTCTTATGACAGGTAACACAATGGAAAACTGGAGAGTCTAAAAGACAAGAACAAGGGACTCTAGGCACGGGGGACATCTTGAATAAAATGACAGAAATGGTACAAACACTTCTGGAATAGCAAGTAGATTGGAGTCCAGACTTTGCAGGGACTTACCCTACAGTAGAGGTGAATATACCTAGAAAAAATACAAGTGTCGATATAATAAGCAGAATCCCCAATTGTCCATTATGTTAATACATAGACTTGGGTTTTGAACTACAGGAGTATCTTTTGTTAATCTATGTAACAGCATTCTTGGAAGGAAATAGAGATACAGATTCCACTGCCCATCCAACTTCGATGAATGACCTGAACCTGAATCGACTTCTGGAATTGAGTTTTCATTCATCTCCTGAGGGGGAAAAAGACAGCATAGTTTTTATATCAGAGTAAGACCTTCAGAATCACTCTCAAAAGAGGAAAAACTGAGAGAAGTGAATGATGGCTTCTCCCTGCACCCACAATGGCAACATCTGGAGAAAGGACAAAAAGCTGCTAGGAGAAGTGTTTTGTTTTTGTTTTTTCAGCAGCAGAGGAATGAAAGGCTGAAGCCAAGATGGGAATTTCCTCTCCTAGGTCAATGAAGAGAAATAAAAGAAAAAGGCACAAATGACAGTCATTCAGAGAATTGGTTTGCTTGACTATGCATATTAGTTACAAGAAATTCATTTTTCTCTTCTTTATGTTTTTTAATGGGACAAGGAATGGGAGGGGGCATAAAATGAGTTTCTGTTCTTTAAAAAACAATGAGAATTAAGAGGCTTCTGCTGCATGTGCTTTCAAATGAGGTCTCTATATCATTAATTTTAAGCATTCTACTGTTATACATGATATTTCTGAGAAAGTGAGAGTTATCTATAAACATAAGATTAAAACAAAACACATCAATAGAACTTTAAAAATATAAATGTTGAGCCAAAAGACTGAGGCCTTTCCCTGAGTCATAAGACTTCCCAAAAGAGAAAAATCCAGAGTCTAACCGATTATGGCAGTGTGTCTCACTGGAAGCAATGGCCAAAGGAATCGATGAATGAGGTTAAGAGATCAGCACTGAAACCGATAAGCTTTTTTGAAGGCCTCCTGAGTCAACAAATGAAACTTCTAAATAAAAACCCATTGTTAAAGTATTTTTTTCTAAGCTAAAGCAAAATGTGTTATTTATTTACAGTTTTGCTCTATAAATTCCTTAAAGCATAAATAGAAGATATTATACTCCAAGACAAACAAGTTGTCCACTCAATCAGGAAAGAGTAGAGGAATGGTGTGATTTATTTCACTTCTACCCTGACCTTCCAAACCTTGCTCTACAGCGACCTCTATTGTTATAATCTAGATCCTAAAGGATCCATTCATCCATCAGTACCTTTGCAGTTTCTCATGTGGATCCCTATTCCTTCATGTAAATCTCCTATTCACTCCTCTGTGACCCTACAAGTACCAAAGTCCAATAGTCAGTTTTACACACCAGAGAGAGCCTTACTTCTCACCAGTCCCCTTGTTCTGTCTGCAGAAAACATCATGATCCTCTTTTATCGGAAAATTAGTGACCGAAATATCTTCCAATATGAGACAACAAGGATTTTTTTCTCAACTTTGTGGTAGATTTAGCACAAACCCCGCTGATGGTGAAATGAGAAGGAGCCAAGATTTAGAAAGAGCTTTGTCCTCAAGCACATTGGATCAAAATAGAGAGGAAATATACTGAAGAAAAATGTGCCATCCACCAAAGTCATAGCCAGCAGTAAGTAATCACTGCTCCATTTTGCAATTAAATTGATCCTAAAGTAAAGGTCTGACTATATCACCACAATCTTGTGGTGTCCAATCATTGACTTGTTCAGAGTCACATACTGCACATTTTGACAAATGATAGAAATGAAGCACATAGGGCAGGGAGTGACTCACAAAGATACACAGCTAGCTAGTGACAAAGGAAAGGGAAGAACCCCCTCTTTTGAACTCCACTCCAGAACTCTTTCCATCATCATCTCCATTCAATAAGTAGTTATGGAAGTATGGGACATGGTAGAACAATGGAAAGGTATACTGGACAGAGAGTGAAACAGACCAGAGTTCAAGTTCTGCTTCAAACATACCCTAGCTCTGTCCCTCTGGAGAAATCATTTAACTTTTCATGCCCTCAGTTTCTTCACTTTTAAAATGGGGATAATAACAGCACCTACCTCAGAAAATTAGGGTTTTTAAAAAAAAAAAAAAAACCAAATGAGATAATTCATTTAGGGCTAAATTATTATATAAACACAAAAGCTATTATTGTTATTACTCAAAGAGATTATAACTTCATCAAAGACAAGACATGACATCATTAAAATTAACATAAGGTATCATTTGATAAAGCATGCAATGGAATATGATCACAGTTCAAAGACAGATGCTACAAATAGCACATCCTAGAATAAATTGAAATTCCTGAACCCACTGCTTTCCAGTATAGGATCATCCAGTTTCCAGCGATGGTTAGGCTGAAAGTCAATTGTCCTTTAAATCTAATTAAATGAGGATCATATGATTTATGGTAGGAAGGGACCTTAAGTATCTATCCAGTCCCACATACAGATTATGGGACTAACACCCACAAAGAGAAAGTAATTTGCTAGAGACAGATTGGTGGGTTCGTCAATAGAACACAGAGTTCAAATCCTGCTCACATATTTATTTACCATGTGACTCTGACCAACTCACCTAAATACCTGTCTCCATTTCCTTTAAAATGAGAGATAAAAACCAGTATTTCCTAGGGTTGCCGTTAGAATCAAATGAAATAATTCATAAGTGTTTTGCATTGTGCTTGGCACACAGTAGGTACTTAATAAATGCTTGTAATGTTTATGTTAAAAATGCTAAGCAACATTTATTTACATGAAGTATTTATCATTAAAAATATATTTACCATTCATTTTAACGTGGTATCATGCATCATAGCAACAACCACATATATTTTTAATGTATCAGCTTCTTAATAGCCAAAGATTTTTTATTATAAATTTTATCTGACTACAGTATTAAGTTTTATTTATTTTTGTTGCTGTTTTTGTTCATTGTTTGTTGTTCATAGGACACAATTGCTTCTTGGGAACATGAAACCCAACTAAAAGCATCATGGCTTCTCTAAGAGTTCCCTATAAGTCAGATGCTTCCTGATTGCCTTCATGGGGGACCAGAAATAATGCAATATCCAGCAAATTCAAAGAGCAAACAAATCTCCCTTGTCACTGCTGGAAAGCTCTAAGCATGAAACTGTGTACTTATTCATATATTACACAACACTCTCTCTCTCTCTCACACACACACACACACACACACACACACACACACACACAAAACACAGATAAACTTAGAAAGTTCCTTTTTAGAGAGAGCATTTTTTTTCCATTTTAGATGTCAATGAGAGCCAATGTGCTCCTTTTGCTTAATGCAAAGGTTTTGATGGGGTGTTGTCAAAAGAGCCCTCACCAGGAATCAAGTTCCCTGCTTCGATTACTGACCACTTGTTCATCTTACAAAACTTTAAAGTCTTTGCTCTCACTTTCCACATCTGAAAATGGACCAGTATTAAGTTTTATTGCTTTGGAATCCACAGACCACCAAAGGATTTACACATAGATTTCAAAAGGAACTATGAATTTAGATGGGAAAAAAATTTCACTATTCTTCTTTCCTTCTTTTGAAAGGTTTAAAAGCATTATTCTGATTTCTCCAGAGTGCCTAAGGAGCCCATGGCCCCAAAATCATGAGCTCTAAGACCCTACAAGTTGTAAGCTTCCATTATGTGATGACAACACTCTCATTCTAACTCGCTGAAAGTGATTTCTTCAGTTAGTCAACATAAAGGATCTTCAATCTATTCCTCTTGGCAGGTATGAAAGAAAAGGTAGCAGCTTCTCCAAGGAAGTGCATGCAGTTCCCTGGTCTCTCCTTTATAAATATATATATGTGGAATAAATGGCAATGAAACAAAGATTTGATAGAGTCTGGCAGAGCCTGAAAGAAACAGGGACCTTGGGGAAATGAGTGTTTCTAAATGAACCTTCAAAATCAATATCATCATCACACTCAGTGGTCCCAGAAGAGGAATGGAAATTTTTACTTGATTTTCATCTATTCAGCCCTTTTTTTGATTTCTGGGTTTCTATTTTGAGGGAAGAGCATAAAAGTGACCCAGTAGTTACAGAGCAGGCCTGGAGGCAGGAAGACAAATTCAAATCTGGCCTCGGACACTTCCTAGCTGTTTGAACCTGAGCAAGACACTTAACTCTGTTTTCCTCAGTTTCCCCATCTGTAAAATGAGCTAGAAAAGTAAATGGCAAATCACTCCAGAATTTTAGCCAAGAAAACCCCAAATGGGGTCTTGAAGAGTCAAACATGAATGAAACAATTCATAACAACAAATAATTTCCAAAAGTCCACATCTGTGAATGAGAGACATTGCATGCTATACTTTAAGTCAACAAAATGTAGACTAATCCCATCAGACTATTGCTGTATCTTAAACGATCTAAGCCTATTTTTTCATATATAAATGAAGGAAATTGACCCAAGGACTTCTCTAGTTCCTTCCAGCCCTAAATCTATGATCTTATTAATTAAAGGACAAAACCCTTCTAATACCATTCTTAAGATCCTGTGGACAACTGATGAAAACATTTCTATTTCTGTCATTTACGTAAAATCCTGAAAAAGAGAGTGGAATCCTTACTCTAGTGGGATGTCTGACTTAGTTTGGATTAACAGCAACCCAGGAGAGAGAATTGTATAAGGGGTAAGGCTTTGGGCATCTGAAAAACATAAAGAACCGAAACAAAGTGAGCAACTGTTGATGGAGGAATGACTTGAATTGTTATAGAACTTGATTTCATCATAAGAAAGAATGGGGAAAAAAATCTACTAAGTACCAGACATTATACCAGATGCTGAGAAGTACAAATACAAAAGTGAGAGTCAGTGTGCTCCTTCAAGGTGTCCCCATTCTAATAAGGGAATACAACTCATAAAGGGAGTGGTGGCCGGGGATGGCAATTTTCAACTGGAGAATAATAGTCATGGTGTTTGGAACCCTAAGGTAATCAATGGATATATTAAGCAATGTTAATCTTAATCTGATTATGATTCCCGGGGCAGGAGGAGGAAAGCAGGAGGGATGGTGTGTACCTGCATGGTGACAAGGCAGACAAAAACATGACCCAGGATGTTTCTAAAGTGAAGCATGATTGGGGTGACTTTGCACTCATCCAACAATTGAAGTCCCCATCACCTTGCCCCTAATCCATTGCAGTAGCCTTCTACTTGACATCTCTGTCCTAAACTCCTCCCAGTCCTGACCTCCACCCAGCCATCTCCTCTCCCAATTCTGTGTCCATAATTATTTTTTTTCTTTTACAAAGTAAGGGGATTAGGGTGATTGTGATCAGATGCTTGGTTGCTCTTTCAGGATTACTTCTTCCTATCTTACCTAGGCCAGAAGTGCATTGGTCACTCTCAAACCTACCACTGTTGATGAGTATGAAAGCTATGACCTCGTCCATTTTCAGTGTGGATTGGTTTTCCTTGTTAGGCGGCCTAGTGGGCCCCTGTTCCCAAGAACTCACTATATAGATGCTGGACTTAGTGAAGACTCCTGAAAGGCTTAAACCCCACTGTAGCAATAAACTCAAGCTATTTACTGCTTCAACCTCCCCACTACCAGGGATTATAGGCAGGTGCCCCTATACCTGGCTCTAAAACATTCAGAACACAAGAAATCTCCATCATCAGTATCATGAAACTAAAGAATATCAGCTCTAGGAAGGGCAATAGCCATCATCTGATCCAATCCCTTTGATTGATGAAGAACCTGAATAAAAGGAAAGTGACCTTGAAATGCATCTTTGAAGATCACATCTGGATGTATTCCCTAATTCTCCCACTCTGACATCTATTGGTGAAATTCAGGTAGGAATTTTTATGAAATTGTTTACTCCCTCAAAGTGTCTGGTGAACCTGGAAATCTTTACATCTCCAGATGAGAACATTGACACAGAGCAATGGAAACAGTGCTAGGTTTGATGGGAGAGGGCATGAGTTCAGATTCGGTTTCTGTCACTCCCTGTTGGGCAAGTCCTTAGCTTCTTGAGGCCCTAAAATCTTCATCTGAAAATGTAGGATGTTGATTAGGACCTTTTGAAGCACTTTGTATTCTAGACTGATGATTCTCTGATTCTTGATACAAAACCATTCGTCTTCAGAAACCACTCAGTGACTATTAGCTACATATATAGACCTAAGGAGGGTTCTTGTCCATTGAGGTTATTCCTAGAGTCCTTGCAATAAGGTCAGTAAAGCAGTCACTTCTGGCTCCAAAGAATGGACAGGCAGGGTCTCTGCCTCCCATACCCCAGCCCAGGACTCATGAACAATCCATGACCAATGAACATCCACTGATAAGGACAAAAGGTTAAGTACAGGAAATAGCGATTCATTTGGCAACCTTCCAATGTGCCTTTGTTTTATTTTTCTTCATCATCATCATCATCATCATCACGTAATTAGATAAGTTTCCCTATGCTCAGACCTGGAATTTTGCTTGAAATTCAAAACAAGTCTGAGATAATATCCCTCCTTTGAACCCCCTTACCCAGTTTCATCTGTGTCATTTGTTTCCACATCAAGTCCCCTTCAGGATATCCCCTTCCCATTTTCCCCCTGCAAGACCATTGAGCTTTCTCATATAATAAAGGAAAAAAATTAGGCAAACCTAATAAACACAATTGGCTCATCCTGTGACAGTATTGTAATTCATTAAAACTGAATGGAAACTGGTTTGAAGAAAGAATAATTGATAGTTAACTAGAAGTGAATCTTCATGGGCTTGTCAGTCATAGTTATTGTGGAATAGAGTAGAACAAGATAATTGGATCAAAATGCTGGGGCAGGGTGAAGGAAGGAATGAAGCACTATGGGAAGAAGGGAGAGGAAGGATTGACTTCTTTCAAAGTCATTCCTTAGCTTTGCCTCAAAGCTTAATAATTTAATTTTTTTAACCTGAATTGTATTGTTATTAAAATATGCAGAAGTAAGGTCACAGGGTTCTCCAGTCCCTCATGATTTATATTTTCTTCTGCACTTCTTTCATTACAGAAAATCATTCTGACCAAATAATGAATGACATTTAAAAAGGTTGATTTTCCAATTAAGGTTATAAAATGGGATGGCCAAAACATCTACTCTTCCTCAGTAGGATCTCTGGATTCTTGATTTCTCCCTGTCCTCCCAAGGTTTCTCCTTCATGAAAGATTCCTTTTTCTCCAGAAACTTAAAGATATCTTCCCTTTGCCTCAGCTTTTTCCAGAGAAGCTTAGCACAGTGTCTGGCACACAGAAAGTGCTTAATAAATGTTTGTTGACTGACCATGTAGGATATCTGAAACCTGCGAGGAGACCTGTCTCCAGTCACATATACATAATTAAGGATTCAATTGTGTGATAAGATCTAAATAATTTGAAGGGCATGAAGGAAAATGTACTAAGGTTTAGACTCAGAATTTCATGAAATGGACTTAAAAGGATAGAATGCTTATAAAGGAAATTGAAAGTTAATTGCAGTAGATGGCAGAGAAGCCACATGTGACTTTCTAAGCCCCTTTCATCCCCTCACAACAACTATTAAATTCAGCCTCAAAAATAGCCCTTGACTGGTAAAACCCATGAAGATTAGAAGCATAATAACTCACCAGCCGAAGATAATCTAGAAGATCGCCAGGAAAGGTTTGTCCTGAGGGGCGAGGAACTGACTAGCGCAGGCAGGGAGAGACTAGTATCCTGAGCAGACCAGGGTGAGGATGATCTCTGTGGCTAGAGACGACTCTCCCATAGGCTAACTGCTCTGCCTTGATTACAAAGCAGTAAAGCAGCAGATTTTAATTTTTTAAAGATATAATGCAGCTGGGGCAGCTAGGGAGTGAATAGAGCACCAGCCCGGAACTCAGGAGGACCTGAGTTCAAATGTGGCCTCAGACTCTTAACACTTGCCCTGGGCAAGTCACTTAACCCCAATTGCCTTAGGGGAAAAAATTAATATATATTTATATATACAATGCAGCTATATTTTCTCCTAAATTTTCTTCCTTATTTGACCACCATTGTATTCAAAATAGAAAAAAAGAAAAAGATGTTTTTTCATTAACTGAGAATGATTATCTAGGCTAGGTATCCTTAGCTAGATGCATTTAGGTCAGGTGATTTCAGGCAAACCAGAAAAATCTTGACATTCATAATGTACAAAGCAGTTCAGCAGGTACAGATAACTATATGCAAAACTGTACATGATATATGGACTTTTCATTTTCCTGACATTCTGAAATCATCACTTTGGCTTGGGGGTAAAATCTCTGATCATTTATTTATGTAGTTCCAGGTCTCCTCTTTTCTTGTGGAAATCACTGCCTGAGCAAATTAAGTCAACTTCTTTCAGACTCTTCATTTGGGCTGTGCTGAGACCCACCTGATTTGACCTTCATGATCGACTTAATCAAGTTGTAGAGGCCTTTGAATCTCCAAGGAACAATGATTCCAGAGTCCTGGGAGATAGACTCAAGTTGCTGCCATTGACATCCAAAGTGGTCCTTCTTTTATTTTGGAAAATGTGAGAAAGAAATGGCAAATGGAACAAAAATTATTGTTAATGTGAAAAGCAGGTAAGAGGTCAACAATGGTAAGCACTCAATGCCAGGTGATGTAAGCATGCACAACCCATTTGTAGGACAGGACTTTCAGAGCACGTTCAGGCTGGAGACAAAAAAAGTTAACTTTGGAGTCTCATCCCCTTTTTGTGGTCTTTCTGAAGAAGTCTGGTATATTTCCTTGCCTGATGGTTCATTCTGGGCTTGGGACATATCTTCCCGTGATTATGAAGGGTTAGCTTATTTCTTAAACTGGCAAATATGATAAAACTGATTGAAAGAAAAAAAAAACAATTTTTAGAATTGCTCTGGGATGGGAAGTTTTAATAATATTATCCAGCAAGACCATTCTAAACCTGGATGGGTTATCTAGGATCTGAGCCTCAGAGTGACTCTTCTTTGGGCCCTCTTAAAGCAAAGCTGTTCCCCAAACCTCTTCTGAGAGTTACCTTGCCATACCTGTCCATCATCTCTAACCACAAGCCAATCAGACAGGATCAAAAATGTTATCAAGGATAAAAGGATTAGATGAGTGTATTCCTCAAGACCCGGAAGAAAGTTGACAATGTGAGCACTGGTGAATTGTGTGAAAGTTGAAAATAAGTCACCCAATCCATTAACTGCTCCATCTTCTTTCCTCCTATTTTCAAAATGACGTTTGATTGATCTATGGATAGTCTATGCTACTGCAACGATAAGAAGGAAATAGAACTGATCCCATTCCCGGACTTTCCTGTGAGAGTCAAGAAAGAAGCTGGGCTATATAAAGCTATAAAAGAAAAATAGCTCCAAAGAAAAGGGGAGAGACATGTGACATGAGACCAGAAAGCCTGGCTCTGGGAGGAGGGTTTTTCTTGTTTTAGGAGGTAAAAGAGGCCATTTTTTGCCTCATTTCTTAACTAGTCTAATTAATGAAGATAATATGTAGTCAGATAAACTGAGTCCTGGGAAAGATCTAAGCTTAAAAAGACCAAGATCTCCTACTGCATCTAGGGCCATGTCCAGTTATCCTGCTATGTGTCTTGCCACTGAATCTAGATGACTGGAGGAGAGAGTGAGGCACCTGGTGACTTTTCACAGCCCTGCCTTACTTAAATGGAATTCGCTTACAAGTCAAGACATTACCTTCCAAATATCATTGGTCATCTTGCAGAACAAAGAATACACAACAATCCTGTTCTCTCATTTCAAGATGGATCTGGAGAGACCAATACTTCCTCCCATGGTGGATTATCAGGGATTACTGTCTTTGATTTGAAATTGATCTTCAAATCTCATCCACTTTACATCAATATCAGAACAGCAGAAGTTGGCTGGTGCTTGTTGCATGAGCATTGACTGTTTTCCATTCAAGTTCAATATTAAAGAATGTTCCCTTCTTTTGTGCATCCTCCTATGTTTGTATCAATGTAAACAACCAAGTAATTTGAATAACCCAGCTGAGCTAGCTTCAAAATCTCATTAAGACAATAGAAGAAGATGGATGTATTTGGTCAAGCTTCTAAACCATGTGGAAGTGCCAAGTTGGAAAGCTGAGAGTGAGGGGGAAAATCTAAAATTTATGAGTTTACACAGACCCAAGCTGGCATCAATGACAAAGACTGTTGGGAAATGGGAGGAGTAGCTTCCCAACAGAAGACAGACATTTTTAGACACTGCTGATTGCATACATGCATTTGTTTTTTGTAACTCTTTGTTGTTTATAAGGATTTTTTTTTAATAGAGGGAAGATGAGGAGGTTATGAATCACAAAGAGGAAAGAAAGGAGGGAAAAAAAGAGAAAGGGTAAGAGAACAGAAGGAAGTTCAAAAGAAAAAAAGATCAAGATATTGCTTTGAAAAGCAATTCCTTGACAATTTCTTGAATGTCTTAAATGCATTTTTAAAAGCCATCTATTCATAATAGATGCAGTGATCTCACATATAATCCTCTTTACCTGTTTTGATTTATATATAAAAATGTTCATTGTTTATTGGGTAAATTCAGAAAAAAATATTTAAGAAATAAGAAAAAAATGTAAAATGTTTTCAAAACATTAGGAAAAGAATAGAAGGAAATTTAGCAAATAAACTTATAAACAAAGTAATGTTGGTACTATAGAATGAAGGATCAAATGAAATATTTGTAAAGAATTTACTACAGTATCTGGTACATAATAGGCTTGGTCCCTTCTTCCTATTCTCATTCTCATTTTAAATGTAAAATGAAATTTAGCAGAAAAACAAGTTGGCTTATAAAGATTTACAGTTTCTCATAAAAGCCTCTTTTTCTGTCCTCTTTGTTTATGTTCATGTTTGTTGAAGTTTGACAAGTTCCCAATGAAAAAGAAAATTTACCAAACCAAACCAAACAATATGAGAAGGGTAAGTTTCTGTTCTTGGCTACTTTGGGCCAATCTTTGGAAGGGGCAAAAGACAAGGGGAACCTTAGTGTCACAGTGGAGAGACCTTGATCTAGGGCTCCTTCATTTGAGTCCTTACAGAGGGCTACCCCACTGCCACTTGGGGAAGATAGAAGAAAGATTTCTTTTTACTTTTAAAATATACTGACCCCATCTGCTGGAATTACAGAGACGCAAGCCAAGTCCCTCAGAAGAGTTTCGTGGCCACAAAAGGGAGGGGATGGAGAAGGACACCCTGCAATTCTTCTGGATGGAATTTGGGAGCTTCTAGAGGAGTGGCAGATGATATCTGCTGAGAACCACAGTAAGAAACACGCACTAAGGAGGTAGGAGAGAGGGATAGCCCCTATTGTGAGACTTATCTAATGTTTGAGTATTGGTCACTAAGGTAGTGCAATTGTTTGGAAAAAGACTATCTATTAGGGGCATTGATAGTTCTCAGGAAGAGTTCTCTTTGTTTCCAACCTGCAAATAGACTGTTGTTGTTGTTTTCTTGACTTTATAAACTATAAACTTACAAGAGGATATAGTGAAATTTGGGGAGTGGGGAGACTCAAGAGGGTCCACATTTATCACTCTGGGTTCTTGAGGTTGGAGTGCGATAATAGCTGTAAGGAGTCAATTAAAAGTAAAGCAAATAGCCATTTATTCTACATCATAATCCAATACCAGGGAGTTTGATAAGGAACATTACAAAAAGGGAGGTGCATTGGAAGACCAATCTCAGGAAACCTGTTGAAGTTAATCTGCAGTTCATGTTCATTTTGGTTGGGGGAAAAAGGGATAATTTTGTCCACTTCTCCTACAGAGAACTGATGATAATATCCTCAGTTGTGTTTAATATTTAAAAAAAATTAGGGGGAGGTGAATAATAAACCACCAATATGAGAAAATACCCCAAAGTAAACCCAGACACATTGTTATGGGAGAGCCTTGGATACAAGTTTACAGATTTCAGTTTATATGTTTTTGAAAACCCAACTAGAGATAAAAATATAAAATTTTCTCATCTAAAGATCATTTTCTAAGTTTTTCTTTCCCAAAACTATGAAAAAAGAATTAATTGTTTTCTTTCTTGAAGGATACGATAAAGACAGGATGGAAAATTGGTCATGAGGTTCAAAATCCAGTATCATAGAGGCCATCCAATCCACTCCCCTGGTTTTATAGGTGTAGAAATTGAACTTCATAGAGATTACTTCATTTGTCCAAGGTCCCACAGATAGTGAGTAAGGCAGAATTTGAACTCAAATTCAGACCTTTTATTCTGCCTTCTCTAACAGGACAGATAAGATTAAAGTCAACAGCCAGCAGACTGAATGAGAGACAGGCTAAACTAATAAAGGTCCTTTTGGAAAGTAACCCATTTAATTATGATCAGAGAGAATTGGTGATGAATTTCTTGAGGGAAAAATATTTTTAATCATCTTCATAGATTCTACAAACTTTATTCATATAGCTATGAGGACAAGCCCCAAAATATGAATACCAACTCCAAATCTGGAAACATTTAAGGTTTTTTTCTCTATTCCCTCCCACTTTCTAAAGTTTATTTGTGGCAGAAGCAGTCAAGTAAACAGCCTGAGTACTTCTGAAGATCATTTATTAGCATTTCATAGGGGAGAAGTCATATGAAAAACACTAGGGGGGGAAGGGAGCCTTTCAATGAAGGGATGATCTTAATCCAGTTGAGAAATGTCAGCTTTTTTGACTTGATGAAAAATAACATGTTCTGAATGAGAAGACTTGATTGATGGCTTTGAAAAGACATAAAAGCTCTGCTGAGTTTTGTTCTTCTGTCTTTTGTGATGTTTCTGAATCATATAAAATAATGAACGTGCCAAGGTTGTTGGATGGTATTTGAGCAGGCAGAGCAACAGTGAGATTCAAAAGTCTCCTCGTCGTCATTTTTGTTCAACAGTTGTGAGATGTCTTGAAAGTTTGATGTGCAGTCAGATCACACGCAAAATCCAAGGAGAGGAAGACAAGTAGGATTTGAAGCAAGAGACAAAGAAAACACTTATTAAATGCAAGGCTCAGAACCCACTTCCACAAACCGATGATGCTTTTTTTTTAATTGCTCGATTTTGTTCATTTTAATAGAATGTGTTTATATTTATACCTACACTAAGACAGTCTAGAAGGGTTCTTTTGTTTTACATATCTACAAAAATACATACACATTTGAGGTCAGTTCTCTATGCATTACCTTATGATTTTATAATTATAGGAGTAGGGATAGGATTGTGGAGAAGGACAGTAATGGGACCAGAAAGAGTCATGATAACAAGAACAATAGGCAGTAAGAAAGAATGAAAACAGAACTGGGCTCCAAATCAGGGAAATATGAATATGAGTCTTGTTTCTGGTACATATTGGCTATAAGGCATGGAATTACCAGAAAGAGTTCTCCCCATACTTCCCGCCAAGTTCCTTATATCATTGAAATCACAAGACTAGATCCAATCCTTATTTATTTCGTCAGTCAGTTAATGTTTATTAAGTACCTACTATGTGCCAACAGTTCTGGAGATACAAAAACAAACAAACAAAAAAACCCCAATAAAATGAAAGAAAAATCAGTCTACTCTCAAAGAGCTCACAATCTAATGAATATAGCTTGTTCTGTTTGATCAAGCTATAGACAGGATAAATCACTGTATAAAACCCATCTACGTTGAATGCATGATCTACATTATTATTTTTTCACATATATTATTAGATCAATCTATGTCCTGTAATGTCAAAAGTTTATTTCCTGGCACATAATAGATGCTTAAGAAATGTTTAATGATTGTTTTGCTTATTTGTTTTGATTGTTTGTGGCTATTTTCTCCAGAGGTACAGTTCTCCTTTCATGTTTTTAGCCCTTGCCACAATCTAGACAAGCCAGCAGAAACCTAAATAATAATTTTAAAGACCTTTAATGGTCTTGCTTTTACATTTATATCCTAAGGACTTTTAAATATAATGAAATGTCACTGTGTTGTAAGAAATTATGAATATGAACAATACAGAGAAGGATGAGAAGTTATATAGGAAGTGATCCAAAGTGAAACAAGCAGTAACAGTGAAACAATACATATAACTGCAATGCAAAGGGAGGAAAACACCCAAATCTCAAGTCTGTTTAATTCTAATGACCTAGCTCAGTTGTGCAAAAGGGATGAAAAAATTCACCAATGTTTCTTCTTTGAAAAGTTGGAGGAATAGAGTTATGAAACATTTTGTATACAGTAATACAAAAATGAAACATTGTGTATACTGTGGCTACTATACAATAGCCAGCTAGTGATACTGGCTCCCTTCCTATCTTTGTCTGTCTGTCTGAGTGTCTGTCTGTCCCTCTCTCTCTCTCTCTCTCTCTCTCTCTCTCTCTCTCTCTCTCTCTCTCTCTCTCTCTCTCTGTTTCTCTCCGTCTCTCTCTCTCTCTCTTTCTTTTTTTTTCTCTCTCTCTCTTCCACCTCCCTTCTCTCCTCCCTCCCTCTCCGTCTGTCCCCTTCTTCCTCTCAAAAGTATCACCTCTCTTCTAGTCACTCAGTTTTACAACTCCTCAATCATGTTTCCCTTTTCTCATTCTCATACCTGTGAAAATGTAAGCAGCTATCAAGTCTGTTTTGATCTCTTGAATCTCTCATATCTGCCTCCATCTTTCCAATCACATGGTCATCATCCTAGATCAGACTCTCAATACCTTATACCTGTTCTATTGTAATATCCTCCTAATTGATCTTCCTAGTTCTAGATCCTCTCCTTTCTAACCTAATGGGGTCATGAAAAGTTGGACATGATTGAAACAACTGAACAACAAAAATATCAGCCTACAGGATGAATTTGCTTGCTGATCAGACTGTGATATGCAATCAGATGGACAGCTCATAAAACTATTATACTGGTGCACAAATTTTGGACCCATCCTTTTTCAGTCATTTTGGGATCTTCTTAGCAAAAATCTCAGGGTGGTGTGCCATTTCCTTCTTGAGCTCATTTTACATATGAAGAAACTGAGGCAGACAGGATTAAATAACTTGATAGTAAGTGCCTGAGGCTGGATTTGAACTTGTGCCTTCCTGATTCCAAGCCCATCACTCTATCCACTGTCGTAGCTTCTGTGACTAATCAAAAAGAAAGAAATCAGAATTAAAATTGAACCAGAAGAAATTGGGAATGATCTTAAGAAATTTTCTAATTCTTACTTTTATAGTTTTCTGCTCTTCAATTCCAGTGTGTCACGACCTACCAAAAATTATCTGTGTATATATTTTGAAAATAGTTTTAGTATAAAAAGTTAGTCAAGCATCAATGTTTTTAAGCCTTTTTATTAAAACTATTTTCAAAACATATACATAGATAATTTTCAACATTCACCTTTGCAAGGAGGGAGAAAAATTTGGAAGAAAAGGTTTTGCAAAGGTGAATGTTGAAAATTATATTTACATGTATTTGGAAAAATAAAATATTGAAAATTTAAAAATGCAATTGCTAAGAAACATAAATAAATCCTTGAAAATATAAGATAAAATTATTGTGTTTTGCTGAGCAAGTGATTTACACCATTTTTATATGATTACAGATAGCTTTGATTTCTTTGTTTGAAAACTATCTATTCATATCTTTTGATCATTTATCACTAGGAAGTGACCAGTATTTTCTATAAATTTGACTCAGTTCTTTATATATTTGAGAAATGAGGCCTTTATCAAGATACATGATACAAAAAATTTCCCTAGTTGTTTGCATTACTTTTGTTTGTGCAAAAATGTTTAAATTTTATATAATAAAAGTTATCTATTTTGTAATGCTCTCTATATCTTCTCTGGTCCTAAATTTTTCCTTTTCAATAAATCTGACAGATAAACTATTCCATGCTCTCCTTATTTGTTTATATCACCCTTTATGTGTAAATCATGCATCCCTTTTTACATTTATATCCTAAGGATTTATACATATAATGACTTTTGACTTTATGGTGGTATGCATTGTGAAATGTTAATCTATACCTAGTTTCTGCCTACTAATTTCCTGTTTTTCCAGAATTTTTTGTCAGATAATGAGTTTTTGCTCCAAAAGCTTGGATCTTTTTTCTTTATCATGTACTAGGTAGATTGCTTAGGTAATTTACTTTGATGTAATTTGTAATTAATATAGTTTACTGATTCACCACTCTATTCTTAAGTCAATATCACATTGTTTTGATAATTACAGATTTTATAATATAATTTGAGATCTGTTATGACTAAGCCATCTTTCTTCATACATTTTTCCTTGATTTCCTTGATATCCTTCAACTTTTGTCTTCTAGATCAATTGTTTTAGCTATATAGAACAATCTTTGATAATTTAATTGGTATGGCAATGAATAAATAGATTAATTTAGGTAGAAATGTATTTTTTATTTATTTGTCTTGGTCTACCCATGGACAATTAATATTTTCCCAATTATTTAGATTTGACTTTGTGTAAAAAATGTTTTATCATTATGTTCATATAGTTCCTGGGTTTGTCCTGGTATCCCAAATATTTTGTACCGTGTACACTTATTTTAAATGGAATTTCTCTATCTCTTGCTGCTGGATTTTGCTGGTAACATATAGAAATACTGGTGATTTGTGCAAGTTTATTTTGTATTCTGCAACTTTGCTTTGTTAATAATTTCAAGCACTTTTAAAAATATTTCTTTTTCTTCTATTTCTTTCTTTTTATATTTATTTTCTTTATATTTCTTTTATATTTTCTTTTTCTTTGATACAGCTAACATTTCTAGTATACTATAAAATAATAGAGGTATATAGAAGGCATCCTTGCTTCATCCAGATTATATTGGGAAATCTTGTAGCTTATCCCCTTACAGATGATACTTGCTAATGGTTTTAGACAGATGCTATTTATCATTTTAAGGGGTGTAGTCCTCCTACTAGGATGCCAGTGGTAAGAGGCAAGGAGTCACTATTGCTCAGCAAAAAGCCCAACACCTTGCTGGTGGTTTCTGCTGGGGATGGGGCCCAAGGATTGAGCCTTGCTCTGCTATACCTTTCCCTGGGGGGTTGCTAGTTTGCAGAAGAGGTAGAGTACCCCAGGCTTGAAGCCTTGCTGCAGATCCCCTTGCCGTGAATCTGGCTGAGACTCCTGCTGTTTCTGTTGCTGCTGCTATTCTCCTCCCATCTCAGAGACACTAACCTTCCCTGCTGTTTCCCTGCTCATAGATCAATCTAGAGTGGTTTTCTCAGAGAATTCCTTCCTCACTCACCATCTTGGTGACAGAAGTGACTCGGACACTTTTTGAAGCACTCATGCCCACAAATAGTTGATTAGAAACGTGGCAAGGGGAGATAAATAATCTCTTGACAATTCACAACTGAATTATGCTATCATGTTCCAAATGGAGATTGTTTTGAATTTCAGACTGGCTCATTAATCATTAGAAGACAACTCCAATCAGTTAGATGTGCATCTAAGTTTCCTTTAGTGCAATTGTACTTGATTGAAAATGCAGCCAATTAAGAAAGACAACCATAAATGATTGGTAAGGGAGAAGATAATAAATACCTTGATCCTATTCATGATGATTTCATTGATTACTAAAAAATGAATTCTTTGAAACTCCTAAAATGTTATGACTACTCTGAATTAATGCTGTACGTATTTCTCTCCCACCATTAAACAGTGAGCTCCTAAAAGCTGGGTGGTTTGGGGAGGGTATTTTGGGGATTGCCTTTCTTTGAAGGCGTCCTTCTTATTTTTGCAGTCACATTTCTAAGGGGACACTGTATAGAGTACAGTAAACCTGCAAATTGTTTAACTTACTGCATCACTCAAGATAATGATCCAGTTGGGTTTGGTGCTCAATCAGTCAGTCAATCATTTATTGTCTCTATGATGTGCCAGGCATTGTGCTAAGTGCTGGGGATACAAAAAGGCAAAGTCAGACCCTGCCTGTACAAACAAGCTATATGCTGGATAAATAGGAACAAATTAAGAGAGCAAAGGAACTAGAATGAAGAGAAGTCAGGAAAGAGTTCCTGTAGAAGATGGGGTTTGAATTGGGACTGAGAGCAAAACTGGGGAAGGGAGTAAGAGAAAATGGGGAGAGGCAGCATTCTGGGCATGGGGTGGGGTAGGCAGAGGAAATGTCCGGAGCCTGCTCTGGGACTTTATCTCTAGCTCACTCCCCTTCAAGGTCATTTTCTTGGGATGCCTCTGCTGCCTCTCCTTCTTGCTCTCTTTTTGACCCCATAATCTAGCTTCCAACCTCATCATCCAATGAAAATGACCAAGGATCCCTTAATTGCTCAAGCAAATGACCTTTTCTCAATCCTCACTCTTCTGGTCTTCCCTAAAGTCTTTGATATTACTAAAAATATCAGTAAGGGCCCATCCAGCCCTTACCTCTCTCCTAACTTTCAGACTCATATTCCGCATTATGTATTTGGACATCTCCAACTGGATATCCTGTCAACGTCTTAAATCCCATATGTCCAAAACTGAATTCATTATCTTTTGTCAAAAATCCTCCACTTGTCCTTACTTCCCCTTTTACTATCAAGGAGATAATTATCCTGCCATTCATGCAGAAAGGATTATTTTCTTCTCCTTGAACTTTTGCTGTCCGTCCTCCCCACATCTAAGTTAACAAATCTTGTTGATTCCACCTTCATAATATCTCTCCTATATACTCTCTTCTGTCCTCTGACACTTCCACCAAGCTGGTGCCCTCCTTACCTCCTGCCTGGACTGTTGCACTACTCTGCCAGTGGGTCTCCCTGTCACAAATGTCTCCCCACTGCAGCCCATTCTTTGCTCAACTGTCCAGTTGATTTTCTTTAGATCCAGGTCTGTCCATAACAACCCTCCCACATTCTGTAAAATTCTAATAGTTCTATTTTAACTCCAGGATCAAATATAAAATCCTCTGTTTGGCTTTCAAAGTATTTCACACTTTGGCCCCCAGTATTTTCCAGTCTAATCTATTTTCCAAGTCTACTTTTTCAGTTTTTTATACTTTACTTCTCTTTACCAACTCTGTGATTCACTGAGACATACATCCCTGATAATCCTTACCCAAGATGCTCCAGCTCCCAACACCAGGCATTTACCCCTCTCCCTATGGGTGTCCCCCAAAATGGTCTCTCTCCTGGCTTCCCTGACTTCATTTAAATCCCAGATAAAATCTCACAAGCTTTTCCTCATCTCCCTTAAAGTTTCCTGCTGTGGATTAGCTCCTACTCAACCTGTGGATTTTCTATTTGTTTATCTTTCCCTCTCACCTTAAACTGTGAACTCCCCAAAGGTGGGAGGTTTGGAGTGGGGTGTTTTGTGGATTGCCTTTTTTGTTTCCCCTAAGGCACATGGTGATCAGTATATTGGCCAAGTGACTAACCATTACTACTGTTACTCCAGAAGCTGAAGATGGTCAAACAGAATGCTAAGCCATGGGTTATTTGTAGGTTGATAAGAAACTAGATAATAAACATGTCCCCTAGAGCAATTTGGAGCTATGTTCAAAAATTATCAAACTGAGCATCCCCTTTGACCCAGCAGTGTTTCTATTGGGCCTGTATCCCAAAGAGATCTTGAAGGAGGGAAAGAGACCCACATGTGCAAAAATGTTTGTGCTGCCCTTTTTGTAATGGCAAGAACCTGGAAACTGAGTGGATGCCCGTCAGCTGGGAAATGACTGAATAAATTATGGTATATGAATGTTATGGAATATTGTTCTTCTGTAAGAAATGATTAGGAGAATGATTTCAAAGAGGCCTGGAGAGACTGACAGGAATTGATGCTGAGTGAAGTGAACGGAACCAAGAGATCATTATACACAGCAACAAGAAGATTATAAGATGATCAATTCTGATGGATGTGGCTCTTTCCAACAATGAGACGATTGATGTCAGTTCCAATGTTCTTGTGATGAAGGGAGCCATCTACACCCAGAGAGAGGACTCTGGGAACTGAGTGTGGTTCACAACATAATATTTTCACTCTTTTTGTTGTTGTTCGCTTGCATTTTGTTTTCTTACTCATTTACTTTCTTTTGTTGATCTGATTTTTCTTGTGCAATACGAGAATTATATAAATGTTTACATATATTGGATTTAACATATATTTTAACATATTTAACATATACTAGATTGTCTGCCATCTAGGGGAGGAAATGGGGGGAAAGAGAAAATCTGAAACACAAAAGTCTATGCAAGGGTCAATGTTGTCAAATTATTGTGCATATGTTTTGAAAATAAAAAGCTTTATAAAAAAAATAAGTGTGTCCCCTAGCCAACAACCTATTGTAGACAAACCTCTCTTTAACCAGATTTTCACAGAATCACACATAGAGCTGTGTGAGAACACATGGGTTTTAACCCAATCCTTGGGTTAAAGGGGATGGGGAAACTGAGGCTCAGAGAAATTGAAGGATGGCACTAAGATTTAAAACTGCATCCTCTGATTCATGACTTTTTATCACATCACATAATCTTCATGAGGCCATATTGAATCCTTGCTCAAAATGGTAGAATATTAGAGATACCAAAATCATTTCCACATGATTGGGGATAGCAAGGTAGTGAGTAAAGTCTTTTCAATCTTTTTGTTTAGTTCTCCAGAGCCTGTTGTTTTTTTTTTTTTTTTTTGGTTATACACACACACACACACACACACACATAATTACATATAATTATGTAAGTATGCTTATATTAAATATTTATTTGTTCAGCTATTTCTCCTTAACATGTCCTACCTTCTCAATCTAACCCCCCATATGCAAACACAGCCAACAAGCACTTTTCCTTGTTAGAAAGGAAGAACTCCTTTTTGATTCTAGAAAAAGTTAGACAAGTACCTTTAACCCTTAATTCTGCATTAGCCTGTTCTTAATGCTAATGGATGGTTTTCTCATTTAACATCAATGTTAAATGTCAATGTTAAAAACAGCCCTTTGTCAAAGTAGCTCCATATGAAGCATGCTATGAGAGCATCACAATAATTCAAAAATGTATAGTGTCTTTGGTTCTCTTTACAGTGAAAGTGGACCAGGGAAACAAGTTCCTGTGTGTCTCAATTTTCCTTTTCTGTAAAATGGGGATAATAATCACACCTACCTCCCAAAGTTGGTGTGAGAATAAAATGAGATAATAATATAAATTGCTTTGCAAACCTTAAAGCTGTGTCTAAATGATAGTTGTCATTGTTATATGATCCCTGAGAATATAGTCTTTGAAAATCCTTGTAGCAAATCCACGTCCAATTTTGGGATAAGCTTCTCTGAATTTAGATGAGTGGTCCTCGGATAACAGATACTGCAGCCCATCTGTGGGCACATCATCAGTCTTTTCTTCCCAGCTTGCCAGGACCCATTCATCAATGCTTGTGTTTGGCTGAGCCCTCCCGGTAACTATGCTTTTTTCCATGGTTCTATTCACACGAGAGTTTGACTTTGCACCATCTGTTAGAGGGGTTATTGATGGCTCCTCTGGGTTTTGTGTCCTCTAAGCAAGACGCTGGTTTTTGTCAGAAGTATCATTCATCTTTGGCCTAGATCTTGCAGAGATGGCACATTTTAAAACATAGAGCAAATGATGAGGTTTAGAGAAGATGCTCAGATGGGCTTGAAGACCCCCCTTCCCAGAATTCTCTTTCCCCTTCTTTGGATGATGTGTGCTAGGGCTCCCCGGTGGTATGGACGAACATATCCATCCACCTGCACCTATGCCAATCTGACCTACACTCAGGGTCAATGAAGCAAGAGTTCCCCAAGTCTAGACTAGCTCAGAAACCTGTCCTTGGATCTGGTCTGTTTAATGAGATTCAAAGGCTTGGATTCCACCTGCTCAAGGTACAAACAGATATTATCCATTCACAACAATCCTGGAAGAGAGGTATGATTATTAGCCCCATTTTGCAGATTAGAAAAGAGATTAAGTAATATACCTAAGCTCATTTAGCTAGCATTTGAAAATGCTGCTAAACTCAGGTCTTCCTCCCTCTAGGACTCTTAACTCTATCCATGACTACTTCTAGAACATAGATACACCTAAATATACATCCTACTAAAGTCATTTATTAATTATATGCTAATAATAATAACAATCTCTAACTTCTCAGAGAATTCATAATGTTTTTTTTGTACCTTGTCTCTAATTTTATCCATGTTGGGAGCTCTCCATGTTAATTAACACAAACTAACCTTGTTGGAGAGTGGGGAAGCACAGAAAGGTAAAGACACTGCCTCAGGGTCACACAGTTGGGCTATATTTGAAGCAGGACTTGAACCCAGTTTTTTTGGCCTTTAGGGCCAGCTCGCCCTTCACTGTGCCATAGCAGCCAAGACTTCCTCTCCCCCCTCATCCAAAGTAAGTTTACTAAGAGCTGTTGCTCTACCACTTTCATGATCTAGATTCATACTAAATCTCAAGACCAAGAGAGCTTTAGCCTTTCTGCCAAAGGGAAGGATTTTGTTATGAGGAAATTGTTTTGAGAACCTTCTGGGGCTACACAAATGTGTGTTGTTGTATGCTAATGAACACTGACTTCCAAATAATTGGATCACAGACTTAGGAAACAAGAGAAGACGTCTCTACTTGAATATGTGCAAATTTCAAGACTCATTTAAAGGCATAGATAGGCAGCCTGGAATAGTAGAGGTTAACTTATCTGCTCATCACAGTAACACAACTCCTGGAGGGAGGTGCTGCTCTCATGGCCATTTTGCAGATGAGGAAATTGAGGCTGAGTAGTACTTTGCCCAGGGTTACATAGGGAATTTTCTGTTCTGAGTTTTACTGATCCAGAATCCTTCACTAGCTCCACTAAGCTACCCTTTCCATGCCTCCAGAAAATCCTTTAAGACAATAAGTGAAAGAAGAGTTTCTGATCTGTAATGGAAGAATGAATTTTTTCACTAGGAACTCTAGTGCATACTTGTGAGATCACACACACACACACACACACACACACACACACACACACACACAAATGCATAATCAAAATAATACAGGCTGCAAACCAACTCCAGTTTTATTTATTTGTCCGAAAACCAAAACACAAGAAAATAATTACTTCATAGAAACTAAAGCCAGTTATCATTTCTTTGGCTTATGGAGGTCTCTTGGGGATTTTCCTGGGGAAAGGAATGGCCTACCCAACTTAAAAAGCATCCAGAACTTCAGAGGTTTGCTGTTCCCTTCAAAACAGTCTCCCAACAATTCACAAATTTAGTGTCTCTTCTTTCAGTCCCATATGGAATCATTTAGAGTAACATTTTCAATGGTCAACAAGTGTACCAGAAACAGCATCTCAAATGAACTCAAGCAGCTGAACGGGAAATGTTTGTGGATATCATTTCCTAAGAAAAGAACAAATATAAACTATGGGCAGGCCACCCAATCTGCCCTGTTTGTGAGCAGGAGCCTCATTGAAAGATGAGTCATTGTTTCACTTGTCTCTTAAAGACAATTTAAATCCTAGAAACCTAATAGCTGGCATCTATGTCTTAGCATTTTAAGATTCGTGACTTTTTAAAAAAAATTTTCTCATCTGATCCTCCCAACAGCTCTGGGAAGTTGCTGTTATGGTTGTTCTAATTTTACAGATGAAGATACTGAGGCAAGTTTGAGCAAGACTCATCCACAATCATATAACTGGTAAGGGTGTGAGGTAGCATTTGAACTCACATTTATCTCATTATAAGTCTATTGCTCCACCAGGCTATTGTCTTATTATCTGATGAAGAGTTTTTATTAAAAAGACCCCTTTTCTTAGTTTTTTTAGTTATTTTTAAATTCATCCAGAGGTTCCCTGGACACTGACAAGACCTTACAAAGATATAGGGAGAGAATGCCCAAACTTCAGCTGGAGCAATTCAGCCAGAAGAGCACAGCCAGAGAGAATTTGCCAGATGACTTAAGGGGTTCTCAGCAACAATAAAAATAATGATAACAATGACCAGGATTAGAGCTGACATGTGTGTGTGTGTGTGTGTGTGTGTGTGTGTGTGTGTGTGTGTGTGTGTGTGTGTGTGTGTGTGTGTGTGTGTGTGTGTGTGTGTGATCATCACAATGGTATAGCTACTAAGGTCTGTCAGGCACTCCAGTTGGCAGATGAGTGTCATTATCAGTCAATAAGCTTTGATTAAAATGGGCTGGGATAAATAACCATCCAGTCCCAATCAGAATCACATGAACCTTGCGATTGAAAGGATCTCGTGAACATTTCTGATGTGGAAGAACAAGTCTTCAGAGCAAAGACTTGTTTTTGCCTCAAACTAGGAGAATCAAATGAGAAAATCAAATATTAATCTAGTATTTCAGATTTGATTCCATTTTATAATGGATTCTAGTGTATAATTGCCTGAACTCTGTTTGTCTCTGAATTAAATTCAGAAGTTCATGAGTCCAGAAGTATGTCTTCTCTCTAAGGTGAGTTTCTCTATAAATCACTTTAACTGAAAGAAAATTGTTCTCTCTGTACCATGAGATGCCCTTGTATAATTAGAAGGAATCTGTTGACATTGAGGAGCACAGGTGGATGCTAGGGAGGCTGGTCGGCCATACTGACTATCCTTCAAGAAGGTATTGTTAGGAGACATTGCCTTGTCATAGAATGGCAAGTCCTATTTAGTTTCCTATTGTTTTCTATCATTTTTGACATTTTAGACTTTATAGTCAATCACACTGTTTTCCATCTGTGATGCTTCCTCATTTTTTTATTCTCTTTCACTTTCCCATGCTATGTGAAGGCTAGTAAAAGCTAATCCTTTGTCTTATTTTATTTTTTTTTGGGGGGGGAGGTAGTTAACTAAAGAGCTGGGCAACTCATTTAATGGTAATTGTTAGATTTACCAATAATTTTTTTGTGCTCATAATTTGGTTCCTATTCACATATTGCTAAATAGAGATAAGGAAATCATCTGAGTCTACAGAATCCACTAGTTATCTAATCTTAAATGAGCTCTAACTTCAGCAAGGCAATCCCTTTATTTCTCTAATTGATTTTTCTATCCCACAAAGACTCCCAAACATTATCTTCTCTTCTCAGCCTTATACATGATACCCTCTCATCTTAGCCAATGGATTCATCTCCTAATTTACTGAGAACATTCAGAGGCAATTTCTTGTAAGATGTCTCTTCTCCACTTATAGATATCTCATAATCCTTTAACAGCATCCCCATACTTCCCTTCTTTACTCTCATCTATGATAAATGGGCAACTCTTCTCAAGGACATAAGTTTCTCTATGTGTACCCTTGATCTTGTCCCCTCCCATTTTCTCCAAAAACTTACTACCCGTCTTTTCTGGCTGTTAGGAAATCTTTCTGTGACTAGTTGTTCTTCCTTTACTGTTTACACACACACTTGAATCTCTCCCATCCTGGGAAAAAACACCTCCAGCAGATGCTACTGTCCCCCTTAAACATAGTGTCTTAAATGTTTTTTCACTTTAGCAGCCAAACTCCTAGAAAAAGCTGGCTCCACTTATTACCTCCATTTTTTCTCCTCCCCCTCAATTATCAGACCTCCACAATCTGGTTTTTGCCCTCATCATTCAGCTGAAACTATTTTCTCAAATGGTCAGTGATCTCTTCATTCCAATCTGATCCCACTTCTTGACTTCTTTATAGCATTTGATCCTGCTGACCACTGTCATCTTCAAGACTCTCATTTTTAGGTTTTCATAATATAATTCTTTCTAGGTTCTCTTTCTAGCTGGCTTCTTTCACCTTTTCAGCCCCCCATTCTGGTTTATGATCTTTTATATCCATATGTTCTACCCAAAGGCTTGATCATAAGCCCTCTTCTCTTTGGTCTTATGTTTTCTCATTTAATAACTTTATTATCTCCTGGATTTAATTATTTTAATTATCATTTGAAGGTAAATCAGTAGGCTTTGACAATAGCTTACAAATAAAGAGAGTGTGCTAAGAAAGAGTGAAGAATTCAAGATCTAAATTTGAGTCACAGGGATGATTGTTTTACTCTCTATATTAATAATAGGGAAGGTAGGATGGGGAATTTCTAAGCAAAGATCATGAGTTCTGTTTTGAATTTAGGATGCCCATAAGTCATTCAGTTTGAGTTGTCTGAAAGGCGGTTGAAAAAATCCCCCAGATGGATTCATGAAGAGTGGGGCAAACTGAAAAATGACTGAACAACAAACTTATTTGCATATAAGTTTTCTCTCCCTATAGAATGTGAACTCCTTGAGGGCCAGAACTATTTTGTTTCTTTCTTTGTATCCCTAGCTTCTCACACAGCGCCTAGTAAATTTATAAAGACAATGGCTGACAATAATAGGTGCCACATAAATGCTTAGCGATTGATTTTTTTTAAAAAAATCTGACCAGCACTATATACATAGCAGAGATGGGGATGTGCATTTATTTTCCCCCAGAAAGTATTTTTTTTTACTTAGTCCAAGTCCTTACTTACTGACCTCAATTAGCTTTTCATGATTTACAAAGAGATTTCCTATTTAAAGATGAGAAACCATCCTCCTCCTTCTCCTCCTCCTTGACACTTTTATCTTTGTCTTCACTGATTCCCATCACTCAGGAACTGTTAGAAACTGAGAGAATTAAGATCCAAGACCTTAAGAAACAAAGATATAAGTGAAAATTCTTCAGTTCCAGATATCGGGAAATATTTTTGTCTTGTGTGTTTAGTATTTTTTCTCCCTTAATTAAGAAAATGGCCACAGAAGGACTGTTGCTTTTTCAAAAGAAGCCTCTAAACATAAAGGGCTTGACATCAGACACGGCGTTCAGACAAACTATCACGCTTCATTAGGTAACGAGAATCATCATTCCGGATGTTTATCATTTAGGATAAGTTTACATATTCCATTGCATACCGAAGCATAATCGGGCCCGTCGCTGATCCCACAGTTGCTGTGGTTTTGAGTGAACAGACAATGGATTCAACAGGAATGCCAAAGAATAATGGGAAAAATGCATGAAGAGAAGGATTTCATCCTTTGCTTCTCATTTTTAAGAACTGGAATGCCTCTTTCATTCAGATAGTAAGCCAGTTATGCTAATTGGCTAATGTTCTGAAATCGGAACCATCACTCAGCCCTGAAAATTCAGAGGATTATGTGGTATTGAGTAAAAGCTTTCTCTTGGCACCAGTCTGCATATGATATTTCATAGGAATCTGATTTTATATACGCATTCCCCCGACTGCGGTCAAAGAGCGTGAAGGGATCTGAATTTTTTATGGGTCAAAAGAAGAAATAACTTTAAAAATATATAGATGAATGTCTCCAAATGCCACTAGAGGTATTTTTGTTTTTATTTGCTTGGCAATATTATTTCTGGCCAAGTTATTCCCAATTTATTCTTTAAAAACTTTTTTTTGTATTTTTTTTCTGGAACTTAAAAACTTCCTACATGAAAAGACCATATACCAGACTTTGAAAAATTCAAATCCATTCATCTGACTTCTCAAAGTGATGACTGAAGATGTCAAAGTGGAGTGATTCTTGTAACTCAGACTTAAGTGGCTTCAATACATCACTCAAGGGAATTTTCCTCAGTCGAGATTCCCTAGGAAACTCAATCCTTTTAGAGAGCTAGGAAATATAATAATTATTGTTGTGATAATTATTATAAAAAAGATCTGCTCTTTGTATTTTGCGTCATGGTCTGCAGAGCACTTTACAAATATTATCCTATTTTATCCTCATAATAACTGAAAGATGGATGTTATTGTTATGCCATTTTGTGGAAGGGAATAGACTGACAAGTTACATTTTTACTCAGGGTCAAAAGGAGTACGTGAGGATGACCTTTTCTTCATTACATCCTTGAATAAAAGCAATGGCTTCCTTGTAGTAGAAGATATTGAATCCTGAACTGAAATACTTCCAGGTAAGTCCCTTTCCAGGGATATAGCTTTTTTTTTCAAATTTTTACAAAATTGCAGTCCACAGAAACTTTCAGTGTCTGTTTAATGCAATCTACAGCTTGAAAATTATACCCTTATTTCCTACCATTGAAGAAGTGATTATCCAGTTCTTGCTGAAATACTTCGTGATGGAGAACTCACTAGTCACAGAAGCAGGCCATTCCACTGCTAGAAACTCTCGTTTTTAGGTCTAAGTGGCACAGTGGATAGAGCACTGGTCCTGAACTCATGAGGATCTGAGTTCAAATCCTACTTTAGATACTTAATTCGAGCTATATGACCCTAGGCAAAGTACTTAACTCCAATTTCCTCACAAAAAAAGAAAAATATATATATATTTTTTATTTTTACAAAGTTATTTTCCCTAATATCAAACTTAAATTTTCCTCTTTTCAACTTCAACTCATTGCTCCTGGCTAGGAATAAGCAGAAAAAGTCTAATTTGACTTTCACATCATAATCCTTAGAAAAAGCAATCCATACAGAACCAGTGAATGCAAGTTCCATGTCTGACAGCTCATAAAATGTGCAATGTCTGTTTTTTTTTCCTGTTCTCACACCAGGAGGGAAGTAGATTTAACTATCTATTTTCCATACTCAGAATTGTGCATTAAAATTAGTCCGAGTTTGGCTACCTTTGAGCGGTGTTTTCCTTTGTATCACTATGGTCATTGTGTGTATTTTTCCTCTGGTCCTATTTACTTCATTCTGCATCAATTCATACAGATCTGATTCTCCTTTGAATTTTTCTTAGTTCTTAATGGTGTCATAATATTTCATTATACTCGTGGAGTCCAATTTTTCAAGTCATTCCCGATAGATGGGGATCTACTTTATGTCCTGTGTTATTTGCTACTGAAAAAGTACTGCTTTGAATATTTTGCCATACATAGAACCTTTCTGTCTTCTGACATCCTTTAGCAATCACTAGATAATTTTTCTTGCCTGAATAAATCGTTTTCCAAATGCTTGGTCCAATGCACAGTTTTGCCAACAGTGTATGTGTTTCTTCCCACAGCACCCATCACCCCCCTCCCTCTGGAACAGACTATTTCCACCTTTTACAATTTTTGCAGTTCGATGGGTCTCAGGTAGCACTGTAGCCTACTCTATCATTATTGGAAACCTTGGTTCTATTTTCTCCTGATTCATTGTCTTAATTGGCAGTTGCTTAAGAACTTTTAAAACAACCAAGACTTGAAAATTTTTCCATACTACATTTCTAAAATCAAAACCAAAAAAACCCCAAATCCTTATATCTTCTAAAATCTCCATACTGAAGATGACTTGGGTTAAATGATCATAAATAAGATGTTTTTTTAATCGCATACTGTTAACAAGATTGGATTCTGACTCGTATAAGATCAGGGACTTTCTTGAAAAGCACGCTGTCAATAACCTTGTGGCTCCTGTGTCTTAAAAGTGAATGCTACCAGTCTAGCTTTCTTTTCTGCCCTTTATCTCAATGTTCTATCTTGACAGAGACTGTGAATGTCAGTAGAATCCCATTATGTCATCCCTGATATAGATTTCTAATTTGGGTTTGACTGCTTTTTTTTTTTTTTTAAAGCATTGGGTACCAAGGCCATTATTGATAGAATATCATTACTTGTTTCAGCAGTATGCTTGGAAGAAATGCCTAATAGAGCTGATTTCTATTTTGTTTCTTCAAGATAGTTTAATTTTGTTGGGGGCTTCAAATGGGTTAAGGATGATGTTTGAAGAACTGAGATAATCTGGGTTCTCTTAGCATAATCACCACTTGTCTAAGAGTGATTGAAGTAATTTGGGTCTTTACCTTTAAGAGAAATATAATTTTCCTCCCAGGACATTTGCTTCTTAAAGTGTTTTTGTTTTTGTTTTTTTTTACTACTGTTCTCTCATTCAAGAGATGGGAGAGATGGTTCTGAAGTAGAGAAAGTCTCGGGACCCTAGCATGTAAATTATTTGGGCAAAGTTAACAATTAAGCATCAGGTGTTAAGTCAATACGCAGTTGACAATTAAGGAAAGCTTTTCTATCTCTCCTTAGAGTATTGATTTCAGTTATTGTTTGGTTGGGACTTAATAGACTGATGTTCACTTAATTAAAATGACTACACTCATTCTTATTTAACAATCAGTTTGGTGTCTCCATTTACAACCTACTTTTCCTTTATCGATGGGTAATTCATTTGGAAAATGGAGGCTTTAATGACTATTTCCGAGGTCTTAAACTGTAATCTATCAGAATTATATCCAGAATGTGATTTCCCTGCAAGTTTTGTTGGCTTACGCTGTTGCAATTGTTGTTGGTACTTTGTTCTTGAAGAGGACCATGATTTTGGGGGGAGGGGTGCTGATGCTATGATATGCAGGTGAATTGGATTTAATAAAACCCCAAATTGCCTTTTTAATTTGCTCTTTGGTTTGTGAGGATCAGGGGAAAGGGAAAGGCAGGGAAGAAAGTGAGAATTCTTTTATATATATTTAAGGATAAAGTAGACAATTTTGAGAGATTTCCTACTTCAGGCTTTCATTATCTCTCAGCTAGACCAGCTGTTCACAAAATGTAATCTGAGACACCCCCCAGAGTCTTCAGGGGGCCCATGAGATAATTCTAAGACCTTTTAATTTGTGATAAATAAATATCAACAGGTCAAATTCATATTAAAAAGAAAAAAAAAACTTTTTTAGGGGCTTCAATATCTAAGTAAAAAGAACCTGAGACTAGAAAGTTTGAGAAATGCTGTTTTAAAACTATTGCACCAGCCTCCTAAATTGCCTTCCTGCCCCATCATGGTCCACTCTAAGCCATCCTTTTTTTCAGCTGCCAAAATGAATTTCCTAAAAGCTAAGCCTCTGACCCCAACCCTATCCAATTAGCTTTTGTGGTTATCTATTATCTCTTGTATAAATATAAATGTCCCCATGAAATATCTGCATGAGGCCAAATTTTCTTTATACGTTTCATCCAAGATGACAGGGGAGCTATGAGAATCCAGCTGCTGGACATCAAAGAGATTTGCATAAATATAGAAAACAATGTGACTGCTCACAACTTTATTTTATTTAGGAAAATAAAATAATATGTTAACATATAATCCAAAAGATAGGTGCATTAAGTTAACAAGATGAAATTTAATATTTCATCCTAATTAATCTTCACTAATTCATCATGAACCATTGTATAATAATGCATTTGTATTTTAGAAATTGGAAAAAGAAAAATATTAGGAAATGATACATTAATGGAAAATAGTAAGAAATGATGACATTAATAGAAACAATGTTAAGAAATGATAACATTAATAGAAAAAATATTAAGAAATGATACATTAATGGAAAAATATTAGGAAGTGATACGTTAATGGGAAAATATTAAGAAATGATAACATTAATGGAAAAAAATATTAAGAAATGATATATTAATGGAAAAATATTAAGAAATGATACATTAATGGGAAAATATTAAGAAATGACACATTAATGGGAGAATATTAAGAAATGATAGCATTAATGGAAAATATTCTTGAATAGCAATAAACACAGAGTCAGACCAGTACCTTAGGAACATTACTGGCAATTTAGATACAGGAGAAATGTGAGTTAGGGAGATCACTTGGAAGGTTCTTTAAGTAAGGCAGAGAAGTGGTAAGCAGAATCTGGACTAGATTGGAGGCTGTGTGAGTGGGAAGGAGACAGATGCAAGAGATGCTACTGGGGTAGAAATGGCAATGTCCAATTACTGATGAGATGTGTGAGGTAGTGTGAGGAGTTAAAGACTACAAGATCATGAATCTAGATGACTGAAGGATGATGGTGCTTTGAGAAAAATAAGATGTTCAGAAGAAGAGTAGATTTGATGGGGAAATGAGGAAGAAGACAAGTGTAAAGAAATCTGAGATATAGGTAGCAGTCTATCCACCCCTGCTTTTTCCATGAGACTCACTCTTTTCACATGAGGAAAAAAAGTCATTTGGAAGGTAGAGGGGAGAGAAGGCAGTCTTATTGATTACTATCTCAGACACTCCTGATGGTACTTGCCAGAGTCATAAAGTATCGTAAGCATGGAAAAAGGGGTGGGGGGGGGTAATTTCCCATTGTCACTTTAACAGCCATAGATGAGGGTATCCAGATAGTGGATCAGTTATAATTGCCATAAAAGACCAATGTCTGAAACAGAAAAGGTGAGGTTGAGACCTCCATAGGTGAGGTTGAGACCTCCATGGATGAAGGTTGAGAGTAGATATGATTGTGCCAATGGCATGTTTGGCCATCGAAGGAAGAGGAGTATATAACCCATCTTTCCATTCTCACGCTGGTTCTCATATATCCCTTGAGGTTCAATCACAGTCCTCACTTTGGAGATCACTGTTTTAATAGAGTGACCCAGTGCTGGTGTCCTAGGATTCATGCTATTTAGTATTTGATTCATGTTTTAGATTGACATTGGTGACATACTTTTCACATTTGCAAATAATTCAAAACTAGGACTAAGAGCCCAGATATTGGTGGTCAACATATAGAGACTAAATAATTTCAGCAGGCTATAATTTAAAAGGAAAATTTAATTAAAGAAAATTCAATATCCATAAATGGAAAGTCCTATATTTGGGTTTAAAATGAACTTCACAAGTATCTTGCGGAGGAGTCATGGCTGCAGGACCATTCCTATGGAAATGAACCTTGGGGTTTCTAGTGGACCATAAATTGATGCTAATGACCAACCAATTATACCTGTTCAAATAGTTAACCCAATAAATTTTCCCTAATCAAATATGCCATCCCATATTTTGAGGAAAGAAATCAAAAGTGATCAAGTCTGGGATCCCATGCAATTCAACAGAAAAAGGGTCAGATGATTCTGCATGTGAATAATCAAGGTTAAATGAATCCAAGAGGGTTAGAAGGTGGTCCAGGAAGTTGGTGTTAACCTCAGGAGAGCTTTCTTTTGAGACCATTGAGTATAAACTCATCATTCTGTAGAGGAGAAAAGTGAAGGAGGAAAGGGGTAGGGATTTGTTCCACTGCCTTCTCTTAAGAATTCTTAAGAACTGCTTGGCATCTTCCGTGACTCAATTTCCAATATTTGTGAGAAGCAGACAGACTACTGAAGCCCCCAAGAAGACAACTTTCTTTTGCTTGGTGTCTTGGTGTATACTTTTGTTTTCCAGTAAACAGGAGTATGGGACAAAACAAATGGTGCTGTTTTTAAACCAAAAAAAAAAAATCATAACTCTTCCTTTGAATCACTGTGTTAAATTTGAACTTGAAATGACAGTCAGCTTTTGTATTGGCAAAGAGTGAACTTATATTGGCTTATTTATTTCGTGTGTGTGTGTGTGTGTGTGTGTGTGTGTGTGTGTGTGTGTAAGAGGGAGAGGGGAAAAGAGAACTTATTCTATATATCCTTCTACTCATCAGTTGTTTCTCTGGATGCAGAAAGTATTTTTGGTGTGTTTTGTAATTAATTTGGGTATTTTATAGTTAATTTGGGTCAAATAACTTATTTACTCAAAATTGTTCTTAAAAAAATATTGCTGTACTCTATATGATATTCTTTTTCTGTTCATTTCACTCTTAATTATTTCATGCAATTTTATTTTTCTAAAATAGTTGAGCCCATCATTTCTTACAGCATTAGCATTTTAAAAAAATCTTTGATCCCAATAACTTTATGAAGAGATGGGATTCTAGAACCCAGAACTATATACATGTGCATGTACATATATGAGTACATAGTCACATGTATGTGCCATGCTATTGTGTTATAAGATATGTGCTGTTTAAATAACAGCAGTTTAACAGTTTAAATAAATAGCACATTTAAACATTATATGTTTAAATAACATATAATCTTTACATATATTCAAGCATTAATTGCCTGCTTCATGCCAGTCCCTGCCCTTGAGGAGGTGACAGTCTAGCTGGTATAGGCACAAAATTGATTAGAAGTGGATCCCCATCCATCCATCCCACCACCCTGAATTCTAGGATCACACAACCTATGATTAAGCCAGCATCTGATGGAAGGTTTGGAGATCTTACTGCCTCTAGCTAATAAATAAGATTAGCATTGCCAACAGCCACACCTTTTATTTCATTTGAACCTTACACAAGGTGCAGTTCATGGTCACCCAACTTGCATTAGAGGAACAATCATGAGAGAGAGAGAGAGAGAGAGAGAGAGAGAGAGAGAGAGAGAGAGAGAGAGAGAGAACACACACACATGAACACACACACACACACACGAGAGAACACATGAACCTGGGATCCAGTTCCGGCTCTTCCCATGATCTTGATGTCCCTCAGCCATTCTTCACAATGAGTGAGCTAGATTGGATGACCTCAGAAATCCACTTCAGACTTTAAGAATACAATGCTATGTCTTTCTGCTCTAAATTCAGAGCTTAATTGACCATTAAGCTCAATTAATGATCTTAGAGGTGATCTGGTACAACTCCCTCATTTTGGAGATGGAAAAACTGAGGTGGGGGAGCTCATTATTAAGCAATGGAAGTAAATGCATGCAGCAAATATATCTGTGGGGTCAAATCCTTCAAATCCATCATTCTTTCTAGTAAGGTATCCGTATGTCCATGCATTTGAGACATTTACATTTGGGAGCTCATCCTGAGCTCACACCAAACTGTATCCCCTCCTATTTATTTTTCCTAGTGGAGAAAAAGAGAATAAAAACAACTATAAAGGAAGCATGCCTTCCAGTCCAAAGACCCTTCCTACTTGACCAGTGTTGAACAGCTGAACACAGTGCTCATCTGTTCATGGGACCTTGGAGCTGGATGGCTTCCAAGGGCTCGTTAGATTACAACACTGACATCTACTGGAACTCACTGACCCAAGATGCAGCTCTTTGGAGCAGTTGGTGAAAAAATGACCAAGCTGGAACGTGGCGGTTGGAGAAGAATCTTTGCAGTAAAACTCAGTCACAAACTCGCCCTCCAGAGAGCAAAGGTGTGTGAGCATCTCCTGGCCCTCCTCATGTTTTATTGGGAACATGATGGTGGCAAACATGCTATGAGACAAAATGTCATGTAGACTTATTGCTTCAAGTCACCAAGGTCTCTATAGGTTACCTCAACTACAATACATAAAAATTAAAATAAAATAAAATATATCAGGTTACAATAACTAGCTCTGAATACATGCCCATCTTAATTCTATCTGGATTAGTATGATTGTAGTGTTTGCAAAAATTCCCTTAGAGCTTGTCCTATCTGATTAAATGAAATATTTGTAACTTTTAAATAAATTGGCATTCTAAGGGTATAAGGACTTATTGAAACATGGACCCCTCCAAGAATAAAAAACTTGCATAAATAATAGATCCAGCTGTGGGCACCAGCTTTAAGAGCTATGCTTACCAAGCAGAGAACAAAGAATATCTGTGGGAGAGCAAGTGAAAGGTTAGGGATCATGTAAGATGAGAAAAGTGGAAATATTTAGCTGGAGAATAGGGGGAAAATATAGTTGGGGGAAGGGGAGGAAAGACTATCATATGGAAAAGAGATTGGACTCATTCTGTGTAAATCCAAAGCTAGGAATAACAGATGGGAATTATAAGGCGACAGATGATTCCAACATAATTCTAACAATTAAAGTTATACAATTGAATGAGCTAATATTAGGTGTTATTATAATATAATAGAATATAACATATATTATAATATATTAATATGATAAGTGTTCAAGAGAAGTCCAAATCATCATTCGTCATAGATAAAAATTCTGGTGTTGAACTAGATTATCTTTATGAATTCTGACATCAATCCTAAGGTTCAATGATTAAAACTTTTTTCCAAAGTGTGGTCACTCACAATTATGCTATTTACTACCAACTTGATTGAAATTGAAAAAACACAATGCATATGAATTTCCATAAGTTTTCATTAAAAAATCTGTTGAGGGAAAAAAAAAGAAATCAAGGAATTAGGATCAAAATTTTACTATAAAGGACATTTCTAAAGAATTCACTTACACCACTTAAATTCATCTGCAATTAGGATCAGAGTTGATGTCCTTTCCTTTGATCATTTCCCATTTTCAGCATCAGTTTCATGGAGGTAGAGGAAATGCAGATCTGTAATTTTAGCATTAGTAACCAAACCTTCTAGGGAAAAAAGGGGGCTTCTGGGTACTGCCCATCTAGAAGAGAGCTACATTGTGGGAAAGCAAACATCTATAACTGATAGGGAAAAAGAAAGTTCTTTCTCTAGTATTTCTAGATTTACTTCTTTATGAGAGTAGGTATTATCTGAGTTCTGTTAATCATAGGACAAGGTTGGGAGTCTTTTTGGCTCTCTCTAGGGAAGGGACTGGGTTAGTCCAGCACTCCCTGTCACTGTTGTTCAAACAGTGCACTGCTGATGGAAAAGTCTAATTTCTCTAGTATCTCTGTTTCTTTCTGGGAGATAAGGTCATCCTAACTTTTTTTTCTGAGGCCATCGGGGTTAAGTGACTTGCCTTGGGTCACACAGCTAGGAAGTGTTAAGTGTCTGAGACCAGATTTGAACTTGGGTGCTCCTGACTTCAGGGCTGGTGCTCTATACACTGTGCCACCTAGCTGTCCCTATCCTAGTTTTTAAGATAATATAAGAAGGTTGAGCACATTTATGGTGAAAATATGACTTATCCAATTGCAAAACATTTACCTTTCTAAAATCCTCATGTTTGGTTTTCCAAATGGGGAGTAAAACTTTCCAATATTTTAAGCTCATGGAAGGAAGACATAACTCATGGAAACATCATGGGGCTTCTTGTGAGGATTTGGGAAATTTCAAGTCTATTTCCCTTCAAAGCCACGGGGTGACATTCTGGGTACAAAGGATCTTAAAGGGGAAGGGAGGAAAGTGGCACTCGCTGAGATCAAGGAGGATTGGCTTGACTTTTTGTGGGCTCCTGGAGAACTTTGGATTCTCCTCTTAGTGTCTGGCAGGAGGTAAGGGCTGGGGCAGGCGGGGATGGGGAGAGGAATAAACACCATCCTGTATTCAATATGCATTGATATCTTGAGGGACTTTCCATGAGCTGGAAGCCCCTTTACACACACCTGAAAACCTAGACTTGAGTTACAAGAGGAATATTCAGAAATTAGAACAATCCCCAGGGGAAGGAAAAATTATCAAAAATACATGATTGTGGAGAAGGCCCTAAGGTCGAACCCAGTTGATGCAAATCTAGAGCCTGAGGTTCTGGGTTGCAATTATGAAGACACTTTTAGTAAATCCAAAGGGGCTAACATAGATTTACTGTGCACCTGTCGTCCTGAATACTGGAATTCTGGGTAAATATCTTGCTCAACAGACTTGAACTTGTTTCTCTCTTTTTTTTTTTTTTCATTGTTTCTTGTAACAACTTATCCCTATTCCCTCCCCCCCTCCCCAAGCCATTTAAATGATGAAAGCTCATTCTCTCCTTGTCTACACCTGTTGTAGATGGTAATTTGTCATTCTTTTTCATGTGCTTTGCCTTTCACTGATCTAAAATAACATTTCACGCCCTGGATGACGGGGATGGACTCAGCTGCCTTAACTGCCATTAAGAACACAAGGTTTGTTTAGCTTCAGTTTCATGCCCTGATCAGTGAGCACCTCAGGGAGGATTTGGGACCAGCTGCTCCAAAGAAGAGAAAGTCATGGGGCACAATTCCTTCAATGAGTACTTTCTCTGTCTCTCTGTCTCTGTCCCTCCTTCCCTCTCTTGGTGGCTCTCACTGTTTCTCTCTGTCTAGGTCTCTATGTCTCTGTGTGTCTGTCTCTTTCTGGCTTTCTTCTCTGTGTGTGTGTGTCTCCTCTCTGTCTCTGGTGTCTCTCTCTCTTCTCTCTCTCTCTCTCTCTTTCTCTCTCTCTCTCTGTCTTTGTATGTCTCTGTCTTCCTCATCTCTCTGTGTCTCTGTCTATGTGTGTCTCTCTCTGTCTCTTCTCTCTCTCTCTCTCTCTCTCTCTCTCTCTCTCTGTGTGTGTGTGTGTGTGTGTGTGTGTGTGTGTGTGTGTGTGTATCTCCTCTCTCTCTTTCTGTCTCTGTGTGTGTCTATGTCTGTGTGTGTCTCCCCTTTCTCTTTCTCTCTCTCTCTTTCTCTCTCTCTCTCTCTTTCTCTCTCTCTCTTTCTCTCTCTCTCTTTCTCTCTCTCTTTCTCTCTCTCTCTTTCTCTCTCTCTCTCTTTCTCTCTTCTCTCTTTCTCTCTCTCTCTTTCTCTCTGTCTCTTCTCTCTCTCTCTTTCTCTCTCTCTCTTTCTCTCTTCTCTCTCTCTCTCTCTCTCTCTCTCTCTCTCTCTCTCTCTCTCTCTCTCTGTGTGTGTGTGTCTCCTCTTTCTTTCTCTGTTTCTCTGTCTCTCCTCTCTGTGTGTGTGTGTCTTCTCTCTGTCTCTCTCCGTCTCCTCTCTCTCCGTCTCCTCTCTCTCCGTCTCCTCTCCCTCCGTCTCCTCTCCCTCCGTCTCCTCTCTCTCCGTCTCCTCTCTCTCCGTCTCCTCTCTCTCCGTCTCCTCTCTCTCCGTCTCCTCTCTCTCCGTCTCCTCTCTCTCCGTCTCCTCTCTCTCCGTCTCCTCTCTCTCCGTCTCCTCTCTCTCCGTCTCCTCTCTCTCCGTCTCCTCTCTCTCCGTCTCCTCTCTCTCCGTCTCCTCTCTCTCCGTCTCCTCTCTCTCCGTCTCCTCTCTCTCCGTCTCCTCTCTCTCTCTCTCCTTCTCTCTCTCTCTGGCTCTGTGTCTCTGGCTCTCTTCTGTGTCTCTGTCTCTGTGTCTCTGGCTCTCTTCTGTGTCTCTGTTTCCGTGTGTCTCTATCTCTCTGTCCGGATCACTCTGTCTCTTTCCTCTCTTTCACACACACACACAAGTGCACATGCACACCTACATCTCCTCCCATACAAACCCCTTCTACTATAATCGTTCCATTTCTTGCTCTTGTTACCACTTGATTAGTGACTGGAATATGCTTGAGAGCCTAGGGATTAATGATAATTATGTAATCATTGCCAATATTTACACAACACTTGATATGCTTGATCTCATTTGATTCTGTCAATGACTCCACAGGTCAGACCTATGTAAATCCTCATTGGATAAATAAGGAAACTGAGGTTTGGGACCTTAAAATAATTTGCCCTTTGTCGTAGAGTAAGTGTCAGAGGCAAGATCCTCCTACTCCATGTCCAGCCTTCATCCCCCAACCTCCCTAACCCTCCAGTCCTCTGGGTGATTTTTGCTGTGGCTCGTTGATCCATCTCCTCCTAAATATGTAACAAATGAAATGGCTCCACCACCATCTCTCCACATACCCACATCTTGCATTAGCTCCTGCACAGATCACTCACTTCCCACTGTCCTCAGAGCAGCTGTGTGGTAATTGTTCAGTCCTCTCTCCACGGGGGGCTTGCCTGCATAGTTGGTTGAAACAAAAATATATCTGGGAATCCTGCCAATGCTGTTCCGGCCCATGAACTGAAGACATTTCGGGGCAGCCTGGGGTCTTGACTAGCATTAATCATTTCAGAGAAGGGAGAGAACACTTTTAGTTCCCAATCCATCCCGCCTCCAACACTAGTGGGATGTGTCCAATGTCTGGACTCCCAACCTGGGAGTTTCAGTAGAGAGCAGAATTCTGACCCAGACGACGATCGGGGTGATTCACATGATTACGTTCTAGGGCCAAGTGGAGAGCTGCTTCTATTATTTTCTAAACAGACTTCTTGCCCGGTACAAGGGTCTGTTAAGGGCTCACTAGGAGCCAAACACTGGGAGTCCTCAGGGGAACTTAAGAAAGAAAATGAAGAGAATCCTCCTCATCAAGTAACTTAACATTGGCCTCGATGGAAATCAATCACATCGACATGGATAATAATAGTCATGACAGTATCAGACATTGATAATAAAAGGCAGCATTTACATAGCACTTTAAGGTTTGCAAATAAATGATGCAAATCCAAGATATGTAAAGTTAATATAAAATATAATAGTATCTATGTATGATTATTAGATCTCTCTATATATAAGGTCATATGATGTATACTAAATATAGGTACACAAATAATATCAAATGATGTTAGGAAGGTTATTAAGTGGATTTGTAGAAGCTGAGCCTTGAAAGGAGTCAAGGGCTCCAAAAAGTGAAAAAGAATATTCCAGGCATAGTAGTGCTGGATGATAATTGTATAAATAGGTATGCCTATATAATGGATTTAACATACATTTCTGCATTGTTTTATATATATTGGACTACTTGCCATCTAGGGGAGGGCATGGGAGATGGGAAGGAAAATTAGAACACAAGGTTTTGCAAGAGCTCATGTTGAAGAATTGTCCACGCATATGTTTTGAAAAATAAAAAGATTAAAAAAAAAAGTGGAGGATTTGAGCCAGATGACTTGGCTTAAAATGTTGGGTTTGTTTTGGAGAGCAATCTGGAATTATGTTTAAACAGTTATTAAGTTTTCTGTATCCCTTGACCCAGCAAATTTCCAAAGATGATTTGGGAAAAAGGAAAAAGAACCTTTATGTTCAGAAATGATTATAGCAGCTCTCTGTGATGGAAAAGAGCTGGAAATTGCAGGGATGCTCATCAATTGAGGAATGGCTGAACAAGTTGTGGTATATGATTTTGATGGATTATTACTGTGCTGTAAGAAATGACATTGATGATATTAGAAAAATATGAAAAGACTTGCACAAAGAAATGAAGAATGAAATGGACAGAACCAAAAGAATACTGTATACAGTAACAGTACTATTTTAAAGAACAATTTTGAATAAATTCGTTATTTTGACTATTATAAGTACCCAAGTTATAATGGATTTATGAAGAAAGATACTATCTGCATCCAGAGAAAGAACTGATGAATAGAAATGTGTAGATATGTCTATTTGTATCTAATAGGAGGAGGGGGAGGAAAAAAATTGCATGATATTTTTATTATACGTTTAATAATAATAGTTTCAAATACAATGATTATTTCCCCTTATACTACATTATGGAAATGCTTATTTTATTTCATAAATTAGAAATAATTTTTAAAAAAAACCTTAGATCTGTGGCTTAAATCTGACTTTGGCCAAGTCATTTAACCTCATTTTTTTTTTAAATTAAAAGGTTGGATTTAAAAAAAATTGAAAAGGTTGGGTTTAATTATTTTTTCTAACTCTAAATATAGGACGATATGCAATCGGTACAGTCCACAGACAAACACATATCTGCCTGTTCTTAAATGTCTTATTGATTTGTAATTATTTGCCTCCTGTTCTTATTAAAGTAGGAGCTTCCTGAGAACAGAGACTGTATATTTGTTTGTAGCTCCAGCACTTAGCACAATGCTTTGCACATGGTAGACATTTAATAAATAACTGATTGTTTAATCCTCATGACAACTCAGGGAGCAAAATGCTATAGATTTTTCTGATCTCATTTAGAGATTAAGAAACTGAAGTTTGGGGAAGTCAAATAACTTAGTCATGGTCACATAACTAGTCTCAGAAAAAAATAAGTTAGACATGGTTATATAACCAGTCTCAAAGAAAAGATTTTAACTCTGTTCTTTCCCGATTCCAATGCTGGAATTTTCTGCTATAAAATCTCATTCAATAACTGTTCTAATAATGTGGTTCTGTGTGTGCTTTGCAAGACCTTCTTATGTATACTGTATATTTAAGGCAACTGGACACTAATCCATACATGAATGATTGAATGGCAGCTTCTCATAGATCTTTTGCTTCCAAGTGGACTTAAAGGTATTGCAGTTATGTTCTTTAAATGTGTGTTCAATCCATGGAATAGGGTGGTTGCATGTGGGAGAATATCAGCTAGTTTATAGTATGTAGCTATATATAGTTATAGTCTGTGTTAAAATGTGAAAATTTGATTTTTAGGTATTTTATTTTTATTTTTTGGTTGATTTTGATTTTCTTTTTTGATATTTTGATTGATATTTTGGGCTAGTTCTGAACCAGGTTGAAAGATGGAAAGGGAACATCTCACAACTGTTAAATTATATGATTGTATGTTGGGAACTGCAGCAAGAAGGGAGAATTCAAGCAGAGAAGTCTAAAACTCTTCTTTGTAATTGATGTAGGAGGGAGAACACTCTCCAACAGATTACATTAAGGTGATGTGAGATTTGGACACAATGGTGGTGACTCAATTTCAGAAATGGTCAGAATCTAAGTATCCAGCTAATGTAATCATCCACTGAATAAATAACCCTCCTATGCACTGACTCATATGGCCTTTGTCCCAATAAGGGAAACCCCAAAGCTTCAATAGCAGTAACTTGGAAAGCTTAAGATTCTCCCTCTCCACATTCCTCCCTGAGGCAGTGAACAATTTATATAGGCTATCCATGTGTGGTCACATGCAAAATATATATGTTGTGAAAGAAAACACAAAACAAAACTAAAAAAAATGGAAGAAAAAAGGTGAAAATAGTATGTTTTGATCCACATTCCAACTCTATCAGTTCTGCAAAATAGAATTTTTTTTTATCATAGGTCATTCAGAATTGTCTTGGATCTTTGTATTGTTGAAAAAAGCTGTCACTCACTGTTGATATCCTATATATAATATTGCTATTACTGTATACATTTGACTCTCTTCACTTCACTTTGTATCAGATCATGTAAGTCCAGGATTTTCTGAGAATATCATGTTTATCCTTTCTTATAACACAATATTACAAGAATATACTATATTATAATCATATAACACAAGTTGTTCAACCATTCCCCCAACTGATGCACACCCTCTCAATTGCTTTGTCACTGCAAAAAGAGCTGCTATAAAAGTTTGTGTAAATATGTCCTCTACCTTTTTAAAAATCTCTTTGGGATACAAGCCTAGTTGTGGTATTGATACATCAAAAAGAATGTGTGTGGTTTTATAGATCTTTTGGCATAGTTCTAAATTGCTGTATAGAATGGTTAAATCATTTGCAATTCTACCAATAGTGCATTACTGTCCCTATTTTCCCATGTCCAATATTTCATTATTTATTATTTATTCAATATTCATTATTTTCCTTTTCTGTCATATTAGCCAATCTGATGAGTGAGGTAGTACTTCAGAATTATTTTAATGTGCATTTTTCCAATAGATAATGGTTTAGAGCATTTTTTTCTTTGACTAATAGATAGCTTTGATATCTTTGTCTGAAAATCGCCTGTTAATGTTTGACCACTTATCAATTGGGGAATGATTTGTATTTTTGTAAACTTGACTCAGTTCTGAATATATTTGAGAAATGAGTTCTTTATCAGAAACACTTGCTATAATTCTTTCCCTTGTTTTCTGCTTTCCTTTTAATCTTGGCTGCATTTGTTTGTGCAAAAATGTTTAGATTCAATATGACCAAAATCATCTATTTCACATCTTGTAATACTTTCCATTTCTTGTCTAATAAATTCTTCCTTTATCCATAGATCTGACATGTAAACTATTTTATGTTCATTTAATCTGTTTATGTTATCACTTTTTATACCTAAATCACAGACCCATTTTGGTCTTTACATATGATGTGAAATGCTTGTCTATATCTAGTATCTGTCAAACTGCTTTCCAGTTTTCCCAACTGTGACTTTTTTGTCTCTAAAGCTTGGGTCTTTGGGTTTATCAAACAATAGATTATTAAAGTCATTTTCTACTGTTTTTTGTGTACCTAATCTATTCCACTGATCTACCACTCTATTTCTTACCCAACAACATATTGTTTTGATAATTACTACTTTATAATACATTCTGAAATCTGGTTCAATTAGGCCACTTTCCTTCCTTTTCTTTCCATTAATTTCCCTGGATATTCTAGACTTGTTTCCCAGAAGTTATTTTTTTAGATCTCTAAAATAATTTTGATAGATTGATTGGTAAGGTACCAAATAAATAATTTAATTCAGGTAGACTTGCCATGTATATTACGTTGGTTTCTACCTCTGAAAAAATTGATATTTTTCCAATTGCTTCATCTAATTTTTTGTATGAAAAGTGTTTTATAATTGCATTCAAATAGTTCCTGATTGTGTTTTGGCAGGCAGACTCCAGATGTCTTGTATTGTCTACAGTTACTTTAAATGACATTTCTCTTTTTATTGCTTATGGTTGCATTTTGTTGATAATATATAAAAATGCTGGTGATTGATATGGATTTATTTTATATCCTGTAATTTTGCGAAAGTTGCTAATTATTACATTTAGTTTTCAGTTGATTCTCTAAGTTTACCATCATATAATCTGCAAAGAGTTATAGTTTTGTTACCTCATTGTGTATTCTAATTCTTTTAATACTAGTGATTATGGGTATCCTTGATTCACCCCTCATCTTATTAGAAAAACATCTAGCTTATCCTTATTTCAGATGTTTGCTGGTTATTTTAGACAGATGCTGCTTATGATTTTAAGAAAAGCCCCACATATTCCTCTGCTTTCTAGCATTTTAATATGAATGGATATTGTATTTCTTCAAAAGCTTTTTCTCCATCTATGATTTTTCTCCATATGATTTCTGTTGGTTTTGTTATTGAGATGATCAATTATACTGATACTTTACCTAATATTGAACCCGGCCTACATTCTTATGATAAATCCCCTCTCTCATAGTGTATGATCTTTGTGATGTATTGTTGTAATCTTCTTGCTAGTATTTAACATTTTTGCAGCAATATTTACTAGCAAAATTGGTCTAAAGTTCTTTTTTTCTTTTTTTTTGCACTTATTTAGATATCAAAATCATATTTCCATCATAAGAAAAATTGGGAGCACTCTTTTTGTCTATTTTTTCTAAATAATCTTATCTAATTATAAATTCTATAGTATTGGAGTGATTTGTTCTTTAAATGTTTGGTGGAATCCATGAGAGTCCATCACGTGTAGGAATTTTTTTCTTAGGGAGATCATTGATGGATTGTTCTATTTCTTTTCTTAAGAGAGGGTTACTTACCATCCAATTTCTTGAGAATTTATATATTTATTTAAAAATATTTATTTTACTTAGATTACTAGGTCTATTGGTATGTAATTGGATCAAACACTATTAACAATTACTTTAAATTCATCTTAATTTCTGGTGAACTCATTCCTTTCCCTTTTGATAGCGGTAATTTGGTTTTCTTTCATTTGCCAATGGTTTATCTAGTAATATTGATCATTCCTCTGGAAATTCTCCAAGGATTATTTCTCATATCCTCTCTCCCAGACCATCATGGGTGGTAATAAATTGCTGGCATTGATATGATGGGACAGGGAACCCACAAAGAGAAGTCAGTCAAGTCTTCATACTTTCTCACTAATATTGTTTAGCTCCAATATCCACAGTAACCTCAAACCCATTTTGCTTATATGCTGTTTACTATGTGCCAAGTAAAGTGCTAGAGACTTAACAATTATCTCATTCAGTCCTTACAACACTAGGAGGTAGGTACTGCTATTACCCCCATTTTGCAGATGAGAAAACTGAGGCAAACTGAGGCGAATTGATTTGTAAGCACCTGAGGTTAAATTTGAACTTGGTTCCAGGCCTGGTCCTTTAAGCACTGTATCATCTATTTGCCTCAGCTATGTGATCATCTCTTAGCTCCCTACCAGCATGGATTCTACCACTCCTTCGTGCTTCAGTTATCATTCCCAGTTTTGTTCTTTGGATACCCAGGTTGGCAGATCTGTACCTTTCATTCGGAAGGATCTCTGTTCGACACATCACTTCACTGAGACCAATAGTTCTAGGACCAAGAGATGTCCTGAAGTCTTCAAAAATAATAGTAAATCCTTAACTGAGAAAATACCTTATGAATCATAATCATTTGGATCACAGATTTAGAATGGAAAGGGACCTTAGCAGATATATAATATGACCATCTCATTTTACTGATGAAGAAAATGATGTCCAGAGAGTCACTTTGTGTATGACTGAAGTGAGTAAGTCAAGGATTGGGGTTAGAACTCAGCTCATTGAATTAACCCCATATTTAGAATTAAGTCTAAATGCATGAGAGACAATTAAATACAAAGAAAGAATGAAAAACTCAGGAAGATGGTCTCCCCTGCTGCCTCAGTTTCTTTTTATGCCTGTGCCTACAATAAATGGGAGTTTGGGATATAAAATGAAATGCTCAATTAAACTTGACTAAGAAGAGAATTATTTTAATTCAATTTAACTATTACAATAGTTTTTTTTTTTTTTCAAACATTTTTAGGTCATAAATGTTCTGCAAACTTTGGACCAAGATATAGTAGTGGACTTGATTTATCAGAGTAGCAAATGATCCATAATGAATTTAGAGGTGTGTCGATGTTCTTTGTACATTTGAGTATGTTCATTAGTCATTTATAAAGTCATCGTTTTTTAGGGCCTAAATGGGAGAATCGACCTCACTTTCAATCACATGTTTATAGCATCTACAGAGACAATGACCTAGCGTCTCCATCAGGAAGTGACGTGTCCAGGGTCACACAATAGCATGCATCATATCTTCCAGAAGCCAAGATTAGCCCTCTCCCATTTTTACTAGGCTGCCTCTCCTTCATGGTTATATTGCAACAGATGAATTTTGATATATGTTTTGTCTCTCTGACTCATGTATCGTGACTTTGTTTCAACACTGAATTATTTATTGACTTTGGAGATCTCATTCAAATTCATGTTTTCACTAAAAATTGAGAGGACTTATCCCACAGCCAGGGCAAATGACATCTATGCCATTTCTCTCTTCATATTTCTTTCTTGCACCTAAACTGAACTGTGACAGCTAAAGTGTGAATATGAAACAATTGTTTTTCAAGTAAATAAAAATATACATATTTTTAGAAAAAAGGTGAGGCTGTAGGATTGAAAGTCTCATTCTATGTGTGAATAAAATTTGTCTACTTTCATAAAAACTGAAAATACTTTGAGCTAGTACATTTCATATTGTCTCAGATATTGAACTGAATGTGATATCAAAATCCAAAAGTTGAAGTTTGCATATAAAGAACTTTTTTATGGAGATATACGAGGAATACACAAAATAGACACAAACAAAAATAATGTAACTTTTAACCTCCAATATAAAAATATAATTAAGAAAGAGAAGTTTTATTAGGGCAATTTTTTACTTTATTTTTCCATACAGCAAAGTCAACTATTGCAATAATAATAAAATAAGCATAAAAACAAATTGCAGCCAAGGACAGAATACATAATTCAAAGCGACTACAAGCAAAAGTAATTCTGTGATTACATAATAGTAAAATCAAGCACGTCTGTCCTTTCAGCAGATGAAAGTTGCAGGGTTGCAAATAAGTGCAACATCGTCATCACCTGATCGGTGTGACTGTTGAATAATACCAATTAAAAACTATAGCCGAATATCATGTGATACGTGGCTTTTAAATCACAACGTGCTTAATGACGTTGTTCTGAGTGCTTCTGATTTTGAAAATTAAAACTGTAAAATTTGAGGTTTATTTGTTTTCACCTGCTAAAAGAACAGCTCACTAATAGCAATTAAAAAAAAAAAAAAACAAACAATCACATAACAACGATAGCTACGGTGTGCTGTTTGGTTTGCCTGTTCATGATTTTTAACTTTTTGTGAGAGTCAATACTCATTTTGTAGATTTTTGTCTTGTGAACAATAAACCACTGAAATTGTCAAACTGGTTTGAATAGTATATATTCTTAATATAGTTCTCTTTATTTTTTTTGATAGTTTAAACATGCAGTAGTTTTGAATAATGTAAGGACTATCTGATCCATGATTTCACCTTAATGGTTGAAATAAGTACCTGCTATTTTTGGCAATGATCTTCAGGCATATTTTGGACCAGAGGAACTGTTGTCAGTCATGAGATCTTGGAAGGATGGCATATCTTTCCAGCTGAAAAAATCCTGGCAAACTACAAGCTGTCCACAAAAAGCAAAGCCATTTTTTGGGAGGGGTTTGGAGTGCTAACTCTGCCATTTTTGCAAGCAATTTTTCTCAGCCTGTCATATTTTTTTTTATTAGCCTTAACAAAACTCCTTGTAATTATAGACGTTTTTATTCAAAATAAGATCTCACTATTATACAGGTTTCTCTCTTTTTTTTTTTTTTTTGACTATATACAGAAGTGCAAAAAGTCAACCTTCTTTCCTCAACGTTCCAACATGCTAAACTGCAGCATAATCAACCCTCAAGAGTTTGCACACACTAAAATTCTTGTTACGTAAACTTTGAGTATTTGGATTATCAACAAAAAGTCCCTTGATCTATCGATTATGCAGCTTAATTATAACAAGGCCTGATATTCAGGGATTTCAAAAAATATTTAAACAATATTTTAACATTTGAATTGGATACAGTAGAAAATAAATTTTATTCTAATATCTAGGATCTAGATTTTCTTATAATAACTAATTACAAACAAAATAAATCATCAAAATATTATTCAATTGTCTGCCAGGATTGTTGCCATAGCAACAACTTAACTTCTTACTTAGCAATGATTATATAATTATAAGATATCCATATAAAAGATCTTTGTTCTTTTAATGAAAACTAGACAAGAACTAACAATGACTGACATTCTTACACTGTAATATTAAATCCGTAAAATATAAATCATTTAGTTAACAATAATACGAATCCTTATATGACACTACATGTAATTCAAAACTGAGTATGTTATGAAAGAAAAAAAAACTAATTTTTTTGTATTTTGAAAAATTCATCAGTAAAATCTAATAAAACAAAATTTTATAAACTGAAATGATATTCAATTGTTAATAGAAAATGAAAACAATTTTAATAAATGTAGGAAATTAAAATCTACCTTTTAACAAGGAAAAATAAGTAATATTCTATAATGAAACTAACTACAATAACATGTGAAGTCACCTATACTTTCTTAACACGATTGAAATTACATTGGTATGGGGTCCAACCCGTAATGTAATAATCTAAGGCTTTAATAGATGTACAGTACAATCAGTAAAATCAACACATCATTCTTATACTAGAAAGCATTTCTCTCGAGCATAAAAACTTGCCGTAAACGTGGAAGTATGGAAGGTTCTATAACGGAACCTCCTCCTCTTCCATTCCACACCACACTACTAGTGACCTGGCCCCCACTTCAGCAATGGTCAGAATTGCTGAACAGGCAAAAAAAATTATACATATACATATATATATCTGTACATATACATATATATGTATATCCTCTACTAGCTGCAACATCCAAACCACAAAAAAAAAAAAAAAAGAAAGAAAGAAAAAAAAAAAGGAATTCCTTTGGATGAATCTATTTTTAAAAACTGAATGCACATCTATCTATATATATTTTTTAATTTTGTAAAAGGCTTTCTAAGGCTATAAGCAGTTAATCAAAACAAAACAGAAAAAAAGGAAAAAAAAATCACATATAAAATTCACCCAAGTACTTAACCCGCCCAAATACTACTTAATTAAACCTTTACCATATTCATATTTTGGTTTAACATGCATCCAATGACAGTGCTTCTGCCTTCCTTTGTTTAGAGTCACCATTTTGAATGTGACTGTAATGAAGAATAGAAACAAAGTGAAACTATTTTTGCAAAGCATTTATAGTCTTTTGACTTTTGACAGGCTATAAATAGAAGCAAAACAAGTTCCTCAAACATTGTTTTCTTGTTATCGTGTCTCAGAAATGGCATTTCCCTTTTTTTTTCTTTTTGAGTATAATGTTATACAGTATAATATGCATAAATATTACACTACAATGCATTAAAATAATTATATATATAATCTATATATATCTATCTCTTTCTATATCTCCAGTATGTGTGAATTTTCTGTGTTTATTTGAGAATTTGTCTTGTGCTGCCTATGGTTACTGTAAGGTTAAATGGGCCATTTCTGAGACAGCTTTGGTTTCGAAAAAAGAATGGTGCCCTTTGACTGATCGGTATTAGCGAGTAAGCAACGAAACGTGGCTCTGAAAATAATAACACTGAAGAAATAATACTCTACTTTGATGTACAGTCTATGGCACTTCATGAGTATCTTCAACAACATGGTTCTTAAAGCCATGATGTGCTTTAAAATATACACAGCTATGGTTTTGCTTGGCACATTCATCTCTGTCAGATCCCTCCCTCACCACCTCTTACAATCTATAACATTAAAAATATTACTCTTCAACAAAAATGACTGTGCATGCACACTTTTGTCTATAATGGCAATTTTAAATACAAGGTGCACCTTTGTTATTTGTAAACCTTGAAAGAAATAAACTTATTTTTTTTAAAAAAAATTATATCTTGGTCTACAGACGTACCAATACATGAGAGAATCATGGTTACACCATAGTCTGTCTTTTCAAGATGGCATGAGTATGTAGGAAATTAACTAGGTGGATGCATACCAAAATCCATATGCATCTCTCTGTGCTAGAAAAGAGAGACAAGGTTGTTCTTTTAGACAGGAAGATCACCTCAGCACAAATATCAATTCAATATACAAAATATCTAGGCAACAGTGTGCAGTGGGTTTCCATGTTGTCTTTTCGTCTCGATAACATGCAATAGGTGGATGCTTTACGGCTGAGGGTTTGGCTGGGTGTGTTGCTTGACGGTATATACATTATGGCTAGCGACCTTGTCCTTTATTCTAAACAAGCACACTGTCCTCTTCTCTTTAAGATGATCTAGAGGAAAGTGGGGTGGGGTGAGAAAAAGAATCGGGATGAGTGAGAAATCGCGGCGAACCCACAGTATCCCCCCAATTTCTTTCCCTAGTGTTGTTCAAAGATTTCATCTGAAAGGATGGACGATTTGTTGGAAAAGACATTTGTTATTCCTGAGTGAGCCTAACATAGCCGCAGTGTTGGAATAGTAAATGGAGAAACCGAGGAAAATGGAATTGGGCTTTTCTTAACAAAGGAAAATGGGCATGGTGCTGGATGGCTTTGTGATCCATGCTCCCAAACCATCCAAGAGGAAGGGAGCAAGACCCCTTATGGTTAGATAAAGCACACGTGTGTGTGTGTGTGTGTGTGTGTGTGTGTGTGTGTGTGTGTGTGTGTAATAATGTTGATATTAAAGGCCCAGTCTATACAGAGTTGTGTTTTAGGAAAAATGGCTGGATTCCCTGCATTTAGTAATTCATGGAATAATGTATTGTTTCAACAGGAAATCATTTTTATTAATCAGTTACTCAATAAGTACAATATAATGGACTTTGGTATGGAAAAACACTTTTTCATCAGTATAAATAATTTAAAGTTTCTATCTAAAGCTCAGAAAATCTTGGAGAAGTTGGTATCTTCAACGCTTATACCAATATCCATCAATTAATTAGTAGACTGTGCTTTTTCCTGGGGTCCATTCATTTACTCATAAAATGCATGACTTAATCAGTTACCATTAAACACAATTCAGTGGAAGAGCAGAGATAATAGTTTATCATGCGTTCCCTGGTCCTTCAGAATGGCAAGAGTTCTTGGAGATAATCTAGTCAAGATACAGCCTTTTATAGATGAGGAAATGAACTTGAAGTCAGATAATGATGGAAAGGCTGCCTCATTGTGTCAGGACATATTTATGAGGCTGTGGTAATTTTTCAAGGAAATGGATGGATCTAGCCAATATGGTGCTATTGGGAAGGGAAAAACACTGAGCTCAGAATCAGGGTCTTGAGTTCAAGTGTCTGTTCTGCCACTGGATGACCTTGCCATTCATTTCCTCATCTCTAAAATGATTGTGTCTAAGAACCCTTTTAGCCCTAGAAGTTCAGTGACTCGTGTAATTTGAGTCACAGTAAAAACTGATATACTAACTTTATCACTGTTCTTATTGATTAGCATTTTTATGTAGGTTTTCTCATTTGATCTTCATCACAATCCTATGAAGTAGGTGTTTTTATTATCACTGCCCTTTTACATTTGAGCAAACTGAGGCAAACAGAGATGAAGTGACTTGCCCGGTCACCCAGCAAGTTTCTGAGGTGGAATTCACATTTAAGTCTTCCTAATTCCAGGCCCAGTACTCTGTCTATCATGCAACTCAGTTCAGCTCCCAAAAATAACTTCCTAATGAGAAGTATAATCATTTTGGAACTATCACTTTTTTGAAAACTGTGATAACTATAATCAGTTGTTTGCTATTTTCATAAAATAAATTATTCTTGAGAAAAAGAAGTAAATAGTCTTTTAGTTTTCTAATTCTTTTCTCACAAATGGACTTCAATGTTTAGTATTAAAATTTAATACTGATAGCTAGCTACCTGCATCTATAGCCACAATTATACACATCATATATGTAAAAGAATAGGATTAAATTTTTAATGCACTATAACTTATCAATCAGGATAAGTATCGCCCCTTCAAAATAGTCACCCTGGGAGTCTAGACGCTTATTCCAACATTGTAATTACCACTAGAACCAATATTTAACCAAATAAGAAGTTTAGTCCCATTAATGAATTCATCTGAAGTGGTCAGACCACTCCTGTTTACTCACCTGATTCAATAGATTTTCTTCCTGACTTCCTTCAAGAAAGGTTCAAATGTCACCTTCTTTACCTCATCTGTCTTAAAACTACTGCCTTCCCTCCCATTCACCTTCCTCATTGAATTCTGAGTTTCTTAAGAATGGGGACCATTTTTGTCTTTTTCCCCTTAAAAAAAAATTGCATCCCTAGTGCTTAGTGCACATAGTAGGTACTTAACAAAAGTTTGTTGAGTTGCATCACTTATCCCTCATTCCAAAAGTTAGCCTTCTGAGTCCAAAGACTTTACTGCTACTGTTAAAAACTAGCAAAAATGGTCTAAGAGGCTTTTCTGAACACTAGGTTCAAAGGTGAGATCTAAAAAGTGGTTCACCAAGGTTGCTTCCACATTGTTCAAATCAAGTTTTAGCTTCCTGACATGATTAATTCAAAGAGACAAGACTCAATTGGTTGTGAGCATGTTTGCTTAAAGAAATGGTCACTTGTCCTTGTTCCCCTCTGACATTATCTCATATCTTATATCTACTCTGTTATTTACATGTGGTTTCCCCTATTAGAAAGTGAATTATTTGAGGGCAGAGACTCTCTTTGCCTTTCTTTGTATTCCAAGCACTTAAGCACAGTGTCTGGAACAGCTTAACCACTTAATAAATACTTTGGGATTAATAGATGAATATACCTATAGTCTTTAAATACAGGGTAGGTAGATATGGGGGGGCATAAATTATATATAATACATATTTTCCCATTATCTTTCAGTGATCTAAAATATAATTCCAAGATAATAATTCTAAATAACAAATTAGAGCTCAATATTTCTAAATTTTACCTCTAAATTAGAATTAGGATTCATTTTTTCCCCTCCCTTCTTATAGTAATTTCATGACATAAAGGAAAAAAAAAACCCAAATTTATTTCATCTTGGTATATGACTTGCTTTAACTTATTTTTTCTTTCTATTATGATTTTTTATGACTTATATAAGTTTTGGATGTAATCAGCATTAAATATCTGAAATATCTACGGCACAAAACATAAGGATACTGAAAGAGTGAATGGATTTTTCCCCTTTCCAGAACATATCTAATGTCTATTAATAGCAGTATTGTATGCTTATGTAATCTTAAAAAAATTACAAGAAGTATACAACTATATATAGTGGATGAGAACTTACTGTTTGGTGATGAAATTTCTACATCTGGGTAACATACTTGTGGCTAGTCAGATGTTCGGCAGATATTATGGGTATCTAGCAAATAAAAAATTTTTTTTAATGAATGGCCCATGCAAGACAGCCAACAACCAAGCGAGATAACTATCTCATCATTATTAAATTCTAAGAAAAGTGAAGTTCAGCTGTGAGGTGATAGTTCTTAATCAATAGAACAATAAGTTAATGTCAACTTGAATGCCAAAGTAGCAACTTCATTTTTTTCTTGATTTAACAAATCATTGTTAAGTACTACTCCACAAATGTAGGTAAGTGTTACCAGTTGTTTAGGAAGTAAAAGAAGTTAAAATTACAAAGTTCATGCAGTGCAGTCCCTTTTTGTTGGCCTACACACATCTGAGATTTCCTTGGCTTGGAAAATGATGAGGAGTAAGAATGTTTTGCTTAAATTGTGCGTCCAATTTCAGACCTCCGCTTTCCTTTCAACCTGTCCGCAAAGGTTTCCAAAAGGAACCCCCAAATGCAGCCACCAGTGGTTAATTACGTGAAAAGTGTGGCCACTCAAGGGTTCAGACAATTTGCAAATGGAACTTTCTAAAAATCTACTTGGATATCTCAACTGCATGTTTTATTCTATTTCAACTAGAACGATAGTAACATCTTAAAAAACAGATGTGAAAATAGCAAGCTTCCACAATTCAAAAGGATTCTGAACTTTCAATTTGCAGTTTTATCTTGCTCTAAAGCAAAAAACTAGAGGAGCTAAGCTGTATAAGGAAGCATAACCTGATGGGAATAGTTCTGGATGACTTTTGGAACTTTCTGGCTCTCCAATTACCTGATCATGACAAGTCACTTCATCTCCCCTAACCTAAATTTCCTCATCAGTAAAAATGGAGAAAACCATACGTGGCCTACAGATTTCCTAGGTAGGATAAAAAGGACACAGTATACGTGAAAGCATTTTTCCAACACTCTCTGCAAAGGCAAGGGTGGCCATTAAGTGCTGCTCTCTATTCTGCTGGGGCAACTGATTGGATTTCTCCTCGAATGCGCATCCTTCAAATGACATCTTGACACAATAGTACAGCATTGTCAAATAGCACTGAAATGGGCTCCAAACAAAATGAAGCTTCTCATACCATTTTTCCTGCTCTTGCAGGACAGGATGTTGTACCCAACAGTGTAGAAGCATCAAGAATGAGACTGCAGAAACATACCAGGGACCTTCAATACCCATCAATACCGATGAAGGACCAGAGAGAACTTTCTCCATGCATGCAGGTTACATTTGGTGGCAATGGCCATCCCCCAGCATTGCTAATGTACTGTCGCCATATACATTGCTATGTATATGTAGATATAATATATATGGTCATATATATGTATATCTAACTTTTCATTTTTTGGTCACGATATTTTTGCCATGTTATGAGGAGCCCGAGAAAGTTATGCGTGAAATGGTCATAGCAAAATGCAAAAAAATTCAGTGTCCCTTGAGGCCAGATGGCAAAGGGATTGTGGAAATTTGTTTCGCCTGGATTCTGCTTACACCAGCAATTCTGCAGTCATACGTGGCACATGGGGGAAAGACATTTCGATTCACTGATCGTTACTGTAAACAAGCTTCTTTGGATGCATTTAGAAATGGCTTCTATAGATTATTCCTGAAATGCCACATATGCCCAGCTAGCGTTCTTGTAAATGAGTCTAATGGGTTAGCGGAATTGGAAATGAGGGGGAGCTATTGTGACGAGATTTAATTAGAAAAGGAAAAGGAAATGTTTCTTTGCTAAGAATCTTTAAAGCTTGTCTATCAGAACTTGAAAAAAAAATCAAAATGACTTTGTTGTTATCTTAGCATTATTTATGTCAAGAATAGATAGCTGAGAAATTTGGAATTTGAGGCAGGTTCCACAAATTATGTCTGGATCCCGGGCCAAAAGTACACTTTCACTTGAGGTTGAGGGGAAGATGAGGCTGCGTGGTAGGGAAAAGAATTGACCTGAGCTCATTAGGTAGCTTCCTCAATTAATGAATTATTCATGCTAACTAGAAAAAGAACACTACTGTTTTTATACAGAAAGTTTAGTCAGCACTTAGGGCTTTTGTCAGAGGATGTTGAATTTACTATCATCCCGGCCTAGTTACAGTTTAAAAGTACACTGAACTGAAAAATCCAATAGGTGAAATTTCTTACCAATAATTCAATATTTCTTTTGACCCTCAAATGGTCTTCCCTTGAAATTCAAGAGGTCTATAATGGCCTCTGGCTAGAAATCTTGTTGAAATTACACTTTTCCTCTGGAACTTTGCTTTCATAATGAGCAACCAAGAAGGCACTTTTTGTAACGTCAAAGCTCACAAATGTAAGCAATTAGTGACTTTGTTTCATCCCGTATATTCTGTTCTTTCTTAGCGGTTCCATCATGAAACCCCAGTTCTGGACAGAGGAACTTTTTCAAAGAGCCGGTCATATTTCTCATCCCATTATTCCCTAAATCTGCATGATTAACAGTGGATGAGAAACCAATCACTATACTTATCAGGACCTAAGATTCTATTGCACATTAAGGACTATTTAAGATAGGATTCTTCCCCTGAATCCCTAAAGATTCCACAAATCTCTTAAAGAGATGCTTAAGAAAACTTGATCACTTCTGTTGAACAAGCTAACTTTCAATGGGATCTGTTGAGCTGCGGGTGGGGGGGGGAGGGCAATTAAAGAACTCAGTTTACAAGTGTGGTCATTTGTGGCATAAAGAATTGAGTCTGATATTATTGATCTCTTTCCCCACTCTTTTTATGAAGAAGAGTGTGGGTGTAAGCTGAAAAATCCCCTGTACCAGATGGATTTCTTCTCATGGGTACTTTGAAGGATCCCTTCAAATCCCTACATATGGTGCTAGGAATCTCTGCATGAAATGCTAAGACCAAGTCAGAAATGCTAGTGTAAATCCAATTTAATTTAGGAATGTTGCTGCAACACCCTTGGAGCACTGAGCCAAGGCACAAAAGCATTCTGCCACTCATCTTAGAGAGAAGGTATAGGCCAACAAGAGGAATAGTTGAAACCCCCATGCTTATTAAAAGCACCACCCACAGCCCTCACGGACATATGGTTCCCACTGATCTCAATGGGAACGCCACATTGCGTAAGGGCTGTTGGACTGAGCCCCATTAGAGTTGTATTTTGTTTTTGTTTTTTTTTTTTGTTTTTTTTTTTTTTTTTTTTTTTAAGAAACAAAGCTGTAAATTAGCAAACCTGGTTGGCTGTGGCTGTTGCAGCGAAGGGAACACTTGTGGCGGATGTTGTTGCAGCGGACACAGTGGCTGGCGTAGCACCGTGCACCATGGGAACTTTCGGAGGGAAAATCATATAAGCAAACATACAGAAGAGTGAAGCAGCATGGAAACCATGGTAACATGGGGAAGACCATCGGGCAGGGCATTTACCACAGCGGTTAAGCCACGTGACGAGGCATCATCACCAGCAAATGACATGCAATCACAGTGCAAAGCAGGACAACATTCCGGGGAGGAGAATGACAGGAGGAAAGGGAAAGGGAGAGGGGAAAATGAAAGAGAAAAAAAGGGGAAAAAAAAGCTTGTTACCATCAAATCAGGAAAACAACACAAACAGCTTATTTGGCTAAGTCAACTTAAGAAACTTAAAATGAGCTCACATTTAGACATTCAAAATCTCAGTGAAAACATAGGTGTTTACTATAGCATGTAGACTCCATTTGAATAAAAGTCTATTACCATATTAACTACTATAATGATAACACAATATATTACTTTTATGAGATAGATTTTCTATAATACCCACAGTCCGATCAAAATCCACTAAAAAGATGACCAGAAAAAAAACCCACTACTGTTTGTAAGGGAAAATAGCAATTGTTGGATTTAGTTGATCCGTGTCAATTAAAGACGAACTGTATTTAATTGACAGGTGGTTGTCAGGTCAGGGGGAACCGATTTGCCCAGGAGCCACACGGATTAAACTAACAGTGGATTTTGAGGGGCGGTGGGGTGTACCACCAGTTGAAGATAAGAAATGAAGCTGGCACCTACCAACACTTGTAGCGGGTGTCATGCACAAGATTGAGCCTGCCCATCATGCATTGCAACAGGAAGGTGGATTTGAAAAGGGAAAAGAATTAAAACAACCCATCACACGTGTAATTAGGAAATTCATTTGAACAAAGAAGAAACAAAAATGTTATTATGGGAACAGTGGCATGTAACTGTCAGCACAATCCAATCATACAATGGCCCAGTGAGTGAGTGCCCTGGTCCCAAGGGAAGATTAAAAGCCAACATCAGAAGGGGCTGTTCCAATTTGCTTTTTCTTTACTGCTGTCTAGTATCAGTTCATCACTAAACATTATGAGGGTGGGGGAACCCAAACATTTCTAGGCTACTGTCCAAAGAACGGTATTATAAAGGCTTACTTTCCTGAATCTGGGCATAGAGTAATCATATGTTAACTCTTCCTTTGGGTTGTACTTATACTAAATTATTCAAGATGTCATCTTCTCACAAAACATTCAAGAGTACCATAGACGGAATTGACTTAATCGCATAATGATATTAACCAAGCAGAAGTAAGGGGAGTCCAATAAGCTTACTTCCGAGTCCTTGGTCCTTAGGGCCTTGCATGATAGAGGCACATCACCTGGGGATGGGGCTGTGCAGGGAGTGGGGTTAGTTGGTGGTGGTGGTGGTGGAGGTGAATGCAGTCATTTTCTATACTTGTGAACTAAGATATGAAGACATCATGCAATATAAACTGAGCAAAAAGTCAGAAACACAAGTCTGGATTTCCTTGGTGGTCAAATTTAAAGATAGGATGATAAAAAAGTTTAGTTTCACGTAGATCCAACCTCCTTTACTAGGACTTACATCCCCAGGAGAGCAGTGACACATCCAAAGCAGCGTTAGGTCCAGAAGACTCGGATGATCACCTGAGTTACCCATATCAAGGTGGACATTTTGCTGAGTTTATGATACTTTAAAAAGTGACTGGACTTCAATGCAAGCCTCATGATGCATGCTTTGGGGAAAACAGGTGAGGTTAAGCAGTGAGCAGATAAGGCCTGGCCATTATTACTCACAAATCCTTCCACCAGCATATGTCAAAAGAAATAGGATGAATACCAAGCAGTCCTCTTTTTTTTTTTTTCCCCTTGACACATGAGTAATGAAAATCTAATTCACTTTTAAAAAACCCTCCAGGAAACATTTTCCCATATGAAGAATGCTTTTTGTTAAGACAGAGACCTTTTGAAGCAGCTGGACATAAAAAGATCGAATGGTGTTATTTTTTGACCCTGAAACTTGGCATCTTCTATCTTAAATATGATCTGATCGTGGCACCTGGGGTCAATTTTCCTTCAAAAAGCATTTGCTAATGGAGCCTTTCCAGAGGCAGTCCTTCAGAACTGCATAATAAATAGTCATATCAAATGAATGAATCTACAGTGAAAAGAACAGCTATTGGACTGTAGTCCTAGTGAAGAGAGAACAATCAAAGAAAGCTTGTACTGACACGCTAACTGGTGTTGTGTGATGGTTTGGGAATCGGAAAGCATTTTCCCCATAGAAATGGTGTTATACAAGGTGGTTATATTCTTAGACAAGCTCACAAATGAATGCTTAATTCATATTGCACCTGAATTAGAATAGCAGTAATAATGGAAATGTCATTATTATTTATCACTGTTATGGCCATCATCTCACTAGTAAACTGCCTTTTGGTTACAAAACAATTTTCTCCTGTGATATGGCCCAGTAAATTAGTCTGTGCAAAGATTATTAACCTCATTTTATAAAGATATAAACTAGGATTGAGGAAGAGCCAAAGTAGCTCGCTCAAGGTCACACACCTTGCAAGTGATGTGGCCATCTAGGGACCAGACTCTTTGCCTCCAAGTCTGCCATTTGCCATGTTGTTTTGGGTGAGATGCAGCATTGCAAATACGTTAGAGAACATCGGGATTCAAAATGGCAAGTGGAGAAAAGTATTAGATTTGTAATCTGAAGCCCTACGTTCAAATTTCAGCCTTGTTATTTACTCTCTTTATAACTACAGATAAGGAAATTAATCTTTCTGGACTTCCATTTCCACATCCAGAAAAAAGGAGTGATTTGGAGTATACATCATCCCTAAAGGTCCTTCCAGCTTAAAATCGATCATCAACTAAAAGTAGAAATCTATGAATCATCAGGTATGGCAAGGCTTTTATGAGAAAATGCATTCTGAGTTCCAGGAATATACACCATTTCTCCCTGCTTCCCTTACCCCATCTGCTCTTTTCCATTCAGTGATATGGGTACATTGTCAAGCAGACTACATCCACTAAGGGAGTAAGCCAGTGGGAAAAAAATGGAGGTGAGTACAGGACTTTCACATTGCAGTCTATAAAATGGGCCAATTGGATCTAAGGAAAACCAGAACTGCCGATAGGATATCAAGGGGAAGATTTTCCAAAGTAGAATAAGATGACCCTGCAGATAGTAAGTTAGGGTGTCTGGGGGATTCTGCCTCATTATTCTGGGTGGCAGTACTTCAGAGACACTGTCCTTTCAAAAGAAAATAGATACAGAAGTGATTTATACTGGTAATAATGTGAAAGCTAATGCAAGACAAAACCACAAGCAAAATTTAAGGCTGTAGGGCAGGGAGCGGGAAGTCATTAGTTCTTCTAATTATTTTGATGAAGGGGGGAAGAAAATGTACACACAAAGTATTTACTGGTAAAAAGCAGTTTGGAGATGGTGGAGTATTAGATGTCTCTAATTATTCTGTCTATTTCCATATTATAACTCACCTAGTGTATGTCATTCGACACGTAATTAGAGCTGCGTGCTAAAAACCAGTTAACTTTGCAATGCGGTTCTAAAATGGAATTGTAAAGCTCTTCATTTTGAATTTTAGTCTGTTATAACCAGTATGAAGATAACAATGCATGCAAACACTTTGGGAAGGGATCAGTCACAGATGAACATAAGGCAGCAAGGAGAATACTTGCTAGGGGCAATAATTCACTACCAGGAAAACCTAATAGCATAGGATCCAGTCACCAAGAAAACAATCCCTCATGAAAGACCTTTCATATTGCTCTTTATTTTCAATGGATTGGTTTGTTAACAAGAAGGGATACAGAGCACATTGCCTGCTTAACCTCTTTCATTCCCTAGCCTAAGGCAAAACTGCCCTTCCAAGTATATTGTCCCTTCACTTAAAAAGTCAATTGGGAATTGATGAGAGAAAGTTTGTTTTAAAACCAAATTTTTTTGTTCTGATGAAAGGATAGAGACAGGATGTGTCATTTGACAAATTCCCAAGTAAAGAAACTCCCTGTACCAATGGCCCCTTCTCTGCCATTTAGTCTAGTCTATGCTAACAGTGCCCCAGAGATTCATTATACTAAAGTTTTTTTCCTCTGATTTTCTAAACTGTTTCTTAATTGTGCATGAGCAAGGAAAGGGAAAAATAATTTGTAGGAAGGTACTTTTCAAATTGGAGGCATGCATATTATTTTTTTTTTCATTTAAGGACAGCTTGATACCACAGTGGATAGAGCAACTGTCCCAGGTTCAAATCCAGCTTCAGACATTTACTGGGCAAGACATTTCACTTTGTTTGCCTCAGTTTCCTTATTTATAAAATGGGGTTAATAATAGCACCTTCCTCCCAAGACTGTTGGAAGGATCACAGGAGCAGATGATAAAACACAGAGCAGAATATCTGGCACAAAGTGAGAGCCATACAAATCTCAGCTATTTTTGTCACTTTAGAGATATAAAGATGTATGTGTATATGTGTGTATACATGTTTGATACACACAAGTTATCCCCAAACTCTTAGAGCAGTTATAAACTTTAAAAGCTTAAAACTGCCCTAAGATTTTTGGTACACATACATTTCTAATGAAAGGGGGAAAAAATTGGAAGAAGGAGAAAAAATTGTTTCAGATGGAAATGGGCCAACAATCTGATTTCACAGGTGAAATACTGATTATAGTTGCTCTATATCTCAAAATCAAATATTTTTTATGTGCTAATGAAACTGAAAAAAGAATCATCATTCATCGGCCAATATTCTAGTGAGGAGATTCTCAGACCTAAGCAAGGCTAAGGTTCCAGCCAAAGGTTGCATCCTCATAAGGCCAAGATTCACAGCCTTCTGAACTTGGGAGGAACACCTAGAACACAACTGTATCCCACTGCCCTAGTCTAGGAGTTTATAAGGCCATACAATTAGATGATAAAGATCTAAGTGGGATGAATGGGAGTACAAATGGGGCAATTTGGATTTAACTAGGTTTCCCAGGACCCTTCTTACACTATAAAGATAGGTAGACATGACAGTAAACGAAGCTTTTATCATAATAAAGTTTTAAATGTACTCAAATTTTGAATCTTTTACTGATCTGGGGTTCAGGCTACAATACTTTCCTAACCAGTTTCAGAATCAGAAAATTTTAATTGTATTAGTGAATTGAAATAAATCATTTAAACACTATTAATTTCTTTATACCCATCCTCCCCTATTTAAGCCAATAGCCTGGAGGACATGAATTAGAATTCTCATTCTCATTAGAATAGAATTGACAAATATGTCAATTAACATCAGTAGTTACATATATACATATATATATCTGTATATATATATGTATATAAATTGGACTCATGATTTCTTTGGTATAGAAAGTTTTCAATGAGGACGCTTTCTCCATCAATGCAAACTGGTGCTTATTCTACATGGAGTGTTGTTTGGGGCACTGAGAAGGCAGGTGATTTTTACCAGGGTCACATGGCCAATAATCTTATGCCCAGACTTTTCATACTTTTAGGATACATCATTTAACTATTATGTCTTTTTTCTAGCTATAATAAATCCATTTTCATTTTAGGGATAAACCAGAATCACAAATGATATTGTTACTAACTAAATTAATAAATATATTTCTGGAAAAAAATTTTGGTGGAAGGAAAATAAATTCATCTTCAAATATGCCCTTATAATTCCAGCTAGTTTAATGGGGGAAAAATGAAACAATTTTTGAGTTTTCATCTTTGAAGGAAAATAATCTTGACAGAGTTTTTATCTGTGGTTAAGTTTGAATTTAACTGAGATCCTGGCTTTATATATTCATGGGGGCAAATAGGGGAAAAGAGTAAAAACCCTCTGTTTGGGGAAGAATAGTAGCATTTGTTTAAAGAAATACAGTAATTGGATCAGTGGACAATCTCTTTGCCAATCTATGGAATAGCTATGCCTGCTCTTCAGTTTTTCTATATCTACCTTACAAGGGAGATAAACAGAAAAAAAAATCAATCCACTAACAAGGGGCCACTTCATATATTCCTAATGAATAATTATGAAATTGGTCAGCATCTTAGAGTGAAAAATATAAAATTAAATAGCTATTTGGACAGTGAACAGTGAGGAAAAGGAGATGGGAGCTTAATTAAAACTTTCAGTTTAAAGAAGATCCTAAATTTCATTTCATATAGTCCATAACACACTAAGGAAAATACTAAATCCCAAAGAAATCATCTCATGGGAAGTCAACATGAAGCACAAAGTTATTATTCTCTTACTTCACAATCTTGATAAAACAGGACGTTCACATTTGGTATTATCTAGTTCTGAAAATGTGGTTGTGAAGGTGGATTGTTTGGTTCATTACAGTAACCAGCTAAGCTACAGAAAGGTCATGACAACTCTCTGTAGACAAAGCCCCAACTCCTTACCTGGTGGGAGAAAGGCTGTATGCTGTTGTAACTGCATGTTGGCAAGAGCCTGCTGGTATTGGAAAATACCAGTGTTAAAGACCGCCGTGGCACCATTGGTTTTTTCAAGAGCAGGCCTCTTTGGTAATGGGGGAAGAACAGCTTGAGGGATTCCCTGTGTGGTGAATGAGTATAAAAAACAAAGACCAGTAAAAAAAAGAAAAGAAAAAAGAAAAAAATCAGTAGAAGGCTCAAATAGTTAAGGAGCACCATCTTTTTCCATGAGCAAGCAAGCAGCAGAGCAGACTTAACTAACCAAAAAAATAAAATAAAATAAAAAAGCAAGATAAAAGCTTTAAAGGAAGCATTACTTTAGTCTAAGAAAAAAAAAACACACTAGTTAAAGAAAACATGTTGGAGCCATATGTTATTATGAACTAAAGTGCTTCAAGTTACACAATGCTTCAGGCTTACAGTAGGAAGCCATTATTTTGGAAAAACGACGAGCTGGGCTGCTAGCTCCATGAGCATCAACAAATCCAAGCAGGTTAATCATCATCTTACTGATAGAGTGACTGCGACAGGGAAGCTCCATATTACACTGCTCCCACCTGCCCCGGCCCACCCCCCAATCTAACTAGACATGCAATCTGTACCAGGGGCATGCAGGTACCTTACCCCTGAGCTACTAACGTTAAAACTAAGTAAGAACCTTCCTAAAGCCATGCCAACCAAACCAATCCATCCATAGTCAGTAATAAATAGAACTGTAATGTCCTCTACGTGTTTTTATCAAAACATCTTACAATGCAGTTAAACTGAATGTGGGCCAATGAACTTTAAGAATCTTTGTTTGGTTGGTGGACATACATAGATTTACTTTGTAGCTTTCCCCACTAATCATATCAGGAAACCACACTCAGTTTTCCATTGTATCTTAAAACTTTTACAACAGAAAAAAAGGAATATTTATTTTTAAATAATTATAAAAAACTCATATCTACAATAAAGCTACATGCCAAGCTAAAAGGTGAAAGGTCATAGTACCAGGTCAAAGGTTGCCTCGAGGGGTCGCTTCAGTGATTTGACAGCCGACTGAGTCTTAATTAGCAGGCAGCGAGCACATGATGGCAATGGGCCAGTGGGGTTCAAGCGCATTAACATAAACAGCAAGCAGAGGTGCATCATGGGGGCAGCAGTGCATTTTTGGGTAGGTGAGAAAAAAACAAATAAAAAAACAAATCATCGGAATGCCATATACAACGAATAACAAGACTAAGCATGCACAATAAAGGCACTACTAAGTTGTTATTGTGAGGATACAACCTCTATGTAGTTAATTACAAACAAGATATTCTAACAGAAAAAAAGAGTGAAAGAAGAGATAGGAAGAGAGTCTAACTTCTGCATTTTTCTCTCAAGTATCCATCAAGAAACACACAAAAAAGAACTCTCATATCTTACTGGGCTATGAATATCACACAATAATATTTAACACAAACATTTTAATAATCAAATTAGATATTTATATAAAAAAGACAACATTAACAACAGCTAAACAAAGAACAGAGAATGAACCTATAAAAATCAGCTATTAGATCACATTATAATGTACCTTAAGAATACATTTTCTTTTCATGGTTAACCTGAAAGTTTCTTCAGAAGTACTGTGATCCTTCTACTCTAGAAAATGATAGATTTATGCTTCTCCAGGTAGCAGTTATTCTTAAGTCATAATATTATTCAAGGCATTCAAAATAGTTAATTTTTTAAAACATCCTACTTAAAGTTAGAGACAATTTGCTTGATGCTGTTTTCCTAAAGTGTTCCAGACTGCATTATTGTTACAAAGCAGGGTAAAGGAAGGAAGAATCTCTGGTGTGTACAAAGCACATACACCAAGGGAAAAAGAATGACCAATTAGAATGAGTGCAGGAATGATGGCAATATGGTTAAATTTTGAAATAAACATGCTGCTTCTTACACTTCACAACTTTCAGGAATAGAGCTGTAACTAGGAAGGTTTATGCCTAGACGATACCAAGAGCCATGGTCAATGGGATGTGCATTTATCTTCAGTGAAAATGGCAGGGTAGGATTAGGAAAAAATTCACTTCAAGCCAATCCTTTGAAATCTTTCTCTTTTGTCTAATTATTCTTGCTCATTAGGGGGTAAATTCTATTGCATATATATCTTCCTGAAGCACAGCAAATGATGCCTAAGACCTCAAAATTTAGCCTGTTAGGGCAAAACCCTGATTGTTCCATCTTAGTTACAGCTCCCAGAATAGAAGAGTGAGTTAGATAAAGGGTTTTTTTTTTTTTACATTTTAATTTTTAAAATCAATCTGAAACTGTTTTAAGTTCTCTGAAAACATTGGGATACATCTGAACAACTTCATCTCCAGCAAAAACTTTTTTTAAAAATACAACAAAAAAAGTAACAATTAATCAACAGTCTATTGTATTTTCTTTTTAAAATTTCTTTGAAAAGAGAAGCTGCTTCTCGGACTTACCATAGCAGCTGCGGTGGCTGCAGCCTGGGCAGCTGCAGCTTGGTTGACCTGGTATTGGGCAGCCTTGATCTTGGCTTGTAGATGGGCAGGAGGGTGGAAATATTTGCACTTTTCCCGAGAGCATCTCCCTTTAATGTAATCCATACACACGGTGACAGTGTTGTCATTGGTATCAATCATAGCACTGTCAGCAGGATGGGCAAATCGGCAGTCATTTTCTCCTCGGTTACAATTACCCCGTTGATACTCTCGACATACCTGTAGGGTAATGAAGGGAAAAACAATCAGAAAAGTTCTGCCAAACAGATTTTTTCTCAGCTTGGAATTAAATGTTAAAAACAAAAAGAATAAGAAAATTAACAAATTAAAAGACAAAAACAAAGATTCATAATCTGAATCATGTAGCATTTTATAAATGAAGTACTTGAGTAAGCTGCCAATAAAACTTCAGAAAGAGAAAGATAGCTGAATTGTTACTTAGCTCTATAATTAGTATCCATATCCAAAATGTATCCTTTCAAAAAAGAAATAAATGCATTGTGTTAATCATAATGAATAATGTAAGCTATGTAGCCTAATATCTTTCAAATAATCAGAGATCTATTAAGCAAAATTTCTAATACACACTACCATTTTGTCAATCAACAAGTGCTTATTATGTGCCTGTCATGCTACTCACCTAGGACACAAAAAAAGATAATACTTTCCTGGCCCTCAAAGAGTTTATATTCAAATGGTCCAGAAAACATAAATAACTAAGTACTACATAAAAAAGATTTGGGGGAACTCAGGAAGCCAGCTGAAATTAGTGATATTAATACTTCATCTAGGAAAGGGCTGCAGGCTGGTGCATTTTCTATCACAACCACTGTGGGACAGCACCTGCTAAGCTACAGAGGGATTGCAAACTGTGTTAGTGGAAGCAGAAGGACCTGGTTGACAAAATTATGGATCTCTGAAGCACAGGAGAGGAAATGAGTAAGTGGAAAATAAAAATTATTTCTATTCTGTTAATTTTCAACAGACTAAAATATGGGTAGAAATGATTAAGGTTAATTAATTGATGATTAATGACTTTTCATTGTTGCTACACACATTATTTACCTATGTATGATAACAATCCTCTGCTATTATATCTAAAGTTATTGCCTTGTATTCAAGGTTTCCGTGATGTTAATTTCTAAAATAAATTATTTTAAAATTAGTTAAAATTCACCTTAGAGATTGGGTCACCTTCCAACACATCCCAGTGGTTAGTACAGTACTTGGCTCCCATCAGATACTTGCTGAGAAAATGCTTGCTGATTAATTTAAGTTCCAGTCATGTTGCTCCACATCTCACTACTTAATAAATTCCAATGGCTCTCTATCACCTCCAGAATCAAATATAAAACCCTCTGCAATTATATCTAAAGGTATTACCTTGTATTTAAGCATGATATTAATTTCTAAAGTAAAATATTTTGAAATTAGTTAAAATTCACCTTAGTGACTGGGTTGCCTTCCAATAAATATTCCAGTGGCTAGTATAGCACTTTCCCCTTCATCAGATACTTAGTTTAACAAATCAATTAATCAATAATCCATTCCTCAGTAAGCTCAACCATGGCACTCCCCACCTCACTACTTAATAAACTCAATATTGGCTTCCTGTCAATTCCAGGATCAAACATAAAATCCTCCATTTGGCATTCATAACCTACCCCCCCCCCAATACACACCTTTCTTGTCTTCTAACAGCTTCCATTCTCCTCCATACTCATTGAGTTCTTGATTCAGGACTCCATGCTGCTCCACAGGCATTTCATTTCCCGACCCAAACATCATCCTTGTCTATCCCCCTTCCTGGAATGGTTTTCCTGCTGGCTTTCATTATACCCCAGCTAGAATCCCAACTTCTACAAGAAGTCTTTCATCACTCCTTCCCTCCAACCCTTAATTCTAGTGCCTTCCTTCTGTTGGTTATCTCCAATGAATGCAATCTCTATTGTTTGTATGGTTGGTAGCACTTGCCTTCCCATTCAACAGTGAGATCTTTGAGAACAGGGTCCGTCTTGTTCATTTGCATCTATATCTCAAATCCAGCATATAGTAGTCATCTAATAAATGTCTAGTGACCAACTTGATTGAGAAGGAGTTGATGGACTGACTCAACAGTCTACTTAGTGAGCTATTCCAAACTTTCCCCACAAGAGGGCCTTCCAAAACATATAATTTCCTTACAACCCTTTTCCATTGGTCCTTGTCCAAGGAAACATTTTCACTTTTGGACTTCCTTTTTTATATTTTGGGCAAATAGAGACCCTGAGTTCTTTATTCTTATAATTAACATACAAAGAGGAACTTATAGCTTGTAATGACTTAAAAAGTCAAAGTATTTTCTGATTTACCCAAGCTGAGTAATTAAATTGAAAAACCTATATGCCATTGATTAAGAGTTAAAAATGGTAGCCCACAAAACTGTGTGCTTCCTTTCATTATTAATCCAAAAATGATTACCCTATTCCTGTTAAGTAAAGAACTGCTCACTTATTTATCAGTTGCTTGGAATTTGGGAGGGATTTTTGCTAAGGAACAATATTCTTTGAGAGTAGGGACCTGTGTGAATCCCTAGGGTCTGTACATTTCCTGGCACATGGGATGTACCAAATAAATGCTTACTGATTGACTGCCTGGAGGAAGGTTTCCCAGGACTCATAATTACGCCATCACATACCTGAACATCTGAAGTATGACACTGTAACTATAAGTACCAAGAACATTTCTCCTTCTGGGGCAATGGAACAGTCAGTCCTTCCTTTTCTCCCCTACTGGCTTAGAGATAGAAAGATATCTCAAAAGGCTTGTCCCCAGAAGGGTAGAGGCAGGGCTGGTAGGAGGCCTCAGAATCAACCAAGCATTCAATCAATCAACAAAAACATTGCAAGTTAGTGATTTTGCTAGTGAGGGAGATGATTAGCTGGAGAAGGATTTGATCCAGAGGCTTGCAATAAAGATTTACAGAGAGAAATTAGGGCCTTCAGCCCAGGGAAACCTTTGGGCATTAGCCTCTAGGAATACTCCTCAGTGATTTGACTCCTTATTATATTTCTTGGGGTCTAGAGCCTACCTTCTTCATGTTTCGCTGCCATTATTTGCATTTCCAACAAGGATTTCCCTCTGTTCTTTGTCCCATTAAGAAACATAACAAGCCTAGCACATAACTGAGTGTTCTAAGTTATTTTTCCTGTTAAGGTGACACCGCGATAAAGAGATGGAAGAATAAAGTATCCCCCAGTGTTTTGGTTTTTTTTTTTTTTTGTTCGCTCAGAACTTTGGGAAAGATAAAGTCACGCAAAGGATGTTAACAGTGAATGCTCTATATGTAAGGGATGGAGAAAAGACTGATATGGCTTGGCAACAATTTGAACAAAAATTAAAATTAAAAAATTAAACAGTGGACAGAAAAATAATCTGTTGATATAGTAGAGACAAAGGCACAGACACCTGCAAGTAAAGGGACCAGGATGTCATCAAAAGCTCAATGAAAATTAATGATGGATCTCTATTTGGTTTGGATAAAATTAAGTGAGACAACCATTAAGGAACCATGTGTTGATGAACCCAGAATAAACCTGCTAAATTGGATTATGGTCCAATGATTTGAATCCAGTTGGACCAATGGCACAAGACAATGACCATTGGGACTCAGGTGAGAGAACCTTGAATTCCATCCCAGCTATGCCATATATTGCCTGTGAGACCTTACATGAGACACATAATCAGGTTCCATAAGCCTTAGTTATCTCATCTGCAAAGTGGATTGAGGTCCCTTCCAGGTCACATTTCCAATCTTACAATTTAAAAAGGATCCAAGTCAAACATAAATTTTGTTAACAGTTTGGATGATTTTCAATAGGCAAAATAACTTAAATTACAAATATATTATTCTGTTATTAAACTGAGTCAGGAAGTGGAAAACACATTTAACATGTAGCTTTCATCTTTAAAAGAATGATACAATATGTGTGATATTGTTAGCTCTTCAGAGGTGAATGATTTGGGGCATCTCCTAATTTGCTCACAAAGGAATAAGATGGCAAGTGAACTATTACTCTGATGACTGGTATTCCCCAGGCAAGGCTATCAGGAAAAATAAACTGAAGTGGGACTTTTTTTTTGTGGAAACTTTTACATGATTTCAAAAACCAAAAATTACATTATTTATTCTTTAATCATTTCATGTCCAAACATTTGTGTTCCCATTTGGTGTTTTCTTAGAGATAGAGAAGTGGTTTGCCATTTCCTTCTCCAGCTCATTTGACAGATGAGGAAACTGAGGTAAATAGGGTGAAGTAACTTGACCAGGATCATATAGAAGCAAATTTCTCTTGCTGCATTTGAATTCAGGAAAATGAGCTTCCTGACTCCAGGACCAGTGCTTTGTGATTGTGGTATCACCTAAATTACCATATGATTTAGAATCAGAGACTTAGATATGAAAGGAAATTTAGCAGTCATATAGTAATACCTCCTTCTTCTTGTGGAAGAAATTGATAGCAATGGATTCTGAAAAAAAGCTTTTGATAAAATCCAACACATCTTTCTATTAAAAACTGTAAATATCAGGGACAAATAGACCTTGACAGAATAACTGGCATTTATCTAAATCCAACAACAATTATATGAAATCAAGACAAAATTAGAGAACTTCCAATCAGATCAGGGATAAAGCAAGGACACTTTTTAATCAATATTACTGTTTAACATATGGTTAAATACTAGCAAGAGCAATCAGATAAGAAAAAGAAATCCAGGGAAACGGCACAGGTAAAGAGAAAACAATTATTATTGCTTTAGATAATATGAACATTATGCAGTGAAACCTAGAAAATCAATTAAAATGAATTGAAATCATATCTTTAGCAAAGTTATAGGAAATTAAGTTTTGAGATCTCATAAGAAGTTGTAGAGCCAGGATGGTGGACTGCAAAACAAACATTCTTTCCACTATAGTAAAGTAGAAAATTTTAGCATAATTCTCTCAATCTATACATTCAGTTCTGGGGTTCAGTTATTATAAATTAAAACTTTTCTTTCTTCTCACAAAAGCTTATTTTCCTGAATTCTTATTCTCAAAAGAATGGCAGAATTTTTCTTGACACCTTATGTGGCATCCAAAATTCTCAGCATATTGCATTTCTGTCCAGTTCCCTTTCTCACCTTCCATGATAGGGCCTAGAAAGTACTATGTTCTCATTGCCTCCTCTCAGGATCCCTAGTTTGTTTTCTTTAAAGCTTATCTTAAGTGCCATCTGCTATAAAAAGCTTATCCTGACCTAGCTCGGTGTTATTGCTATAATTATGTTGTAAATAATTTATATTTACTTATCTGTATATAGTATTATTAGGTCTCCTTTCCCTACCATAGAACAGAAACTCAGTGAAAGTAGATAAATGCCATTTTTGTCCTGTTATCTCTAATAATTAGCATTGAAGGTACATAGTAGTACCTTAATAAATGATGAATAAATGATCAGATTGATTTTAGAAAATAGCTTTCAATGACTTTCAGTAACTTTCAGAAATGTGGGAACAATAGATTTGATTAAAATAATTTTTGTTTATATATAAATGTAATACACAAATATATCTATTAATATTACATAATATATAAATATAAAAATATTATATATAATTTTAAAATAAATAAAATTATTAAAATAAAATGAACAGAATTCAAATCAATTTTAGCTTTTTTTAAGGCTTTAAGGAATTCCACATGTTCCTTTGATCCTGCTTAAATAAATCCTGGATTTATTGGATTAATTATCATTGGATTGGATTAATTGGATTAATGATCAATACTGAAAAAAATTCTCATCTTATCTGAAAACAGCCCAAAGTACAAACTCATTTCATTCTTTTCTAAGGCTTTAGGGAATTCAGCTCACTTTTTGAATTCATTTTCTCTTCCTTCCTAAACTCCTTCACTACTAATATTTCCTATTTATCTACATTTTCACTTAGATGGGCAGTTGGAATAGATTGCAGTGCTGATGGGGAAAACAAAACCACATCCTCCCTTTATGAACCAGACTGTGGACATCAAGGGCAGCCTTTAGGAGAGCCAGACGTAAGCCACTGAAGCTGGAGAATTTCAACAAACATAAGACAAATCCTAGAAGTTTTAGAAGCTCATGCCTCTGGAAATCATCATCCATGGAACAGGGGACCAGGCTCTGTTTGCTGAGTCAAGGCATCTGACACTGTCTATAATAAAATTGCACAAAACCATGAAGAATGTTTCACGTACGAGAGAAACATCCCTGACATATCATTAGCAAATGATATTAGACAATGAAATGTATTATTTCTAGAATTTGAGTCATCATGCAAAGGAGGAGCATTTTCAAACCTGGATGAAATGAATTTGGCCTCTTTACTGAAGAAGTACAACATTCTGATCTTTAGAAATGTGGCGTGCCCGGCTCTATGCTTTAGCTAATTAGAAAGCAGATGTTTAACAATGTATTTGAGCCATTAGTGATAAATATGAAGAGAATTCCTATGTTGCATGCTAAGCCAAATTTATGTAAAGACATCATCCTGAACAGTATAAATTTGTTTGAATTAAATTGAAGTGTTCTACCAACAAAACTAATGGGCTTCTTTTATACTATTAAAAATAATTATATTAAAGTACATAATAAGACTATTTTAAAATACATTTCCATTTCTGGGCAAATGTCAGATGAGCAATTCAATATTCTATAAAATTGCAAAGGGAAAAACAGTAATAAAAGATAGTGGAAAGAGCCCTGCCTCTGACGCTGGGGTATTTCTGTTTAAAATCAATGACTTCAAAATAAACAGTAGTTATTTTTGTCATTTTCAACTCTCCATATTATGGTGATTTGAAACCATTAACAAAACAAAGTGCCCTGAGACTCCGGCAGATTGGCAAAGGGGAGCACAGCTAGATTTTAGTCAAGGTTGAAGAGGTTGTGGGAAGATGGCAAACTAGATATCAACAAAGCTGTGACTTAATACAACCATTTTGGAACATGATTTGGACTCATGCTAGAAAAGGCATGAAATCATTTCTACCTTTTCAAACCTCAACCCTATTTTTAGACATATATTCCAAGGAGCTTTAGGGAAGACGGAAAAACACTCTATCCTTCATATAACTTTAAAGCAAACACCTAGAAACAAAAGGGGTGCTTATTACTGAGTAATGTCTAAACATATAGTGGCAAGTGAACATAAGGGATATTATTAGATCACAAGGCATTGTGTGCACAAGGAATTCTGAGAACTCTGGGAAGATCTGCTTAAACTGATGCAGAGAGAAATCAATAGAGCAAAGGAAACACATTTGACAAAGTTCATAATAAGACTTAAAAAAAAAAAAACAGCACTGAAAAGAAAGAAAATCCAGATTGTGATAATCTATCTTGATCCTAAAAAACACAAAATGAAACACTTCCTTTCTTAGAGAAGGTGGCAGATTATTGAGTCAGAATATTGTATATGTTGTCTGACAAGTGGTCTGAATGTTGGTCAGTTTTACTTAATGATATATGTTACAAGGTCAGCTGGGTGGTACAGTAGACAGACACTAACTGTGTGACTGCATAAGTCATTTAATGCAGTTTGCTTCAGTTTCCTCATCTGTAAAATGAGCTGGAGGAAGAAATGGTATACATCTCTGCCAAGAAAACCCCAAATGGGGTCATGGAGAATTAGTTACCACTAAACAATAATAACAACTTAAGTTACAAAGGAAGATTTTGTGCAGTGGTAGGTATGGAAGAAAGTAATGGTGACAAAGTTATAAAATGCAATAATCAAACTTTTCAATTGCTTCTTAAAGAAATAGAGCACCAGCATTATAAGTGGAAATATGTTTAGAAGAACTGCCCCTGTTTAATCTATATTGGATTAGTTGCTATCTAGGGGAAGGGGGATATAAGGAGGGAGGGAGAAAAATGTGGAACACAAGGTTTTGCAAAGATGAATGTTGAAAACTGTATTTATATTTTGAAAAATAAAAAAGCTATTATAAAAAAGAAAGAAATATAGCATGAATATAAAAATATCCAGTGCAAAAAACCCCAAAACAAAACAAAAAAAATGAATTATACAAGAGGAGGAGACGGAGGAGACAGAGAGTGGTGGCCAGCAGAAGAGAGCAAGGACACTGCAGGACAGGTGGAGATGACAACAGCCTTCCTTCCCTCTCCTTGCTATTATGGCTAGGAAGTCATTTCCTCAGTGATTTCCTCAGTAGAATGATTCCCCCTAAGTGGCCACAAGCCCTACTTCCTATCCACAATACTTTTCCAAATAATTGCAAATTTGGAACCTCCTGGAGGGTGATTTTCTCTTGCAGCTCCTCTGCCATGCCCACAGAACAGAAATCTCCCTGTCAAGTTGCTAAGAAGGACGTGACTAATACAATTCCCAGAAATATCCAGAGGGCCGAGCGATGTTCAAAATCAAATGTACCCAAAAACCTTTGGTGCTTCCAAAATGATCTGGTAATGATTAGAATGATCAATGCCACAGCCTTCAAAGCTCTACCCTAGCAGCTAGGTGGTGCCATAGTGCACAGAGCACTGGGCACAATGAGCACTCATTAGCTGTGTAACCAGTTTGCCTCAATTTCCTGATCTGCAAAAGGGGATAATAATAGCCTTTACTTCAAGGTTGTTTTTATGTGTCAAAGAAGATAATAATTATAAAGCACTTAACACAGAGCCTGGCACACAGTAAGCCATTAAGAATTTTTTTTTTTCTTATTGCACATGTATATCAAATTGCTTACGTTTCATGGAAGAAGGTAGAGAATTTTTTTAAAAAATGTTAAAGTTGTTTTTTATATGTAATTAGGAAAATATAAAATATTATGGGGAAAAAAGATATAATTGTTTACTTCTTCATATCAACTTACTTCTATATTATCCAATCACAGTGGGAAAATGCTCAGAACATCAGAAGATTAGTGTTCCAGTAATGTGAATGTAAACTTGGTAAAGGCTCACAAATTTTCATTTGGAAGGAAATCCATGGTCATTTAGTCTAGAAGCTCTTGATATTGTTAATTTTTTGAAGCAATGTGTACATTTATGTGTGTATATAAATATATCATATATGAACTATGTATATTGGGACAAATTGTATTTCAATATTATGAATTTCCCTTGTAATCCTATGTATTTTATTTCAGGCATTTGAAAACATAACTGTGATAAGACATCTATGGCCTTCATCCAACTGGCAACCCAAGGGATCCAAAAAACAAAACATGTGGAACCCTCCAGCTGCAGACCAGCACTTTCCTTTTGCATTTGAAGACATACAATCCCCTTAAGGGTAATTCCCTCATCTCTAGCACAATGCCTGATACACAGTGGGCATTTAATAACATTTTACTGAATTAAGGAGAAAACTATGGCATTTACATCATTTGGTTCCCAATGCTCAATTCTCCAGTTTCAGAAAAATTACTCACAAAGATTGCAAAATACTAGAGAAATAATGAGTTTTGTCTTAGTAAAGGAGAAGTGACTATATTTCAAAGACCTAATTCTAATTAAAACAATTGATTTGCTTAATTTTTTCTCATTAATATTTTATTTTTCCAATTACATGTAAAGATAGTTTTCAACATTCATTTTTGTAAGATTTTGAGCTCCAAATTGTTTCTCCCTCCTTCCCATACTTCCTCCCTCCCCAAGGCAGCAAAAAAGCTGATATAGGTTTTATATATATATATACATACACAATCATTTTAAACTTATTTCCATATTAGCCATATTGTGAAAGATCTTCCTCAAAGACTACAATGGCTATTTAAGAAAATGAGGAACACCCCCAAAACAGACTTCAAAAATGAATAAAACTCAAGAGCCCCCATGAGAAAACAAACCATTCATTGACATCATATGGTATTTATCCTGCTTTGACTAAAGCTAATTAGGTACTTTTCCCAAGGATCACCTTTTTCATTTTCCTACCCACCAATCAGTTCATAATGATTAAGAAGTGACTAATGGAAGGATCAATTTCAGATAGCAAGTTATAGTTATAAAGAGAATCTGTGTTCACTGGTAGAGGGAACTCCCAATATGGAAACTTCATCCACTAATGAAAGTAAGCACTTCTCTTCCATATAGCTTAAGAGCCTAGATCATTGAGAGTTTGAGTTACCTACCCAGAGTCACCCAGGAAGTATGTATCAGAGGTAGAAAATTAATCCTATTCTTCCTGGTTTTAAGGCCAACTTTCTATACAATATTACCACTGCTCTCATAATATAGAAAAGGAATAATATAGTTTTGCTGTCAAAGGTTTAATGTTTTTTTTTCCCCATCATCTGGGATGGGACCCTATTCCAAAGATTCAAAGCTTTGCCTATAAACCTTGTAAGGAAGGAACATAGCCTCAAGTGCATTGTGGCTACATGATAAAATACCTGTGCCTGAGAATACAATATGTCCTAGATTGATTTTATTCATATTTTCTAGTCACAGATTAAAAATATGAAACAATACTGACTTCTGTTTTTAACCACAAATCATCATTTGGGAAGCAAATTTATAACAAATTGTCAGAGATACCAAAATGACTATCTTAAATTCTCAATGTTCACCAGTTCTTTCATCCATCAAAAAAGGCTCAAGGTCATATAAAATATGGTTACCTCTATTAGGCATTTAAATAAAGAAGAAATAACTTTTGCTTCAAAACTGCTGGCGGTCCTATATCCATTGATTTGCCTCTGGGGTATGTTGTAATCTCCCAGAGATGCTGAGAACAGTTGGGTTATCTATATACACTCTTGACCACCACAGTGGAATTAGAATTAGAAAAGGAATTGGGGATTCTGATGAGGCAGAAAAAAAAAGAAAGGTAAAAAAGAACCCCAGTTAACCTACAGTTACTTTAGGAACAATTTAAGAACCGGTCTGGGTACCGGTGGTGGATGTTCAGAAGACAATGATCCATTCCACAAATATTTACTAGTACAAGATGTCATGATAGTACAAGCTACCATGACAGCTTTTATGAAGGACAGAAAAGTGAATATAACATGGTCTTTGGTCTCAAGGAACTAATGGTCTGTTAAAGGAAATAGGAGGCAGTGTGGTTCAGTGGGAAGAAGAGGACCAGTGTTCAAATGTCATTTCTATAATGACTGCCTGTGTGATTATTACTTCCCTTCATTAGAACTCAGTTTCCTCATTAGAACAATGACCTGTGAACCCCTACAGCTTGAGATCTATGCTCCCTTAATTAATGAGGGTTAAACATCTACATAAAGACTCCAGAAGAAATTCAGATGCCATTTGTCCAATGCAGTATGAGAAAGAAAAGGGGCTACTGTCTAGAGAGCCCATTATATCCATCAATCAATGAAAAAAACTCACTGAGAGTTCTCCCAGGAGAACTCGAAACAGATTTTTATGAGAATCAGTAAGAACTCATTGAACCAAGTTAGATTTTTGAAAGTCATGTTCATATTGTAGCAAGAGCCAGGCAATGGAGAATGAATACACATGGATGATCGGATTTTAAAAGAACATTAATCTTCAATACGTCATCACTATGGACACTTCTTTTATGGGTTCTTTCCTCTTCTTATTAACTGCTATCCTTTCTATCTCTTTCCAGAAATTCTTTCATCAAGAATTCCTTCACCATCTAGAGGTTATTCTAAGCACATAGTTTATTTAATTCTGTATCCTCTATTTTAAGAATTCTAATTTCTTTTGGAAGATCCAGGCCAAAGTCTTTTCTCCTTATAAACATTCGATAGCTATGAGCCACTAGAAAGATCTTGGGATTTTTTGAGCCTTGTTTGGATATCCACAGGATGACTACATATCCTCCAAAAGTGCTTTGTTTCCCATCTGCATCTCTAAAATAACCTCAGCATCCTAGAGGCTGCCTCACATCAGAGAGAATACTAAGCTCCTTGGTTACCTTGCTCTATTGATTCTGTAAATACTATCATAATGGAAAGGATTTCTCCAGAGAGGAGTGGATTTCCAAAATCCTACTCCAGTCTGCAGATTTTAAAACAAAATTTGTCCAAGACTTTTAATAAAATTATCTGAGGAAAGATCTCAACTGTTAAATTTCAATATTTCTCTGAATATTTCAGGATTCCGGTATCTGAAGTTGTTTCTTCACTCAGTGATATTATACCAAGAGGAAGGCAAGAGGCAGATGTATGTAGAGTGACATGTGCCAAACACAGTCCATGGAAAACACTTTATCTCATTCCTTTATGACTTCTTTGGTTTATGTATTATATTATATATTATATATTCTCTTTTTCTTACCTATCCATGAGTAACTATGATCTTTTGTCTTTGAGGAAAAATTGGAAAGGACAGAAGCCAAATAGTCTAACCCTGAGCTATTCAGAATAATAACAAAGCATTCTTAGAGCTACACATCTGCCATTGACATCCACAAGATCCACTGAGCCAAATAAAACGAATTCTCTATGTATGCTACAAATTGCTTTTCTGCTAAACACAGTTTATAGTTTAGATGACATTACTTATAATATTTTCATTCTAAAGCACACAATGTCCTGAAATAAAACCATGAATTAAATTCAACTTTGATTAAGTCCCTATTATGGAAAGCAACTGGGTGTTCAAAAAGCAAATTAAGAGGATGATCCTTTTATGGGCCATTTGATGTAGGAATTCATATTCCTTGGGTAAGAGGAGATAGTCACCACAAATCTATAAATAACTAATCATTCTGGTGAGTTTCAAATACCTTTTTTTGGTTCAAAACCAGTGGTGATATCAAGGACAGTATCATGTAGAAGTAGAAATTATACCCAGAACACACTGTATCTAGAATGCTTAGAATGTAAATGTCCTCCAAAAAAGAATGTTAACAAAGGATTAAAAATCCTTATAAATATATGTGGGATATTGTGCACATGGCCGAGAGGTAAACTAATAGTCTCAGTGAGCTGGCTGACCCATTTTGTGATATAAAGAGTCAGTCTGGGAGTATCTCTCAGTAGGGATTTTATAAGCATCAACATTTCCTTTAAAAAAAAATATGACTGACTTTTTAACCCCTTCATGGGTCTTGTAAATTAAAGAGCTGAAAAAGAAAAAAAAAGATAAAAAGAAAAAAAATCAACTCATTGTTTTGAAATTACACAAAGAGGTGCCAAGATCGTAGAAAGAAGAAAGACACCTTTTTAAGGGTCTCTACTTGTTTTAAGATCTTGAATTGTCTTCAGGGAATCATTGGGCAGTTGGATTTAGTAGCTTGGTCACTCAGAAAATATGTGATTATATGAAGGCTTAAAAGAGTTGTTCAACCCAGAATGAAATATCATAAAGTTGGTTATAGCATTAAAATCCTTCTTCTAAGACCTTTAATTAAACTGTTGGCTAAGGTTAGATGGCTGAGTCATAGAAGCTGCTTATAGAATCTATAAGGATCCAAAAAGATCTTTTGGTCTAGTGAATGATTAATGAGAAAACAGGAGAAAGGAGGTTATGTCATTCCCTCAGGGCAAATAAGCAGCCAATTGAAGAGAATAGAATCCAGGTGCCTTGAAAGATCTTTTTTTTACCAATTTAAATCTCCATCTTTTCTCGATTCAGAAAGTTATCCATGGCAGTGAGTTTCATGTCTTAGTTAAGGTCACCTACTCGAGCTGTGCCAAAGGCAAGAATCAAACCGAGCCCAGATGGGCATCAAGGTGGCACAGTGCATAAAGCATCAAGCCTGAAGTCAGGAGGCTCTGAGTTCAAATTTGACCTCAGTCATTGACTAGCTGTGCGATCCTCGGCAAGTCACTTAACCTGTTTGCCTCAGTTTGCTGGTCTGTAAAATGACCTGGAGAAGGCAGTGGCCATTTAAGTATCTTTGCCAAGAAAACTCTAAATAGGGTCACAAGGAGTCAGACAAGACTAATCGACTAAACAACAAACTTTTGGACTTGAAAACCACCCAATTCTCTCTCTCTCCATGAGCCACTGCACCATGAGGCCCTTCTAGTACACTTCCCATTATAGATCACTGCCTGCCCCTATTTTTGTGTCTGACTTGGCAGCTTTCTTAAAGCAATGTGCCTGACTTTTTCTAAGTAACAAAACAAGGACTAGGAGGAGGCTGATTTATTTGAAAAGTATTTTGAAATTCTTCAATGATTAACAAGTTGTAGCAAAGCAATCCAATCCAAAAATAAGATAGGACAGAGGGAGAGAGTCTGGCAGAAAAATATGTAAAAATTGGCTAAGATCTTATGAACCAATTTAGAAAAGCAATTTAAAAAAAAAAACACCCCTAAAGAGCTGTGATATGCTGGAATGTTAAAATATATTGCAACTTTACATGAGGGAACAGGTTTTACCAAAAATAACTGAGCCATGCATCCAATTAGCTAAAACATTGGTGCATTTATTACCCTCTCATATAAAAACTCTGAAAATGAAATAATTTCACGTATAAGGAGCCAAGGTGGATAATGACAACGAATGATGTTTATACAGCAATTTTTAATTTTGCACAGCGATTTACATACATTATTTCATTTGATCCTTTTAAAATCCCATGGGGCAGGTTTAAATCGTGAGCTCCTTGAAAATAGATCATCTTGCCTATCACCGAGAGCTTAGCACAATGAGCGCATAGTAGGCACTTAATATTTATTGATTGACCAATTGCATGATCCCCATTTTACCAATAAAGAAATTGAGCCTCAAATGAGAAAAAAATGAGATTCAGAGTCCTAAATGTTTTCTTCATGCTCTGACAGCTATTAAGTGTCTCCTTTTCCAGGACTCCATTTTCTAAGACAGCACAGCATGCTGTTAACAGAAAGAGCACTAGATTTAGATTTGGAAGACCTGGATTTGCTACATAGAGGTTTGTGTCCCCCTAGCAAGTCACTTCTCTGGGGGCCTCAGCTTCTAGGTCTGTAAAATGGGAGTAATAAATGTCAGAGCTCTGAGGAATGTGTTTTTGCAAGCCTTAGAGCACTAGAAAATGAGAGTTATTAATACTAAACCAAAATGCAGGCCCAGAGGTTCTCCTTGTACACAGCATAACGGTGTGCTCGAGCCTCATAGTAATGCATTTTGATGACAGGTTATATGGCACTGCTTATATGGTCTCTGGATGCTGAGGCTGAAAATGCTACAAGGGATGTCGATGAGTAAAGGTACAAGACATGGACAAATAACAGATTAGAGCACTAATGGCCTTTCTTACAATCCTGGTAAAAAGAGATGAATAAACCTGAAAATCAAGCAAGAGCTCCAGTGGAAATAAGTAAAATAGACAGAAAATGACCCTGGGCCTACTCTTAACAGTGGGCTATGCCCCACTCTGGGCTTCAAACTTCTAGAGGGGACAGCTGATGGAGCGTTTTATGCCAAGAGCAGCAGCGCCCATCAGATTGCCTCACAAACAATAACTTCATAATAAATACTTGATTTAGATCCAGAAGCTACCTTAAGGTTGCCCTTGCCAATCCTCTTCATGTGTTGATGAGGAAACTCAAGCACCCAAGAGTGGGAGTTCCATCATCTGTCCAAAGGCCCACAAAGGAAGTGTCACAGCCAAAACCAGAGTCTGGTTTTCCTGAGGCCAAATTCAAAAATGTCTGCTAAAAAGCATGCAATGATGGTCATTCTCAGATGTACTCTTTATATCACATAACTGCCTGGTTGGAAATGGCCTGGCAAGTCAACCTCTACCCAAATCAAAATGCCTGCTATCCCATAACTCAGCCAATCTTTGCCTGAAGACCTTGCATGTGATAGAAGCTAAGAGCGCTCCAGAAGTTGACCATCCTTGAGGATGACCCTTCCCATTAGGAAAAGATTAGCTTCAATCTTGTAGAAGGTTCCTTTTCCTTGATATTGTTTTATTTTGTTTTTCTTGTTTGGTGAGGCAATCGTGGTTTTTTTTTTTTTTTAGTTCATCTATATTTCATTGTTTTAAAAAAATAAATATTGTGAACAGTATTACATGATTTCCTCGTTATTTCTTTTTGAGAGAGAGATAATGAAAAAAATTGAGTATGCCATTCTATTTGTTGGCCAGTGTGCAAATTTTACAATTTAAATAAGCCTTGCCAGCTACTCCTTATTTTAATATCTTCTTTTATCATTCTGATTTTAATTACATCAATTGCTGTTCATATTCTCTCCCTTGAAGCTGTACTTTATTTGCCACTGAAAGAAGACAATTATTTTTAAGGAAAAAAATCTCATCTATTTACTTGCCTCTTAGTTATATTAATTTTAATTGTATCCCTTTGATTTATCTTATTGCATATTTGTTTTCATAGCCATAGGTACAGTCGAATTTACAAAAACAAAATCCCCCCAAAAAAATGAAAATGCAAACAAAAGAGAAAGAAGATCTATATAGAGAAAAACAGAAAGGAAAAAAGGGAAGGGAGATACAAATGGTGAGAAAGACTATGTGCCAAGTCCTTAGTGCTAGCTAGGGTAAAAAGGAAGGGTAGGTTCCTGCCCTCATGGAGTTAGTATTCTAATAGGGGAAGACACACTAAGGGGTATATGAAAAACTAGGATTAGGGATAGGTAGCAAAATCTGGAAAATCAGAAGGAGAGATAGGATAGAGGCAGAGACAGAGTGAGAAAGATAGACTGGGAAAGAGAGACAGACAGAGATAGAGATGGGCAGACAGAGTCACAGAGAGAGAGAAAAAAACACACAGAGACAGAGAAAGAGAGAGGGGGAAGGTGATAGGGAGGAAAGAGAGACACACAGAGAGAAAGACAAAAAGACAGATACAAAGAGAAATAGAGATAGACACAGAGAGAGACAGAGACAGAGAAACACACACAGAAAGACAGAAAAACAAAGAGAAGGGACAGAGACAGAGAAAAAGGCAGAGCCAGAGAAAAAGATAAAGCTAGAGATAGAGACATAAAGAGAAACAGAGACAGAGAAAAAGACAGAGGAAGAGGAAGAGAAAAGAAAAAAGACAGAGACAGAAGGTCAGAAAAGAAATAGAGATTTAATAGAGATACAAAAGTTTCCTCTGCTCTGATTCTTATTCTTTTAGAATTCTATGATTTTCACTAGACCATTTTCATTCGTTTCATTCTACATGAATAGGGGTAAACAAGGAGCCATGGTCTTCCCTGATATTCCAGAACTGGAGTTGGGCTCCACTATTGGCCATCACAGGTTGGTGAGCATCAGTTCCTGTTTTAGATACCAACCACATAGCAATGCAAATAAGGAGCCATGAGCAAATTAAGAAAACAAACATAAAAAGGGAGTGAAAACCATTAATAGCCAATTTAGCTTTGTTGTTTTGCAATTTTCCAGACAACTTTCCTTTGAACCACACCATGATGGAGCTAGGTAAACAGGACAACAATAGTATATACGAGTATTGCATCGAACGTTCTTACTTCAGAATTGATCGGCACAAATACCCCCATTAAGAGCACAGATGACGCCCTCTCTCTTATGGGATAGCAAGTCCTCAAGAGCTGATGGGGCCAAAAAATTCACCAGCTCAAGGCCAAGCTGGAGATGAGCCTCCTAGCTAAATTTAGAGAGCCCGTTCCTTGGACAATCCGTCCCTGGGCCATCCTTGAAGCCTTGCCCAGATTAGTGAGATGGGGCAGACTGGTTTGCACACGTGTATACTTCAGTAACCCAGGGTCACCTCTACCCCATGACTGAGGTGTTAGTTGAGTTTTATTTCCTTTTATAAAAGGAAAATAACTGTCTGAAATATAAGTGGTCATTTTACATTCCTGCTATTCATTACTTTCATGAGGCAAAAGTAACTCGATTGTTCCTTTTAAAATTTTGTGCTCCCTCTGACTCGGTTTGCTTCCATTAAAATAAATCTTTACTTATGACGTATTTATAAGATTAAGTTACAAGCACATGTGGAAGAAAGATTTTATCCATAATCCCCCCAAAAATATTAGCCCCAGAGAAGCCACACGGTATTCTTATTTCCAAGAGCAATGCTTTCTTCCACATTTGTTGCTCTTCAGTCGTGTCTGGGGTTTTTTTGGCAAAGACACTGAAGTGGTTCACCATTTACTTCTCCAGCTCATTTTATAGTTCAGAAAACTGAGGCAGACGGGGTTAAATGATATGTCTAGGGTCTCACAGCTAGCAAGCACCAGAGGCCCTACTGGACTCAGGAAGAGGAGTCTTTCTGACTTTACTTCCAGCACTCTCTCCCCTGAACCACTGAACCGGTCTTTCTTCCATTTCAGCGGTTCTTAATTTGGGGTTTGAATCCTTGTTTTTTGATGTTGCCTTAACTACTTCAAAATAATGGGTTTCTTTTGAAATCCTATATATCTTATTCTATGCATTTAAAAATATGATTTTGAAAAGTGGTCCATGGGCTTCCCCAAACATTATCAACAAGCTCCTCTTGGGCTCTAGCTCTAGTCTCCTCAGCCAGGTGGATGAGCATGAGGCTCTTATTACACACTGGGAAAAAATATAAATACCCCCTGAATGAATGAATGAATTAGAGGATTGGTCTGTTTGAACTTTACTCTGGTTATTAGCATACAAAAAATATAATTTACACAGAGATTGCCTAAAATTCTTTGAGCATCATAAGCAAGTCTTTCAGTTTCCAATTGGTCCTCACCATTTCATGTTAGTTGATTCTTGCCCGGGGTTCAAAATCCTAATTTGAGATGGTATGGCTGGCACCTATTTTATAGACTGAGGAGAAAACTAGATGATATAAATGGACACAGTGCTGAACTTGGCACGAGCAAGTTAAAATTGAATTAAATACAACTTCAAATATGCACAGTAGTTCTGTATATCTGGAGAAGTCACTTAATCTCTGTCTACCTCAGTTTCCTATACAGTAAAATGGGGATATTTTCATTGTACCTACCTCCTAGAGTTGATGTGAGGATCAAATAATATATTTGCAAAAGTATATTACACGTAATATGACAGAAATGAAAAATGACAAATGTTGAAAGAAATATGGGAAAACTGGACACAGAACTAGTCCAACCATTTTGGAGAACAATTTAGAATTCTGCCAAACAGCTAGAAAACTGTGCTGACCCAGTAATTCCACTACTGGTCTGTCTCCCAAAGGGATTTTTAAAAAGTGTAGTGAGGACACTTATTTGTACAAAAATATTTACAGTTGTTTCATGGTGGCTAAGAATTGGAAATTGAGAGGATGCCCATTAGTTGGAGAAAGGCTGAACAAGTTGTGGTATATGATTATACTAGAATATTGTTGGGCTATAAGACATGACAAGTAGGGTGATCTCATAATAACCTGGAAAGACTTGTTATGAACTGATGCTGAGTGAAGTGGGCAGAACCAGGAGACGATTATTGCACACAGTAATAGCAACATTTTACAAGAACAAATGTGAACAACTTAGCTATTCTTAGCAACACAATGAAATGACCCAAGACGATTCTAAAGGACTCATGATGAAAATGCTATCCACCTCCAGAGAAAGAGCCAATGTCTAAATACAGCCTAAAACATACTATTTTTCACTTTTTTTGAGGGGGAGAGAGTGATTTGAGTTTTCTTCTACAAAGTGACTAATATGGAAATGTTTGATATAATTGTACATTTATACACTATACAAGATTGCTTTCTTTCTCAGGGATGGGGGAAGGAATACATGGAGGGATAGAATTTGAAACTCAAAACTTAAAAAAAAAAACCAATGAATGTTATAAATTATCTTATGTGTACTTAGGGAAAATAAAATATTCTTTAAAAAGTGTTTAGCATAGTATCTGGCACATAGGTATTTAATAAATATTTGTTCCCTTCCCATCCCTTTTCTTCCTTTCTCTCACTCTTAAAATTTCCTCATCTGTAAAGAAGGGAATAATAATAGTTCCTATCTGAACTATTATTCAGATAATATGTATTATATATATGTATGTAATATATATGTATTCAGATTAGATATAGATATGGATATATAGTTCCTATCTCTGAAAGAGGTTACGGGGATAAAAACAAACAATATTCATAAAACATGTAAAACTTCAAGTGCCATATTAATGTTAGTTGTTATTGTCATTATTCAGACCACAAGCATTCAACACTTTGATTAGTGCCACTACATGAATACAAGGAATAAACTCATCACTACTTGACAAGAGCTTAAATTCTAATGGACAAGGAAGCTAGGCCTAAGGGGACACCAGAATTTGCCCAAAGTCAAACAGTTCCCAAATTGTGGAACCCCCCAAGGGAAAACCAGGTCCTTTACCTCCAAATGCTGTGTTTTTCCCACAAGACCACACTGTCTCTATTCTTCACCATGCTGTCTATGTGGATAAATGAGATGATGTTGCGTTCCTTTTAGTAATTACTTTCAAGGGGGAAATGATCCCAATGTAATATGCAAAATTACATAAAGCTTCTCAATGTGAAATGCTGAAGGATGCTAATCAGAAAAGGGAACCAGGGAAAAGTGGAAAGTATCTTAATTCTTTTTTTTCAAAGCCAATGCCAGATATCCCGGCTTATGTTGCCAAAAGTATAATTTTCACTTGCCATGTGAAAGCTCCTTCTCCTCACATTTATAGCAGCCACTTCAAAAGTTTTGTGCTTTATCTATTCCTTCTGATTCATTCCCAGAAAAGCCTGTGTATCCAATTATTATCCAGGAGAAAATATTTCCTTCCCTATTCAATGGCTTTTATCAGGTAATTATTAGATAAACAAAAATGCCATTAATGAGTCATCCAAATCATCCAAACAGTAGTTATCCTATGTATGATGTTCTGCCCATAAATCTTGGAGACATTTTGCATACATTATCTCATTAATCTTCATAATATCTGTATAATGAATCATATTAGCGGACTGGTATAATTACCCTCATTTGCACAATGATACACAGGCTTATTTAAATAGTCACGTTCCTCTAAAGAAAAGTAGCCATTGGCTCAGGGCCGTTGCCCTAAACACAAACCTGAGTGAATCCACAGGGCATATCGTCCTCCTGGCCCTAGAACTGCTGAGATTAGAAAGAACAACCACCAATCATAGCCATGTTGTTTCCTACCTCCAGTCTATCTGTCCTCATTAATTTCTGTGCAGCAGCAGCTGCTGCAGCAGGTACTGGGACGCCAGGATTTCCCGTAACCAGCATCGGTGCGGTTGGCAAGATGTCTGCCGGGACCAAGCCTGGGGAAACGGGTCCCAGGTAGGGATTGAAGGCGGCTGATGCATTAGTGGCTAGGCTTGGGGCAACAGAAAACATTGGCTGAAAAAAAAAAAAGAAAAGAATAAACTATTAGTATTCATGCTATTTAATGATACACACATGTTACTTACATTCTAAATCCCTAGGGCAATGGATTATGGGTATCATTCCAGTCAAGTTTCTTTTGTTTCTTTGCTATTTTATAAATACACATTTATTTTGTCAAAAAAGAGAAAAGGAATAACAAAGATAAAAATTTCCTTTTTATTTAAGCAATATGGTCTTGAAATTTTCCACCCTTCACCCTCTCCTCCACAAATTTGGAGTCTACGACAGTAATAAATTTTACTTGAAAAGGGATGGCTGTGCTTTTCAGGGCTAAAATGCCTTCTAGCCATTGTCCAACTCTTCAAATCTGACCTGATTTAACCTTGGTAATGTATTACAAAGAATTCTTCACAGTGCTACCTGAAATGCTTGAAAGAACTGCTCCTGAGTGCTAATAAGCAATAAGCATCCCATTTTTTAAGAGAATAAATAAGTTCAAAGGATAATACATGGATATTTCTTCATATCTTGAGAAAGATGACATAACAATATGCCTTCTCAACAAATGGGCCAAGTCAGTTAGTCAACAAGCATTTATGAAGGGTTTACTATATACCAGATACTCTAATATGCTAGGGAGTCAAAGAAATGCAAAGTTAGGGGTAACAGGTTTGACTGGTCTATCAGTATATTTGTTTTTGTCAGATATGTAGCACAGCAGATACAGTACCAGTTATGAAGTTAAGCAAACATCATCTTTCTGAATTCCAATATGGTCTCAGACACTTAGTACCTTAGTGCCTCTGAATAAGTCACATAATCTGTTTGCCTCAGTTTCTGCATCTATAAAGTGAGCTATTTTCCAACAATGAGATGACTGATGTCAGTTCCAATGGTCTCGTGATGAAGAGAGCCATCCACACCCAGAGAAAGGACTGTGGGAACTGAATGTGAATCACAACATAGAGTTTTCACTCTTTTTGATGGTGTTCACTTGCATTTTGTTTTCTTATTCATTTTCTTTCCTTTTTCATCTGATTTTTCTTGTGCAACAAGATAATTGTACAAATATGTATACATATATTGGATTTAACTTATATTTTAACACATATAACATATATCGGATTACTTGCCATCTGCAGGAGGGGAGTGGGAGAAAAGGAGGAGAAAATGTGAAACACAAGCTTATGCAATATGTTTTGAAAATAAAAAGTTTAAAAAAAATAAAATGAGCTAAAGAAGGAAACAGCAAACCACATCAGTTTCTTTATCAAAAAAAAAAAAAAGATTTACAAAGAGTTAGACATGATTAGAAAAGCAAATGAACAATATAATATTTAAAAATCACAAAATTCAATTTTTATTTGTTTGCATATGTTTGTTGCTCTCTAAGCATAACATTTCACACAGTGAAAATAGAATACTAACATTTATATAATACCTTTATTTCCTAAAATGCTTGATTTACTAGACCCATTAGTGGCAAATTCAAGATAAGGTTGTGATAATTCGCATATTAATTAACAAGACTTTGAGGCATGAAGTTTTAGTGTCCTATCTAAACAGTATGACTTTGCTCTACCATAATTGTGAAATAAATCTATTTGAGGTTAATAAATAGCCTTTCCTTAAATTAATTAATTCAACAGACATCTATTAAGGACAGGGAGGAAATTTCAAAGTCAAATTTGTTTTAAACATTAAATGTCTAGATTTTTAAATGTTAAAAATCATTGTTTATATGTAATTGAGAAAAATATAAAAAATAAGTGAAATCTTGAAGAAAAAATAAAACTAATAGTGTACAAAGCCCTAAAATTTTTTGTCCTTTGTTTATAATATTTAACAATATAAGATGTTAAATATTTCAGTAGTTGTCAGAAAGATCTGAGTTTAAAAATCACCCGAGAACCAACTACCTGTGTGTTAATAAAGTCACTTCACTCCTGTTTGCCCAGTTTCCTCATCTATAAAGTGGGAATAATAATACCTCAGATATTATTGTGAGGATCCAATGAAAAAATACCTGAAAAGTGTTTTGCAAACCTAAAGTTACTAAATAAATACTAGATCTGACTACTGTTTGTTGAGAATTATAATAAAAGATCTTTTCAATCCATACATATGACTTGGCTACAAATGAGCATTTTCTTTCAGGAGGCTTCCTGTCTCTCCCAATGAATACAGAAGCCTATATTTTGAATGTTGTAGAAAGTATATGAGCTACCATTAGAGATACAAAATAGGGTTTTGAAAAGAGTTGACCAGAGCTAAAATGCATACAAGGATCCTCATTTTTAAACAAATGCTAGGAGGAGGAGAGAAGAGAAAGAGAAAAAAGAGAAAGGAAAGAGGGGAGAAAAAGGAAAAAGAGGAGAAAAGAAGAGGAAAAGGGGTAGGGAAAGGGAAGATGAGAAAGGAAGAGGAGTAACAGGAGCTAAGGGAGGAGGAGAAAGGGGGAAGAGAAAGAAAGGGAGGAAAATAAAGATGAAGAAGAGAAGGAAGAAAGGAGAGAAAAAAAAAAAGAGAAGGAAAAGAAGACTGACAATGGCCTCTCCATCTACCCTGCCCATATCCTCATTACTATACATTAACTAGCAGTAATATTCTTATTACCATTACATGTGCCTTGCTAATTATACAACACTAATGTATGCAAAGTACTCAGTAAATCTCAAGGAATAAGATTATGATATTAAATTATTAGCAGAATAATTATTAATCATTGATCATCATTGTCATTATCATGAGATCAAAATGACTTTCCACTGAACTGTTTTGGTGTGAATCCAAAATGATTCAGATGCCTTTATTTTTCAAATTCACTCCAACAGGAATAAATTCTTTCCTGCTGCCTGCTTAAAGACAGTGCAGGAAAAGAAAGACATATCGACAGTAGTTTTCAAAAGGGTTGAAAGTCCAACTCATCCATCTCACATTATCTCAAATTGCTCCCATTCAGAAGAACGAGAGCAATTTCATGAACATCCAGATTCCCCATCAAGAAAAAATAGCTGAAAACCAAGGGACTTGATTCCCACTGGCTGCAAAGATACAATTTCTTCATTTTTTAAAAAATATAGATTTTAGAAAGCTCTCCTTGCTCTTTTTTTCCAAAGCTCTGTGGTCAGTCCAGGGCAGTGGGATCTGATCAGGGCAGCCTGAAGCAGAGATCAGTGTGTCCAGCAGCTTTCGGACTTCCAGCTCACCTCTCTCACCCCTCCTGATCTCTGTCAATTGCTAGTGTCTCACCTGCCAAATGACTTTAGAGATGACTTAGACCATTTTGTATATATATGTATATGAAGTTTTTTTTATTATTATTATTTGTTTTTGTTTTTCTCCCCCAGTAAAATTTGAACTCCTTGAGGGGAACGATCATTTTACTTGTCTGTATGTCTCTAATACTTAGAATGCCAAGCACATCGTTGATTGCCTAGCTGATTCCCCAAAATATTCTATAATAAATTCAATTTAATCAGGATTTATTAAACCCCCGTGATGAGCCCAGCAGGGTACAAAGTGCTTGGATGTCCAAAAACTAAGCAGCCTCTACCCTTAAAGAAATGAGCTTCTCTTGGAAGGCAATATCGATAATTTTATAGAAAATAAATGCAGAGTAAAGTCAAGTCAATGTGGTGAGGATGGGGAGGGCCCACTTACAACTAGAACCAAGACCTGTAGGAGAGGCTTCTCAAGTTGACTGCTAAAAGCAGTCACTGGTGCAAGCAGAAAAGAGAAGACTAATTCCAGGCATGGGGGCAAAGGCAAGGTGGCAGATGGGATGAGCAGTCCTGAGCGAAATAAGGTCAACTTGACTGGAACAGAGAGTTCCGAAAGTACAGTATGTACAATCAGCCTGCAGTGGGCTCATGGAGGAGATGATAGACAGTGGATGGACCAAATATACTCCATTTTCTCCTTAAAGTCATCAACGAGATCAGGAAAAATTATTTGATGGGAGCAATGTTAACTGTGGAAGCTAGAGAAAGGGCTGTCCAAGTGCCCCAGTGAACACTTATTGACCCTATAAATGGTCAAAACAAAGACAATGGCTGGATGTAGGTCTCGAGCTGGCAAAAGCTCAACGTAAGGAAAAACAATTAGCAATCTGACTCGATTCTGTTTACACTTCTATTTTCAAGGCTAATCGGTTGTTGGTTTGTTTCTATTTTGACAGCAATGTTTTACTGTACTGTTTGAACCTAGGGCTATGATGTGAAATTGAAAAAAAAATTCTCATTGACTAATTAATACCCACAGCTTCCAAGGAAGCTCAGCATCTCATTGAAAAACAAATCAGTGATTAAGCCTGAAAATAAACAGAAATGTACACTGGACCCTAATTAATGAGCGTGTTCACTGTTTTGCTCTATGCAGAAATTAATTGCTAGTACTTGGTTTTTAGACACTAAATGAACCATTTTCCAAATATGTATTTAAGATAAAAGGGAACCTGACAATTTCTACTTCCTAAAACTTTCACAACTGGATTCTAATACTAGCCTTTGGGCATTTTCCCTCACCATCCCTCTTGCTTGTAATGCCCTCTGATTCAAGTCTCAGCCAAAATCCCTTCTTCTCCAGGAAACTTCCTTTTCTGCTCCTTCCTTTTTTAATTATGCGAGGATGGTCTTCCCTCTGTTGCCCATCTTCACTTTATCTTCTACATATCTTATTTGGAAATGGCTGTTTGAATGCCATCTCCCCCATGAGGGCACAGAGTGTATCCCCAGGGCTAGCACAGCATCTGGCACATGGTAGGTGCTTAATAAATAAACATCTGCCGACTTAACTTGCTTTGGAATAAATGTTTTCAGACGGTTTATTAGTTTTTTTAGTATGGATTTCAGTCTAGATTACCTTTTTATGTGGTAATCTTTAAATGCATATGAAAAAGACATTTATTGGACTCCTGTTGTATGCAAGACATCATACTAGGCATAGGAAACAAAAGGACAAAACCCAGAAGTTTCTTCCCTTGTGGCTGTCACTTTGGGGAGAAATGTCATATGAAAAGAGAAATAAATATAATTTATTTTGCAAATAACAAGAAGCACAATATTCATTCTCAAACACTACATGACAGTGTCAAGATTTATGGAGGTGAAGTCACTTGAAATTAAGGAATAACATATCAGTTGATATACACACATGTAGCTGCTTGTGTGTGGTATGTGTCTGTTAGTATTTTATGCAAAGCTAATAAAATATAAGGTATATCTAAAATTGATCTTTTACATGATTCTCATTCCATAATAAAAATAGAAAATGAAAACTGATTATATTTTTGAACTCAGCTCTGCCAATCAAAAACCCTAGAAGTCATCTTTCTGAGTGTGCTTTAACATTTGACAGGACTTTCTGATTGGATTTTTTTCTACAACCATTTCCACTACATAGCGAAAACTAAGGATCAATGAGGTTATTTTGGACATGGGGACTTCTAGAGTAATTCATTTAAAAAAAGGCAAAGTCCCTTCATTTCTTACAAAAGACTACCAGAGGGTCAGAACAAAACAGGCTGTTGAGGGAATGCCTTTTGTCTCTCCCTGCTAATGTTTACCAATTATTCAAATGTTACTTTGCAAAAATATTTAAATATGAAAACAGGGAAGTCAAAATAAGGTTTTCCATGCACCTGTAGGAATGTTTCAAAACCTTTTAGAGAGCATTCATTCTAATCAAATCATTTTAGAGAAAAAAAATGCCCTCAATTCCAGTTGGTATTTTCTACTATGCAATATGATAATATGCTTGTTCTCTCTATCTGTATATGTGTGTATCTCTCTGTCTCTGTTGTATGTGTCTGTCTCTGTCTGTCTATCTCTTTCCCTCATTCTCTGTCTCCCTCTTTCTGTCTGTGTTTCTCTGTCTCTCTTTCCCTCCATCTATCTCTCTGTATCTGTCTCTCTCTCTTTCTGTGTCTCTATTTCTTTCTCTCTGTCTCTTTTATACACATACCCTTTATGCTCCTATATTACTTCTCCTCCTTCTCCTCCTTCCCACCCTTTCTCTCTCCCTCTCTCTCTCTGTCTCTCTATGTCTATTTGTGTGTTTGTGTCTCTGTGTCTGTCTGTCTCTGCGTGTCTCTCTCTCCCCCTCTCTCACTCCCCCTTCCCATTTATTATAGAAACACAAGACACAATTACCTCATTATACCATACTATAAGGTTTAGAAAGCATTTGACGGGCACTGTTTTCTTTATTAGAATTATCCTGTGAAATGATTGTTTTGATCCCAATTTTGTCACAAAGGCTCTTCTTCCTGGCTCCCAGGCTAGTACTCTTCACATCCCAGCAAGCTGCCTCCCTTCAAACAGTTCTCCAATAAGGCTGGCACACTTTCCCCACATTGAGCAGTGCTGCCCACATGACCCAGAGACATGCCGGACACACTTGTGCACAGTCACACTCCCTACAGCAGGGTGGGTGAAAGGGGACACCCTTTTTAGATATGGAGGTGTTTACTCGGGACACTCAGGGGTAACAGTAAAGCCTCGTCTGGACCACTCCCTGGGCACAGCGAGAAGTAAGCTCTTGAAAACAATTTAAGTATTCTAGGTATTCCTGGAAATATGACAAAGGATGAGCAAAGAACATTCCGCATGACACTGCTAATGCCGACTGAGGAAACCACAAAATGGAGTTGACAGTCAGAAGAGAAGGAAAATGGGATAGAATCTGGGATTTGGGGAATACTTAGACCAACTCCCAACATTTGACAGATGAGGAAACTGAGGTACACAATAAACTGCCTCAGTACTAAATATCGGGGCAGAATTTGAACCAAAGACATGGCTGCAAATCCAGAGAGCCTTTATACACCATGCTCCTGATGAATCTTACCTGACATCATAAAACTCATTTAAAATTCTTTCAAGGACTCAGAATGGCAATCCAGCTGCTTATTCATCACCATGAATTACCCAAAGTTGATTCTCCATACCATGGGATACCTGAAAGGATGCTATTTTACATTTTTTGGAATCCCAAGTCAGGTCAGAGGAAAAATGGGGCAGAAAATGGAAGATTGGTTTTGGAGTCAACTAGCCTCAGGGTTAAATCACACCACAGGCTGGACAAGTCACAACTTCCTGACATTCCATTTTCTCATCTAAAAATTGAGGGTAATGACAGCTCCCACTGAGTGAGTCTCAAATTAGTATCTCTAGTGTTCTGTGTATATTAAATTTATATATAAATATCAGCAATTGTTAGAGAAGAGGCACTATTGAATGGACCATTCTGTAGACAGAAACAGACATAGAATTTAAAAGCCATTCTGAAGTGCATGGTGATGATAACTGTTGGGTTGCCCTATAATAAACACAGAGAGCAAAAAAGGTCTATCACACCCCTATCTTTTCCTGGAAGAAAGCAGTATCTAACAGGTTTCCTAAAAGGTGCAATTTCTCTAAAGGTTATCTGATTTGAAATATACTGCATTATCTCTTTTAGCTTACATTATGATATATGGATACACACACACACATGCATATATATATGTATGTATACATATTATAGTATAGTATAAGAAGAATTAGATTTTTAAACCTCAAAATTTTAATAGAACTCAATTAACAATTGTAGTCAATAGGATTTTGTGGATAGCATACTGGATCCAGGAAGCCTTGAGTTTGAATTCTGCCTTAGAAACTGACTAGCTGTGTGACTCTGCAAGTTGCTTACCTGGCCTCAGTTTCCCTCATCTCTAAAACATAACAGTGGGACTTGATGTTCTCTAAAGCTGTTCTCTCTGATCCAAAAACATTGTGCACATGTCTTTGAAGTATATGATCAAAAGTCCCAAATTAAATAATAAGAGCTGGCCTTGACTTAGGACTTCAAAGTTTGAGAACCACTTCCCTAGCATTGTATCCTTGGAACGTCACAACATCCCAATGAGACAGGAACTCCAGATGTTATTATCATACCCATGTGATGGGTGTAATCCCACTGCTGATAGAACAGTTTGAGTGCCTCTCCCACGATCCCACAAGTAGGAATCAGCAGGGACTTTCCAATTCTAAGTACACCGTACCATACTGCTCTTGTGTCTTTGTAGATTAATGCATTTTCAATTAAACTTTGTCACTGGTTATTTCGTCTCTAGCACAGTGATCTCAATACTAACAAGGAAGTGGTAAGGTTGAGCTTAGTTATTTATTTAGAAATGGAGAAACAGCTGCTTTGTGGGTTACCTGGTAGGAATGCTCAACATGGATCACCTCCCAATTATGGTAATAGAATAAGATTTGAAGTTTGTTGGTCTTATTGCAGATTATAATTAACAGAAGAATCATATCCCAGGTAGACACATATTGATGTAATTATACAATGGAAAGGGAATGTGGGAAAATGAAGATGAACTTTTGGTGTGTTTCTAATGAGAAGACAGTCTTCCTAAAAGGCAGGAAGGGAAATTTCCCTTGTTTCATGGGAAAAGGCTATTTGCCTTTTACTTCTTAACAACTCAAAGATTGATGAACTTAACCCTTACAACAAAAGAAAACTGAAAAATGCTGGTGGCTTCCAGGGGGTGCTTATTCTGGTAGCTGCAGAAAGGCCTTTTGAGACTCACACAGCGAGTCCCTCTTAGATGGGTCAGTACTGCCCATCAGGAGGCATCATGGCCAAATTTAGTACTCAACTATTAAGGCAAACAGTATTTCCTGCTTCTAGTAATGCTTCCTATTGCAATCTGATGCAACAATGTTTTCAATATTTAATTCACGCAACTTATCTAACATTAAGGGAGATATCATGTTATCGGCAAATTGGGAGCTACTTATAATGTACCTATCAGATCTCCCCAAGACTGCTGGCAGGGTCCAAGAAGTGGAAGAAAGAAATCTGATCATCCTGTGCCAGGAGGGAATATATCTGCATGGATTTCTTTAACAAATGAAAGCTAAAGCATAGTAGTTTGAAAATGAGTGGGTTGGCATTTGTGTAAATTTAAATTATAAATGTTTGAGCTGGTGTTTCTGTTAAATTAAAATATATACCACTCAAAAGAAAGTATTCTGAATCATATTTTCTCACCTCAGTCATATGGTACTGGTAATTGTTATTCTCATTCTGTTCCCAACAAACTCTCTTTCAGATCAATAGTCTAACCACCTCATTTTTAGGAGAATCTTGCTCTACTCTAAAGATCTTTCCTCCCAACTATTGCGAACAACTTTTTCCAATACTCCACCTTCCAGGGCCAGAATAGGAGAACACAAAGTAGAGGACCATTCTGCTGTTTCCAGAGTTCCTCTCCCACCATTCCTTTGTTGCCTCACTTTTCTAATGGCTCAGTCATGAAATAGATACAGCAACCACAGTTGGACCTTTCCAAAGATGGCCCTAGTTTGTGATTTCTAATGGCAAAATGACTATGGTAACTACCAACATACTTGCCCCCTGGATCCATGATCCCAGAGTTTCACGACAAGCATGGATATTTCTATATTAGTTTTCAAAACACTCTGGCTATCATGGGAAATCATAGTTCTGTCTCTGTAAAAAGTATACTCATTCTCAAGGATGGACAACATGCATTACGATTCTATTTCAGATTATGACCAACTTTGGGAAAATCACTATCATTACAAAGTGATTTCTGTATGATATATTCAACACATGACTGGCAGTCTTAATGACCTGGAACTACCAAAGAGATTAACAAAACTGGAAATTTTTACTATCTTGGATACTAATTTGGAACTTGGACACCATTTGCAGTAATTATGGGAAAAACAGCTATACCATGAAGTGTTTGATGCTTGGTGCCATTGGTTTCCAGCAAATGTTGAACACTTCACATACACCATTTTGATTCAGTTTGAATTCTTCTCCAATGGCCTATTTGAAAAAGTATTGGATGCCAAGACATGGTTGGATAACGAGACTACTACAAGTGCCAACTTACCACAGGTTGTAGCGGGGCGCCAGGGATCATGGCATTAGCAAGTTGCATCTGTTGGGCCAGCATGGCCATGTTCTTCTGCTGAATCAGGTTGTTGCGTCCATTTATTTCCAATTGTGTTTTTAAATGGGGAGGTGGGTGAAGATATTTGCAGTTCTCTCTTGAACAGCGACCCTATAACAAAGAAACAATAAACACAAATTTGAAAAAAAGCTGAAATCTCTTTCCATTATTTGTAAACAAACAAGACAATATCCCTGATATTAACTATCTTCATATCTGCAGAAAATATAGAAACAATTCTCTGTCACTGCAAATGAAATATATCCTATAAATTGGTAAATTCATTGATACTATAAAAATAAGTTATTAAGAAATTTAAACATTTCATGATGAAGTTGATTAACGATGACAGTCTTCCCTTGAAACTGCTAGCTACACTATGACATCTGGTTTTAGAGTGTCAAGAAGAGATGCAAAATGATTAACTTTGGTGCCAGAATGTGCCTACTGTCAACTGTATTGAGCCTAATCAAACTGAATGCACAACTTCACAGATTCACAGTTTTCATTCTATCTCTTTCTTGAGAAATAACAGCGATTGAGTGACACTGACAGGAAATATAACTTTGGCAATGAGTCCTTAACCAGTATTCTGAAAACCAAAAAGAAAAACCAGTACCATTACTCATACAAAATGAGAATTTCTAAAAGTTCTAAACATCTCATGGCTAGAAAAATGCAGTAGCCTCTGGCTGGTCTTTCTGGCACAATATTTCCCACTCCAGTCCATCCTTCATTTAGCTGTACAAGTGATATTCCTTAAGCACAAGTGCAACAAACTCCAATGGGGTCCCTAGCACTGCCAAAATTAAGTGAAAAATACCTTCCTCACCTGCCTCATCCCCATTGTCAGTCTTCCCCCACTTTATACATATCCATAGTCTAGGTCTCAATTATTATGATCTCTACTATTTCTCAAATGATTTCCCAACTTCAGGCAATTTCCTTGGCTGCCCAATGTTCTTAAGATGTTTGTTGTACCTTTTTCCTTCTTGCCTCCTGGCTCCCCCAGCTTTCTCATATCCCAGCTAAAATCCCATTTTATATCAGGAGCTTTTCATGAACTGCCTCGATACTGTGTCTCCCCTGTCAATCATTCCCAAGTAATCCTAGATGTTGCCCATATGGCAAATCATACACAATTGATGGATGTTTCTTCCTCTGTTGGAGCCATGAACTCCAAGAGAACAGAGACCTATCCTTGTATCAGCAATCCTTATGATATGCTCTTTAAAAATGTTTCTTAATTTAGCATCGATAACATTAGATGTCTCAAAAGAAAGATGTGCTTAAATCCTACCCCTGGAGATTACTAGCTATAATAACACAGGCAAGATACTGCATCTCACTGAGCGTCATCTTCTTTACCTGTAAATTGAGTACAATAATACCCCCCAACATAGAGGAGATAGTAGATACATAGTGCTTTGCAAGTCTTTAATTTGCTATAGTATTATAGAGAGGTCACTTGATCTTCAGGTGAGTGATTCCCAGGTTCCCTTCTAGCTACATGGTCCCAAGGCAAGATCCTTAATCTCTCAGCACCCCAAGACTATAACTATTTACAGCCCTTATCTAATCTGCAGAGAAGGTTTAGACCATTCTCCACCCCAGAATGGCTTACGGAAATTCTAGTTATGATTATTATTGGGGCAATTAGGTGGCATCATTGTATACAGAGCCTTAGAGTCAAGAAGATTTGAGTTCAAATGCTACCTCAGAAACTTACTAGTTGGGTGACCCTGAACAAGTCACTTCACCCTCTTCACCTCATTTTCCTCATTTGTAAAATGAACTGGAAAAGAAAATGGCAAACCAGTCCAGTATTTTTTCTTAGTAAAACCCCAAATGGAATGATGAATATCAACATACTTATTATTACTACTATATTATTATACTACTAGTTAAAGTTTATATACTACTATTTCTACTATAACTTCTACTACACTATTACTTTTACTACTACTACTTTTACTATACTATTACTTCTACTATTACTATTATGACTACTACTATATTATTACTTCTACTACTACTATTACTACCTCTACTCTTATTACTACTATTACTATGACTACTACTACTACTACTACTATATCACTACACCTATTATTTGTACTGTTACTACTTCTAATATTATACTATTATTTCTACTACCACTACTACTATTACTGACTACTACTATACAACTACATCTACTACTACTACTATTGCTATTGTTTCTACTACTATTGCCACTACTATCTCTACTCTTACTACTACTATTACTATGACTGCTACTACTGCCGCTATGCTACTATTAGTAATACTACGACTGCTATACTATTACTTCTACTATTAATATTACTATTACTACTACTATATTGTTACTTCTACTTCTACTACTACTACTATTACCACCACTCCTACTATCACCACTGCTATTTCTATCACTACTACTACTATTATGCTCTTAAATCCTCTTCTACCAATGATTATAATAAGAAGTAAAAGTATGGATAAAAAGAAGTTTTTATATTGTAATTTAACTTAGCAAATCCTGGTGCTTGTGGTAATTACAAAATTTGCCAGGAAATCTAATTTGAATGATCTGTTTCAGCTCCCTTGGAGTCAAGGAGACAAGGATTTTTCAGCCATCTGTCCCCATACTTGGCAAACTTAACAACATGCATGACCCTCATTTTCACAGCCAGCCAAATGTCATTTTAATAATCTTTGCATAATAAAGCATATCTAATAACAAGAAGGTGCTAGATAATAACTTGAAAACTCTTTTTATACTGTGTACAAACAAGAAATTCTCTGATGATGAAAAATAGACAAAAAACCTATAGGTTTTTTTTTTTAACAATCCTTTTTTTTTTACAGGTAGCAGTGTATCACAAGGGTCTTAGACCCTCTTGGATTGCCATATCTAGCATATTTGTGGATCATGTATATTTGGATGAATCATTTAACTCCCCTGATCCCTATTTTGCTCATCCAGAAAATGGGAATCATCACGGTTCTAAATATTTCACAAGGTTGTTTTGAGGCTTAAAAAAGATGTTTTGGGGAAAATACTCTATAAACAGTACTCTGCTAAAGTGAGGTATTTGTCTCAGTGCAAAAAACAAAAACAAAATAAAAACCCAATGAGGTTGGATGCCAAGTCAAACCCATGGGGCTGAACTGCCAACCTCCTGAAAGCCACAGCTGCTGTGGTTCTGGGCAGGCCAAGAAAAAAAGAAGAAAAAAAAAACATTTTATTATAAAAGGGAACCAAGTAGGAAATTTTGAGCCAAAGTATTCCTGTATCACATGTCTTACTAAAAATGAGTCGAGATAAGAACAGAAGAATTAAGTGAGACTACGTTCGGCCTTGTTCGATTTTCTGGGCACATTCTATAGGGCTCGCCAATTAGTGCCACTCCTGTGAACACCCTGGCTATAGTCTTTGCCAGCCAGGCACAGCAGGGAGGTCTACATTTGTAAAAAGGCAAACACCAGCTACTTAGGATGAGATTAGGGAGCTATAAAAATGAGAAATGAACCAGGCCTTGCCTTTTCCTTCAAACACAATCATATTTAAAACCATCAAAGAGATAAATTATTGATTGTGGCAGATAGCCCCTGTACCGTCCATGGAGCCGATCTGCTTTTCCTTTGAAAGTGTGAAGAAATGTCTGAATAAGTGATGGTTGGTTATATTGGCTTGGCTTCTTGGAGAACTGAGAACTTGCTGGAGCCACAGCCTGAGGAGAAACTAAGGAGAAACAAAAACCAGATGTGATGCCCATGCCAGGCTGATGGATCAGCTACAGGGCAGTGGGCAGAAGTACAGGAAAATAAAAGAAAGTGTACAGTGCATACGGTGTGTTACTAGCGCCTTGGAGCAAAGGGCATCATCATAAATAGTGGTTGACTCTACCCCTTCTGAGCTGGAAACAATGGAGATGGCCCTTGTAAGCAAAAGCCTATCTAAGTGCTAACCCTCCATATAAACATGGCGCGCTTCCAAACTGGACTGAGCTAGGACCGAGGAAAGGCGTCTCTTTCAGATAGGGTTTTGTTGCGACCACTCATGTGCCAAGCTGAAGATGCAGCTAACACAGTCAGACGGATGTGATTCAAGGGGGAGAAATTCTGTTCCGTTTACTCCAATCAGGTTTAATATAACCTCATCCAACTCAGTATATACTCATTTGCTGCAAGCGTGCAGAGCCCTGTGAGAAATGCAAAATTTAAAAAGATGGGTTCCTTCTTACCCTCCCAGAGCTCAAGATCTGAATTCAGATCCTGCCCCAGTTCCATATTTTTGGTCAATTACTCAAGCCTTCTTTACTTTTATTTTATTGTCTGTTAAATGAGCAGATTGGGTAAGCCTGACCTTAACATCTCTGAAAGCTGAACCTCGAGATTCCGAAACTTCACTGACAGAAAATGTAATGGACGCTTCAAGGCAGGCAATAAATAAGAGACATTATTACCTTCAGCAGGACATTGATCTACATGAACTCCAAAAAGTCAACTGGGGATTGGCTTTCAGCACCAGGAATCCTACTGAGTTGCTGGGGACAGCACAGTACAAAAGCATAATTCTTATTCTGCATTGACAACCAGAGGTCAATTCCTCTGCTGCTATCATAGGACACGGGTTTGATCCAAAGGTCCTGAGGCAGTAACCACAAACAAGCCAACTGCTTCAAAAGAAGACAAAAAGTTCTTTTCTTCCCTTTGGATATTATTTTGGTGCCTGGAATCTGTACTTCTCCTCTTTGCTGTTATGGGACATTTCCACTAGGGAGCTTGGGTTTGCTATCGATAATGCCTTCATTCCACGTCTGGTGGGAGAAATAATGAGGGACATGAAGGAGACATTCGGGTCACTAAATAGGTCAGTACACTGGAACACTCAATTTCCAAACTGCAGTATCTTTACTTATGCTTCCTGCATTTGCAGATACCTCCCTTATTTTCACAGGTTTAAATTAAAAACAAGTGTGTATTTACAGGTTTTGTTTTATCTGTTAGAATGGACTGATGATATCACTTAATATAACCACAACTCCATTTCTGGACCTGGTATGATAGTGATTAATTACCCAAACACTGAACAGAAATGTTTGATTCCAAGATAGTTCACGGTAGGATTCCGAGGACAACATCCACAACAACACAGTGCATTTTGGGGACACTAGAGACCAAAAAAGCAATAGGAAAACAAGAAAAATCCTTAAAAAGAAGGAGCATCTACTTTCCTAGCCTTCTTTCTAGATTTTAGGTATTCTGCCCATGTTAGGAATTCTTTTTTCCTGAATTCTTGTCAAGTCAAGATAAGTCCAAAGGAATATGGGATCAGGTTAATGATTATTGTTGTTGAACAGTCGTTTCAGCTGTGGCCAAGCCCATTTAGAGTTTACTTGGCAAAGACACTGGAGTGATTTGCCATTTTTCCCTCCAATTCATTTTACAGATGAGGAAACATTAGTAAACAAAGTTAAGTAACTTGACCAGAATCACACAACTTATACGTGTCTGAAGTCAGATTTGAATTGATGAAGATAAAATCCTGACTTTGAGCCCAGTGCTTTTCCCACTGTACTATATAACTGTTCAATGAGCCATGAGTTTCTCCTTGATTCCAACTGTGGAGAAATTATTTCTTGGTCAAACCTCGAAATTTACATTGAATACAGGCTGACCAAAGCATGGCAAATGGCTACTCAGCTGAAACATCTGCTCTTTTTAAGAGAGAGGCTGTATATTATTTTTTAAACTTCTTTCAACATTATCTGACAAAAAATTATCAAAAGTTGGTCAAGGAGGGCAGCTAGGTGGTGCTAGGATAGAGCACCAGTCCTGAGTCAAGAGGACTCAAGTTCAAATTTGGCCTCAGACACTTAACACTTCTAGCTGTGTGACCCTGGGCAAGTCCCATAACTTCAAATGCCTCAGCAAAAAAAAAAAAAAAATGGTCAAGGAATCATATATACACATACTTTCATAATTATACAAATGGGAAATTAGCGAATAATAAAGCATATTAATTCTAACAAACCCATGGGGAATGGGGGATCAATATAGTTGTCAAAGTAACTTCATCCATCTGGGCTTCAATTTCTTTTTGTGAAAAGTAACTACTCAGGTCCTTCTAAAATTATGAATCTATGATTCTAAGAGACTGTGGAAGTAAAAGTTTGTTTTATCCACATAGGTTTTTTAAATTTCAGTTTCCACTTAGAGGAAGATTAGCAAACAATTCTTTATCTACTTCCTATATAAAGGAGTTCTTAATTATCTTTGTAATATATTTAAAGGTTTTGGAACTTTTGAATATGGTTATGTCTGGTATTCTCAATGTCAAATAAAAACACATCTCTTGTATGATAGCTGTGTGTGTGTATGGGGGTAGGAGGAAGGAAGGGAAGAAAGAAAGTGGGTGGTGAGAATTAAAACTCTATCTGTATCAGGTTACAGAAAATTTTCCATTGAGGGGGAAAAACATAATTATGTCTTAAATGCCCTCCTTCATATCCACTTGTTGAATTCTACCCATCCCAAATATGGGCTCTAATATAAAAAGAATATTTTAGTGGGTCAGAATTTAGAGGCACATGATCTTTAACTGCCAAATGGAATACCCCAGAAGGAATAAAAAAAATAATAATAGTAATAATAAGACTGGCCATATTTGTGTACACTGTGGAGGTAAGGGATTCTTGCCAAATTTACAGGAACACTGTCTACACTACAAAGTATTTTTCAAATAAAGTAACTCCTTCAGCCAATTTCCAATTGAAATGCTGGTTTGTCTAGAACAGAAATGTTTCTTTCGATTGTTGAGGCAAAACAACATTTCCTTTGAGATGGTTGAGATACTCAAATGTTTTTTAAGCATTTTCACAAGCCATCCTCTGCTCTGAGACATGCTGTGAACTTCCCTATTTGCCAGCAACTCTCAAGGGAATTCATGGTCTTCCTACTTAAAATACTTGTTAAAAGAATTTTTTTCAGATAGGATGACAAAACTATTTAAAACTGTTTGCTAGGAAACCATGTTGGCAGTCAAGATAGAGTCATTTCTGGAAATGTTTCATTTCTTTAAATTGCTTTTTGCTTAGTATTTCTATATGAGAAACTATGATTTTGTGCTTTGAAAAGGTTAAAATCCAAAAGTAAATAATTTTTCGATATATAATTGTGCTGCCTGATTTTATGTGCTCATTGAGGGCTTCCATCTGAGGCCTTTAGGAAATTTATGCACACAGTAAACCTTTGGTAAAATTTTGTACAACTAAATAGACCTCAATAGGTATCTCTGGCATTATACTTTATTAGGTTCCCACAATATTGAAAATAAATTAATTATAATGTGGAGCTGTATTATTTCCTCATATATTTAAAAAAAAAAGTTTAACTATAACCAATTAATTATTATCTGCACTTAAAAGGTGTGAATGGAGGGATGCAAAAATACCATATGGCTGATAATCTGAAAATCATTTATTTATTTGTTACTTAATTGCCCTCTACTGAAAGGGAATCCTGTCTGATTTTCTTTGAAAAGTATTTGCATATTTTTTGAGCTTTCCAATAGGTCTGTGTCTGCTCTTTGGAAACTTCCAATAAATGAATAAATAAAAGATAAAATTCCATCCTGAAGACCTGATTCAAGAAGAGGGGGACATTTTCTCAGCTAAGCCAAGCTGAGACTCTCTCTATAACCAACTCCTGTCTTGGAATATATGAATTCTCCTCTCTGCCTCTGTGTCTGTGCCTTTGTATGTATCTCTCTCTCTTTCTTTTTTTCCTTCCTTCCTTCTTTCTTTCCCTCCCTCCTTCTGTCCTCTCTCTCTCTCTCTCTCTCTCTCTCTCTCTCTCTCTCTCTCTCTCTCTCTCTCTCTCTCTCTGTTAAAAGAGAGACAAGTATCAAAGGGAAAGCCAAGAAAGTATCAAGAAAATATGGAAGGAAAGGCCAAGTACATATAATCAACAAAGTGGGTTTGAACATAGTGTACCCAGCAATCCTTCCTTCTAGAAAAGATACCCAAGGCTGCCCAGCATGATCCTCACTACAGGTTAAAGATAAAACTGAGAAAAAGCCTTTTAAGGTAGGAAGCAATTAAGGAATTTAAAATGGAGATCTACTCAACTGGATTCAATGATCCTAACCAGGATATTCCTGTTGTTAAAAAAAAAAAAAGACATTTGCTTTCTTGAGTGTTTTTTTTTAATAATCTATGATCTGTAGTAAACAGAATTCCATAACTATTTCTTAGTTATGACTATGACTCTCTTAAAAACATGACTCTCTTATGAATGACTCTTAAAAATAATGAGCAATACAGACTTTTGTTGTCCTGTAAATATAAGACCTTGTCTATTTGACACTAAAAATGATTATTCCATTGTGACAAGTGAAAATGTTCTTATTGTTTCTGTGGGGTTTTTTTTTTCCTTTAATTCTGTATGTAAAGATTATTTAGCAAAGCCAGGCACTACAGAAAAGGAATAGACCTTGGAATATCATCTGGCTCCAAATTCAGGTAAGCAAATAATCACATTGCTTTTAAGCAATGTCTTGCATATAATAGGTGCCTAATAAATGTTTATCATATTGTTTCCTATTGATTTGTTCTTTTCTTAGGAGACCTCTGGAGATGTAGACTTCAGGGATTTTATTATATAGTTAGAATTGTACTATGAAACAAACATCAAGAGATATATTAAAATTTTATAAATGGATATGTATATAAACATGTATTTCTATGCTTATGCAGAGCACTAATCTTGGATTCAGGAAGGCCAGAGTTCAAATCTAACTTCAATAATTACTAGCTGTGTGATCCTGAGCATTCCACTTAACTTCTACCTGCCTCAATTTCCCCATTTGTAAAATCTGTAAAATAAAAATCCTATAAAATGGGGATATCTCCCTCTCACACTTGTTGTAAGGATATGATATGATATGATATTTGGAAAGCTTTCTGTAAGCCTTGAAGCGCTCTAGAAATGCTTATTACTATTAATACTAAACCTATCCTTCTTTCCCAAATAATTCTCTTTTTATATTTCTTTCAAGTCCTTGTTATACACCCATCCCTCGTTTATTTAACCAGAAATGAATGTTCTATGTTTATAAAGTCCACTTCAATAATTGGTGCCTTGAGAGTCAGGAATGTTCTTAAATACAAATATTTATTTAATATTTTAATTTAATTTTTAATTTTAATTTTTTAATATTTTAAATTTATCTCTTATTTGAGGATTTAAAGTAGAAATTAAAAATAGATAGCTTGGAATTTCATCACAAGCCTCCATAGACAAAGCCCTCACCTTTCCCACACAGCTTTAATCCTGTCTTTCGCGTCTCAGCTAATATCCCATCTTCAGCAAACTGTCCTAGTCTTCCTTTCCCTCTGACACTGTCCAGATTTTATCTTATTCATGTTTTTTTTAACATGGATATTGCATATTACCTTCTCACTTTATACCATGAGCACCTTAAGAGCAGGAACTGTTTTTTTTAATTATTTTTTTTTATTTTGTTTGGAGAAAAAGGTTGCATTTAGCACAGTGGCTGGGCACCTGGTAAATGCTTAATAAATTCTGTGACATGAGTGTCCTGAAGTTAAAGCACTGACAAAATGAACATTTGAATAATACCCATACAATGTCACCATTTTTTCATACACCATTCCCATAAAACCATTTCAACCCAAAGAGCCTGTACACTTTGCTTCTAATAATGAAAGAAGATAGAAATGGATTTTAAAAGCTTTTTGAACCATTTCCAAGTAATAATAAATCATTTCCCTCTAGATTTAAAAGGTTTTTTTTTAAAAGAAAATCTATTTTGGTAACAACTTAAGGTTTCTAATCTCTCATAAATTCTATGTAGAAAAACAAAATACAAACACAGAAACATAATTAATTTGTATATAACCACTGGTTCTTCTAATTAAGGAAAATTCTAAGTCAATAGTCGAGATTCTGCCAAAGTCAAAAGATTCAAAGGTTAGTTGGCCTTTGTGAGTTTTGTGATCAAAGTCCAATCTAGATTAGGAAAATGGGATTTTGGCCTAGATTTTTAATCAATTAAAAAAACTCAAAGTTTCTTCCATATGTAGTCACAATCCCTATCTCCCTTTTATAGAACATTCCTGAATTTGATGAGGATTTTTGGACCCTGGACCTAATGACATTAGAGCACCCCAAAATAGATCCCATGCTGACGCAATGTCATCACACTCTGACTCAAACACCACGATACCCATAACGGGTTCCCAGGGGACTCACGAGGTTTTGATTGCACAATTCTCATTAATCATTTTGAAGGCTGCCCAGCTGAAACCCTAAACAACTACATAACTCTCGCGTTAGCCCTCAGAGTCAAATTCTGTACTATAGATAGGAGAAATGGAAAGGGGAAAAGGAACTAGCTAATTCACAGAGATCATTAAGCTTTCTGGTAGCCTATTTTGGCACAAGACTGTATCTACAGACATTAAGGGCTGCAATTAGTTATGTTCATCTGTTGGACCTCTAGTTGGAGGACATGACATCCGCAATCTCGTCATCATTGGAGACAGCATCAAAAACTAAGCCAAACAGTAAGCATACATTAAGCCTTTGCTATGTATCAGGCACTGTCTCAGAGTTGAAAATTCAAAAGGAAAAACAGGCCCTGCCCTCAATGAAGAAGAAATGTTTCACATATTTTAGTATGCCAGAAAATCATTTTCCCCTTCCTTTCCATTACTATCACTTCCTCTTTCCCCATCAGAACAGGAAGGGAGTTGCAGAATAATGTTATAACCAACAAACGTACTTTTCTTTGTGTCCAGTCTCATTCTCTTCAAGGAGAGAATGACTCAGAATGGGTTAAGCTCACATCACTAATCCAAGTACACCATTTCTTTGACCTGCCCCGTGCCCTGTTTATACTTCAGTGACATTTTGTGGATGCCAATATCTTTAAATCTTCTGACATTTGTTGCTCTGGCCATCACAAGGCCATAAAATTGGAAGGGCTAGAGGTAGGTATTTTTCAACCACTTACACAGTTCCTGGGTCCCCAATATGGTTTACAGGCTAAACACTTCTCAAGATGATGATCATCTAAAGTAGTTCTTGTTTCATCTTTCCAAAAGAAAAACATATACATAAAAAAAATAAATGGTATAATTATATAACCTGCATTTCTACTAATAAATCATCTTTATTTCAGGTTTGTTTGTTTTTTTTTTTTTTTGGCTGAGGCAATTGGGGTTAACTGAGTTGCCCAGAGTCATATAGCCAGGAAGTGTTAAGTGTCTAAGGTCACATTTGAACTCAAGTCCTTCTGATTTCCACTGCACCACCTAGCTGCCTCTATGGAATAGGTTGCTGGAATCCAAACTGTCCTCTCTATCCATGACACAGCTCTTTTTCATGGCATTGCTCCATGCTTCATGATCTTATGCATTTTTCAGTTGACTTCCCAGATTGACTAAAATTATTCCTTGAAAATCATTTGCTTTTTCCCCAAGCTTATGTTTTACATGACTAGAAAAATGGATATTCCTCTCATTATGAGATTTCAGTGACGGTGCAAAACATTTTGCATGAGAAACATTGATGGCTCTGTACCACTCCAATGGTTCACTGCCATCGAGGTTTGTCAATGATACTTATTAGATTGTGTGATGGAAAATTATTTTTGGAAATGCAAAAGTGGTAAAGAGAGGAAGACTCCCTCCATAGAAAAATGCCCCAAAAGATTAAGATGCAAAAAGCAAAGTGCTATTGAATTATTCTTTTGTACATTAGCAAAAGGAAAAAGAAAAAAAAATAAAGGAGGGGGGAAGGAAGGGGAAAGCCAACTAGACTTCCAGATACCGCTTCCAAAAAAGGGGAGACATTTTTAGATTATCAACAGTTTGCATTTACACATTCAACTAAATGTGTGAGAGGCAGCTTGACATACTGGACAGAGATCAGGTCTTGGAGCGCAGAGGGTTTGGGTCTCACCTGACCTTTGACATCTAACAATCCTGAACAACTCATTTATCCTCTCAGTGAGCCAAGAAAATCTCAAGGACTATAAATGGAAGAAAAGACATTGCTCTACGCTGTTTTTTGTTGTTCCTATTCAGTCCTATTTGATTCTTCATGGTCCCATCTTGGGTTTTCTTGGCAGAGACACTGAAGTCGTTTCCCATTTCCTCCTCCAATTCATTTTATAGATGAAGAAACTGAGGGAAACAGGGTTAAGTGATCTTGCCCAGGCTCATACAGCTTTTCAGTGTCTGAGGCCAAATTTGGACCCAGTCTTTCTGATCCCAGGCCTACAAATCTAGCCAGTGAAATGCCTAAAAGTAAATACTTAACAATCTACTTTTGCAGAGGATTTTAGCTAAATAGACGCAGGAATGACAGAGGGGCATTCGTGATTAGTTGAATGGTAAAAACACATTCATTTTTCAAAAGCATGGAGTATAATTTCCTACACAAATGGAAAGGCCCAAGTAATCTCTCTCAAAGGAAGCCCTTTGATATATTTTGCTAATCATAGACTAAAAGGCCACTTAAGTCCCTTCTCTTTCTACCTCTAGAAGTCTCAGTATGATAACACTTATTACATGATGATAATAATGATAAAATGACAAAATGCATTTGTGATCTGTACCTGTTTATCTCAAGGGTCTATTTTCACACTGATACTTCCCCAGTGAGTAGTAAATTTGCAAATCTACTAGATAGTAAATTTGAAAATATACTGGCAACTATATATTCCCACAACTGGCTAGTCTTTAATTCACATCTAAGTGAGATTAACAACAATCCAGGGATCAGGCTATCAATGATATGAAAAACTGGTCCAAGAAAACTCTCTCACCTGCTTCAGTGAGACTTTGCTAGGAACTATTTGGGGACATGGCAAGTAGCTGCAAACATTTTTCCCGTCACCTTTCTAGCTCAATCCCATCTATGTGACATATACACTGACATCATGACCTATATCTTTGTAACACTGCAGTTAAGAAAATTATAAAAGCTGAGATTTCTCCAAAGTCAAGATTCCCTGTAAGTTTCCATTCAAAATTCTCAGCTGTTTCCAGAGTCATGGAAAGAACATATTCAGATAGTTATATTGGTATAAAAAGTAACAAAAGGGGCAAACCCCAGCATTTGGTGTCTTAGGGGTACCATGTTACCAGAATTCACAGATCCTCTCATTTTCACTCTAGCATTCTCTCTCCTCCCATAAGCTCATGGGGACTGTCCAGCTGGAAGTGATTGCTGCTGCTAACCGATGGTGGAAATTGTGTTTTTCCCTCTTGTTGGGAATAATAGAGACAACACAAGGAGAGAAGAGGTGATAAAGATGGAACCACTTCTGGCTTTCAATCTGTTCTCACCTTCTTGAGGAGGCTCAGCTTTGTGCTTTTAGAAATCGGGCTTAATGCTATTGGATCTTCAACTGCTTGGAAAACATGTCTTTACCTACGTGACAGTTCCCTGAGAATTCACTCAGATCATTGAGGATATTGCTGAAAACCAAGCAAGTATGGCTAGCAAGTAGAGACAAACTGATCATAGTTCTGGGTCTTAAAGAGCTGGGAACTTTAGCTATTGAGTATTCAGGACAACACATAAATGCCCTTACATGCAAAGACTTTTTTTTTCTTGGAGAGGAATTGTGATACATATATATCTAGGTAATATTGTTTTCTTAAAATAAATCTTGTTTCTTTTGGCAAATCTAACTTAAACATTTGGATAGGTAAGACAAAATGGGAAAATTACGAAGTGCCAAAGATAGAATTTCTAAAAGCTATGACCAATCCATTTTTTTTTAGTGAAATGAAAATTTCAACAGAAGAAGCAAAGTAAGATTAGCATTTCTGGAAATTAGCATGGTATGGAAGGAGGAGCAGCTCAGGAAACAGGTGACTTTGGCTGGCTTAGCTCATCTTTGGGAGATTGCTTCCTCATCTGGACAGTGAAAGAACCGGACCGAACAGCCTCTAAGGTCCAACGCTAAATCTATGATCTCATCTTGGTATACCTCACTCAGGAAAATTCAGTAGACACAAATTTAGAAAACTAAAAAGGAAATGTCAAATGCCAATATTACTAGCTCTATTAAGATAGAACATAGACCTGGATCAATAATTTCTCTACAAATATAGATCAGTAGCTTGTCTGCCACTTTTAACCTTGGGGAGCCCTGAGGAAAAATTGCATCCCCCAGATCTTGGAGCCCCTTTTTATGGGAACCAAGACATGAATTCTAGAATTCCTGGCTCCATGTCTATTCTCTGCCCAGCACACCACAGTTTCTTGTCATTAAAAGGCTAATATACAAAGAGAATCCAACTTTTTATCATGTGAGTCACAGAGCTCATTTTCTCTAAACCAGTTCTCATTCCCTTTTGTGCCATAGATTCTTTAAATATTGAGTAAAGAAATACTTGTTGTTCTATGCACTCCTTGTCAGAATACCATTTTTTAACAAGTGAAGGCAATCCAAAGTTTTGCTTAAATGAGAATGAAAATATTTGATATCATTTCCCCAATCCAAGTTCACAGAGCCCCTACAAACTATGGCTCCTAAAGGGCCCATGAACACAAAGGCCTAAGAATCGATCAATGTATCACTTAGAGCCTCTCTGACACAAGTGAGGCTGGTCTGAAGTGTCCAGCATGAGATATTGCATGGCGTATTCGCAAATACTTGTTTAAAGATGGGAAGTCGGGAGATAGTGTGACTCATAGCCGTGTAAGCCATAGCAACACATTATTTTAATAAGGAAGAATGTGAAAGTGAGAAGAGAAAGCAGAAGACTATCACATGATGTTTTTCTCTTGCTACCATATCAACATTCAGGCTCAGGTCCCAAGATCGACTGAACAACCAGCTTGGGAGCCTTAAGCGAGAGTCTCCAGCTCTGGCCAATGGAGGCCCCGAGCCTATTGGGACATGGCTGTCGTGAAGCTGCCTCGGGAGCCTTGGGGAGGGAGGGCGCCCCACTGGCTCTGAATTGGAGCTCCATAACTTATCTGCTTTTAATATGCTGATAATTACATTTTAATAGAATTGCTTTCCTGGCACTCTTCTGCACTTTATTTTATTTTCTGCATTTAAGATTATTCAAAGGCTTCACCACATTGTCCAAGCAATCCCTAATGGTGGGAAGGTTCCCTTCCAATATCCCTCAGCCATGCTTGACTTGGATACTTCTGATGATGAGGGGCACACTACCTCCAAAAGGCAGCCCATTTCATTTGGGGATTACCAGATGGGCTTTCCCAAAAGAACATCCTCCCCCAGATGCATGCCATAATCGGGAGAGGAAGTGCAGCTTTGTTTACCCAGGGTGAATGGTTAGAACCATGATTTTTAAAAGAAGTCCTAACAACTGAATAGTTCATGTTTTTTTTTCCTCTCTGCATCTGTTCAGGGAACAGAGACACAGCCAGATACATGACCTTGGGGAGAACTGGGTACATGGGCCTCCAGGCCACCATCAGCCCTTTTTATGGCCCCACGGTGCCATTTTTGGTCACTGTCCCCATCACTGCTGGGCAACAGACCTGGGATCAGGCCGGTGTCCACTGTAGCACTGCACCCAGGATTGAATGTCCTCTGACCAACAGGAAGCTCATTGGCATTAGAAGCAGAAGACCTGAGTTTTAATTGGTTTCTTTACTCTACCCTATACAACTTTCAGGCAAAACTCTTCACCCATAAAGTAAAAGGGCTAAACAAAATCATCACTAAAATCCCTTTAAGAGTCATGGTCTAAATAAGGAAAACATCCTTTAAAAAAAAGTATATCAAAGCTCCCTAGTCCTTCCCAACATTTCAGGTCTCTGTCTGGTTCCTAGCTCAAACACTTAGCTGTGGGAACCTGGGTAAGCCACTTAACTGCTGTATGCCTCACTTTGCTCATCTATAAAATGGGGATAATAATAACAGCTGCTGTCAAGATCAAAGGAGATAAAATAAGCCTTCTCTGGTCCTGTTCCTCACACCACACAATTACTCCTAATGTTCTCATCTTCTCTCACCTTCGGCTTTTCCAAGTCTGCAGCAAGACTCCAGTGCCATCTGACCACAGACCCTTGGGCTTTGAGTTTCTCCAAGGCTTCCACCACAGCCTCCTCAGTCCCCAAAGGAGAGGTTAGGAAGTAATGGAATAGAACTACACTTGTTCCTGCCCCAATTGTTCATCCCCAGGATTTTGCATAGAGTGGGTCCCTAAAGAAAATATTTTTGGCTACCTATGCTGATGCTAAGAACAAGAAGCAAGTCCCAATTGTTATGGGGGTGAACTCAGCATTTTGTGAACCATGGGGAGATGTGGTGGGAGGACCAACGGGAGGGGGGTGGGCATTCCTGCTGCCCTTCCCACAGGGTTCCTGACTAAACCACAGCAGGAAACAGGTGCATGAGGGACTGAGGGATCTCCACAAAGCCTCCAGTTGGACAGCACAGCAGAAAAATGCTTTCACCCTCTGGTCTATAGTGCTTTTTTTTTTTTCATTTTCTGCCCTGAGGTCTGCATTTCTAAGTGTTAAATCTCTAGTCCTGACTGCCTTTACTTGAGGGGCCTCAGTCATGCTCATTTGCCTCCAGCTCAACTCACTCCAGAAGTCACCAACTTCTCAACAGCCACCAGCTGCTTTTTGTCATGAGCTGATTACTTCCTATGGCCCCTACCTGCTCTGTACCCCCTTCTCCTCCCCAGAGTCCCTCTGTCCCTTAGGGCAGAAGCTCTTTAAGGGTAAAAACTGTCTGACACAAACACAGTAAGGTATAATAAATGCTTCATAAATTCTCTCTGTCTGTCTCGGTCTATCTCTCTGTGTCTGTCTCTCTCTCCCTCCCTCCCCCCAACTCCTCTTCTCCCTCCCCCTCCCTCTCCACTCAGCTCCCTACTTCCTAAGGACTGACTGCTGGAACAATCAATTATGCTCCTTTCTCGCCATGCATATCCAATTCCTCCCCGAGCCACTCCACTGCAGACTCCAGCTGATTCTCCCAAGCCAGAAAGGCTTCAAGTATGAACCTGGTGACAGCTGACTGTAATCAGTGAATCCCGAGATTCAGGCGTCTACCAGGGGATTTGGGCCCATGGCAACTCCTGAAAACAGTCGGGAAAGGCAGAGTCACGGAGGAAGCGAGCACAGTGATAAAATTACCTCGGAGAGACATACATTCATTCATTCATTCACACAAATGAGCCAAAGAGAGATGAAGGATCTCTTGTGTACAAACACTGTACTGGACTGGGGGAAACACATAAGGTCTAGTCCTGGCCCTCGTGGCGCTTACACTCCCGATATTCGTCACGGAACCTAGTAATAGTCCGGTACACGTCAGTGACTCAGTGCTGCTTTATGGAATCAGTGAATGGAGGAATGAGGGGAGATAGAGGAATCGACTTGATGGACATTTAAATATACCTCTTTTCTTTTCGCTTGTTTTTGCCAAATATAGCAAACAGTATGGCTATTCTTCAGAGACAAAAGTGAAAACAGATGTTCACCAGCTGCCCCAACAGAAGTCACTGAATGTGGAATACATAATGCTTTGTGTGGCTTGTAATAATATTACAGCAGAGAAGCAATTTGACATTATTCATCGGGAACTGGATTTGCATCTTGGCCATCGGATAAATGACAAAGACACAAGGGGAAGCAGCTGCAAAAAGGAGCGATTATGATGGTAGCCACAGAGCTAGTAGCCGGGTGTTTTCCCAACTTAGTTGCTCCCGATTCAGTGACCCAGAAGGCAAGGGGAAAGGAGAAAATGAGACACAAGGGATTAGGCAAAATCACCCAATTCTGCTCCATCCTCAAAATCTTTCATAAAAATCATCAAAAAAACTACAGGGAAAAACAGTATCCAAGCACTGGGATATTCTTCAAGCCTGTGTCTTTTTAGTCTCACTTTGATTCACAGAAATAGATTAAATCTGCAAACTGTTTTGACTCTCAATCTCTAATAGAAAGAGAAAAAAATCACTGATAAATTCAAAGATCCATTTGGTGAAGACTAGACAGAATCAAGAGTTGTCATCTTAGCTTTTGATCTGCCAGTGAACATAATAAATAATAGTAGTAGTAACAATAGCTAGCATTTTTACAGCACTTTAATATTTGCTAAGCAATTAATTTATTTAATTCTTATAATGATCCTGGAAGGTAGGTGCTATTATACCCATTTTATGGATGAGGAAAATGAAGAAGAGATTGAATAAGTGACTTTTGCATGGTTATATAGCTGTAAATATTTAGCTATTGAAAGTTCAGGACTTGAAATAAAAAAAGATCAGAAGTTGAATCCTATCCCATGGAAGGTCACATACTGATGTTGAAACTTAAAACCTTTGGCCACATAATGAGACGATAAGTCTCACTGGAAAAGATCCCGATGTTAGGAAAGATTGAAGGCAGAGGATGAAAGAAGAGATTTAGATAGATCACATCACGCTTATTCTTATTCCATAGAAACAATCAATGTAAGCTTGGACAGACTTTGGGAGATAGTAGAGGGGTAACTCTATAGTACATGGGGTCATGAAGAGGTGGACCTCACTGAAGAAAGGAATAACACCATTTACATCAAAAATGATCTTGAACATAAGTTCCTGAATCTCAGCCTCCCCTGTAAAATGGGGACATTTGTAACACCGATTTCCCAGAGCTGTAATGAGGACAGAAGGAGATAATCTTTGGAAAGCACTTTGTATATAATAAGCTGTTATATTAATGCTAACTATTATTACTTCCATAACATCCAGTATATCTATGGGGCTTTGGGAAAGCCACTTTGTTGCTACAAGACTCAGTTTCCCCAAAAGTAAAGTGAAAGGATTAGCTAGATGACTAATTTAACAAGATGCTTCCACTCAGAGGATTCCATGACATACCCTGAGGATGTATCATGAATAGGAGCTTAATTCTTTTATTTTCAAGACAATCAAGCATGCTTTGAGTTGATTCATGAAAATAAATAGAGGATGATTATGTTTCAGGCACGGAAGGTGCCAGGTGTTCACACAAGAAAGGCTCTGATTCAAAGAATAACAGCCTTCCTCAGAGGAAAGAACAGCATGGACATTTTGACAGACCAAGGAGGCAAGGTTTAAAAAGATTTTTCTCTGCTAGCGCACCTCCTCAGAAACTTTCATTTCCTAAAATTTAGACTATAATTACAATGATTATATAAGTAGATTTAAATTCTGGGTACTTAATTTGCCAAGGGTAAATAAAACATTTTCTGAAAATCTGAACTACGAATATCCTTTCATCTAATGCAAATGCTATACTTCAAACTATTTTTAACGAGCACACAAAACAAGAGAATATGAACGTACCCTTTTACTTTCCCATAAACACTCTGGCTCATTGTATATACCAAAACATAAATTTAAAAAATTCTACCCTTCCTAAACTAAAAGCAGAAAAATATAGCACTGCCAGGGACTTTGATGACCATTTAGTTCAACACCTTCCTAAGTATTAATTCTCTACAGCTTTCCAGTCATCCATATTTTCTTGGATACAGACGGAAGAGAAAACTCATTACCTCTTCAAGCAGCAGATACAATTCTCAGAAGGTCTTTCTGGATATTAAGCCTTTCAATTAAAAAGTCAACAAGCATTATCTACGAGAACAACAACAAAAACATATGTTCCATAGTCCTTACCCTCAAGAACTCTATCTGAAGAGAAAACTGTATAGAAATTGGTATATACAAAAGAGATCAAAAGTAAGTAGCTGGGAATACTAGCACCTGGAGGTCTGAAAAGGAGGGACATTTGAGGAGAATCTCAAAGGAGATGAAGAGTTGGAGGTGCAAAGGGGGAACTCTCTGGGGATGGGGACAATCTCTAAGTTTGAAGAAGAATAAGAAAGTCTATTTGACTAGAACAGAGAGTAATCTGCAATAAGGGCTGAAAAGATAGGTTTGGGCCAAGTCATCCAAACTACTGTCGATTAGGGACATTGCTAAAAGTCACTCAAAGTGGTTTCCTTTTTCTCCTAAAAAATAATAGGGAGCTACAGCAGTTTATAAACATGATGAGATTTGTACTCTGATGCATTGAGAGAAAACTGAAGTGAGGAAACAGAGCCTTCCAGATGTAAGCTGGTCATAAACAGACGTAGGGGAGCACCATGTCTCGGAGCTCTGGACACCATGATTCCCCCAATATCACTGAAGATCACATTAGTTTTGTGAGCTGCAATAATCCATAAGAATCAAGTGAGAACACCAAGTTCAAAAAAGCTTGGTCCCTTAGAGTATCACCTCATTAATGACTGATATTCCTTCTGGTTTTGTCCATATCATATTCTCCATATCATTTATAGTTTGAATCATGCAATGTTGTCCATGATTGGGGATTGCTCTCAATGTATTTTGTCTCTGCTGCCCTTCCTACCTTTTGCACCCAAGAGGACAAGGATGGGCATCAATGAGGAAGCATTGGACTGATTTTGAAAAGAAGCTGGATCAAAACCATCTGGGGTCACAGATTTTGAAATACAAGCTATTAGTAGTCAAAGAAAGTGAGCAATTACATCATTTGAATAAGGTTCCCAAAAGCCACTCTTGTGCCCAAGGCTTAGTGGCAAAGCTGCAACTCAAACCCAAATCCATTTCTTTCTCTCTGAATGGCTCTCTGGAGCCAAAATCTGAATCCTGCTACTTCTTCGCTCTATGGCTTGCAAGAGGCACTTTTTTAGAATCCTTGGCTACATAATACAGTGGTTAGACTACTTAATCCTGAAGCTCCTGTCTGGTTCTCATTCCCATGATGGAACAGCAAGGTGGAAGGAGCTGTGGAGTTCTCCAAGCTTGGCCTACATCCCTGAATACCAACAGCCTAAAGCAACATGGGAGACTTTCAAAAAGGCAAACCCCCACCTTAAGGAAAAACTACAAAGTAAACCTCTTTCCCCTCCTCAGTGCCATCTTTCCCTTCCCCTAACTTTTAGCACCTTAAAGGTATGATTTTTTCATTGATCTGGATTTCCAGCCCCACAAATTAGCCTGCTCCAAAATGATGCTTCCTTTCTCCTGAAATCAAAACTCCTGTTCACTGCTGCTGATCTCAGTTCTCTTGATTAAATCAACTGGCATTACGGTGTGAGTGAAGAAGAAGCTTGTTCTACATCCAAGGAGAATCTGCATCTCCAAAACACCAAATGAAGTGGTGGGGGGGGAGGGGTCTTTGTTTTCTGCGTCTGTTCCAAAAGAGTAGACAAACAGGTTCAACCAGAAGAAAATATTGGGGAGGGGGGAGATTAGGCTTCTGCTAGCTTGCACTGCTCCGTGCTGCCATTACACCTATCGATTGTAATCTCCCCACCTTTCATGATGTGCTATGGACTTAGGAACACGATTGAAAAGCTTCTTAGTGCAGTGAGTAAAGGAAGAGAAAATCAGTTATGAGCAAGGGTGGGGGGGCTCACGCTCTTAAAAACAGGGAGCACAAGGTTTAGGGGCCTAGGATCCACCACATTTTTAGCTGCTCAGAGGGAGCATATTTCCTGGTTCTTGGCTGAATTCTAGGTACGTTGGTTGCCAGATGGTTGAATAACAGAGCGTTACCATTTAGGGAATCGGGACTACTTAATGCTATTCAGGGCATTGCACCATGCACTGAAAAGCGAATGTCGACTACCCAAGACATCCGACCTTCTCATCAAAGTCCCTCATTTCACAGATCACAAAACAGGTTCAAAGACATATGGCAAGCCAATGGTAAAGTCCAGACTAGAATCGTCTTCTTCTGAGGTCCAGAAGGCTCAGCTCACCTACATGTAAAGGTATCCATCCCCCTGCCCAAATTTAGGTTAAAAATGCTTTTTTGTTTGCTGTTTTCTCTCCAGAAGCTTAAAGCATCCCTCTGTTCCAGAAGTGCCTTTGTTGACCAACTCAAGTTTAAACATCTCCGACTGGTTGTTAAGGCCCTTCTTCCCAACTGAGCCTTCCACTATTGCCCATATTCAATCTAAACACCTCTTCTCAGATTGGACACTGTTCGTTCCACATAGGTGGATCTGAGTCTTACCTCCCTGACTAATCCTCCCATCCCATCCTCCTTTTCTCCCTCCACTCAAAGACAATACATTGTGCAAAAACACACGAACCCATTCTGACAGAAGCATCTTTTCAGTCCAATCTCCTGCCATTAATGAATTCCTAGGTCCAGTGTCTGGTCTTTATGCTAACCCGCAAGTATCCGCTCCTCATCCATCATCCAGCCAGCCTCACCAGAGGGTTACTTCTCAAGGAAACTGTACCTGGCTGCACTAATGTCTCATCTCAGTAATTCCGCCTCTGACTTACAGCCACACAATTTAGCACCTAATTAGGGCTGGCCCTTCAATGTGCTCTCAATGCTTCTCTCTTCTTACACTGGCCTGGAAATGTTTCATGGACCAGGATTGTGTCTAATAATTCTCCTTTATTGCTACAACGCTTGGCTCAGCACTTACTCTTAATACATAGAGATGTAATATGGCAGAAAGGTTAGAATATGACACTTGGAGTCACAAAGATCACAGTTGCTAGCTATATGATCCTAGTCAAGTCAATGTAAGCCTCAGGGACCTCATCTGTAAAATGGGGATAATGAAAATACCGATTTCACAAGGATGTTTGGGGTACAGGTGAGATATGGAATGGAAAATATTTTGCAGAGCTTAAAGCAATTTTACTACTAGTAACAGGGTTTTAAAAAAAAATACTTATTTGAAGGAAGCTAGGTGATACAAAGAACAAAGCTCCAGGTCTGGAATTAGGAGCCTCATCCTTCCTGAATTCAAATCTTACTTATTAGCTATGTGACTCTGGACAAGTCATTTATTCCTACTTGCCTCAGTTTCCTCATCTATAAAATGAGCTGAGAAAGAAATAACAAACCACTTCAGTATCTTAATTAAAAAAAATCAAATGGGGTACCCCAAAGTGCCAGATCTGACTTAAACGACTGAACGACAACACATGTTTATGACTGATTTGCATTTTTATAAGCAATTTATAATTAAGGAAATTTACTGTAAACCTTGCAGAGCAAATTTCATTATACTCTGACATTCTTCAAAATAAATAATTCATGAGAACAAAAGGGAAAGTTTCTGAGAATCTGGCAAAGGAAGCAGTGTATATGAATTTTCTGACTCTCCTCTGACCATCAATGAGAAACATCTTTATTTATTTATTTATTTTTACTTAAGAGCATCTTGTTTGGCCAAGTAGATAATTAGGTCAGCTGAGGATATGGATTGTGTCAGACTGCCACAGCCTCACAATATTTACCTATGTAGTCATAGGTGCCCCCCAAAGTATTCAGAGTAGGTTGAAGCGATTTAAAATGAAATTGTGCTATGATTTTGGGGTACCTTGTGTTGTACATACCACAGGTACTTAATCAATACACTTAAGCCGACTGAATTTGACAAATGTGTGTGTGAAGACTCTTTTTGGCCCTCATCATATCCAAAGTATTGAGCATCCATCAGGACATAATCATTTATCCATCGCAAATATTTCACAAATTAACAGCAAATATGTACTTCTAACACTGATTTGGCACATTGTGATTCACCATTTATTTGATCTAAAACTACACATTTTACCTTTTGTGCTATTCTCACATCAGGAAAGAATTAACAGTCATTAAAATTAGAATCTCTCAGGCTGAAATAAGTTGCTTGGAAGCACCAATGAGACTGGCAGTGAAGCAGGATCACTGGAGCAACAATACAAGGGAATTCAACAGAGCATTAGCCACCACCATTAGAAAGTGGGGATTGGCTAATGACTTTTTTTTCAGCTGCAGCAAGCAGGTCATATTTTTATACACACTGAATTTTCTCCATCACTCCTACACACTTGAAAGTACTTCAGAAATAAATCTCTTTGATGGCCTCCATTTTTCCATCCGCCCAGTGGTAGCTTCTTTTAAATAAAGTGGGCCCAGAAGGGTAGCATTTTGTAATGGTCTTTGGAGATAAGATTCTGAATTTACCTCCATCAATAAAGATGATATCAAGGGATGTTTTCCTTGAGCTAAAAGGATTGCACAAAGTAGGTGAATTTTAAATGAGTTAGAGATCTACTTCATTAACACAAAACTTTCTTAAACTCCTTCATGCCATTGTGAAGCATGTCTTTGTGCTTATCATGTGCAAAACACTGGAGACACAAAGACAAGAGACGACATTATATAGAGAATGGAAGGAGAGCCAACATGCACACAGATTAAAAAAAAATACACAAAGAATTTTCAGAAGGAGGGCAGAGCACTAACCACAATGACAACAACAACAATAATAGGTCATATTTTATAGCTCCTACTATGTGCCAAGTACTATGCTAAATATAAGCCAAATTTTGTGACAAGAATAATGGATGGTGTTGACCCGAGAGAAACACAGTAATTATGAAGACGAGAGGGTTTGAGGAAAACAATATTGAATTCCCTTTTGAACAAGTTGATACATATTTGGATACATCCAAGAGTCATTAAATAAAAAATATGAAGGTTCATTTATTGAGCATGTATGAGATGAGGTAATGGGGGTTGAGAGGGACTTTAGATTACTGCAATCACATCATTAAGAGCAGTTAGGTGGCACAGTAGAATAAGGAACTCATCTTAATGAGTTCAAATCCTTCCTCAAACATTATCAAGTGTGAAGTCACTTAATCCTGTTTCCCTCATTTTCCTCATCTGTAAAATGTAAAATGTAAAAAAAAAAAGGAAAAAGCAAACTGTTCCAGTACCTTTACCAAGAAAACCCCAAATGGGGTCACAAAGACAACAGCAAGAGCACATATTATCTACACAGAATATTTTATGTACATTTTCAAACCAAGTTTTATGACTGAAAAAAAAAACGTAACTTTTATAGCATATTAGCACTGGCTCAGGATTTCCAGTTGGGGTAATAAAGAAAGGATGGGAGACTAATGTTAAATAAACAACCACATGGAGTTACCCCTCCACCGCAACCACAGTCCATCAGGAGCAAAGGCCATTGCATCTTTTCTTTATTTCTTTGAGCAACTGGCCCAATGCTTTGCACGGAACACTTAGGAGAAGCTTGCTGAATCAAATTCTCTGGTAGCAAGTTTCTAATATCAGCATCCTCAGCAGTCAAAAGTATTCTGGCCGGTACTGATGACAAGCAGATAGACTGCTTATGCAAACACAGCTTAAATGGCCCCTGAACCTCAGCCTTCTACGCTGGCAAAACTCATCATCTGCTGCCTTGGGAATGCAGGCTGAGAATTCGAGACCACAAGTCACAGGGAGGGAGTTAGCTTTTCTCAGAAAAGGACTTGGGTCTAATTATTGGGCAGTTGGATCCAATCAAGTTTCATAATACAGTGTGAGAGGTTGTATCCATAACTTCATAAAAGCAATAGCAAAGTCTTGTTTGGGATAGATTCGGGCCCAAACCAACGGGATTACAACCCAATGGTTCTCTGGTTCTGAATGCACAGGTTCAATATATTTTTTAAGATCACACACTTCAGAATTATCAGTGCTCGCCATTTTGGCCCCAATTTTCTAAAAGATGGAAGATTTTACAAATTTGCAATAGTAGCTTACACTTACATAGTTAAATTCTTTCAGACAATTAACCTTTCAAGGCTCACAATGACTCTCAAAGCTAAATAGGGCAAATATTACAGTGGCATCTGTAAGATAATGGATTTTTTTTTATTATGGTTTTTGTCACAGTTTCTGTTGATTAAAAGGTTAACAGCAATACATCCAAAAAGCAAATATCTAAGCATTCTACAAAAATGGAAAATCACTCCTTAGAAAAGTCAAGATTTCAACATCAAACTGTTCTAAATTAGACTTAAGATCTTTCAGGGTGACCTGTCAAGAAGAAGTGGCCACAAATATCAACAGAATTTCTATAACTTGATTTAAAATAATTGGAATAATTATATAATGGGTATAATAGATATAATAGCACTGACTTTCATGAACATATCCATTCATCCATAGTGACTACTTCTGGCCTGGACCTCAATAATCAAATAACTACAACCATTTTGTTGTAAACATACAATAGGCCAAATCCTGAGCAGAGGAGATGATTAAAAAGAGGTTTAAGTGGGGATGTCCTGAAACAAGCTCTTAATATCTTGATATGGCTAAAATTTCATCAGGAACATTTGAAACTTGATCATCAGCAAAATTAGAAACTCAGGCTTTAGCTATTGTTTTGATACTTGTCTAAATTTAATAAAATGTTAACAGAGATTAAACTTATAAATGTGCCTTGTCAGAGATCTGATTGTTAAGCACTTACACTACAGAATACAAGATGTAGTACATTTCATGAAGTGACCTGTAATAAGACTGAAAATCAGGTCCTTTATCTCAATAGGAGCAGCATATGCTAAGTACGACATGAGCAAGGAAGACTGGGAAAATCCATGTTCAGAAAGATCACTGTGAGCTAGAGAGATCAGGGTAAGTTTCTTGGACTTGAGGTGAATTTTAAAGGATAAGGAGGCTTCAGATAACCAGAAAAAAAAAAAGGGTCAAATGACCAGAGAAAGGGAGATCGGGACTCCAGGAGGAGGGAAGCATGAAGGAAAATATGGAAGCAGGAAAGTTCATGACATGCATTTTAGGATCCTGCTGGTGTAGGGTGGAGAGTTCACAGGAAAATATCCTAGGAGACCAGTATAGAAGTGTTTGCTTGCACTGGGATGACAGAGGGTCTTGAAGGCTATATTAAGAATTATAAAATCATGGATTCACAAATTTCAAGCTAGAAAGGACCCAGAATTACATGCAGTGGAAATCCACTGAAGGACTTGGAGCAGGAGAGTAGAATGATCAAAGGGGTATTTTAGGAAGACACTTAATATTAAATATGGCATAAATCACATAGATGGTAAGTGATTACACAGATGTTAAGTGACCTCAAGAGTTCAGATACCTCCAAGTAGAACCAGATTATCTCAGACTAAAACAGCATGTTCACCAACATCTGCAAAGGGAAACGATTATGTAACCAGCCTCTGAAATTTAACTGGAATTTGAATGTATGATGGAGGAAAGAAAAGATACCACGATGCTACAAATCTACCCTTAAAGTAGCGGAACATTTAATAGTGTGCTTCAGAGTATTTCCAAGATATTTGTCTTTCCTTGACTGAAAATGGAAAAAAAAAAGTGCACTTTCTGAAAATTAAATATATAGCTGATATAGCTGATCTGGAACATCAGTTCATTAATGTGGAATCTGATTTAAAATGTCCCATTGCTAAAAGGTTAAAAACAAATTTACAAATATAAAATTAAATGATAAAGAGAAAAAAATAGTAAATTAGATGCTAGAGGGTAGAAATTGGTTTACTTTGATGTTGTATTTCTGGCAATGGCACAATAGTTAACTTGTCCTAGGCACCTAATAAATGTGGGCTGATTAATGGAAAGAAGAAAAAAATAAAATGTGGCTAAAATATTTGGTATATTCTATTTGGCACGCAAAATTTTTAAACTGCAAGGGAAAGAATTAAAAAATAAAAGGTCAAAGGAACTTCAAACTAGAAAGCAATAGAGGGAACACTGTGTTTGATTTCCCAAGTCTGATGATGTGTCCCGCCATTTCTCTGCTGTCACTTGCTAATAACCAGCCCTATCCCAACCTCTTCCTTCTACAAAGGGAGATGATGAAATCTTTCTCCATGTCTCACAGCTAGTTAGTTAATGGTAAAGCCGGGCCTATCACCTAGAAATGACATGGGACAATGCCTATTTTTATATCATAATTAAACCCTAAAGTCCTTTGCAGAGTCTAAACAAAAGACAAATTCCCTTTTGATAATGAAATTCTGCAAAAAATATTAGTAAATGACATTGGAATAATTGTACCGTGCCCAGAAACATCCCAGATCCCCTGTGAAATCACAATCACAAAAACCTCTCTCAAGTAATCTTTTCCCAGTGATTTTCTATGGCTACAAATATATAAAATATATAAAATCCAATTCAGCAAGCATTGGACACCTGGGGCATACAAGGTTACAGGGAACCAAAAGGGCAGTGGATAGATTTCCAATGGATTTGGCTTGTTTAGAATGTAAGCTCCTTGAAGGCAGGAAATGGTTTCTTTTTCTCTTTGTTTCTATCTTTATCTATATGTATGTATGTATGCATGTGTATCACATATGCTATATAAACAAACCAAGGAAATATAATATTGCCTACCTATCTATGTACATACATACACACACATATCGTATCACATATTCTATATAAATGAACTGAGGAGATATGACATTGCCAACTTATCTGTCTATACATACATATATATGCATCTAATATACTACATAAATGAACCAAGGAAATATGACATTACCTATATATCTATATATACATAATACATACACACACATATATGTATCACACATGCTATATAAATGAACCAAAGAAATGTGACAGTGCCAAAAGCTATTCCCACGAGTAAATTTGTGATTCCTCCATGTACCCTTGACTCTCCCCATTTGGTTACTGAAGGCTTCAGTAGGGGAACAGAATATGTTGGAAGGTTAGGGATAAGGACTGATAAATCCAAAAGGAATGGAGGATTATCATTGTAAGAGATGACTTGAGAAGTATCTAGAGAGGTAGAAAAGGCAGCAGAGAAAGGGAGATGAAAGTTATTAACTGAGTCTAGTCCTGGTCCCTACTGACTATAGGGTGTTCTTAGGCCCCAAGGTCACGCTAAGTCTCTGGGTAGCAAATGTGCCAGTTTGTGCTGGTAGAAACTATTCTTCCAGGAGCTCCTTATAGCCCCAAAATTGCAGCTCAAAAACCCCAAAAGAGGCAGCTGGAAGCAAAGAAGAATAATTTGGGTGTGACTATCTTAGGATGTACACAGAGTCTTATACCAAAGGCCAGGATGGTAGATTTTTAAGGAAGCAGCAGGATAATGGTTACGGATTCAAATCCTGACCGCAATCTGTTACCCATGTGATGATGGGGATGAATTTTCATTTTTCTGGACTTCAATTTCTCCATCTCTAAAATGCGAAAAGGGAGTCGGACTAGATGTTCTCTGGGATCCTTTTCGGTTCTTGGCATATGTTCCTCTAAGAAGAAGGGGATCAATCAAGGAAGAAGTAGGAACTGAGAAGAGGGGAGCTGGGCTGCTTACAGGGAGCATGTAAGATTCATTCCCTTCTCAGGTCTGTTATTTTTCTATTATCTCACTCCATATGTTATTCCCTGTGTGGAGTGGGAAGTCCTTTATAAAAATAATTCTAGCATGTTCTATTTTCAAGGAGCAGGACAAAAAGAGAAAGGAAAAAAATGACTGTTCTCTTTCACTTCCTAAGTTAGATAGCAGGTCCCCAGAAAAGGGAATAAATGTCAACAAAGACAAGGAAGACATAAAGTGAGCACCAGTGAGTCAAGTCAGACACAGGGCATGAGGGCAAAAGAAATAAAAGTGTGGTGTTAGTGCCCTTTGGCCTTGAGCCATCACACTGACCTTTAGGAGAGACTCAGAATCTGGAGCTCAAACACCAGCCACGCTCGCTATAAACAGAGCATCAGCTCTTAAGTGGTCTTGAAATTGTATGAATTTCAGGAACTAATTTGGCTGGTTTACAAAGTATAGGCTGGTCTTAGAAAACCATGGAAGAATGAATTGAAGATTGTCAGGAATAAAAATAGACAGATGCTAAATTGGTTGCTCTTGATAGTCTGACAAAAAGACTCTGCAAGTGAAAAACTATTTTTAAAAGAATTGTTTGGAATGCTTTTGCAGAGAAATCTTATTTAAAATATTGTCTTTTCTCTTATTGAAAGCCACGATGTCAGAAAGGTCTCTCTTAGAGAAATAGAGGAAGGACTCCTCTTATTGATAAGCTTTTTTCAATACAAACTCTCTATAGTCAGTGCAGCTCTACAAATGATAAGAGAGAAAAAGTCATGAAAATTTATGGTCACTTTTGGCCATCCCCTGTACCTCCAATTATTCAGTGCCTTGAAGACCTGAGTGTGTGAGGCATCGTGTTAGCTAGATGCTACAGGACAGAAAAACACATTTATGACAAGGAGATAGATTGTGTTGGAGAACAGACTTAGAGATAGAAAAATAGTCATGTGGCCCAGCCCTCCCATTTTAAAGATGAGAAAGAGTCCCAGAGACTTTGGACTGGCCCAAAATGACAGAGGTAATAAGTTGGGCTCAGAATCCAGGGCCTCCAATGCCAGAACACAAAAGCTCAACATTATACCCCACTACCTTGGAATAAAACAACTGGTGAAGAAAAACATACTATGTACTAATAGAACATATTTTTATACATAATTTGTCTGATAAGCAACAGATGCCTAAACAACTAGGAAAGGTTTGGTGCCTCCAGAAAGTTTTCACACAAAAAGTGGGGATGAAGAATGGGCAGGATATAGAGAATAAGGAAGCAGAAGGGGGACAAGCAAGAGGAATGGGTGTCATCTCAAGGGGAAAGCACAGAGATGCAATTAGGTGAGCATGGTGGATAATAGAAATTATGGGACTAACCCAACTAAAAGATTTTATCACTAATATCAGAGAGATGCAAGCATATAGGCTACACTGGATGTTATTTAAAACAAATCAACAAATGAACTCATTTCTTTAACTAGAAAAAGTCCCAGGCCCTACAGGAAAGGTCTTACTCAAATTGAATGGAAAATCTAATTCTAATTCTATATTATACTGTGTCACATTCTCTTACATGAGTTTACATCCTGGATCTTTGACTTATATGAGAATAATACCAGTTCATAAGCATATAATTACTTTAATGCTTTTTCAAGTGCTTTACAAATATCCTCTCATTTGATCCTCACCACAAACCTTCGATCTAGGTGCTGTTATTATCCCCATTTTACAGGCAAAGAAATTGATTCTCAAAATGGTTAACTAACTGACAAGGTTCATATAGCTAAGAAGTATCTGAAGTGGAATATGAATCCACAGTCTTTTTGAATTCATGTATTGTTTTATATAAACTACCCAAAATTAATGGGAAAGGTGAGCCATTCCACTCAATTGCTATCCCCAAATGTCATAATGCTCTTAAGGAAACAACTAGGTTATTACTCTGATCTGCAAAACCTCTTCAAGGCCTCAGAGATACTGTGAAGACTTAGAGTAAGACAAGAGAAGGCCCAAGATTTCCAATGCCATCTTATGCTCTGTCTGATGGAAGAGAGGTTCCGTTCAACTTTGAAGGAATTAAAAAGGTATATGGCTCACTTGAATGAGTAAGCTTAACAACAGGGAATTCATAATACAATAATAAGCCATAAAAAGGAAGAAATGGTAATTATGTTATATCTCTAACAATCCTTGGGAACTTTGGGGAAATCTTCAATTTATCAGAGATCCAATTAGAGGAAGTTTCTCTCTAGACCAGATCTACTGAGTTCACCAAGTACTAAAATTATTTCTAAAGATAGCTCATGGTCTTAAAAGGTGAAGGAATGAACCAGGGATCCAAATATCACAGTTAATTCAAGAGTTTTTAAATTGATGAAGACTTACAGAGCCCTACAGGAGGTGATTTCTAAATTGCTAATTTCCCTGAAAGCTTCCACTCCAAGACAGAGATCAGGATCTCAACAGATTACTCATGGTATTGAAATGCTAGATAAGTCAGGAAGCCATCTGCACTAGCAAGTAAATTTCACCAGAAATAGAAAAAGGTGCTTCAGAATTCTCTGTACTGAACATTCTCAGAAATCCTGGGTTTGGTAGAAAAAAGTTTGGGTTTGAGGTCACAAGGCCTCAGCTGGAATTCTGCATCAACATGTCTTGTGCAACTATGAGCAAGTCACTTTTAATGTAATCTATGTTCTACCTTCTTTACACGGCCGTTACAAACTAACCAAAGAAAAGTATGAGGACTTCAAATCCAATAAAAGCTATATAAATTTAAGCTGAAAATGATTTAAGCTAAAAAATTAATTTTGGGTCAAACGTGGCTCTGCTTTCTCCCCCTTAACTGTATGATCTTGAACAAATCCCTTCAGTTTTGTGGAATTCCATTTTTTTCACTGCAAAATGAGGCCCATTCTATCTGTGGTCCTGGGTTAGTTCTGAGCTTTATATCAAGGAGCATGCTGGCTCCCTACCGGTGTTCTTCATTCTTATCTGAATGTTGGAGAAAGCACCTTCCCCACCTTCCTGGGGTAGGTCATCGGTTGATATTCTAAGAGCCCTCTAAGGTGAAAACACAGAAATAGGTCTCCTTTTGTTACATGCACTCCTCTATTGTGAGTATTTCCTTCTCATGCAGAGATCATGGCTCACACAATTGACTGCATTACATAATTTTGCCAAGGCTGCTAGAAATAGAGGGATATCGCTAGTAAAAAAAAAAAAAGAAGAAGAAGAAGAAGAAAAAGGAAAAAAAAAAAAAGAATACAGCCCCAGTCTTCCAGGAATAAGATTCATACACTTAGAAATCTTGCCATTCTCCCCCTGTTGTTTACTTAAACAAAACCAGAATTTCAAAGAAATTTGTGTAGGCAAGGAGATGGGAAAAGTTATGCTTTCAAAAGTAAATAAAAATTTGAAATGTTTTTTGAAAAATTAATTAATTAAAAAGAGGTAAGACTTGAGGCAGGGAACTCAATTAGAAGGCTACTTCAAAAATCTAGGGAACAGGTTATGAGGATCAAAATTACAAGGCAACATTGGTTGGTGCTCTATTTATGCTAAATGCTTGAAGAGTCGTCGAGTATATGGGAAAACAAGCAAACCAACAACAAAAAAGAAAAACCTCATCTATTAAGTAAGTTGATTTAAGGCAAAATGCTACCTTTCCATTCAGATCCATTCCACAAATGGAAGGCATTTATTAGCATAAAGCAGCTCTTTCCTTATATATATTTAAGTTCTATATGATATATGCTCTAGTCAAATCAACTGTGAAACTATGACAAAAATTAAACAAACAAATAAAGGCAGCAAGCTGCAGGCAGTTGTTTGTACTATGCACAACCTTAACGTCAGCCTTTTTCTATCCAACTTGTTTCATGATTTCCAATGTATACTGTGCCTTTCATCTTGAAGACTGCCAAGGTGCTTTACATAGGAAAAGCCAGAGGGAAGGCACCCAGCATATGTTTAATGGAATATCAAGTTAAGAGAAAACGAGAGAGACTGGAAGTAAAATGTCTCCTGAAAATATAAGTGGGAAGTAGATGTCTAAAAAAATCATGAAGCTTCTGAAAGCTTCATTGAATCATAATAACCACTTTAGTTCTCTACACAGCTTGCATTAAAACAATGTGAACCCTATTTTAAAGGAAACAATGGAACATGAAAAAATACATATCATGGTTATGGGCATCTGTGACTGGCAAACATCAACTCAAAGTCAAGATGATGAATGAGCAGATCCTTTTGGGATCCCACATAAATCTTCCTAAGTATCCTTATGGAACCAAGAGCCTCTCTTTATATACTCTGGAAAGTGCATATCATAAGTGGGTTTTTTCTTAAAATGATAAGAAGCAACTACCTAAATCCATAAGCAGGTACCATCTGTAATATGGATCTGTAGTTGGATAATATCCCATTAAAACCAGGAGTAAAACAAGAATGCCCATTAGCACCAATATTATTCAATATTGTATTAGAAATGCTAGATAAAATAGCAGTAGGAGAACAAAACAAAGAATTGGAATGGGAAAAGAGGAAATGAAAGTGTCTCTTTTTTAGATGCTCTGATGGCATACTTGGAAAATCCAAGAAACTCAATCCTAGAGATTGAAGCAATTAATAATTTTATCAAAATAGCAATATATAAAACCCCACATAAATCATTAGTATTTATATATATATATATATGTATATATGTATATGTATATATATATATATATATATGTATATATGTATATGTATATATATATATATATTTGACAAAGACTTATAAGAAGAGGTGATATTTCATTTAAAAATAACTGTAGACAATATAAAATACGTGGAAGTGTTCCAGACAAGACAAACTCAGAAACTATATGAACACAATTTTAAAACACTTTTTATACAAATAAAACCAGATTTAAATAAATGGAGAAGTATGAAGTATTCATAGATGGGCTAAGTCAATATGATGAACATGTCAATACTACTGGCATTTATTCACTGGCATTGCAATTAAACCACTAAAATTTGTTTTTTTTTTCTTTTTGTTGAGTTGAAAAAAAATAACAAAACTCATTTAGATGAACCAAGTTCAAATCTAACTTCAGATAACCACTTGTGTGACCCTCTGCAAATCACTTAATCCCTGCCTTAGTTTCTCACCTGTAAAATGGGGATACCCTGGAGAAGGAAATGGCAAACCCTGCCAATTTCTTTGCCAAGAAGACCCCACAGACTATAGAAAATCAGACATGACAGAATATCAGAATAACCAACAAAAGTCAGTGACTTCAGGCACAGGTTAGACCAGAGAATGGACCACTAAGACCCTTGCACCTCAGACTGAATGTGCCTGTGAACAATGATTTTAATTCTCTGATAAATCGCGCATATGGTTATGTTACTGCAGTGACACCAATGTGGCAAGGAGAAATGTGCTCAAATAGCAAAAATAGCCAGAAATAATTTCATAAAGGGGTGACGGGAGGGTGTAATACCACTAAAAAATTAATAATCTGTCACATTAATCTTTTTGAAAGAGATGCATTCTTTGTCCCACGGTGGCTCTTTCGGAGTTGAAGTGGATCTGGGAAGGGTTCAGAATTAAGCTGCATAGGGCCTGCTGGGTCTGTTTATTTAAGCTATTTTTATAACTCTGCAGTAGCCTCATCCAAGTCGTCGAATCCCTGGTCGAGCATTCGGCCCCATGTTTATTCAAGACCTATAAGTTATAAAAAGCCAACTGGCAACAACCTTGTTTTTCATAAATCAGCCAGCGCTATAACATTAAAGTGGACCTGTGGATGTTCATGGATACGATCAACTGAAAACTCCAAATAGACTCTTCATAAAATCTGGTAACATCATCCGAATAAAAACTCATTCATTCGGCCAGGTGATAGACCTGTCGACTTGGACTACCTGGGCAGAGGGTGAAGAGTGATTCAATTAGTTGTTCTTGGAATATCAGCCACCGGTGTCTCTCCCAATGCTTATGAAGAGCAGGGAGCTAGGAGAGGTGGGCACTCCTGGAAACCCCTTCTGACACACACCGAGTATGGTGAAATTATTCAATAAAAATAAATTCTTGGCCTTGACTATCTATTATGGCAAAGAACAATGCCAAATCTAACAATTTAAAGCATCCAAGAAAAATATGCCAGAACTAGCCGAGTGCAATGGTGGCTCTCCAATTAAAAATGGTTTCCATAGCAATCAGATTTAAGATGCACTAGGCAAAATATGAGCTGGTCACGCTATCTTTTCAGTCACTTACGTCTGAGCATTAAAACCTGAAAAATGTACCGTACACAGAAGTGTGAAGTTCCCTGGGGGAGAATTAAACACATTCTCTTGTTCCCAAGAAATAAAAGTTCTTGGTTACACAGACAGCCTCCATTGGGTTTCTTGAATTTTCATAGGCTAATTGAATAATATAAAGTAAAACATTCTTGATACTAGGCTTTTCTTCCCCTTTTAAAAATATATTATTGGATTTTTATTTTCTAAAAAAAAGCTTTCAAACAGAGCTCCTCCTACTTCTGTGACTGTGCATTCTTTGAAAAAAAAAAATCCAAATTGTTTTGACTAGGCTAAAAATTCTTACAAAGGCTCCTTTGTCCTACTATATATCATGTGTCAAATAAAAAAAGATGTCACCCAATATATGCGCTTATTGACACAAGGAATTTATACTGGTTGCCCCTGGGCAAACAAACAGTTCAGAGAAGATAGACTTTTTAAATGGTTAAATTCTTTAGTGGGATTTTAAATTACTTCCCTTTTATTTTTCCTTAACTACTATATAACTAATCACCCTATGAAAACTCATGCATGAAAGTACTATTGGTTCTCCAAGGTGGTAGAGAATGAATAGTAATATATAAACCTCAAAAAGCTATGTAGAGTATTGCTGATATGATGATGATGAATTCAAATGAATAGACTGAGCTCTTATTAATCCTGTTACTGCAAACTACAAGATCCATCTTTTTTTTTTTTTAAAGGGAAATTTCCAAACAGCACTTGAAGTGAGACAGCATGATATAGTGAATGTAGAAGTATCCCTGGGTTCAGATCCCATCTCTGATATTTACTACTTGATTGATTTGGGGCAAGTCACAAACTCTGACTGCCTCAATTTCTTCACCCATAAAATGTACCTTACTCCCATGGTTGTTGTGAAATATGTGAGAGAACCTGAGTAAAGTACTTTATTCACTTTAAAAAGCTATAGAAATTCTTACTATTATTATTACTGTTGCTATTGCTCTATTGCTGTACTACAACTGTATTACAAGTACTGCTGCTACTGCTACAAGTATTACCGATACAGTTGCTGCTACAAGTACTATTGCTATTGCTACAACTACTAAAAGTACTACTGTTACTATTGCTGCTTATACTATTACTATAGTAATATTACTAATATTGTTGCTACTGCTGCTTTTAACACTGCTACTATTACTGCTTCTGCTACTGATAGTAGTATTACTGCTGCTACTGTTGCTGCTGCTGCTATTACTGCTAGTAGTACTTTACTGCTACTACTATTGCTGCTGATGTTATTACTAGGGGTCCTACATCTACTACTATTGCTATTCCTATTACTGCTAGTAGTACTATTGCTGCTACTACTACTATGCTGCCACTGCTACTGCTACTACTGATACTACAAAGATTCTACTGCAATGGCCATTTTAAATGATTTAAACATTTAGTCTTTTTAAGAATTTTCAGACCCTTCTTCACCTCCACAATCTCCACAATAAAACAACAAAATACCTACAGGGAACTTGAGACAAAAAGTTTTCTAGTATACAACTATACTAGTAATTAGTCTACAAGATTTTAGGTGAGCAACATGATTGAGTCATTGAGCTGGAAAGCACTTTAGAAATCATTTCAACCAAATTTTGTAATAAATGAGAAAACTGAGGCTTTGAGTTGTTAGGCAGTATGTCCAGGACCACATAATTAAGTGAAGAGAGTCAGAAGCAGAACCTGAATTAAGGACCAGAATTCCAGACTTGGAATGACCTCAGTGCATACATCTTCAGAACTCTTCCCCCACAGCAATAGAGATTTTTGGGGAAAGACTGGGTGGTCATATGTTGGGAATGATGTAGAAAGGGCTCCTGTTCCTACCCAGCTGGCACTAGGCAAGATGACCCTTGAGATGTTCCCTTCCAGCTCTGAAATAAGCCTTTCTAGCCCCTACTTGAAAGCCCCAGTTAGCACTGAACCCCAGTTAGGAGTGCACCACAATCTCTCAAGGCAGTTCCTTTTCCTTTTGAATGGCACTAATTCTAAGGAAATTTAACACCCAGTGCATTCTGTTCTACTCTCTGCGAGCAAACATAACAAATCTAGTCCCTTTATTGTAGATACTACAGCTTTGCTCACTGCAGCCTCAAATCACCCTGGTCGATTTAATAAGTTTGCAGCTGACTCAAACTCCTAAGCTGTTTTCTGCCTCAGTGATTGTCTGCCCATGCTATGAAGCTTCTTCTCTAAAACCAGAGAGTAATACATTTTTCTTATTACAGCTTTCCCCTTGTTGAATTTTGGTCTGCTTATGGGTCCTGTATTCCTTATACTATTACTCGTTATTTTTCAGGACACTGAGAACAGTAGTCATTTTCATGAATTGTACTTTGGCGAAAAGAAAACAGGATTAAGTCAAAAACAAGAGGGCAGTTTCATTCTGTGGAAAATTAAACAATATGAAGGATCCTTGTGCCTCACAAGGAACGAGAGGGTGTCACCTTGCTCCAACATTCAACTAAATAAAGTGAATTTAAGTGGAGCAAAATCTTAAATGCTTAGACATTAACAGTGGAGATCAAAAGGTAAATTCTGCCCCATTTTATGCAGAAAAGGTTTTATTCCTCTGACCACCAGACCAAAAGAATATTGTCAACACGTACCTCTCCTTTATTAGTTTTATATTATACTCCATCAAACTTTTGTATTGGATGAACTGAAAATGCTTCTGTAGTCACTGGATTCTTTTCTCCTAAATCAATTATAACAATTTTACACTGGATTTGTGAGAATTTATCTATTGGCAATCTAAATTTTGGCAACATGCAGATCAATGATCAGAAGACACTGTCACAATGTAGTGAGGAGGAGTCAACTAGGGAGTAGTCGCCTCATGACACCCCAGCCTTACAAAGTTAAGCATTTTCAGAGCCACACAAAAGATTCTCTGTTTTTTTTCTAGGCGCAGTGGAGATCTAATATATTCCAATCTGAGGTTGGAAAATAGAGGCCACATAAAATGTGGAGCTTTCTTGTAAATGCTCAAACAACCTGCATCCAGTGCCCATCTGTTTTTATTCACAGAAAATCACTCTCAGTGTCTGTCTTGCAAAAGATATTAAACACCACACTTCTAAGCGAGGTGATTTTGTTTCTTTGCTAAAAGAACACCATTTGGAGATGCAGTGGAGGGAGTGACCATCCTGGAGTAGGGAATATTCATTTCCCTGAGTCCAAATCTGACCTCAGACACCTACTGATTGTGTGATGCTGGGCACATGACTTTACCCTGTTTACTTCAGGACCTTCAGCTGTAAATTAAACTAGAAAAATGACAAATCCTTTTAGTATCTTTGCCAAGAAAACCCCAAATATCAGGAACAAGTGAAACGACTGAACATTATTATGGTGACACTTGTATCTATAGTTTCCTGACTTAGCAATTCACAGAGTGTTTTGAAATCATTTTAACAACCTTAGCCTCTTTTCCGTAAATAGGAATTCTATTCACAATAAGGTTATCTGTGACTTGAAGAAAACCAGAATCATCTTTTTTAACATTAGATTGTGTAACAACAAGCTTTCCCCCTCAAGTGCTTCATATCTTGATTTGCATCTTTGGAGTTTAGTCACACTTGTTTAAGTCCATAAATATACTGCTTTTATTAAGGCTAAATTTTTGACAGTTTAACTCTTCCCCTTCTCCCCAAGAAGATAGAGCTGTGATAGAGGGGAAAAAAGGAAAATTAATTCAATCATTCAGTGATAGAATGAATTTATCTATATAGAGAAAATAAATTAATCATTCTGGCAAATAATTTTTAAAATTTAGAACAAATAAACCTACATGTTGAAAATCAATACTTTCTAAGCTGCATAGTTATGTTGCCCAGCTAAAGGAAACCACTACTAGGATCCTAGCTCTCAGGTATACCGCCTAGGGATTGGACTAGATGGAATTGAGTCCACATGGACGCCATGACTCAGGGCCCTGACTGCCATCAATGGGGTTGATCTGGAAATTCACCACCACAATGCCAATGCTCCAGTCCTATGTTTGTCTGAACATCAATTCACTATAATATATAACATTATAATATAATGCATTTTGGTCATTCCAAGAATATTTCCTGGTTGTTTAGAGTACACTGATTTATTTGGCAGAGATTTAAATGCATCCCAGTGAGAAACGCTTAGCATCCACTTTCTCCAAAATAAAATATATATATTTAAAATGAGTTTCCTAGTTTCCAGTTAAATGCTTTTGACTCTCTTCATAACTTAAGAGCTGAAATATTGTCAGAGACTTAGTCGACTTTACTGGATCCTTATCTTTGAGGGTGGGGAATGGAGAATTCTTGGTAAAAGCTAGAGAGAAGTATGCTTAAAGAGAAGAGACCATGAGGCATCTCTCCCCATTTCACCATCCAGCAAGAAAGGATGAACAAAGACCTCGAGAAGGTAAGAATGAGACAAAAATCTTATATAAGGATGGAACAGAAAATAAACACAAAGAACATTGCAAAACTGAAAGTGATGCATAAATAAAGCAATGGTGTCTCAAGGGTCAAACGAAGACCATAATGAGTTGAGACTTTGCAAAAGGTCAAGGACAAATGACAAGGGCCTTTATTTTGTTATGGTTTGCTTTGTTCATTCGGCCCCCACATTCCCCCTTAGCTCAATTAACCCTTGGAAACATAAGCATTTAATACACCCCTACTGTAGACTGGCAACCCCACCCCCTTCCAAGAGCATTCATTTCTCTCTTCCTTCCTCTTTTTCCAGCCTTCTCTTCCCTCTCTATATACATAAACAAAACAGATTTTTCTTTTGGGCCATTTGAGAGGTTATGTGAGAGACACAACTTCTTAAACAGTTTAAGAAGTCCACAATATTAAAGACAGTAGAGATCAAATTGTCTGACATATCTAAGTTTTACTGGACTAAAATTATTCAAATTGATTTCTGCCTTTTCATTTTTATTAATTTAACATCTAATTCTAGGCTGTTCCTAACCATATTCCATAAGAATAAATGTAGGCATATGGGTTGAGATACAGCTAGAGTGAAGTTATTACATCTACAATATTTAAAATGTAGTGAATTCTGGACACACACTGATGGAGTATATATTCATCCTGGCAAGCCCTGAAAAGGGCAAGTTTTTATTCATTGGTTAATCCTGCTTTCAAAAGCATTATCTTAAGCTAGAGGAGAATCTGGCTCATTGGGGCTTTCTCATATTGTAATACTCTCATCTTAGATCATATGGGGACAGGATAAATTGAGGAAAATCACATTCATGACAAGAAAGATTCTCCATCTCGCTAAAGCGTTTGTGAAAGGGAACCCTGTGAGAAAACAACTCAGCCTTTCCAGAGGGGTTCATTTGATTTCTTCTTTCGTAACTCAAAATAAATGAGGCAGCTTTCACCATAACTCTATACAGCCCCAGTAGGCTTCGTGGTGATGAATGCAATAAATATCAATTGTATAAAAAAAGGTTCTTTTATTAAACAAAACACATTTTAGAACTGCTTAGAAATGAAGGCCAGAAGTAGCCTTACTTTCCAAAGTAAGGGAGACAATGGTTTCAATCTGACAGGCAGCATTGATATTGCACCCCAAAATCTGATGAGTGCCTGCAACAAAGCTGGTCTCCCAACAGTGGGAACCTTACTGGGCTCAGTGCAAGATGCATTTTGCTAATGACTACTTCTTAATTTAAGATAGGACTACTAAGACTTCACAAGATTTTTAGAGCATCTGTCCCTGCTCTCATTTAAACCTCTAGGTATTTTTCTTAACTCTCTCCAGCACATGATCCGCTCTGACCTTAATTTACTACTTTCAAAAGGTAATGATCCCCACTAACACAATTGTGTGATTTCAATCTGGATATTGGTCTATGTTTCTATGGAATCAACAACAAGCCTTACAATTGTTATTTCTATACTGCTAGAATAGAAGTTAGACTTAAAGGAGTCTTAAAACTGTCTAGTTCAACCTTTTTACTTTCAGGAAACTGAGTCTGAGCAGCCAATGGTCTAAGGGTGCACCTCCAGCTATTGGCAGAGATGAGATTGGAATCTTGGTCTTTATTCTCCAAATCCACACTGCCATGCCTTAGAAAATCTCACCAAACAAACAAAGACTCAGTCTGCACTCACAAAACCAAAGGAGGCTTTTCTAGAGAACCGTTTTCCAGACAAATATTGATTGCGTGCACTGAGACATTTCCAGAGAGCCCTCTCAAATACTTTTTTGAGCACTAAAACTTGAATAATATTAAATAATATTAGGATCAGTTTATTATTTATGGATTTAAATGTTTTACTCTCTTCTTTCAGACCTCAAATACCTCATATTCCAAAAGTTGTAGGTAAATAAGAATGAAGTTTGACAATACCATTCCTTCTAGCTTCTACACTTACTAACTACATTCTCTCATCTCTATCCTCCTATAATTCTATACTCTAACTATATTCTTTCACCTTAATATTCTAATTAAGAAGCTACACTCTAAGTATATCTTTCACCTTTATATTCTATATAATTTAACTCTATACTCTAACTGTATTCTTTCACCTCAATACCCTAATTATAAGTCCATACTCTAACTCTACCCTATTCTTTCACTTTTATACTCTAATTGTAACTCTGTACTCTAACTAAACTCTATTCTTCACTTCTATACTCTAATTATAATTATATACTGTGCTCTATATTCTTTCATTCCCATACTCTAATTATTACTCTATACTCTATACCCCATTCTTTTACCTCTGTACGCTATACTCTAATTATAAATCTATACTCTAACTATATTCTTTCACTGCTACATTTTATACCCTAATCATAACTCTATACTTTAGCTATATTCTTTCATCTCAATACTCTAATTATAAATCTATGTTCTAAGTATATTCTATTCTTTCATCTTTATAAGCTACACAATTATAACTCTATATACTATACTCTATTTTTTCACCTCAATACTCAAATTATAAATCTATACTTTAACTATATCCCATTCTTTCATGTCTATACTCTAATTATAATTCTGTGGTCTAATTTTACTCCATTTTTTCACCTCTACACTCTAATTATAAATCTATACTGTGTTCTATATTCTTTCACCTCTATACTCTAATTATGACTCTAACTATATCCCATTCTTTCACCTCTATATTCTATATGCTAATTATAAATCTATACTCTATACTTTCACCATTATATTCTATATTCTGATTATAAAACTATAACTATATTATTTCACTGTTTTGTTTTACATACTCTAATAAGAACTCTATACTCTAATCATATTCTTTACTTACCATCATACTCTATACTCTAATTATAACTCTATACTCTATATTCTAACTATATCCTTTGACTACTATATTTTATGCTCTAACTCTATACTCTAATTATACTCTTTTCTTTTACATTATATTCTATACTCCAATTGTAAATCTGTACTCTATATCTCATTCTTTCACTGCTATACTCTATATTCTAAAATTAACGCTATACTCTATTATTTTACTGCTAAACACATTACTCTCATTATAAATCTATACTCTAACTATATTCTTTTACATCTTCCCCAGCTTTTTCCACTCTTTTGTTGTTGTTGTTGTTGTTTACAAGACTTAAGCTGTCATAACAAATGACCTGGTATCTACCATAAACAGGCATACCATAGCCTAATATTTGCAAAAACAGAGTAAGTTTGGGAAATAAAATGTTTCACCAAATCTTGCAATGGCCTAAGTGACACTCAATATAATGACTCTGAAAGGTAAGTGGCCAGTCAATGGGCTAATGCAGGAGTCAAAAGCCTAAGAAAATGTACAGGCACTTGAGTCTTTAGGTAGAGAGATAGTGTGCTATGGCTGTAGGATGGGACATGGCATCAGAGGTTTTATTCACAGTTGGTTAAACTGATTTTCATTGTGATAAGGAAAGTTAGGAAAAAGAGCTGTATTAAAAAATAAGTATAAAAAAATTAAAACCAGCAATAAAACATTAGAGCCAATGAGTGATAGCAAGAATTTCCTCCAAGTCTTCTGAGTTTAAAAATACTCTCAAGAACTAAGTCGAGGATTAAATTAGAAAGTGACTTCTGTGCTGCAGGAGTGTTTCAGGAGAGGCTGAATAACCACTTGGGGATGTTGTAGAATATATTAATGCACTGAGCAAGAGTTGATCTTTAAAAGTCAGAGCTCTGAGTTTAGAACACTGAGTTCAAATACCAACTCGCTGACTTCTACCTTTATGATTATAAGCAAGGTATTTTACCTCTCTGGGCCTCAGTTTACTTATCAATAAAATAAGAGAGCTAGACTAGGGAAAAAAAAGAAAAGGAAAAAACATTTTTAAAAAGTAAGTGGCCAACAAGGGTCTGTTAACTTCTTCAAAACATTTATTTCTGTTGTCATATAGTTAGATTATCCTATGTGTATATTTTCTTTCACTATTTGACATAAATAACTAAACAAGGAAAAAAGAAGATCTCCCTTATTCCATTGCCAGATTTTAAAGTGCCATATGACCAATCAATCCAAATTAAGATAGGTTATTTATTGAATAATTAATGTAAATTCTATATCTACTGAGGTACTAGGAGAACAACCAGGAGACCCTGTCCTCAAGAAGCTTACAAAAAGGGCAGAGCAAATAATTTCATAGGAAACAAACAAACCCCCCAACAGTCGGTGATTGAGAAATCACTTGTTTGGGGAGGGGGGATTTAAAAAAAAATTGTGCATTATGGCTCCCTTTGCACAATGGTCTAGTGAAGCTTTTTGAACTCTTCTCAGAGTAATGTTTTTAAATGAGTAAAATAAATGTGTAGGCTTGCAAAGGAAACCAATTACACTGAAATATTGATTCTGACACAAGCTTCTAAAATACATTTTTAACCAAGAGACCAAAATAAACTTTGTTTCACATAAAGTATTCTGAATTCCAAACAATTGACTTTCAAATCAACTTTGTGACTTTTTATCGGGCAATGTGTATATCATACAAATAAATTTTCTTCATCTCCTAATATTGTCATCATCAACTATTGAAAGCACTCTCAATGTTTTTTTTTTTTTGTGTGTGTGTGTGTGTGTGTTGTTATTGTGAAACAAATTGTCCAAAGCATAGATGCTAGTATCCCTTAGCAAAACGAGATTTGTGAAGTTGTTATTATTGTCATTACTTTTCCACATTTACACATATATGCTACAACATATATTTGTTAACAAATCATTTTCCTTATTATACTCTGTTGCAAATGACTGATTTGGACTGGATTTATAGTTGAGCAAGCTGGCAGAGCTAGCTTTCAATAATATAAAAGTTGTTATAAAAACACTCAGAATAATCCTTATTTTAAGAAAATATGTAATGTTTTTGCCATTTGGAAAAGAAAGAAAAAATATGGAAGTCCATTCTTAAAGCATATTTGACTTTTTAAAATATTATTCCATTTTTTACTTCTCAAATAAAGTGTCACAATGTCTAGTAAACAAAAACATTCTAAAACCTTATAAATTTCTGGGTCGCAGTTATTAAATGAAAGAACTTCTATAAAAGAGAATGTCCAAACATCGTTATTCAGGAAAAGGATTATTTAAATCTATGGTTAACTTACTATTAAACAGAAGAAATAACACAAACACAAATTATGATGTGTAGAAACTCCAAGGCTTAAATAAAGTAGTAAGAATCTAAAAAGTGCTAAAGATGGTAACAGTGAACTACTCACTTAAACACAGTCACATTTTTATGTGACTCTATGTTGTCTAAATACATATCTATTAAAGCCTGTTTTCAAAGATTAGTCCAAATCCTAGAAAACAAAGCACTTTGGCCTGCCCTTGCTTGAAGGGGATAAAGCTAGAAGAAAGCAGATATGATTTCATTCAAAACAACTTCTACAGGGTCTAATTCTAGCTACCAATTTGTGGTTTGAGACCATATTTTTATCCATTTTCACCTCTTCCTGAGTTTTTTGTGCTTATCTCTTCTTCCCCTTTGTTCTCTCTGGGTTAGTACCAGATGGTAGTGGCGATAATCGTCTGGGCTGGGAGACAGGAAGGTGGGTGGGCCAGGGTAATTTAAAAGACAGGAGGTGGCAAGGGATTGGCACGTCCAAAGATTATATAAGATCGTACCTAGAAATTATATAATGTCTTCTACCGTGATCTTTGTTGGAATTGACATTAATGGGTGGGGAAATTTTAACTCTTCATGTGTTAAAGTACTTGACACTAGAGTTATAGAAGAAAAATCCATTTGGAAATATATTTAAAATGGAATAAAGTTAAAAAAAATGTGAAAGGTAGATTTCTCAACTATATTGAAATTATATGTAGCTAAGACCACAATCTTTATCCCCAGAGGATTAGAAGAAGAAAAGATATCACTGTCTGTCTCCAGTGATTTAGAATTTACATATATATGTCTGAAGATGCAGGATTAGGTGTGGATATCTCTTCAAATCTTTGAATGCTTCATGATTGCAAGACAGATTTTACTTTGAAAAACCTTTCACCTGTCATTTATATCTATCCACTCAATCTATCATCTGTGTCTCTACAAATTATTTATCTATCATAAATCTCTTTATCTACCTATCAGTAGCATATATTCTATATCATGAAGCCAGGTCTTGTCTGACTCTGAGATGAGAGAATGCAGCCTCTCACTCCATGATCTCTTAAGTCTCTGGCCCTAGGCAACTCTCTAAGATGATAAATGGCAGACTAGGTATTGAGCTTCAAGGGTAGAGCAAGCATTGTCACAGGAAGTTGCCTGTATCAGTGGAATTAAAAACCTAGTATTATACTCATTTTCTATCATGAAGACTACTCCATATCAATAAAAGATATGAAAGGAGACAGCTTGTGTTTAAGTCAGACTGATTTATCATCACTATAGGGGATTTTACCTTATGCTGTGTGGCAACAGATACAAATTATGACTGAACCAAAGAGATAATAGAAACATAACTGCTTTATCTATTCTTTTTTGGTAATTGTGAAAATTTCTTTAAAATATATACTCCTATAGAGCAAATGTCTTTAACCTGTGGTCCACATATTCCTAAAGGTTCTGGAATTGGAATAGAAATATTTTATTTCATCAACCCTTGGTTTCTTTAGTGATCTTTTAAAATTCTTATTCTGAGAAGGTCCATAAGCTCCCCATCAATGGCCAAAGAGATCCATATTAGAGAGAGATGGATAATATAGATAATTCAGAGCAATTTCCAATGGCACCAGGAAAATGGGACAATATCTTGTGGTAAATTAAAATTCTTCTCAAACAAAATCTGGCACTGCTGTTATTTCTGATTTTTTAAGGGTCCCATTTCCTTATCTTCAAGTAATTTTGCATTCAGGACTTTAGATGAGAATTCACCATCAAGTTTTCGTGAATAATATCTGTCCACACAGTTGGAATGACGTTTTCTGATGCTCCTTTCTGCAGCCCCCCATGAGCATTGAGGTTTTTAGTGCCCACAATTTCCATTTCCACAAAGATCCCATGCTTGCTAGATTCTTCAGCATTCAGGGGAGCACTATGTTGTTAACTGCTTGCATCGACAGAAATGGCATTTTCTATTAACTAGTGACCAAGGGCAATTGTCACTATTTTCAGGAAATGTATACCGAGTGAGCCTTACTATACAAGTTAAATCTCCAGAAGAATCATAGCCTCAGGTAAATCATTGCTAATTCATGCCAAGTGATGTAAAGTGGTAGAGGAATAATGTCATGATGGATATAGGCCTGGGCACTATGAGTTAGGAAGGCCTGAATTCTAATCCGACCTTGAACATTGCAACCCTAGACAAGTCACTGAAATTCTCAGGGCCTCAGTTTGCTCATCTGAAAAACAAAGGGATTGGTTTTGATCTCAATGATTCTTTCTCATATCAAATCTGTGACTATATAAAACACAGAATATTCAGAACATTATAAGATAGTTTTGAAAATGTAATCAATTTATAGTTATATAATATATACATGTGCATATACATATTTATGATTTATTTGAAGCACATTTATAGAAAAGACAAAGCACTAGCTTTGAAAGTAAGGAGTATTTGTGTTCAAATTCTACTTCAGATACTCATGGTAAAATGCTTTAGACTCCTCCTAACTCCATTTTCTCATGCATAAAATCAATGTGCTGGACACATTCCATCCACTGGAAATCCTATGATTTCAAAGATAACCAAATGTCTTATCTAAAAAATGGAATTTCCATTGTTCCTTTATAACTTGAATTAATTGTAAAAAGTTGTATGTCAATTTTGCTATTTGGAAAAAAATATTTAAAATGAAGGAAATTATTATAGACAAAGGCATTCATATCTCACTTGAACACGTGAAACATACATACAACCCTGCTGTGACTATAGTTAGTCAACCACATATAAGAAGAAAGACCATTTCAAACCTACCAAGATATTTTGGTTAAGGACACTGTGGAAAATGGCTTTTTCTGTCTGGCTAAGGAAGTTTGAAAGGAAAGATGATCAAGTAATAATCTTCTTAATAATGGTCCATCTGGTCAACTGGCCAGCGCTAAGCTAGCTCGCTGAAATACGTATCTTTGGATACACCAGAAAATGGGTCTAAAAGCAACCAGAAAATAGGTCTAAAAGCAACGTGGATTCCTAGGGCTTTGAAAGAAGTACTACTAGATTAAATAGAAAATCAATATGTCTGAGAACTCTCCTTCTCTCCAACAGAATGTAAGTTATATGTCACATGATCATATTAAATAATGATAGCATATTGCTCTGTCATTTTTGAAAAAAGGGAACAAAAACATACCATCTGGAAGCAAATTTGGGGTTTGCTGTGGCCTAAAGTAGAAAACCATGTCACTCTAAGTGACCTTGTATAAGAAATATTTCATTCACATAGAATTATATGGATTCTGAATGTTTATTATAAATAAGCAGCATTCCCAAAGACTCATTGCAGGCTTTCTCAGCACTCTGTAGGTATGTGATCCAGAGAATCACACTGTGCTATTTTGAGTTTGGAAAGAGAAGCGAGGGATAAATTTTTGTTATGCTATTAGAGATTCATGATTCTAAGACCTTGTAAATATTTATATTTGTAATCAGTGTTGTTGATCATGATTAATTGATAACCTCAGGTGTCCTTGTAATTACAATGCCTTTCTGAGCTCACTGAATTCATCTTGAATTTATTAGGAAAAAAATTAGTAAGATGTAGTAGTTCAGGGGAAAACCACATTGGAATCAATTTACCTCTGTGTGAAAATATTTTATTACAGTAAAACTAAGTATCTTTTGATCTGTAGAAAGCAAAAGATCTCATGGGGAGTGGGGCAGATGATGACAGATGTGGCAATTTATGTCTGTTTTTGCTCATAGCTCAAGGAAGCCCCCCAAGACTTCATCTGATTTCCCAAGTATCTTTGCTACCTTCTGGTCCACCCTAACCCTTCTGCTAATGTTTGGCAAATTCCATCTAAATAAAGGGATGAATGACAGCTCAATTTCCCTTCTCTGACAACCTAATCCTGCCCATTTTCAGCCGATTTCCTCTGACCAGCATGGGACACCATGGGGTAAATGGTCACAGAAAATAAGGCAGCTTCGAGGGAAAAGCTGTCAGCTTGATGAATCTGGGGGACTGTGACACTGTTTGTCAATAACAGATCTGGGGAATAACCATTAACCATTCTGCCTCCCAACTCCCGAGCTACTAAAATCTGACATGACTCAGAAATCTGCATAGCTGTTTCCAGGACAAGATGCCTCTAAGCAGCTTTGGCTTTCCTTAGCAAGCTCTTTAGTGCACGAATCGACATGGACAAATGGACGTTTCTCCATCCCTAAAAGTTCCCTGTCACTTCCTGCAGTATGCCTTTTTAAAATTTACATCTTGTGAATATAAAATCTACCATATGTACTATGAGGTGCATGTATCATTACAGGATAATTCTAGGACTCGTACCTTAGGTTTTCTTTCTAAGTCTACTTGTTTCTCTCATGTTGTTGTCTGGTTACAAAATAAGTTAAAAGCATTGGCTATAGTAAGCTTATTTTTTTCAAAATATATATTGAAACAAATTACAAAAGATCACCACTTTCCTTCCAAAAATGTCAGATGATACTATGCAGACTCATATCAATAAAAGGCTTTATTGATGCCTTTTTTGTTTTTATATCCCAATCATTTCTAAATCTATTCCTTCTCTGATCCCAGAATTGAATCTCCTTATAATAAAAGGAAAACTTAAATGAAGTAATAACAAGTTGATACAATGACCTTATAGAACAAAATTTACAACATTTTACCCTCATGCTTCCCAATTCCCTGACAGAATAAGGAGGCAAATTATATTATCTGCTCTCTGAGACTTAATTGACTTTTCAGTAACTCAGTTGAGCTCACTCGTAGTAATCTTGTCACTGTCTTAGTTACTGTGGCTATTAATCGTAGTTATTATGGATGTCACAAATTTCGCCCCTTAACAATATACAATTTATGGCAGATGACAAAGATAGGGTTATTGCCTAATGTTTAAGGACAATGCTTTGAAGTATTTAAGTTAACTCATATCATACTCCACAATTTGAATCAATAAAATAATTAGTAATATGGGAGCATATCATTCTACCGTTGCCACATTTAAATTCTATTGTGTTTTGTTGAAAAGCGTAAAAGTATATTTCATCCTAAAAATTGCTACCATTGGTACAGCTGTGCTTCTGAACAAATTCTTTCTCTGTTAATTAAGGGCAAAAATCTGAAACTGTAGCTGGAGGAAATTTTTTTTAACTCATCATCCAAAATAATTGACATTAGTAAGTAATTAATTTCATGCCAGTCATTTCCTAATGAATAGGAATACTATAAAGGAGGACACTAAAATGACATTCAAATGCTTGTTCACCTTCCTAATTGGCTGTAATATTTTTCTTCATTATTATTCATATCAATTATAATTCAATTTTGTACCATCCATCAAGGCTCCAAAGGTAGCTTTAAACTTGTGCTTAAATCTCAAATGCATGGAGAAAAAGAGAGATTCCTGCATTTTCCTTCTAGTCTGTCCCATAACTAGGATTTAAAGTCCCATAGATCACTGTGGCTACTTTTTGTAAGGCATATGAAACCAAATGGAAACTCTTTGCAGAAGATTTTATCCTGGAGATGCTGGACTAAATTTGGGTACTATCTTATGTTATGTCACAAGCCAGGAGGAGAAAGAGGTGGAGGGTGGGAGAATGATTGTAAATGGAGTAAAAGACATCAAATAATGATACCTCACAAAGGATCTGTAATCTTTTTCAAGAGTGAAATGTAATGATTTTCTGTCTCAATGTCAAAGAAGATGTTTCTACAGACAAGTCAATTTTAAGTTAGAAGATTGAGCTATATAACCCCTAATAAGAATCCCCTTGTATCTTTTTTTTTTAATTTTGTTTTGTTTTGTTTTGTTTTGAGGCAATTGGGGTTAAATGACTTTCCCAGAGTCACACAGCTAGGAACTGTTAAATGTCTGAGATCAGATTTGAACTCAGGTACTCTTGAGTTCAGGGCTGGTGCTCTATCCACTGCACTATCTACCTAGCTACCCCTATTTTTAATTTTTTTAAAAAAAAATTGACATTTAATAATGTCAAGGTTATTTTACTGTTCCTTATCTCCACTGTCATTTTTAAAAAGGCTGTCTCTTAAATTTGATTTCTGATGAATCAGAGAATCCTGTAGGTTATTGTTATGGAGAAGATGTTAGAAATAATCCACAGATCAATTTGGAATCATTTGGAGTAACAGCTAATGGATTCAGAACCGAGAACAGTCATTCAAGATGCAGCACCATAGCCAGTGCTACCATGACTATGAGGGTGATATTACCTACACTGGTTTACTAATCCTTAAAAGGAGAATGGTAAGCTAGATAAATGCTAGCTCCATATTTCAGATGCTACCAATCAATACGCATAAAAGCAAACACCTCTTATTTACTTACAGAAATACATGACACATGAAGAAACAGGGTAAAAGGAGCTGTCTAGTTTCTGTCTGAATTTAGAGTCCAATGCTACACTCAGCCATCTTACCTATGTTCATTACTCGTTGACTATTTTCTACTCACCATAAAGACATTGGTACTTTATACCTACTATTTTGCACTTGAACAGATTCAGAGAGGAATTGGAATGGTTCCAAATCATATACTAGACATAAAACAATATTGCAATCTGACTACTGACACATGGAAAGAAAGTTGGGTTTTGGAAAAAATAGTTACAAGATCAATGGAATCATAAGTTTTCAAGGCCTACTGAAGTAGGGAGATCATTCAGAAAGGTAGTAGGCTAGGCTCCTATCCCTCAGGAACCAGTGAAATATTTTAAGTCCTAATATCTCATGACCATCTTCTCTGTTTTCACTTTGTAGCTTCCCTGATGCAGGCCTTCATCACCTACATCTAGACTACTGCAATACCTCGATAACTGGTCTGTTTGTTTCAAGGTTCTCTCCACTCTCTTTTCAACCATCAAAGTGAATTCTCCAACTCTAGCACCATGTTTTCTGGACCATGTATCAGAGCCATAGTCAATAAGCACCAGAGCTTCCTTACTGCTTTCAAGGTAAAAAATAAAATTTTGGGCATTTAAAAGTCTTAATAATAACTCTCTGCCATACAATTCAGTTTCTTACACTTCTGTCCATGAAATATAGAATTCAAGTACTATAGCTTACTTTATACTTTATATGTTAGAATTCCCCTAAAAACTTTGGATAATTCCATACTTGGAATACTCACTCATTGACTTCTGTCTCACATCTTCTCTGATTTCCTACAAACCTAAAGGATTAACACTGATGGAATCATTTCTCTCCCCCATCATACCAATTCCCCTACCACAGCACAATCTTTGTGTAGATATACACAAAGTTTTTCCATCTAACTGAAATACCATTTCTTTTCTGGAAATTTGGTCCCAAAAGTTAATCATTTTAGAATTTCAATCACACAATAACATCTAAGCTTTGAACAAAACCCCAAAAGCTATCTAGTCATTCATGCATTCAGTAACCAGCTTGAAGAGGATTCATTGGAGTATAGGGCTACCCCAAAATGAGAGGCAATGATTTCTCCTTTATGTCTTTTCTTTGGATGGATTTTCTTGTCTCCTTATGGCTTAGCTCCAAAAACATATTGGACTGAATGTGACAACAACAAATTTTTTTCACAGATTCCTATAAAACATTGATTTATTCCCTTTGAGAATCCTTTCTTAAACCTACCCTTATAGTTCAAGACAGAAAGACAGAAATAGAATCAAAATTTTAATTGAATGGATTGAATATGGAATGATTTTATAAGACAACAATCCTTGATTGAATGCATTCCTATAATCTTTTGAGCTCCCAGATTTTCCTATTATTTTCCTACAAGGATTACTTAAATGTAAAAACCCGATATCACGGGAAATATTCTAATTTGAGTATTAGTCAATGGCTTACATGTTTTTTTTTTCACTAAACCACTTACATGAAATACCATAAAAAGAACTTTCTCCAAAAAATGCCTTGTGGAATAATAAATCATTCATCCTATTTTTTTTATTATTTCAATATCTATGTGACATCAAGTCAAGTCAACAGGCATTTATTAAGCATTAATTTTAAGCTCTCGAGCACTAGGGAATAAAAAAAAAGTAGGGGGAAGCAAAAAAAAGTTTCTGTCGTCAAGGAGCTAACAGTCTAAGTACAACAAAATCAGATAAGGTTCCCACTAAATACTTTAGAAACAAAATCATTAAGACATTATTTAATCTGCATCCTACCACAGTTAGGAGACTCAAGTAAAAAATACACACACACGTGTGTGCAAACACACACACACACACGGATTATATAATGTAGTTATCATTATTATCTAAATAATGAATGTGGCTTGAACTTGAAATAATAAATCTGATAATGTTTTTTCATATAATCAATCATTAAATATTCATTTATCACCTACCATAGATGACAAAGAGAGAATAAAAAGGGGGGAAAGATTAAAAAAAAGTCTGTTTCCCTGAGAATCTTACAGCCTATTGAAAGATAAAATACGTGCATTTATAAGAATATAAATGATATATTAAATTAATAAAAATTAATACAAGATATTCAAAGGAGGAAGAGAAGCTAGGTGACACAGTGGATAATGTTCCGAGCCTGGAGTCAGGAAGACCCAAATTTAAATCTGAACTCAAACTGTAAGAGTTTAGGGAAGGCCTCTTTCTCCCTCAGTTTCTCCAACTGTAATAAAGAAATAATAATAGAACCTATTTCTCAGGATTGTTATCAGGATCAAATGAAATATCTGTAAAATCTTAGCACTCTGCCTGGATACAATTTATTAGATGCTTATTTTCTCTCTTCATTTCTCCTTTCTTCCTTTCTTCCTCCCTCCCTTCCTTCCCCTCTTTCTATTCACCATTTCTTCCTTCCGTGGGGAATTGAAAATGGCTCTGTGGTGTTTGTCCTGACTCTTGAAGGACGTAAGAGTGAGCTTCCGAGTGGCAGAGGTGAGATGTTTCTATCCACATGCCATCTCTCAGCCTGTCTCTAAAATAAACCCAAGCAGGATGATCCCTCTCCTCCCGCCCAAGCCTGTGTAGATCTGCACTGCAGCAGAATATCCGAGTGATGTGATATGGCCAGAACACTGCTTTGTCAGAGCTTGTGTTATCTGCAAATCAGTCACTCTCAATGGGTTTGATAAACCAAAAAACTTTCAACAAATTACAAAATCCCCCAAACTACTGGCACGTTTTCCCATGATTAACTCCTTATTTACCCAACAGAAAGAGAATCTTGTACCAGGATTTGAATCCCCTTACGTCACATCTTATACCTGAGAAAGCCAGGGATCTAATTATAGGAATTTCCTCTTACAAACCTGTAATAGCAAGAACTGCTCTACGAGAAGCCGATATTTTTCTTAACTTAGACATCACTTAATTTACAACAAAATATCCAGGAGACAAAAGAGTTTCTCCCCCTTTTTGTCAAGATCACCTGTCATAAAATGGGGTTGATATTTTTCTCAACTTAGACATCACTTAATTTACAACAAAATATTCAGGAGACAAAAGAGCTTCTCCCCCTTTTTGTCAAGATCACCTGTCATAAAATGGAGTTGATATTTTTCTCAACTTAGACATCACTTAATTTACAACAAAATATCCAGGAGACAAAAGAGCTTCTCCCTCTTTTTGTCAAGATCACCTGTCATAAAATGGGGTTCCCTGAATGATTTTAGGGACCCTGCAAGGATATCAGCAATCACTTATGAACAAATAATCCTCCATCCTGCCATTCAGTAGTTCAAAAAGCTGACAAAGTAATATCTCAAAGGGGAAGAACTTGGGACCAGAAGCAGCAATATTTTAAACAATGAAGTTTCCATGTTCACATAATCATTTCAAGTGATTTTCCACTAAATATATTGTTTTCTGCTCCTCTTTGGAATCTCCTGTGCATTCCCCTGCAGTGCAATTGTCAGCCCCCCCCCCCCCCCAGACTTCCCTTCAGTGAGGATTTTTTCACCATCCAAACCCTCCTCCTTGCACCACATGTTCTTGAAACTACTCACAAACTGCAACTCAGATATCAGGGGTGGGCTCAAGATCCCCCCTCTATCTGATTAAGTCCCAAATACGTATTGGATTTAAAACAATCTAGGACTAGAAAATATAGGGAATGCTAGATTAAAATAACAATTTTTTAAAAGAGCTGTTTTGGCTAAGGACCCCATTTCAGGCCCCTCAGGGAAACACCAAGAGTAGAAAACTGATCAAAGAAGCTATTCTGGACAGTTGAGACCTCCACACCAGGGATTTGGCCCCAATGCTTGGTTACCATGGCAAAGTAAAAAAAAAAAAATCTAACTGCAGAACTGACAAGTTAAATCTTGAAGCAGGGGCCACTAGATAGGAGATCTCAGGAGTCAATGGCCTTTAGGTATCAGAATAATTTGCTTTGCTAAATCTGTATCTGAAAGAAAATCTGGATACTGACTTTGCTCTGTGGTGCTTTTACAAATGCAACCAGAGAAAACTGTGAGAGCAATAGAAATAGAGTCAATTTAATTAGTCTGGATTTGAAGGCAGGACAATATCACCCCAGCCAATTAATGGCTTGTGTGAGCTTGGAAATCTTGCCTCCATTTCCTCATCTGGAAAATGGCACTAACTTGTAAAGCTCAAATGAGGCAATCAGTGTCTAGACAGTGTTGTGCAGATCTTAAGGCAGTTTGTATCTGTCGCTTGTCGCCACTCTTATGTAATATTATTGACTTTAATAAAAGCTGAACTTCTATAACACTTTTTGAAGTACGGTCACAGTTTCTGGCAAAATGTGACCAGAGCGCTAAATTCTGAATCTCCCAAGGATAGGATGAATGAATAGATAGATAGATAAGTAGATAGATAGATAGATAGACAAATGCAGCAACATTTAAGTGCTTTCTATATGCTAAGCCATAGAATAAAAATGCAAAAGCAAAAATAGTTCCTACCCTCAAGATGCTTGCATTCCAATAGGGAGAAAACACAGAGTGACAGAAGAGGTCACTTCGAGCCACTTAGGTCCTCCAGGGCATCGCCATGGTGAATAGAAATACATGGGAGGACAATAATTAATAATAATGATAATAGAAAAACAATAACAGTCCTAAATCAACCTCCTTCCCAACTCAAATGCCCATTTTTTCTCCATTCTCCTTTCCTCCCTGCTCCATATCCACCACAATAGAGTTCCATCTTATCAGTTCCAGTTTAAGCAGCGTCTAATTAGTTAATGAGATAAAGACTAAGAAAGTCAACTCCCCTTCATCCTGCCTAGGTGATGTCATCAGACATAAAAGATTTCCTTTCTGCTCAAGCTGGCAAAGGATAGAAATAATGTCAGCTCTTACAGCAGTCCTGATCAAATGATGGAACAGGTGGGCAAGCTGGCACTCTGCTTTGACAAAAAAGATAATTCTTACAAAATCATTCTTCTTCCCTCATAAACAGCAAATTTACTAAATGACAAATACAGAGATCAAACTATTTCCCTTCAAGGGAGCCTACATTCTACAAAATCATTCTTCTTCCCTCATAAACAGCAAATTTACTAAATGACAAATACAGAGATCAAACTATTTCCCTTCAAGGGAGCCTACATTCTAGATCCCGAAGAGCCAGAGAGTTATTAATTGACTTTGAGGCAGTCTATGGCTTTTCATGGTTATCTGCATTCAGGAAATGCCTTGGCAACTTAGAAGCTCCTTTTTTCTACTGGAGAGAGGAGTGACCCAAGATGGTCACCGTGCACATATTTCTGTAACTCTTAGAAGAAAAGGAGGGAGCAAGAATTCTGCAGATGAGGAAACAGAGACCCTGCTTGCCCGGGTCAAGAAGTGAGGAAGTGAGGGAGCTGGAGGTCACCCTGGGAATTCTGACTCAGGGGTTCCATTCACCACTGAGAGCAAGCACGGCGAAATTAGAACTTCTTGCGCAATCTGGGGACAGAATGGAAACTGAATGTGTTCTGCCAATAATGGGGGGGCATGGAGAAGAGGGAAGGGAAACCTCTCAGCTCACCTCCATGTGACCAAAAGGGTTTGCAAGAAATTTACTTTATCCCCAAACAGGCCAGCTGTGATGACCAGGATTCTCTGGTGCTCAATCTGCTCAAGTTTCGATTCTGAAGGAAGGAAGGAAACTTGGACATCCTAATATGGCACTCTGTAAAGGAAACCATATGCAGACAAAGCCTTCAATGTTTCACTGATCACTTGACCCATAAGGCAAATCAAAACCTTTTCTTCCAGTGTCTTTGACTCCCTCTTCCTCACCCTTTCTGTAGTTGTCCTCCCCTGGATATAGCAAATGAGCTCCAAAAAGCATGAAAACATCCCTGAGAGAGATGGATATGTGGTCTGTTCATGTCAGTCCCTAATAAGCATCCGTGGTAGCAGAAGCACCAAATTAGGGGGCATGGCTATCTTGTCTTTTCATGACTTCTCCCCTTTCCAGGCTCACTTTCACGACCATTTGATATCATAGGATCTTAGATTGATAGCTGGAAGAAGCCCTACAAGTCATGGAGTCCAATAGATGGGGAAACTCAGAATCAGAGATAAATGACATGCCCACAGTAACACAGCTAGGTTATGTCTGACACAAAATTTGAACCACTGATTCCAAATCCAATATGCTATCCGCTACAACACACTCTCTCCTTGATTTCAATACATTTATTCTAATCCTCTTTTATGTATAGCAAGGTTGCTATGGTACAAAGAGTGTCTAGAGTAAAGAAGGTTCATCTCTTTCAGTTCAAATTTATTCTAAGCCTCTTATGTGTATAGCAGGACTGCCATAGTACACAGAGTTTCTGGAGTAAGGAAGGTTCATCTCTTTCAGTTCAAATTTATTCTAAACCTCTTATGTGTATAGCAGGGCTGCTATAATGCACAGTTTCTGGAGTAAGGAATTTTCTTTCAATTTTCTCTCACATTTTGACATTTACTAGCTGTGTGAGCCTAGATAAGTCATTTAGTTGCCTCAGTTTCCTCATCTGTAATATAAGCTGAAGAAAGAACAAACTGCTTCAGCATTTTTACCAAGACAACCCCAAATGAGGTCACAAAGAGTCAGACATGACTGAAAAACAACCCAAAAAATGTGAAAGCACTTTGGTACAAAGATACAAAAAAACAGCCATGTCTGTCCTTAATTAGTTTATAATTTATTTGTGTTCAGAAGTAAAATAAGACACATGTTATGATGGCACAAGAAATGCAGGCAATTTATTTAGAGAAAATGTGCTCTGTCTACAGATTTATTGTTGCTGAATCATTTCAGTCTCGTTGGACTCTTTGTAACCCCATTAGGGCAAGTCACTTAACCATTACCTGCCTCAATTCCCTCAACTGTAAAATGGGGGGGGGGAGAGATGATACCACCTTATACCCAGAGTTGTCATGAAAATCAAATGAGATAAAATCTGCAGAGCACTTTGAAAATGTTAAAATGCTAAATAAAATTATATTATTGTTACATATTATTACATTGTGTTATATTACATATAATATGGGATATATAATACATATTATTATATGTCATGAAATATGTAATATTATATTATATATACATGATAATTTCTAATACAAATTGGCACAGTAAAAACCCACAACAAAAATTAAATTTGGATTCCTAAAACCTGTTTTCAAAGCCTGGCCTTGTCTGGATGACACAGGCACAAATCAGTTCAATACTGAAACCTGTTTCCTTCTTTATAAAATGACGTGAATTGCATTGGGGATCTTCTAATGGGGAAAGGGAGGTTCATCTTTTTTTTTTTTTGCATATTCCCTCTCATCCCTTCATAGTATGATGAAGTCTATGGACCCTTTTCAAAATAAGTTTTTATTAAATGTTTAAATTAAAATGCATACGATTTAGAAAGGAAATTATTGGAATAAAATATCTCTTGCCCCAAATCAAGGTTACATTCTCCCAGAAGTCTATCCTAGACTCAAGGTTAAGAACCTTATTCTAAGGTTTCTATTCCAATTCAAAAGTAAGATCCCAAGAATCTTTAGTTGGTATTGGGAGATGGAAAAGGAAACATAGTTAAGAACCCTGTTTCTGAGGTCTTTGTTTCAAGTCTAAAATAAGATTCAATGGCTTCAAGAAGGACATTTAGCTGAACATTGGAAGGTAGAGGAGGAAATAAGGTTAAGAACCCTATTCTAAAGTCTTTGTTCCAGCTGTCAAGTAAGATCCCATGGCCTGATGAAGTATCTTTAGAGAAAGACAGAGAGAGAAAGATGAGAGGCAGAGGAGAGAAGGAAAGAGCAAGGAAAAGCAGATGGTTAAGAATCCAGCTTGAAACAAACATGTCCCCTTGAAACACTCCCTCATGGCTAAAGACCCCCATGATGCTTTTCCATATTGAGACCCATTAGGGAAGCAGGAGGCAGCATGGTGGTACCTTAGGCAAGGTCTGAACATAGCACCTGCTCATGTTCAACATTTCAATTGCTATCCAGATGTATTCATAGCACAAATGACTTGATAATACAAAATAAATTTCTAGAGGTCATGGAGAACAATCATTCTAGCCTTAAGTTTATAGATTCAGGGCCCCTCGTGGCCACACCCTCCCCAAGGACTCCTTCCTGTTTTGCTAACCCCTATTCTCATCTCTGTTGCAATGGCTATTTTTAAAAAGAACAATCAATGGAATTCTTTTTAATGCCTCTGCTTACTAAAGGGAAATTTATCAAAAGAAAGAGAAAGCATTTTCTCAAAGTGCTCTGGACATCTTTTTAACAAAACTTGGGATATCCAAGTCACACCTCGCACCCCTAGTTCTTCAGAAATGCAAGAAAGCCAAGAACACGACTGTTATTTGGATGTTTCTTTTACATTATAGCTGACAAATTGGCTTCAGACATGCAGGGTGGATAAGTTATTTTTAAAGGCAGGTTGGATATTTGATAGCATATTGGAGCTTCTTATATAATTAGTGGGTAGAATACATTCAAGCTCTTTCTTAAAGGGGCTTTCGTGGGAGAGAAAATGTGCTACAGTATGAAGCCCCTCAGACTGGAAGTCAAGAGATGCATGATATAGGACTAGCTCTGCTGCTACTTCTATTCCCTGCAACAAATTACTCTTGTCTGGAGGAAGGTTTCCTCCCCGATGTGATAAAATATGGGTCCTTCAAACTTCAACAATTTTATGATTCTAGGACATGGAGCTCAGATGCTGTCACCACTGTTGTGTGTTTACCTATACACACACCTCACATACACACTGTTTTAAAAGGTTCTAGAAGTTTGGAGTTGTTTCTTTGCATAATATAAAAGATGTGGAATCGTATATCAGATCCAAGATGTAGAATTCTGTGTCAAGAACTTGTTCATGAACATGACTCCCTGTAATGATATTCTTCTAATTAAAAATACAGCCTGCTTTTCAGTAAACAGCCTGATGAATTGTCAGGTGTGTATCACGGAAGAAAAGCAGAGATTGTCCTTCTACCCTATGGCACAAAAACAATCCAATACACTTTGAAATATCCCTGAGGAAGAGGAGAAAATAGCCTGATACTCTATTTGCTATTAACAAGAGAAGGGATTTTTTTTTTCCTATTGCAAACCAAATGCCCTGAGAATTATACCTTTGAGTTTCCTTGTCTCTTTTAATCAAATTAAATTTGCAGGAGAAAAGTTATATAGTTCCTTTACATATACCTTAAAAGAATATTCCATATAACATGTCGATACTCATTGTGAATTATTGACCTCCTGTACCCTGAAGCTAAAAAACTGGAAATGAAATAAAGCTGAGCTGGAGAATGTGACATAATTATCAGCCAAGGCTGGCTTCTCAAGTCAAATGTATCTTTGCATTTTAGCCTTCTAGTAGAATACACCTGTTTTTATCGAGGGGCAAATGCAAGTGGAAGTACAAAATGAGGCAAATCTACCTCACAATACCTTGGCTCCAATATATTCTACGTAAGAAGAAGTGGAACTTTTGAATCTACTGAGTCTCAGGGCAGGGGGAAGGAGTTATGGGAAGCCATGTCAGCAAATGGTTTTGACCATTTTTGTGTGGTGTTCGTATTTTTAACGCTCATTGGTGGGTTAAATATTAATTCATTTTTTACTGTAAAAAGAAACTGGATTTGGCTGCTATACTTAGTCAGCAAAATGGTAATCTGGTTAGCAACTATTTGAACAAGGAAAAGGGATGAGGTAAAACTCAGAGGAGAAGCTAAAGCCTTTTTCATGACTGCTGTCCCCTAACGATTGCCATTTTGCGTTGCAGGATTACAAAGTACAAAACTTGTAAGGGAGCCAAGCTGATTCCCATCTTGCACCAATCTGGAGCTCTTACTTGCTTGTTTATGGGTATGAATTACTCCCATGAGAAACAATGAGTCACGAAAAGATGCTAGACAAGCTTTTATGGATGTGAGAGAAATCGGCTCAATCTCCCCCTCTCTGGTTCTGGAGGATCACTGGGGGCTACTCACAGTTACACCTGTTCTTTTACTATTTGACACTGACTGGGAACAAAAGGGTTCTAGGCACTCCATTACTACTGCTTGCCTTGGTGACTGGTGTTTTGTTTATTTCAAATTTCCATCTATAGTACATCCACAATTGGCTGCTGTGAGTTGTGCATTTGTCCTCTGCTCCATATTTGGTTTGAACCCACTGGAATACTGGGACTTGCTGGGCAAACAGACACTGCAGAGTATGCATTAAATTTATTTGGAAAGGAAATTACATTTTTGTCTTGTTGGTAATTACCTCCTATTTCTGTTTAACCTAAGTATTCCTTCTCCAAGATCAGCCAGTGTGAACAGTGATGTTCATTGTGTTAGAATCCTAAATCTTGAGAGAAAGCTAAAAATATGTGTTAGACTAAGGTAATCACTTGTACATCACTGAAAGCTGGTGACTTTCAAGGTGAATGATCGACACTTAAGAAAAGCTGACAATGCTATGGAAAAGAAAATAGAATCTGGAAGGGGAAAAAAAAGGTCATCTGTTCCCATTTTTTTAAAAAAATGGCAATGTAATTTCACTGACAATTCCCAAAGGGAAATGGTCTCTCAAAATGTTTCTCAGTCATTATCCATTCCACTCCATGCTATGGCAGGAAAAAATTATAAATAAGTTAAATTTTAAGCTCAAGTAATAGTAACTTTAAGTGGTACTCAATATCAAGAAGCGAATAACTAAATGTATATAGTAGCAAAGTGTAAAATTTTAATTTGAATGGGACTTTGGAAAACATGTCACATTTTCTGCTCATATGGGAAACTGGGACTCTGTGAGTTGGACATGAGTTGTCCAATTTAAATCAAGGCCCTTTGAAACTAAAATGCAAGCCAGTCATTGAACTGACAAATCCAGTGAACCATGGCTAAAGAAATACAAGGCAACAATGCAACACTAACTGATAAACAAGAGCTTCATAAAGGATTTTGAAGATTTATATTAGTATTGAGATGCAAATCTAAAATTATGCTAACATTATGCATACTATTTCTGCTTGAACAAGATAAAAAAGAAAGATAAATGACTAGGGAATAATGGAATAGCACAAGAGTAGCTAATAAGTGGGTATGGATATGATGTAAAGAGAAATTTTCAGTGTAAAATTTTAGGTGTGATTCCATATTTTTAAGTGCACAATAATTTTGAAAAAAAATGGAATGAATCTGATGCATTTGAATATGGATTTTTTGCTTCCAATGCTATTCTCTGGTTCACAGAGATAAAAATCACCTATAAACATTTGATTTTGGATAATCTGATCTGAACTTTGCCAGAAATCGTTCCCTCTTCCTAGTATGCACCAACAAGGTTGTCATACCAAAAGATACTCAGATCATGTTTGGTGTTGAGATCGCTTGAAATAATTCCTTTTTTCCAACTCTTTATGAGAATGAAGCAAATAAAATACTTCCTAACCATTTACGATGGACAAGGCACTGTGAATTTTGGGAGGGAAGAAGGGATTTCAGACTTATGATTTTTTTGATAATGAAAACTTCCAATATGGATATATTCTCTATGTAAATTGGTCATCCATCACTGACTCTGCAATTCCTAGTTTTCATGATTTGTAGCACTTAAAAACAGTGATTGTTCCATGATCCCATAACCAACATGTTTCAAACGTCAGATTTCAAATATGGTCCTTATCACTTAAAGACTAGATTAGCTCCACTTATTATATTGCCTTTCCATTGTAAATTGGGTTTTAATATCACAATTCAGAAGATTTAGGCAAAATTCAAATAATTTGGGGTTTAAAACTTCATCTTGGAATTTTTAAGTGTGATGTTATAGTAATGGACACAAATTTTTAGTTTCCAGGGTTTTTCATCATTTGTCATAGGATCAAAATGGCATTTTATGTCCTTTATTTAAATGCTCCCATTGACTTTCAATTCCTTTGTCCAGTAATTATTTTATCAGATAACAATTTAGCAATTATTTTGTCCCAACAAGTTAAAAGGGTTCCTGTGCATTGTCTCCCAATGCTACAGGTTTTTTACTGTCAATGAATGAAGGTATAGGTAGGAGGACAGAGACCAAAGGAAACAAGAGTGGATTCTATACCAGGAACAACCAAGGAATGAGTTGTATCTACCATTCCCATAATGGATAGACAACTCCAATCTGCTAGCAGGAGTAGGTTAATTTCTGTCTTCCATAAAGCTCATTACCTTGCAAAATTATAGAACCCCAGCTTTCAGTAAAAACAATATGGGAAATTTAAATGGTATCTCCACAAGAGAGACAATTAAGGAGTTAACATCTAGCGAACACTGTGGTACCCCGGTTGACACCCACTATGAACAAAAAGGGATCAAATAACAAAAGTCTGTGCTGATTGGCACTTAAATGGACGCTTATAATAGTTAACTTTTATGGAACACCCTCAGGTTTTTAATGTGCTATATATTACGTACACTAACTTATTTGATCTTCAAAGAGATTTGGAGGGATAGATGCTATCAGCAGTCCCATTTTAAAGATAAAGGAACAGACACTGAAAATTTATGTGATCTCAGAGTCATACAACTTCTTTGGGAGAAGATCTTGGGACTGATTGACTGCATGGCAAAGGTTAGAATGCCCAGTTCCAGTCAACAAGAGTGGAACTCAAATCCTGCTTTCATGACTTACTAGTTATATTACTCTGGGCAAATTCCTTAATCTGGGCATCAGGATACTCCCTAAAGCATAATTAGCAGAAGCTTTCAATCTGCCTCAGCAAGGAGAGCTCTGAAATCATAGAATATTAAAGTGCATTTAGCCACTAGAGAAAAAAAAAAAAAAACAAGAAGAAGCTTCTAAAATGGATTACTTTGGGACAGACACACTTTTGCTAACAGATAGATTAGGAAGAATTAGAGATTTTTTTAAAGTATCATCTCATCGGTTGCTTGGGAATCCCTAACTTGACTGCCTTTCCTATGCAAAGAATGATGATATCATTTTAACATTGTTACTTGTTTCTGGAAGACAACCTCAAAAGCATTTTAGAGATGTCTAATAAATAACAGAGTAGGGTATGAATATTGAAAAATTTAGGAACAGAAATAGTCCCTTTTGCTTCTTGATACTTTAATAAACATTTATGGCAATAGTGATTGATATAATTTATCTACCATGTACTTACAATGTGATACCTCACCAACAACAGAGATAGACTTGCAAAACATATAAAAAAATGACCTGAGATTGATTTCTTAAGACAACAGTATCTGACAACCAGCAGGATGAAAAATGAAATTATGTTGGAGGTGGTTTCTCTCATGCAAGCCAACACCAATGAGATTTTCTGGGTTATTGAGCTGAAGACCAACATCAGACTTAGACATGTTGCCTGGGGTTAAAAACAGGAATACTTCAGATCAATGAATGTGTACTTCTAGGATGTGCTTTGTATTAAAAAGGAATAAAGCCAAAAACAGACTACAGAATGAAGTTGGAGAACCCATTAATCCGCCTTTTTGTTAATCCAAAGGATCCAAATACTAATACACATAATAATATTTTAATAGCAATGCAGTGACAGTCTGTGATTAAGTCATTAAAAGCATGAAGAATTTAATCTGTTTACCATTAAAGCTTCACACAGTGCAACCAGCAAGAGAGACCCCGCAAAAAAAGGCTGAGTAAAGCTCAGGCAGCCAAAGGTAATCTGGACCACTTTTATTAACTGTCAGTCTATCAATATTATTATCTATCTGCTTCCTAATAGTTTCTCCATGAATGATTCCATCTAGCTACCAATCACATGAACAATTGCACTGAAACTAAATTATTTATTCCTAAATTCTCTTTTAAGGAGATAGCACTCATCCTAGGTAAATCTAGATTAATTTTAGTGGAAAATTATACACACACACGTGGGAAAAGAAGGGGGGATGAGGGAGGGAAAGAGAAAGACAGAAGGAGAGAGAGAGAGAATTAGAGAAAGAGGGGGAGAAAGAGAGAGGGGGGAGGGAGGGAGAGGCAGAGAGAGAGAGAGATGGGGGAAGAAAGGGAAAGAAGGAAGTGTGTGTGTGTATAAGAGAGAGAGAGAGAAACAGAGACAGAGACTGAGAATATTTATGTGAATCTATCATGATCCAGGAGGATTTTTTCTTCCCTATATTGTAAAATGAATAACAAAAAAGCTTTTCTGAGCATTGATTTTTTTTCAAATATAAGTGATATTTATATATCTGACATATATGTCATATATGTGACATATAATGTCCTGTTTTTAAGAAAAGAGAATGGATCAAAATAATTAACATCAAGGGGAAAAAATAAAAATAAAATGTAAGCCTGACCAAGACTGGTTATATGTGTTAAACATAAAGGACTGGATTGATGGCTTACATTGGAAAGAGCTGGAGTTTTCCTACAAATGGTAATAAAGGACTGTCTGGCATTTTATTACAAATTGATTTTATCTGAGGTTTTATTTCATATTAAATGTGCTTTCTCTGTGTTTTATCACATGCATTTAAGCACACCAAGGGAGACTCAAGATTCAACTTTGTTTAATGTGAACAGTTAGTACCAATTTCACTAATTGTTGACTGTTTCACTAACAAGTTTCTATTTTTAGGCCTATTGTGGAAGACAAAGCTGCATTTTAAGTTCGGTGGGCTCTTAATGCCTTCCTATAACTTGTTATTTTATGAAAAAGTTGATTGAAAATTTGGGTCCTTTTCAAAATATTAGATATACAAATAATGCAAATGTACAAAATTTGGATCCATTATCTATATCTGATATCATAAAGAAAAGTTGGATTTTTTGACAAAATTTTCATTGAAAATATCAGGGCAAATAATATAATGTAAATTATTGAGTAGCTTTAATGATAAATATTTTTTATCATTTAATCATTTCTGGTTTTACTAAAACAAATACTTTTCAGCATTATTCACTCTCTCTCTCCATATATATATATATATGTATATATTAAAAACATACACATATATGTATGTATATGTGTATAATATATATGCACATATACAAATGTTTGTATACCTTGTTCCCTCATTATATTCTTTGGAAAAGAAATTATTTTTCCCATTTATAATGATGGTTATAAATATTCCTAGAATTTTCATGATTAGGAAAATAAAGTACATCTTACTTGTGCCCTTTAAAAATTTTATAGACTAGCTTAAGATACAAATCATGAAAAAAAAAAAAGATGGACAATTAATTCAAAAATCAGTGTGGCATTCTACTTTGAGGTTGAGACTTTACCATTTTTCCAGTAACTTCATGATTTTCATGATTTTAAGCAAAGCCTGTTAGTGAGGAAATTAATATTTTTCTAACCTCCAACAATTTATACTAATTCTGTAGAAATCCTGGTATTTTTCATATTGTTTAAGAAGTTAATTTTCAAAAATACAACTATACAAAATGCATTTCAAAATTCATTTTGTCATATCCTCTGTTACAAAGAAGAACAACAACAACCCAAAAAAACCAAACCCTTGGCTACTTTCAAAAGTTATTTCAAATGTCTTAGGAAAAATACTGTAACCAGAGAATCTCATTTCTTGAATATTCAGGTAAAATTTGGTGAGAGAAGAAAGGCTGTAAAAGCTTCCTATCAGAGGATCAGAAGAGCACAAATTTCTCCCTCATCTTTATTTTTTCTCAGAAATTATGTTTTTACCTAAAAGAATTTCAGCATATGAATTCATTTCTTTTATACTTTGAAGTTTTTGTAGAGAAAGGGGAAAAGTACGCCCTATTCTTGTCTAAATGACAGGTTGTACAATAAACTAATTTCAATAATTTAATCTAACAACAGGATAAACTGAGAACATTACTCTCTGATTGTTCCTTTTGTAAAAACCTTCCCTTATCAATTTTCCCCAGACAGCAACATTAATAATTCATTCTGATGAATAATGCTTCATTCTTCTACGTGGTGTCTAAAAACATTTTTTGATACATTTGGACTGTTTTTATCATGTGACTTCCTTACCTGAAAGCACAAAGAAACCACCCCTTAAATACTTAAACACAGTGTTAGATTTATCTCTTGAGGGGACTTCAAGAACAGTCCATTTTGTTTTCCCATTTTCTAAAAAACTCAGAGTCTAAAAGACTCAGAGAAAAGTATTTCTTTGACGTCACAAAGTTCACGCCATATCCTCTGTCTTCAAATCCAATGCTCTTATCCTGCTGATTACCACATGGAAATTGGTCCTATACACTTTTTCCCCAATCATTTTCCTATCATATTAAATGCCACTAAGAAAAAAACATGAAAATTGTATTTTAAATTATATGATAGAGCCTCAACAATTCTGAAATATCACTATAAGCCTCTGACTTCAAAGCACTGATTACTATCTGATAAATAGTCAACAACTAGTTTTCCTATTTTAGGAATATAGTGTGATAAATATAACTAAAGGCATAAATAAAAGAAGATGGTAATCTTTAACAAAATTAACCCCCCCATCCCATTCTTCTACATATCAACTCCATTGTCCTTTGGGCTTTTTCCCCCCTTTCTCGCTTCCATTTTCGTTTGAGTGATTCAGTTAAATAGAATTACCTAGCTATCTACCCTCAAATTCAATTTTCTTCAACTGCGATAGGCCTATTTTTAGTTGGCACAGTTATATAAAGCATTCTTTAGTAAAACATACTATTCCTTCAACAATCTATTAGACAGAATTGCCAAGGATTTTGGTTGGTCAGTAACTGGCAGTATGCTCCAATAAGATTCATATTTTAATTTGCCATATTGAGAATTCTTGGATTATCAATTAAGTCAACAATTACTCAGTGAGTATCTACTATTGTTGTTTTTTTTTTTTTAAGAGTGAGATTCAAACAATTCTTTAAATTCCCCTAAATCAACAGGAAATTGCAAGTTGTCCAAATCATATTCTGAGGAGAAATTCTCCTATCAGGAATGGACATGGAAGTTATCAGGAGAGTACTAGACCCTAGATTGAGAATACCTTTTCTTTCCTCAAAAGAAATACAAAGTAAAGAGAAGTCCTTAGTATTACAACTCCCTTCTCATGGTCTACTGCTAAATCTCTGAATAGAAAGGAAAGTGCTTTTTAATATGGAGAGGAACTCTTTAGATTTGACAGTTCAACAAAAGAAGATTGTTAGTTCTATTTGTTTTCCCAAGTCAGGACATTTTTTCCCCTCTCCCTTAAGTGAAATATCTACACTAGCCTTAGAAAAGAAAAGTTCTCTATTCTAATACATTAATTTGAAAACTGAAGGGGACTGGTTTCAGCCATGCTTTAACTGTCTACCAATGTAAGCTATGCATGATAATTCACATAATGTCTAAAAAAGAGAGAGGGGAGGAAATAAACATTAATATAGTGTCCATCACATGCCAGGCACTGTTAGCTCTTTACAATTACCGCCCTCCCTGTGAGGGAGGGGATGTTTATTATTATTTTGATCTACATCTGAGGAAACTGGAGCAAACAGATTAAAGAATTCACCCACCAGCACATACTAAGTTTCTGAGTTTGGATTTCACATAATTTCAAAGAATAGCCACTGTATTTTGGAAGTCATAAAATAGTATCATCTTAATGTGTTAGGAAAAAGAAACACATTTATAAATCTTAAATGTTTCCTAGATTTCAACAACTTATAAACTGGAACTGAGACAACCATTATCCTGTAAAAACATGGCGACCACTAAACTTTACATAATAGAACTTGGGGAGACAAATGTGTATCTGAAGAAGAAAATCTCTATCATATATCTGTCATGATGAAAAACCTCAAGGTGGTCAATGGCAATAATAAGAAGAAGAATAACAAAAATTGACAGCACAAATGGCAAAGTCCTTTATCTCATTGTGATTTAGGCTGTACATCTTATTACACCCATTTTACAGGTGAGAATACTTGAGAAGCTAATAAAGATTGAGTGTCTTTCTCACAGTCCACTGGGCTAATTAATATCCTTTTCATGGGGAGATAATAAAAATAAATCATCTTAAATAAAATCAATCAAAATAAATCAATTGTGAGGAAAGCTAGAGATGGAAAGTTAATACATTCCATCTGTGGGGATAGATAAGCATATGATTCTACTAATTGCAGTTAGTTAATGCTCAATACTGAGTAAAATAAGGTAGAAGATTCTGGGGAAAACTGCACAATTAGATCTCAACTATTCCAGGCTTCTAAATATGTATAATTTCCCAGTTCTGAATACATAATCATTAAGAAATACCGGTATAGGGCCAAAATAATTTAATCATCTCTTTTCTTTTCAAGAAATACAATACATTTTACTTATCATTTCAATTTTCCTGCCATCCTTATCAGAGGATCTATGATATTATTATTCCTAAATTACAGATCATGCAGAGAAATTAAATAAGTTAATTAAGAAAACAGAACAAATTAATGGTTGAGCAGAGATGGGATCCAATTTCCTTTGACCAGAGTCCTTTCCAAAAGATCTCATTATTACCCAAAGCCTGAAAGTTTCCTCCAGTTAATCTCAGAACAAAATGAAAATTCAGGAGCTTAGGTAGTGAAAAGAATTGAAAGGTTCCATTTCCTTTTTCAAATATCTGATAAAACTCATGGCCCCTTCATATTATTACTTGAACAATAAAGAAATATGGCTAATTTATTTGTTGAATTAAGCTGTGAATGTTTGAATTTTTATTCAAAAATATTGTTGACTTATCCGAGTGCCCTGAATCAGGGCACTAATGGTAACAACATTTAAAAATAGATTTAAGAATCAGTCCTAAGGTAAATATAACACCCTAAGATAATTGCAGAGTGCAATACTGTTATTCCAGTGGGCTTACGTTCCTTGCACAAATAGCATTTACTTGGCAGAAAGATTAAAAAGCATAGACAGGTGTCTTTAAATATGCCATCACCAACAAGAAATACGCCCTTCCCAAGTGCAAATTATGGAGAGATCATTGCACGCCAAAATGATAAGGTAAGAAGAAAATGAAACCAGGACTTTTTTTTATTTTTTTAACGTGCAAGGCATTTTTAGCTAACAATATGGAAACTATTTGACATTCGTGGGGGCACGAGGGGGGAACACAAAAATAAACATTTGGCCCAGAAATTTTCCTTCCTTTTCTCCAATCCCAAATTTTATCAGTGGCACCTCATCACAGCCAAAAACACTACCACCTACAGCTTGTAAAGTCAAATTTAACCAGTGTTACCTAAGACATTATTTTATGCTGCTGCATGGAATGATGGACCTGGAAGACCTGGGGTCAAATTCTGCCTCAGACATTTTCTAGCATAAGTAATGCTCTGGGCCTTTGTTTTCCATCTATCTAATGAATGTGTTAGACTTTATTGATGCTAAGATCTCTTTCCAGTTCAAATTCTATGAAACAGGTTTCTCTCCTGGGGGAAGAGCATCAGACCTGGAGCTACACAGAACTGAATCAAAAAGAATATGAGTTTCTAGGCAAGTCACTCCTGTCTGCCTCAGTTTCCTCTTCTATAAAATGGGGATTAAAAACAGACTGAGTTTCCCAGCTTTGTTACAAGAGTAAGAGGAAATAATATCAGTAAAGTTCTTTGCAATCCTTAAAGTGCTACATAAATGCTACCTACATACATTTTTATGTATGTGTGTATATACATATAAATATATATAAACAGATAAATATAGATGGATGAATGGATAGATAAAGATAAAGGTAAATTATCACTACTCTGTGACAAGGTCTTTTATAACAAGTTCATTTGTTCCTTGAAGACCTATATAGACAATAGATTATTGGTAAACATTTGTTGGTCATAATAATTCAGCTTCATAAAATAACTAAGTGCTAAAAGAGAGCACTCCAGACTCCACACCCTGAACTTTTTTTTTTCCAAGTACACACTCTGCCCCATTATGGCAATGAGGATGAGTAAATAGTGATAGTGTGATCTGAATTCCTCTATCACATATTTCCATGACAACCAACACAACAAAGACTTAGAAAAGGAGCATGCTGCATTGAAACCTTCTCAGCCCTCCTTTATGATTCACTCGTTCCTCTTTGATGCAACTTGGGGTGTGAGTATAAAGAGCAGGGTTTCTTTCCAGAACTGTGTCAACTCTCTCCTTTTGAGTTTTGTTTCCTGTATTTCTGAGTTGTTCAAGATCTTCCAAAAAGAGGTGATTTCATATACAAAAATTAGGGAACAGATTACAGCAAAAGATAGCTAATTAGATAGATAGATAGATAGATAGATAGATAGATAGATAGAAAGAAAGAAAGAAAGAAAGAAAGAAAGAAAGAAAGAAAGAAAGAAAGAAAGAAAGAAAGAAAGAAAGAAAGAAAGAAAGAAAGAAAGAAAGAAAGAAAAAAAGAAAGAAAGAGAAAAATAGATAGATAAATAGGAGATGAGAGAGAAATAGATGAATACATACAAATAGATATAGAGGGTACATAGATGGAGACAAGTGGATAGAAAGAGATATATGAATGAGAAAGATGAGAGAGATGGATAAATGGATGTATACAGATAAATAAACATAGAAAATAGATAATGTAAAAGAGAGAGAGATGGATAATATAGACAGGCAGACAAACAAATATACAGACAGATAGATAAATAGATAAAAAATAAACTAAAAAGTCTTGAGACAGTTATCACTTCTCAAATCATCAAAACTACCTCTTTGGGAGTAAATGCTGAAAACTATCTTTGCATGTATTTTGAAAAAGAAAAAGCTATTATTATTTAAAAAATTTTCTCCTTTCAGGACAAGAAAAATCATGGATCCCAGCTCCTTCTGTCCAATCAAGGAAAAAAGACGGTTCATAAAACACACAGAAAAAAAAAGCTGTCTGGTGCATTGAAGTAACCGAGAAAATAGTATACTATGCTGAAAAATTAAGGAGTAAGCTCTTGAAAACTTGGCTTTTATTTTTTAGATAAACTTCCATCAGATAGGGTCAAAAACACTTTTTTGTTGTCCTCAGGCACAGTGTCAATGTGATGATATGTAAAATGCATAACAAACATTTATTAAAGGACTACCTGCTCACTGACTTTTAGATGCTGAATATCTAAATACAAAGACTGAAAGAATTCTTACATGAAAGAAGTGAACACTCCAAACTTATTTCATTGATATAAAAAATAAAAATAACTCAAGTTTACATGGCATGAAGATGGGGAAATCTTTACAATGACTATGATCATCATAATATTTTTTTTAAATGAAAACTATTTTGTCTATTTAGCACATTTTGTTTTGGTTTGGGGTTACAGGGTGAGGAGAGTCGAGGTTGTTGCCTCTGATTTCAAACTGGCATATAAACTCCCTCTATAGCCAAAAACCAAAAACTCATTAGCCTCATTGGAGGGTTTCCCAAGATATTGTTGTGTGATTTACTTGCCTACAGTCCCACAGTGAGCAGAGCCAGAGATGCTATTTGAACACCAAGTTTATCTCAAAACCAATTTCAACAACAGTTTTTTGTTTATTTGTTTTTTAATTTGGGTATGTGGATTAATTTCAGGGAAGTTTCTGAACTTGGATAGAAAGGAAAAAAAAACACTCCATCTTTCTTTCCATTAACTTCTCACTCAAATTTAGCACTTCTTTTCATTATGAGCCTGCTTGATGAGACATACTTAGGCACAAGGTTCACGTCTCTCTACTTAACAGCCAGGAGTTTAAATTATGGCTTTGTTTGCCATGATTGGAGCTACTGAGTATCATTGAACTCTGTCATTAAATGATCACCTTTCTACTCCACAATGTTCATTGCTTCTTTATCTTTAGAAATATGTAGGGAATTAAACAGGGATGGTTCATAGTTAACTCAATGATGTCACAGTGTGGCAAGTCTTATGGAGACTCTTCCAATGGAGTTCTCCAATTTGGATGGAACAAGTGGTTTGGACAGGTGAGGTCATAGCCCAAAAGCTGGAAAAGACTATAGAGCCTGTTTGTTATTTACATCTATTGAAACTAAAGCCAAAGGACTCCAAATTATTTATTCAAGATCCCTCAGGGACACAAGGGTCAGGGGTAGCATTTAAATCTACCTCTTCTGAACTGTATTGCCTGGCTTCTCAGAACTCATGCTCTGGAATAGACTTACAAATGGGAGTCTTCCCTGCAAACTTGGTCCTTTTCACTGTTTTTCCCTTTGGGGAGAGATACAAAAAACAAAGAGGTAACAGCAGCCCCCAACTCTGAGATGCATTAATGGAAGCCTTGAGGTAATGCCCTTTCATCCTGTCAGACCAAAAAAAAAAAATTCCTAGACTCTCCCTTCCTAGATCCTGCCAAGGCATGTAGAATGTATATTTGCTCTCAACCTTGTAGCCCCAAGAGAGGGGAGCCACGTTAGCTATTCAAGAACACATGGATTTAATTAGTCTTCAAGCGGCAGCTAGGTACCAACTTGTCAGTTAGACTATAATGGGGATTCCCTCCTTGCTCTGCACTTCAGAGATTCTGTGGATTTATTGCAGGATCCTACATCGGGGGGAAGGAACCCCAAAACGCCTACTTTAAAATGAGAGCAAATAGAACAAGGCACAAATTTGCCTCATTCATTTCTAGGAGAAAAGAAAACTCCCATTCAAGTACTTCAGTAGTTACAGATGGTCAAGATTTTTGCAATACAGCAAACGGTCCTTCATCAAAACATATTGTTCCAATAACATCCCATACTCACTACCTAACCAAAAAAAAAAAAAAACACATACTGAATTGCCAAAATAAATAAAAAGCAGTCACAATGAAGAGAAAAAGACCAAAACTCTCTCAGAATAAATGTAGAAAAAATTATCTATGTCCATCTAAATGAACACAAATTCATATAACCACTCATGCACAGACACAACAATCAGGTAATTTGACCTTGCTTTATTATATATGTGTGTGTGTGTGTGTACCCTAATATTTACTGTTTGCTCTCTATTCAATTATTAGCTGAAATAAAACTCATTTAACTATAAGCAACACTAGGCATATGTAACAAATGATATTTCCCTTCCACGGACAAAACCAAAACTTTTTTTCCAACTATATCTATATTCCATTAAAAGAATATACAGCACTGAAAGAAACATCTCACTACGAAAAATCATAAATATATTAGATCTGTATAGTTATACACTATCCCAAAAGTTGGAGTACAGGTTTAAGTAGCCTTAAAGTACACAAAGACTTTGGGGACAGCCCTTCTTTCTGCTTCACACTTAAATGATAGAGCTAATAATTTGATTTTGAGCATGAATTTTAAAACTCTGTCTTTGGAGAACATTTAAGTCTCATATCAGCCAACATCCTATTTTTTACAGAGAGATTCCTAAGCATCCTCTTCAGGTGTTGATGACCATCGCCTCCAGGTCATAGCCAAGTACCTCACACATATGCAGTACATTTAATAAATGACTTTCTTTTCTGACTGTTGACAGAAAGGCAGATACCTTCTCCTGGTGACACTATTATCTATAAGACATTTTCAGAGATTTCTTCTAAAACAGTCCTGGGGCAGTTTGAACTGAGGAAGATAAGTCTTCCTGACTCAACACCTGGTGCAGTACCCACCCACATGTGCCATTTATTTATTTTTGCTTCTCTAATGCAGGTTGAATTTCCTATATTTGTATGCTGGCCTAATACGTTGAATTTGAGGATTTAAATTTTCTGAAACTTGCCAAATTACCAGTATCATTGACAGAAACGAACAGCCTGCCAGATGTCTTCTAACTCCCAAACAAAAGGCCTGCAGACTTCTGAAAACTGGGAATCAGGCTGTCAGGAATTGGGTTTGATTTCACAATCTTATCAACTGCAAGAGAAGATGATGACAGCTGAAAGTACTGAGGCATGAGACAATTGGAACCCCTAGATGACTGTAAGCAGAATTCCTTCCTGTACAGCCAGGTTAGGGAAAATGCAGCCCAGAGTTTTAAAAAATGCCTTGAAAAATGGGGGAGGGGGATTCTACCTACTTGGAACATAATTTGATTTAGGAACTTTTTTCTGTATAACCTCAGAAATTGAAACAGGACTAGTGAACTTCATCTAATACAAACCCAATTCATTGACTTCTCTGACATTTATGTTCATGTTTCAAAATGTTTAAACAAATGAGAATCCCGGGTGAAAAGTGATAAGCTTTGTCTTCCTAACTTTAGGAACCAGCTTCAGGAGGTGGCCCGTTTCAGGCAAAAGATCACTAGATTTAGAAAAAGTCTTAGGTTCAATACTGGGGTCTCCCACCTGACACATTCCCTCCCCTCCCTACAAAATGAGATTATTCTCAAACACTTTTTTTCTTCCAATTTCTTTGTGCTAAGATTAGATTTACCTACTTAATTGTGAACAATTAGTTACTTTCTCCAAGGTATGAGTTTATACATAACATGAATATGATGATAATAATTAACAGAGCACATGTCCAAAGAAATAATATTGAAATGCTTAAAATGTATGTCATTTTCTAACATCTAAATAATGACTAAATATCTTTCTAGAATTTATGAAGAGACTTCTAAAAGATATCTTTTATTTTTGTTCCCAAATCAATCATAAGGGGTTTTTTTTTGAACTGTACAAATGGTGAAAAGAAATCAGCCCACTTGTATTGTTCCCTTTGAAGCAGAGGATGTGAGCATAGGATCTCACTCTACATGGCTTCCACCTCTCAGGAAATAAGATATTTCAAAAAGGAGAAGAATGTTATTTTCTGGCCCTCGTCTGGATGACACAAAATGAAACAAGTGTGGATGCTCCAAATAAGGAGCTACCACCTAGTTTTCCATCGATGGAAATTGATTTTTAGTCCTTTGTTGTTGAAGAGAGAGAAGGCTGAATCTTTTCAACGATCAAAAAAAAAAAAAAACCACTGAGAGAATACGAAAAAGATACTTCATCGGTAAAAATTCTAACAAGGGCCAGGAGCTTTCATTTCTCGACCATGTTTTGCTTTCCCCACCTTAAAATTCAGTCATATTCTTACTTATTTAAACCAAAAAACTTCAATTCCTCATTAAATGTAACATAGTGACTCCTGACAGTGGAATCAAATAAGGAATTAATCCATAAAACTATTTTCCCCAAAAAACAAGGAGAAAAGAAATAAGCTGCCTTAAGCGAGTAGTGATTTTTTCAAAGACCAAGATCTAAATACTCTGATTGTCCCTGACCTCACCAGGGAAGTAGGGAAGAGGGTATCTTAATGCCCCTTCACAGATTATTCCCTGTATAAACAAGGGTTGTGACTCATAAATGGCACAAGGCCTGCTATTCTGAGTGGATGCCCTTATATGTGTTGCTTATGTTAATGTGGCTTCAGGAAACAGCAAAAATTTCAAGGTAGCCTCCATCTAGCTTCCATATTTACATCAATATTGATTTTTTTATATCAATATTGATTAAAGCATGTCAAGACAAAGGGGAAATAAGTGAATGGGGAGAGACAGGCAGAAAAAAGAAGAAAGGAGAAGAAAAGGAAAAAGGAGAGGAAAGGAGGGGAAGGAAGGAATGGAAAGAGAAGTGAAGAAAAGAGAGAGAAAACCAAAAGTGAGTTTCCAATATTGCTGGCCATTTAAATAAAGCAGATGTTATGAGCTCCTAAAAGAAATGCAGAAAGATGCAAGTCCTATGTTAAACACTGGATTTTAATCAGATAGAATTGATCCTTAACACTTCTTAGTGCTATCAAACAATGGAGATAGACCTTGGACTCTTAAGAGAAATTTACCAATTATGGCACATGGAGACAGAAAATGTTATTCCAGTTATTTAAATTCCAAGTTAAGATCCAATGAGAAATGAGATACTTATAGTTTATTTCAGTCATGTGGATACATATTCCACCAAAAGGTACTGGGATGTTCTTTCGACTGTATTAAGTAAAAGTATTTTGTTTGGTGGTTCAGATTTCTTTAACAAGTTGCTGAGACTGAAAAAAGTCCTTACCTTAGAGCAGACTATGTGCTGATAAGGACCTCTAGAGTGACCAAAACCTGTCCCTGAAAGACATGTTATCATCAAGTCTGTGTTCAAAACCTGTCTTAATTGGTGGGTGACCCTACCAGAACTTATACTCTACTGAAACATCCATCAAAATTGATCTCTTGCTACACTATAGCAGCATCGAGTTAAAAACCAGTAAAATCCAGAGTGGGGAAAATAATGCAGTCTTCTCCCTTTTGTTCTTCCTTCTTTCCTTCCTTTTTTTCCTTTCTTTCCTTCTCTCTCTCTCTCTCTCTCTCTCTCTCTCTCTCTCTCTCTCTCTCTCTCTCTCTCTCTCTCTCTCTCTTTTTCTTTCCTTCTCTCTCTCTCTCTCTCTCTCCCTTTCTCCTTCTCTCCCTCCCTCCTTCCCCTCCTCCTTTTACTAAATAGGCTGAAAGCAGTAATGTCAGAGAGTTCATAGACTGCTATAGACAAGGCTTACAAAGGGAGAAGAGCATTTTTTTTAATTTTCAGAGCTAAGTTTGAATTCTGTTGTGAACCAAAAAACAGAGGAGGAATGTGGAACTACCAAAAGTCAAAAATAGTGTAGCCCATGAAGAAAGTGATCAGAAACTCCAGTGGGCACTCTTGGCCAGTACCAAATTGCAGCCATGCATCCCAATTAAATGACACTTGGCATCTTTTCAGAGATGGAGAACTCCCAAGGTGTTTAATTACTGCCCACAAACCCTAGAACAGACTTACCTTTTCAGAGCTTCCAAGGAAGGCTTCCGGTGCCTGGAAGTTGCCTATGTCACCCAATCATTCTCTTCGTTCCAGTGTCTTAAAAGGTGGGAGAAAGTGGCCACAGTCCAACACCTGCTACTATCACTGAATCGGAGCCTGGGAAGACTGTAGGACAAGGGAAGGTACGGAGCCACAGCCAAAGCTTGGGAAGCTTTAACAATTGAGCAGGTGGTAAAGGGCATCTCAGCATCCAGCGCAGGAACTCAAGTAGTGGCAGCAGGGGGGAAGGAATGGGTCCTTCTCTCAAAAAGGCGGGAGTGTCTTAAGAAGAAATGAAGAAGGAAAGAAGGAAATGCCCACCACAAAAGACCCTGGAAATGGGAGAAGAGCCTTGTCGTTTTGGGAGGCTATAGAGAGTTTTAAGATAATGGCCAGGAAACTTCAGTGGAAAGTCAGAGAACAAAAGTGGCTGTGGAAAGCCTTCCCTTAAGAGCCAAAACCTAAACTGATGGTGATGATGATAATGGCGGTGATGACTAGATATCCATAATGCCTATTAAACACTTTCCTCACAGCAATCCTGTGAGGGAAGGAATTCAACTACTCTTGTCCTCATGTTACCAATGAGGAAACTGAGGCACAAGGATCAAGGAAGTAGCGTGCCCAAGTCATATGGCCAATATTGGGGAATCTTAGCTAATTCCAGTTGTCTTTCTCCCCCATCATCGCTGCAGAGCCAAGGAATAAACATGACGGCATACTCATTTAGATAAACAATACAGCATACTCACTTAGTGAAAGAATATGAAAAGAATGGTAAAAGCTCCTAAGTTCCAAAATTTATAACAAGGGTGAGTAACCTTTTCATTTTTTTTTCTCCCTGGACAAAAGCCACTTAGGAGAAAAAAGAGACAGATGGAAAACAATAAGAAATTCTAGGGGGATTGAGGCAAGAAACAGGATTGCCAAAAGGTTAGAGAGTTGACCTTGGGACATTGTGTGCTCCAGGCAACTCTCTGAGACCTTCAGTCATAGGAAAGGTGACAATGAAGATTGATAGATTCTCTTCACCCAGAAGGTGTATATATCATTGAATTAAGAGCTCAAGTCTCTGTAGTACAGAAACAGAAATTGTTTGAGTTGAGTTTTTGATGTAGCTTGGCTGGGGGGGGGAGGAGGGAGTGTTGTTTTTTGCGTTTATTTTGTTTTTTTTTTTTTAGTGGAGGACAAGAAATGATTTAGGAGAGGATTTAGCTGGGTGTTTTTTTTCCAAATAAACAAGACTGAAGATGATGGGAAGAAAAAGTGTAGTATAAAAAGAAAGCTGGACTGGGAGTTGACAGAGCTGAATCCAGCTCCACTCTATATTACCATTGTGACATTGGAAAAGCCTCTGACTAGCATCACACCTCAGTTTTCCCACTGAGATTATGATATAGTTGAGTAAGATGACCTTTGGGATCCCTTCCAGGTCTAAATCAGAAAGCTCTAATTAAACTTAATTCCATAAAAATAAGAGTGTTTTGTAATGTGGTTCAATTCCGTATTATGGGTGGTTAAGAGGCAAAGAGCCAGAGGAAGCAGTAGAAGAGAATGAAGAGAAATATGGGGAAGAAGAGACTGCTCAGCAGAGAAGGAAACACCAAACAAAGGGGTGGAGAAACAGAGGGAAACAGGTAAAAAATATAGGAAAAGGGGAAAGAGAGACAGTCAATATTTTTGAAAGAACTTGTCATGACTGTTATCTTAGGATGTGGTTTCAAGTGGAATGCTAATTAGCCAATTTCCCTAGTGGTCTCAGTTCCTCTTTATTATTCAAACATTCACTCTCCCAACATGAGATTAAGATGGTTTTATAGACCGGAAATCTGTCTCTCACTTCTTCTACTGACCAACATTGTCCTTAACCTTTGGTAGACTTCCATACAGAGTTGGTCTTAACATCAGAAAGGGCTGGGTTCAAGAACTGTCTTGAACACTTTTCACCCAGGTTGCAATAGCACCACAGACCAGTTTTATTTTGTTTTATTAAATCAGGTCACAGAATTTCCAATAATCCGTACCCTGGGAAGAAGTATGATTTTGAATTCAAATCTTTTCTCTAAATGAAACATCTTAACCTTTTAGATCTCTTCTGTCTCTGAAGCCAAAAAAGCCAAAAGTTTGTTTTGTGATATTGTTCTAAATCATATGTAAAAATGAAAGATATTGCAGTTGATTCTTTCTTGAATAGTGCATTGGATGAGGACAGAACTAAGTATTCAGTACTAAGAATCTTATTTAATTTTAAACTAAATTCAACTAATAATTTCTAAGTTTGCTCTCACATGGCCGATGCTAGTCTGATGATTAAACATCATATAATTACTTTTATGAGTAAAATATAATGAGCAGCAGGTTGGGGGAAAGAAGAATATCACTATATGGCAAAAATAGATTAATTAGCTAATTACCCAATACATAGAGCATCTGAAATCTGAAGGATGGCTTCCCTTGATTTCATAAAGAGAGATATCTGGTATACTTATCTGATCAGTGAGCTATTGTTAATTCCCCATGATTTACATGCATTCAGAAATACTAAATCAAATCTAGGTGCCAAAAAATCCCATCCAGATTCTTCAGCAGTTTCTAAAAATCATGTTTAAAATGGAAACAAAATATTGTACTGTACATGAAGTATTTTTGATAGAAGACAAAATAAACCAATCGATAGCGGCTACCACTGATGCTAGAATAACTGCTAATATCTAAAATTGTTTCAATTTCAGCTTGGGTTCAAGGATATTTTATATGGGCATAGGGAGCAAGAGGTCCATTCTAAGAGCTGCTCTCATCAATCCATGTTAGTAAAATGACTACAAAACTCAATAGACTCCAGCATCCTAAAGTATATGGATCTCCATTGATTCCTAATTTCCCCCAAATGATGGGCTCAATGTTTGGCTAAATGAATGGAAACTGAATTTGGTCTCACTTGATAAAGTAACTCATATACTTCATATATAACATACTGATGATTATTTCTTTTTTTGGATTTGTGCCCCCAGTCCCTACCACACTACCCAGGCACAGCAGAGATGATTAATAAATACTTGTTGATTAATTGATTTGTCACAAATCACAGAATGCTAGAAACAGAGGAACTCATCTGAGATCTTTATCATACAGCTTGGGAAACTGAGGCCTGGAGAACTTGAGTGATTCCTCCAACATGGAACTTGGTTGTAGTGTCAAGGACAAAGGAGTTAGGAACTAGAAACTTGATATCACTTTCAGTTCTGCATTTCAAAACTTGGCTCAACTTGGATAAGTCACTCCACCCCAGAATACTTCCTACAGTGATAGCCTACAACTTAGTAAGCACATAGCTAATTAGCTGATCAAATCACAGCAACAACAAAATAAACACCTCGAATTAATAGCAATATAAACCATCCAGAAGATAACAGTAACACACAACTCATTTCAGTGATACATTGCAAACATCTCATCCATTTATTCTGACAACTCCTCTTCAGTTAAAAACAACTAAGTCTATCCATCAGTTGTCTTGGCTTCTTTCAGAAAATATTGCCTATTTCTTCCATGAAAATGACATAATTTATGATATTATAGAAAAATATCTTTCTTTTTTTTTGCTCTCCAAAGAATTATCTTCATAAGAAATCAAGAGATTGTGCTTGTCTCTCTGAACCATGTGAATAAAAAATATACAGATGCATCAATCACTTCGAAACCACACATGGACACTTAACATCCTTCCTTTCTAGACCCTTGAAACATCTTATCCAGGAGCTGTACAGGATATCGATTTAGGAGAAAAATTAGACCAACATAAAGAGGTACGGTAAGATAAAACAAAATGATCTTTTTAGTCCAACACTAGACATTTGTGAGGTACATGTTAATCCCTTTCAAAGCCACCAAGTGAAAGCCCTGCCCCAGAAACATCTTTTCATACTGATTCCCCAGTCATTGGCCTGATTCACTCACCAGCATCCTTTAGCCACCTCCATGCTTTAATCTTCAAGATATAAGATACAGCTTCCTCTCACCAGGGTGCCATGTTAAGGATCCAGAAGGTGCCCCTGAACCCATCTCCTGAGTGGCTGCTGCAGCACCAAGAGTAAAGGGTATGCCGGGTCAGCTACTTTCCCTTGGCCAGCAAAAGGAGCAGCAGCAGCAGCAGCAGCAGCAGCTGGGGCAGACCGTTCAGACCCACCTCCTTGCGGGATGCTAGCCAAAGCAATCTTGTTTACCTAGAGAGACTGTACATGTTCCCTTGTACTATTTCCTAAAATAATCCCAAACAGGTGCTTCCCTTTCCCTGATCATGCTTGAAATCTGCTCCCATGTTAATCTGATAGGTACATTGCTATAAAAATACACCGTTACTAGGAAAATTCTGGGCATGGTTTAAGTTATTTGAAGGAAACAGCAAGGAGAACATGATGATTATTATTTTGGCGGGGGAGAGGGGGACATGCAAGTGGAAAGAACTGTCATTTCCTATTAATGGAAAAAACAAGAGGCACTTTACATTGAGGCATCCATGATAACACACTCATTGTTTGTACCATTTTTCTCAGGGCACTGTGACTCTTCTAGCTTTCTGGTAAAGAAGCATTTCAAAGAATCGTTTTGACTCTTGTGGGAGATAGATTAGCAGCAAGCATCAGAATCTTAATCTTACTTGAAGACAGGGACTGGGCAAAGAGTTTTTCACTCCTACATTTTGCTGTCACTCTCATGTTATCCATTTAAAACTTCTTTTTTTCCATGGCAATGAATTCATTGGATAGCTAGAAGAATATGGTGGAAAAACAGAGCAAAACATAATGGTTTTTAAGGCATTTTCTTGATTCATCAATCAATTCATGTATTATGTATTTCTAAAAACAAAAAGACAAGCCTGCTTGTTTTGGAAAAAAAAAAAAACAACTCTAAAGAAGTTTACATCTAAACCATCAATCAAAGGAATAAGGAGATTAGTGAGGAATCAAGATAATTACTTTACCAATGAAGAGGTTATTAGGGAAGAATACAAACATCAAGGAAATCCAGTCTCCCCAGTGGAGGGATGTAACTCCTCATTAGCAAGACAAAAAAAGTCAAGTCTATATTTGAAGATAAGGTAATTGCAAGGACCATTCTTTACTGTATTCACTTCTAGCCTTCAATATTAATTTGCATCCCAACCATACTCTTCATCTATCTCTGTTTTGCTTTATTGGGGATTGTCTGAATGACAAACGGCTTGCAAAAGTCACAGTTTAAATCCAATAAAGGCATTCAAAGAGTTTCTCCCTCTAAATTTCTTTTTGTGGAAGGGAATGGAAATCTGGTTGTAAAGAGAGGTCCAGGCGTACATTCAGTCTCCAAAGAACATGACATCTAAAGACCACCCAATGTTGAAAGAAAGAAAACTTGTTTAAGTTTGACTGTATAAAGTAGGCCATGGCAACAGCCCTAAGCAAATGATTGGTATGATGCTGTTCCCTTAACTAAATAAATGGAAAATATTATGTGATCCTTAACCTCTTAGTGCTGGCGGCAAATCTCAAAGACAAAGATTTTCAGAGAAGGTGTCAAACTATATGGAGAGAGGGACTTTCCACACATGGGAGTTCAGCACACCAGGGAAATCCCACTCTTCTTGTACAAAGACCCTGTGGGATTGTTAGCATTCATACTATAGCATGAATAAAATAGTCACTTCCGTATCTGTATATCTATGCTTGCACCCCAAAATGTTCCCAGAAGCCTTGCAGCAAACTGGTCTTTTTGAATTTTATAACTGCATTTACTGAAGGTAGTCAAGGTATTGATGGCCCAAACTTCCTACTTTCAGGATGCCCATAAAACAAAACTAGACCACTATGGAACTCAGAAAATGCTATAATAAAGAAATATGCTTAAATGGATATTTCATGGAATCCAATGTGCAATTTCTAATAAAAACAATAATACTAAAAGCAGTTAATATTTGATTTACAAATGGTATTCTCATTTTATTCCCAGAACAATTGTATATGGGTTATTATTATCCCTATGTTAAGGATAGTCAAATTGAGATGAAGAGAAATCAAATGAATTGTCCCAGTGGATTTACACAGTAAAGTAAGTATTTGAGGTCAATTTTAAAGAAGCTCTTTGTGATGCTGAATCCAATTTCTTATCTACCACTTCATATAGTGGTTCAATTTTAGGAGTTTCATATACACTTGGAGAACTACGTAGAAGGCATAGAGATTGAGATATTTTGGAGAGGAAGAAATTGGGTCAAATACTGGCACCCTATAGATTCTCCATTGAGTTTCTTTCAAAGTCTCTAAAGGGTCCCAGAGATCTTAGTTGGAACCCAAAATAAATCCATTGAAGTCTTCCTTGGTAAAATTCCAAGTAATTTGGATAATGCCAAAATCTACTCACTTTTTTCATTTGGAAGAGTGCCTAACATTCTGGAATCATTCTGAGTTTTCTCTATTCGACCTATATCCCTAAATACAACCTTGAGGCTTAGAAGTCCCATAGTTCAACTGAAGTTCAAGAAAATGGATCAGGACCTGACCACAAGCCATAGGGCACACCTAGGATTGGTACATAAGGACACCGGCTTTGGATCTTTGGTGATCTGCAGTTAGCGAGAAGAACATGAAATTTATTACTCATTGCTTTTAGAAAAAGAAGTTCTGGGCAATCTTGTACAATTCCTGGAATTCATAGAAAGATCTAAGACTTACAAGAGGTTTTATCTCACTTAACCCTTATCACAATCCTGAAATGAAGGATATGTGGGAGATTTATTACTCCCATCTAACCAATAACAAAGCCTGTTATCAGGATACTTCAAGAATCAGAAATATTAAGCCTTTTCTGTGCTCAAAAAGCTAGAGGGAAGTGGGAGCTGACTCATGGCTTTCCTTTCTTCAAGATCCATATTTTTTTTCCCTACTGAAAACTCTAGTCTTCTCTCCCGCCTCTGATGCCATTTGAGAAGTTGTAATGTGCTATACATGGACTCAATTGATTCTCACATCCCAGTCCAAATGCTGAATTAAGCAAGATTAATGAGAGTCTTTACAAGAACTTACTGGAGTTTTTGTCCTTTTTTTTTTTTTAAGAAAGAATATATATTGTACTCACTAAAGAATGGGCTAATAATGGATCACAATCCACTTGTATTCAGTAATCCAAATTTATAATAAACAATTGATTTTGCTCCTCCCCCTGTTTCAGGCAGCTAAATTTTTTAGCCTGGTCCTGGTTAAATATCAGGAGACATCAATAATGCGGAGGCCGATCAACAACATTCTGCTATTTTTTTTTTTTTTGCTGAGGCAATTGGGGTTAAGAGACTTGCCCAGGATCACAAAGCTAGGAATTATGAAGGGTCTGAGGTCAGATTTGAACTCAGGTCCTCCTCGTTTCGGGGCCAGTGCTCTACCCAGCTGTCCCTGACAAGCTATTCTTAAAAACAGAGGCTATTACAGGGGTGACAGTGAAAGCTTCACCTCTGAAGTCCCTGAAGAAGAGGACTTCTCTCTGCCTGATTTCATTTTCATTTTACACAGTAACCCTTGAATACAGTTGGGAAGAAGCCTGCTAAACTGGAGAAGGTCTATAGCACCCATATTTCTGAGTGGCAAAATGGGCAATGCTTTCTTCAGTTATCATCAGGGTATTTGGCAACTCTCTAGTTCAATTCAATGTTGGACTACGATGTGGTACAAGGGGACAGCTAAGTAGTACAGCACAGAGAGTGCAATGTGTAGGGTCAGGAAGACTTCTCTTGGGTTCAAATGTGGTCTCAGACATTTACTGAGTCTGACTTGGACAAGTCACTTAAGTGTTCCTGAATTTCCTCATTTATAAAAGGAGCTGGAGAAGAAAATGGAAAATCACTGCCAAAAACACTCCAAATGGGATCATGGAGAGTTGGACACTAGTGAAATGACTGAATAACAGGATAGTAGAAGTAGAGATTTTATATTCAAATAGATAAGTTCAAACCATTTAGAACATTGACAACCTGTGAGAGCTAGATTAAATCACAACTTATTTGGATTTGAATAATGAGAGAGGGGATAAAGGAAGAGAGGGAAGCAGAGGAATAGAGGGAGGGAGGAAGGAAGAGAGAGAAATGGAGGAGGGAGAAGGAAAGAGAGAGGGAATGAGAAACAAAGAGGGAGGAAGGGAGAAGGAGAGAAGGGAGGAGGAAGAGGAAGAAAAAGAAGGAGGATGAAGAAGAGAGGAAGGGTGAAGCACATCTTTTGCAATTGGATATTTTAGAGAGTAGCTTATGACATTCTCAGATGAGTGACTTGCCCAAGAAAACACAGTTAATACATGTAAGCAACAATACTTGAACTTAAGCCTCTCTCCACTAGACTATCCTGACTCTCATTTTGCTGTATACTGTGTGTCATACACTGTGGAGCATACATTTTTTACTTGGTAAAAATCCCCAATGATCTTGCCAAGGAAAATAAGATGAGACAAAGACGCAGAAGAAAATAGAAAATGTCATTCTGTTAATACTGGATTATTTAGGGAATTTTCTCTTAGAAGTCTTCTATAAATGGCCTAGAAGGAAAGGATCATATTTGTAGAAATTCTCATTAAAATTGAGGTGGGAGTAGAGGGGGCAGTGGGAGAAAGATGTGTCGTGTTCTTTAGTCAAAAGGAAAATGCATGAATCACAACTTTCAATCCCAACATGCTTTGGTGTTTCATAGTGCATCACACCTAGTTCAAGATGTTTCAGTCACTTATTTTATTTTCCAACACATAGAACTGATTGAAGATTTAATTTGCTTTAAAGGAAATACTTTTCACTTTTCCCAGTTTTAACCGTTTTCACTCAAGGCAACTCCATTGGGTTAATAACTATGAACCAGTCTCTTATTTTTTCAGGCCTTTCTTAATCCACAATGACAGATTTCCTCTCCTTTTCTCTCTCTATTTTGCTGTTTCATTTGGTCAGTCACATTCTGTTTTTAGCCTCGTGCAGCTCACCCTATTAGATCATCTCTTTCTTTCCCCACTCACACTTCCAATTCCACATTCCTGTTTTAAATACTTCTTCCTTTTTTTTTAATTTCTTGTCTTCCAGAAATGACTAATCTTCCTGTTATTCCACTCTGTCAAATTTTCCCCTGATGTTCTTTTGGGGTTGAGTAACATTGACTTTGCCGCATCTTCTTTAGGAATTTTCCTTCCACTTTATTCATTTACGTTACTTTTTTCTATTTTCAACATTTAAAAACAGCCAGTGTTTATTTGCAAACTTTCTTTGGTTCAATTCTTGCACTCTTAAGAGTGTACAATCATGCCAAGTCAAAATACCACACCTTTTTTCCACTGGAAAGACTTAAAGCGGCGTTTGTTGCCTAACACATTAAGTTGGACAAAAAATCCAGGATCGCCAGACACTGCGTGTAGAAGAACCCAGTTTACATTCCCATTCCCTGATAAGGAAGTCCAGGAGAGAAGACAGAATAAGCCTTTAGTCGGGGGTCTCTTTCTCCCCACTGTGCCATTTTTACTTTATGAAATACACTTTAAATAGACTTCTAAAAATAGCATATAATTTATATGTGCAAACAAGCATTTTGCAATACGATATTCAACCTTTTGTGTGATATGCTCTCATTTCAAGGTGTTTCCTCTATTTTCAAAATTTGCTTTCAAGTCTCTTCAAATGAACCTGGAAAGTATTTTAAATTATATAAACCTGGAAGATAAGAAGACTATAAAAAGCTCAACTGTTTTTAAAGTGGGGGAAAAATCAGAAATAATTTTCAAAGGAATATTTTTTTAACTAATTCAGTTATTCTGTTACTTATATCACGACTCTTCAAGGCAATAAAGTCATCAAAAATTTAACATCCTATGTTGCCATAGTAACTTCCTAGGGAAGAACTCAAAATTCTTTAACATCCATTTTCTTCCAATGTTTTTCAGAAAATGGAAAGTCATGGAGTAGTAAAACTATTTTTATATAAATGGTAAAGTCAAGAGAAATTAGGTGGAAGGGTCATAGGGAAGACTTAAAAATCAAAATTTACCAAAAAAAATAGCCAAAATATGAATGATGAGCATTATAGTGGTTGCCTGCCTATTTCCCTTCAGAATGTAGCTTCATAAAATTAAAAGCCAAAATGATTTCAGATTATAAACTTAAAATAACATGGTATTTTATGGAACAGAACTAGTTGATTTTTTTTTTTTGAGTTTTGGTTAGAGGTAAGACTTTCCCCATTATCCTCTCTTCCTCTTAATTTTTCTAAGGAAAAAGGGACTTCCTCTTTTTTCAAAAAAGTATGCCAGAAATATATTAATGCATCTTTGTTGGTAGTATACAGGATTTGGAGACAGAAATTACTAATAGTTTATTAAGGATAAAAAGAAAAAAAAGAAAGAATACCACTCTTAAATGACAACATTAACTATGGAGAAAGTGTGTTTTTTTCTTTTAATTACAGATTTCATTTCAAGAGTGGTATTCTTTCTTTTTTTTTATCCTTAATAAACTATTAGTAAAGTGATCAAGTAAACCCTACAGATTTAATCCCAAATTTGGGAATTGAAAACAGTAGCTGAATTAAAGTGCATGTTCTCAGTCTGCAAAATACTTGCAAAATATCTAGATTAAAAAAAAGGAAAGGGATAGAAAGGAAATAATAAAACACAACACTTTCACTAAAAGAGCTGAAAGGAAACTGAGAACTATTTGTTTCTTTGTCTGGTTTGAACCATAGCCCACCTTGTCATTAAAACCTATCAAAATCCTAAACAAAAATGTTTCAGGGTATATAAGTATTAGCTTCACTCCAAAGGTGTAGGGATGAAGGAGTTAAAATCCAAGAAAGATAGAAAACACTAGGAGAGCCCCAATAATAATCTTTCCCCACTTGTGAATCTTGCGCAGGGTCATGCCCACTCCAACACATCTTAATCTCACCATTATCACTCCCTGCCCTAGTTACCAAGTGAAGGCTGAATCATAAGGGGCACGGGACTGAGAAAAAATGCTATCGTCTACAACAAACACATAAAGTGTGTCCAAATGAAACAGACTGTCATAATGTTGAGTTTCTATTCAGAGAGCTTCTCTTAGACTGAACTATGCAGGTATATGGCCAATCGGTCCTGGGACCGGGTCAGGAAGCGGGAGATATTGTGACAGCTGTATTCATCACTATTCTTTTCTCTATAGTGTGAATGTATTCTTTAAATGAAAACAAAAAATCTTTCTGAATTCTGGATGTCAACATGGTGTAGTGAAGAGAGTGCCAGAACCAGACCCAAAATTCTGCCCAGACACTCACCAACTCCAACCTAGTCATCTAATGATGATGAGGATGATGATGGTAATGATGATAATGATAATAACAATGACAATGATAATAGAGCTGGAATTTATACAGAACTTACTATGTACCAGATATTGTCCAAAGCACTTTACAAATACAATCTCATTGGATCATCCCAACAATCAAAGAAGATAAGTAATAAGTACCACCAACATTTTACAAATGAAGATACTGAAGTAGAAGGAGGACAAATCATTTACTCAGAGTCAAAAGCTAGTAAGTAATTAGGATTTGATCTCAGGTCCTTGTGGAGGCCTCCACTCACTAGTGGAAAGAGATGACCTCAAAGTTAGGGATACCTGAGTTTCAATCTTGGAAAGTCACAACCTCTCAGTGTTCCAGGAAAACTCATTTAGACTTGAAATTGCAGAGAAGGCATGACCCTATCCTGGTAAGAGTTTCTTCATCAAAGAGTTTCCAATGTCAAAAAAAAAAAATTAGATTCAGGTCCCAGAATCTATGCCATAGATGTCTAATATCTAATTTCATTGAAAATGTTAATAACAATATAAAGTAAAGGTGACTGTTAATGAGACAAACTGATTTTTTTAATTGGCCAGCTGAAGATCTCCTAAAAATCTTTTCTCTTCTCAGAATCCTGTAAGAATTAAATTGATCTATTCACAGGACCCAGTGTTCACTTCTGTGCATAATTTTATCCTTCTTATATTTGGGGATGTTTGTGGTTATTGAATCCCCCATATTGAATAGAAACTCCTTGAGGACAAGAATTGTTTTCTTCTTTTATCTTTGAATCCTCAGTGAGGAGGGAACCCAATCCCAAGAACTTGGTGGGGACTTTGGTACATGCATATTAAAGGGGTAATTGTTTCTCTGCTCTCACTGTTGGCTTCTATCTGTGATTTATTTGATGTGTTTTTATTCAAGAATGAATCTCAGCTAGAACATCTTCCTTAGAGGAAGAATAACCTGTTTTACTTTTTAAGTAAAGGAAAATGTTTTACTTTTTAAAGAGAGTTTCCAGGAACACACAATAAAGGGGGGAAATGAAGCTGATGGCCCAACAAATGTGTCTGCTTCTCTGCCATCACCCCACTTTGCCTAACAAAATCTGACAAATTCAAATCTTCTGATCCAGCTGCTTTTTTTCTGCCACATAGCTGCAGTCACTATTTCCTAAGATGCAAGATTGGCGATAGTGAAATAGAACTCTTGGTCTCTCAGGAAAACAATTGAAAACAATACAAAAGCGAATGTGAAGGGCTACTTGGTGGGGACACTTTAGGCTTCTGGGATTTTCCTTGCAATGAGGCTCATTGATCACGATGATAATAACTGTAGCTATGGGCCTAAAGGGAGCTCACACAGCCAGCCATTTCTTCATGATTATTGCTAAATCCCTCTCTTCCTTGGAAATCCATTTCATCCTTAACAAAGCATGAACATTTTAAAAGAAACGCAACAGCCCGATTTTCTCTTGGAGCAGAAGGCTGTTACAAAGTGTTAGCAGATATCAGCCACGATGGCTCATTGAACACTGGTTCTTCATGCTGAAGGGAATGACAGACACTTGGTAACCAGCCTTCTAATTACTCTACTCCAGCATGCGTGTGATGAGATCAAAGCCCTCCATGCTAATCCTGCTAGAAGAAGATCCTATCCAAAGTGGTTAACTATGTGGGTTCTACTAAGTATTGCCTTATTCTTGTCCCTAATACTAACCTGTGATGTCAACAAGGCAGCAGTTTACATAATCTAAAGAATTCCTTTTGCACATCTTGAATCAGGCTTTTTCTTATAAGCTTGAGGGCAAGCTTTAGTTATGATTTGTTTTAGAAACTTCAGAAACAATTGCACTTAGGGAGATAAAACTCAGATTGCTATGAGATCAGAAGATGCTGAGATTTAGGAAACTAAATGGCAATGGGCAATGGGGGAAGGGAAATTCCCTACAAAGAACCCAAGTTCCTCTTGTTTTTCTTGTGAGTTATTACTACTCTAATGATAACAAATATAATCATTGCAGCTTTGACTACCTCCCATAATAAACACCAAAGGCTAATTAACATGCCTTTTCATATTCTCACTAGAATCCCTGAAAAATAGTGTTATTTGATGGTATCAACTACTTATACGATACTGTGGAAAAACAATTATTCTTCTTGGTGAAAGCCAGCTACTTCTCCAATAAAGCACATGTGATGGGCACAGAGTAACTAACCTGACCAAAATAAATGTAGATTAAGCCACTGGGAATATTGCTTTGTTGTTTTCTGATGTGTCATTGCCTATGGGCCACCATCAAGGTAGAACAATTGATCAATTTCTCATGAGCTTTCAATACAAGATAACTCAGAATTATGGCAACATTTCAAATATGGCAGTGTTCCAAAGACAAAATGTCCAGGAGGCTACCACGGGGTCAGAGGAGTTTAACTGGATTGGCAGGTATTCAGAACTATGTGTTGTTAAGAATCCCTAAAGGGTATCAAACCATAGTGGAGTGAGCTCCAAGATGATTCAAAGCCGACATAATCATGGCAAGTAAATCATTTAATCTTTCATCAATTTCAGGCAATTCTCTAAGATTTTTTAGTGTGATATCTTTTCATGTCACTATAATTTTTGAACATATTCCCTTCCAAGAGCCTATCCCTTATACTAAAAGAAAACCAGAAGAAACAAATGCTAGTTTAAAAAACTAATCAATACATGAAACAAATCTTGATAGCATATGCAATGCCCCAAACCTGTAGTCTCTCACCTTTGCAAAAATTTAACACTGGAACTGAAAGATGAGTTGGTAATTCCAGCAGGCCCAAGTAGTTTCTTCTACACCAAGAAAGTTTGGCTTTTGCACGAAAACCAACCAACCAACCAACAAAAAATTTCCAAAAGAATCTTCTGAAATTGGCTCTGTGGTGGCTGACCCAAAGTTTTCTATTACATCTATAACATGACAAGGAGCTTATATGAAGATCAATTTAAAAGTCTGTAGTTTCTAGCCTCGATTATCAGATTGAGTAAGTAAAGTATCCATTCTGAATAATATAATCACCACTTAATTGGCTAGGAATTAGAGCATGTTAGTTAAGAGTGAGCACTAGGCTGGGAAGTGAAGGTCTCATACTGCCTTTCTATGGGACTTCAGGTCTCTATTCTATAATATGAGAACACAGCTTTAGAGCTAGAAGGGACCTTCAGGATGATCTAGTCCAACTTTCTCACTTCAGAGATGAGGTAAATGCAGCAGGGAGGCTAAGTAAGTGACTTTCCCATGATAGAACCATGGCTTTACTCATTCTAAGTCCAGGGCTCTACTATAACAAACAAGGCATTGAGATAGACAATTTCAAAAGTCCCTTCAGGCTCAGTGATCATATGAGTTTAGCAGTCCGCCATGTTTTTCAAAGCATTTTCACAGTTCTATGGTCTCCTAATATTCTGTTAGACTATTAAAATTGGTCAGCGATTCAATAACTCTTCTGGAAGAGGACAACAGATATTTGTGGAATGACCTCAATCTGTTTAGTGCCCCAGCATCACTAAAACAAAAGATTAACAAAGAAAAAAACTTAGAAAATCTGATTTGGAATTTGATTTTAAGGAGAACAATCATTCAATTCAGTCAATCAGAACATTCAATAAAAATCATTATCAATGGAATTAGGTTCAAAGGGAGAATGTACTGTAACCTCCTATAATTACAAAATTTTAAATATATTGTAAGGCACAAAATAATAAAGATTTAAAGGTAGAAAGGATTTCAGAAATCATCTGGACCAATTCTCTTGTCTTATCAATTGAAAAAAAATGCATCTCATCATCCAAATAAAAAGTTGTGACCTTTGGACATTTCATTGAATTTGCCTAGACTTCACTTTTCTCTGAGGGCATTGGAAAAGATCATTGAAAAGGGTCATACCCTCTCTCAGTGTCTATAACTTAACTCAAAATGCGACTGGCCAACTTGGAAATTGATGGAAATGTTCAACCACAGGAAAAACAAAAACAAAAAGAACGGTCATTTTGGTTTTATTCTTTAAAGTGCAGGTGAAAACAAATATTAGCAGCATAGTTTGATAACAGAATAAGATTTCCATAGTTAAATATGAATTACAGAAAATCAAAATTAGGAGAGGTCTCAGATATCACCAATATAATTTCTACATTAATAGAAACCTATTGACATTGCAACATCCTGGAAAAAAATTAATTATTGAAGCTCAATAAGACAACTTCCAATGAGCAAGAATTCATCACTTTCTGAAGTAGTTGGCATTTTTGGACAATTCTAAATGTTCATCTGATTTTCCTTCTATCAAGTCAATACCTGTCTCCTTATAACTTCAACCTATTGCTTTTTATACTACCCTTTGGAGCCAACCAAAAATAAGGCTCATAATAATACTTCCTCAAGAAAGCTCTTCAAATGCTTAAAGATCCCACTCATGGTAACCCTAAGTCCTTGAAGCCATGTTTAAATGACCAGATCTCCAATTTTCTCACCATCTTGTGGTATTGCTTAGAATATCTTTCAATTTGTTAATATCCCTTTTAAAACTTGGCACTCAAAGTAGAAATGTGTATGTATATACATTGATACATACACACACATGTGTATATGCATGTGATTACACATGTATATGTGTATGTATGAGCCTACACATTTCTATGCACACATATATATGCATACACAGATATATGCATACATGTATGTAAATGTATATACATATTTCTATTGAAAAGAGGATATGAGTGGAAGAAAGGTATCTATAACTACTCTAATTTAGGACATGAACACAGCATCAAATCATGGCAGCTTCCCAAATACTAAGGAGAATTCTGACATTTTAAAGGTTTTAAAAATGCTTTCCATACATTTCTCTAAACCTAGCTGCTACAACAGCCTTTTGATACCTGCTGGGTTTGCGACTCAGTAAAGCCCCAGAACTTTACTATTAATGTACTTCTCCTTCACACTGAAGTTGTAAAGGATTTCTTTTGAGGTTAATTATGGTACTTCTATATTTATTACTCTTAAATTTTATCTTATTAGGTTAAGTCCATCTTCCTAGTATTTCCACCAGTGGATGTCCAAAAAAAGATGTTTTTGATAAAATTAAATATTAATCTTGCTTCCATTGTTCTGACTGACACAAGAGATACTTGTGGATTAGGAAAAAAAAAGATTTCTAGCTCATTCCTTCAAAGATTTCTGTAATGATGATAAGCCACAGAGTCAAAGCCATCAAGAATACGAACCCTAAATACTGGGTCATGGAACAAATGAGGCTTGCTGGGATATAGGTCTTTTCAAGCCAGTTAAAAGGGAAGGATGAAAAATAGCCAAGTGATTTTTAATCAATCAAGCAAATCCTTTTAATTTAAATTAGGCTTCAAAGCACATATTGAAGTAAAGGTAACCTTTAGCTCTTTTAGAAATCTGAAAAATACATTCTGCAGGACTACTCTGCTAGAACAAAACAAATTAAGAAAAGTTAATCTAAAAGGCTTTTGCTTCAAGAGCTGAATGAAAACTGTTAATACCTAAAATTTCTTACATCTGAAAATGTTCTTCAGAATTGTGAGAAGTACGAGAAGTTTGCCTATGAATTAATATTCCCTTTTAGAGTCACTATGAGTAACCAGTCTCTTCCCCCAAATTATCTGTTTTTCTAAAGAAGAGTTCCTAAGAAAAATATTTTTCAGCTAATAATGACAATGATTTCCTTAAAAGTCCTTTCCTTTCCACTGTTAAACAGTCTGGAAAATTGCTTGCCTTGGCCATAAAGGTAAAAGATATGGCAGGCAAAGATTGACCATGATTCTTCCTGTTTCCTAGAATAAGATAACAAAACATTCCTGATCTAAAGCCAATGTGCCTCATGATTCTGGGATTGTTTTATGGATCAAAGTTTCAAATCCATGAAATAAACTGACACCTTTGCAAGGAGTATTTCCCCAAAATCTATCAATTTGCTACAGGAAAAGTTTCAAATACCCCATCTTTAGAATTTAAAAACTAAAAGATGTCATAATTACTAAGCAAATATAACTATGGGCATATATCTATGTGTATCACAAAAATACTTATATATAAAATTTTAATTATACATATTTTATGATGATCAAAAGTCAAAGTATATGAAAGATTCATCTGAATCCTCAAATATATGATATTTTAAATCATCCAAAATCAGCTTCATAACTTCAGATTGATCAACTAGTACTTACTACATCAATTTTTTTATGGATCACATAATAAAAGTTTCTTTTAAATCTTATATAGTAGTTGTATTTTAAGAATTAAGAAATCCCAAGCCAATTTATTTGACTGACTAAAATATAACTCGGTATATTCTTGATTTATAAAATAGCTGGAGGGTTTTATAATTATGGGACAAAGTGGGAATGTGAACAAAATTTTAAAAATGCAAAAGATAGAAGAGAGTCATCTTGTTATTAATGAGCAGGAAGCTGCTTTTTGAAAAAGAGTAACATATACAGAAAACTCTTAGAGAAAAAAGCTCTTTTTCCTTAAAGCATCTACACATATTAACTAAGCCAGTGAAAGAATTGTTTGCTTCCCTGTTAGCACCGTAATTTGATCGAATCTATTAGTATATGAGTATATCATGAAAGATATATAATCAATTGAGTATATAATCAAAAGTAATATTAATTTTGGAAAGGGAATGGTCAAATTGCTACTCTACAGATCAACTCATTATGCCTATGATTCAACAAACCCAAACTTCCTTCTTTGGTCATCATTAGCCCACATTTTATTGTTTCTCCATGTCAACTACTAGAGAGAAGGGATTGTCTCATTTAAAGAAAAACTGAATCCTCTAAAGTTAGTACATTCAGAAGCCATTAATATATTATTTTTCTTTCAATCATCCATCCATTGTCTCTGCTTTTTACTACCAAAAAAGAATCCCAAATGAAGGATGTAAATTAAGTGATCTCAGTCCTGAATCACATTTTCATTGCCAAGGTACCAACAAGAAAAAAAATCAATGAAGAATTTTTAAGGTAGTTATTTGAGGAAAAGATATTGAGTTTTGTTCAATTCTATATGAATTGAATTTAACAAACATTTAGTAAGTTCCTAGTCTGCATTAGGCAACTATGTGCTAAGCTCACCAAGACCAAAATAAATCAAGCCATCAAGAAATAGAGATCGATTGAAATTTCTTGATTATTGATTTTTTTTAAAGAAATGTCGTTTTTAAAAAAATATAGTGACTGAAAAAGATTCCTCTAAATTTTGTCAACACTTTGGGGTAAATAAAACTTTTAAGATGTCTATTATTCACATTTTTTAAATGTTCTTTCCCTCTGTCACTACAGACCAATGAAATTTTATTTTATCTTTATTGTTTTGTTCAAAATACTAATATTATCTGCATTGAATAGAAAATTTTCCTATAACTTAAAGTCACTGGTTTGACACTCACTGTGCTGCTTAAGAGAAATAAAAACTTTTCCATGGGTGGGAGCCATGAGGCTGATGAGACACACAGTAGCATTCATTAGGAGGACTACTGGACCATGAGCTCATTCCAAAGAGAATTTATTTTTATCTTAGTAGAATGGATGAATGGATAAAAATTGAAGGAAAAATACAATCAATTTAAGAGGAAGAATCAATCATCTGTCAACAACAGATCATGACAAGCTCCTGCTCATCAATTTTTAAAAAGAGCTAAAAAAAAAAAAAAAAGAAGAAGAAGAAGAAAAGAAAGAAAAGGAGAAAATAAACCCCTCAGGTCTCATTTCTTTCTTTCTCTTTTTCAGCTTAACCTCATCTGTTTCTACTATGGCAATTTTGTGATTTCTACAAGGTCCAGTCACAGAGAGGAAAATCAATTGGTCAACTTCTATAAGACAAGCCTCCCACAGAAGAGATATTCTTCTTTGTCGCTGAGTGGGCAGCTGAAGGGGCTTTCGTTTTTGCATTTCTCTGTAGAAAGATGGCAAAAATCCCAGGTTTGATTTTATTGCTGCCTAAATAACAACCAGCGGCTTCTCTCCAGGAAGGTCTTACTGCATGGATGTTGGCTGCTACCTAAAAGCCAGACACATTTTACAGAGCTCCCCTCCCATACAGAAGTTCTCCACACACTGACTGTTCTCCTCTAATTGCTCCACAATATGCCAAAAGGCTGACATAACTAACTCAATTAAAAGTGCAAAAAGCTCTATCTATGAGCACTTTGAGCCTCCTTAACAATAAAATTATATGGTTTGGTTATTTAAGACATACCAGATCAATACAAAGCACAAAAGAACAGGCAATAATCAATGGAATGGACAAAAGGGAGGAAATAGAGCTCAATGAATCAAGTGCTGGCTTGACCGGCTACCACAGCTCCCATTCCCCATTCCAATAGTAAGCAATTCTGGGTTACATTTGGAAAATCCAATAAAACTAAGAAATCTCTTCTCATCTTCATTCTGTCCTAAACTCTGGGGGAGAAAAATGTGTATTATTCTATTTATAATAATGGTGATTTTCCAAAGTTGGAATTAAGCAAATTGTTTGAAATGACTCTGAGGACAACAGTGAGGAATCAGTTCATTAGATAGAGACTGGTTGATTTCTAAAAGGTAAGAAGAAAAATCTATCAGTTAAAGGTAAAAATAATCTTTTAAAAATGAAAGAAAAAAGGCAGGAGAAAAGCATAGGATGCATTTTCCAGAAGTAATAGTAGAGAAGACAGAGACAGGAGAAGTCATGGATGGAGATGATTGTTTATATTCCTACAGAAAAAAATGAAATTTTTTACTAAATAAAACACTGCCACTCAAAAAAAGTAAAATAAGACTATTTAATTAGAGGAGAAATTCCTTCCAAAGTACAAAACTGTAGTCTAATAAACAAAGTCCATCATAAAAAGAAATTGTATATTTGACTTTCTAATTAGTCATGAGGAAGGAAACTTGCAGAATTTTAAGTAAATGTTTGAAAATTTTAAAACAATCTTTCAAATGATTTTAAATATAACAAATGAAATAAGAGGTGGGAAGACCAGCATAAAACGAAAGACACACTTTGGATTAGATATTGATTTAAAATTGATGGTTAAAACCGTGTTTGCATTCATAACTAACTAAACATGTAAGATGACTTTTCAGGTAAGATAAATGAAATTAATACAGGAAAGATTAGAGGAATACTGTGAGTTGCTTGAAAACCTGTGGTACAAATGGCAGAGAATCTTTTTCTTTTCAATTTGAAGATTAAGTAAATTTCAGGATTACTGTATGATTATGAAAATGGACAAGGTCATTTAGCTTTGCTTTTTATCCATCCAATGCATACGCATCAGCAATGTGATGCACAAAATGCAAAAGGAGCTGCCTTTTCATGTAAGGAAGGCCCAGCAGCTGGGAGATCAGAAATCCAACTCACTTGCATTCTCATTTAGCTGTCTTGGCTGAATGCAAATTGGCAAGACATGCTCTGCATTATGTCGGGAGAGTTTTATTGGTTCCAGCGTCTATCCGTAATGTATATCAGCTTCAAAGTAAATTTGTCCTCAGTTACTAGTTGTCAGAAGTTGAGCTTGATAACTTCAAAGGATTGGAGTAAGTAGAGTTCCCTCACCTCCAGCCATGCTGAATTAGAGTAGGATGGGTGCCAATTAGCTGAAAACAGACTGTCCCTGTCTACCTTTTCCTAAATTAAAAGATAACTACAGTTCCAGGAAAAAATAATGATGAACATTGGAGGGGGTGTGGGAAAACTGGACACATACATTGTTGGTGGAGTTGTGAATTGATGAAACCATTCTGAAGAACAAAATGGAACTATGATAAAAGGGCTAAGCAAACTGTGCATACTCTTTGATACAACAGTATCTCTACTGAAACTTTATAACAACGAAATCATAAAAAGAGGGAAGGCATCTACATGTGCAACAATATTTGCAGCAGCCTTTTTTATAGTGGCAAGGAACTGAAAACTTAGTGGCTGTTCATCAGTTGGAGAATGGCTGAACAAGTTATAGGATATTGTTTTATAAGAAATGATCAGCAGGATGATTTCAGGGAAAGGGTGGGAAGAAGGAAGGAAGAAAAAAATTGGGAATACAATGTTTTAAACTATATTTGGATATATTTTGAAAATACAAAGCTATTATTAAAAATATATCTACAAAAATATCTCAACAAATAATCACAAAAATATATTCTGTACACTGTGTGAAAATGAGACAACTTTAAGAATGGGGAAAAATAGGAGAAAAAAAACTTCAAAGCAGAAGAGTGGTAAAATGTAAACAAATATTCTTAAATTTGAACAGTTAGATGAAAATGATGATCTATAAAAAGCTTCCTTTTCTTGATTACAAAAAAAAAAAAACTTCAAGAAATCTTATTATCATTGAAACATTAGACTCACATACCTAGGACTAAGGAAGAAATAGAGATAAGGTGGTATAGAGATCTCAGAACCAATCGACTTAAAAAGTTTGCCAAAAAGGGGATTGTTCCACTCATTTTGTTTGCAACCCAAAAGCATAGAACAGTGCTTGGCTCAGAGCAGGTGTTTAACAAATTCTGATTGATTGAGTGATTGAATAACACCCGAGTTCATTTTCTCCCAGGAGCTGACATTAATGGCTCCATAACCACGAGCAAGTTATTTAGATGGCATAGTTAGAACATTAGGCCCAAAATTAGAAAAGAGCTGAATTAAAATCCAGCCTCAGATATAACTAACTCTGTGATCTTGGACCTAATCTCTATTGTCTGTTCAGTTTCCCCATCTATAAAATGGAGATAATAATAGCACCTATCTCTCAGTGATGTTGTGAGATAAAATGAGATAATATTTGTAATAGGGGCTATCTAAATGCTATTTTTATTTCTATTGATCAAGAAAGTACATTTCTCCACTTCCAATGAACAATTTCTTTAACCACCAGAATGCTTGGGAAATGATCAAATTATATGTTTCACATTCAAAATTATTTAAAGCAGTGCAGTAAACACAGTTATCATGCTCCCAAGATGATTAAGTTTTTAAATTCGCCTTAGAATTTCCCAATGAGAACACTATTCATCCCATTTCTCTCTTATTAAAGAAAATAAAGTTTGGAAATTATTCACCAAGAATTAAATGTTAAACAAAATGCAAAGTCTTGTCTCCAGAGGTAGACATTCATAGCTTGTGATTGCAGTTAACTGTTTTTTTATGCTGCTTCCCTTCGTCATAAGCAGATGAACAAACTATTCATCAAGGAGGCTTTGAAGAATAACTCATTTTTGCAAAATATGTGAAAACAGCAAAATTCAGTATGTGGTCTAGACAGGCAGAAAACACCCAAAAGATTGAAGAAGCCAGACAATCAAAGAGAGTTAAGCATACCTCCTACAAAGAGCAGATCTGATAGAGAAGCTACTTCTCAGCAAGGCTCTATAGGTCAATCTGAACAACATGAGAAATCAATCGAGTTTAAATAATTGAGTGATTAAAAAAGCATATTCCTTTGGATAGTTTGACTATCCTGATGAATTCAAAGAAACAAACAAAAAATCAATCTGCTTAAGTATTTGCCCAGCTGAGTACTTTCAAGATAAATCCATCTAGCAGCAATTATTAAGCTACGCTAGATCTTTGGGATAACAAAAGAGATAATGGGAAAGGCCCCTGTCTTCAAAAAGCTTACATTCTATAGGGAGAGAAAAGAGGTCTATAAATGCATGTATAGAAAAGGTAAACTTAAACATGTGTGATTTTCTGGAAGAGATAGAAGCTGCTAAAGAGATGTTGAGAGCTTCCAGGATGAGAAGGGATTCATGGTATACAAAAATGTTTGTTGTCTTGACTAGTGGTTCTTGATTCCTTTTAGGATCTATATGACCTTTAAAATCCTTCACAAGCCTGAGCCCAAATACCTTTGCATCCTCATTAAACATTATTAAGCTTCAGGCACTCTATATTCCAGCCCAATGGACCCTTTGACTGTTTTTCAAATGCAATATTCTCTATCCCATCTTCACTACTTGTTACTTGTCTAGAATGTTGTAATCTTCAAAGCCATTGTTTTACTGAAAAGCTTAGTAATGTTTAAAGACCTTGGGATGGCAGCTGTGTAGAGAATGAAATCTGGAAGACCAAATAGGAGGCAATTAGAATAAGTCAGACAAGATTTGAGGAAATCTAAGAACCCATTGGTACTTGGCACTCTATTCTGAAAAGGCAAATGATCCAAGTTCTTCAATACATCTGTTTCCCTTTCAACAAAAAATTCAATCCAAAGCAACCAACTAAGCACACAATCTTGGATGGCTCATAAGAGACAGATTGAGAACTGAGTCACAAAGAAGTTCATCATTAAATGTGCAGTATATACCCAAGAGCAAGCAAGATTTCCTAATGGCTATCCTTACCATGCTGTATGTTGTCAGATTCAGATTTTCAGTTTTTATGCTGTTTGAATGACTCAAAAACACTCAGAGTGGGGCCATGACAATTTGAGTAAACAAGTAAATGTTTATTAAGTGTCTGTAAAGTACAGACACTTTTCCTCAAAAGGAATGGTGTCCTCCTAAATTAGCAATACAATACCAGTTTTACTGATTTTAAAAGGAGAGAGGAAAGGATCTAAGAGGAATCAGATTTTTTTGTTTGCCTTTTGCCTTGAAGTAAAAATTGTTGTTTAATTCACCAAGCAATTTTAAAAGGAGATTGCATCAAGAAATGCTGATTAATAACACATCATCTCCAAAGGTGAGCAAAAGGGCATTAAAGAAATAGTGGTAAGAGACACAGGCAACCATTGGAAGCCAATGAACTCCAATGATCCATATATTAAAAATTAGGACATGTATCCATGGATTTTAGAGAGATGCTCCTGGCTAGGTAGAAGAGAGACCTTCTTTAGCATGAGAAAACCTTGTGCCATTATTCTTCAAGGAGTATCTGGATACTTACTGACTTCTTTCAGATCATGAGAAGTAAAAGGAGGAATCTTACAATTTTTCAGGGTAGGTCTATATGTAGAGAAACAGAACATGGCACCAGTATGGTTGCTAGGAAATACCTCTTTGGAGTGTGGAGCGATTAGGACTTCTTCTCACTTACAACACTTATTAGTATATGGCTGATAGAGCTCTGATCTCCTTTTCATTATACCCATTGGTAAATGAGAACACGAATAAATGTAATGATTGGAAATGATAATCTGTATAAAGAAATTAGTAAAATTTAAAGTGCTATATGTTATTATTCCACCAGTGCCTACCACATAGTAGGCACTAAATAAATATTTACTGATTGATTGATACCAGTTTCAGTTAAGAGGAAAGAGAGGCAATGTTACTACTGGGCTTATATTCCAAAGGCCTTTGCTTGAATAGCACTTCCTCTGGGAAATGGGAGGTTTCAATTACACGTTCTCTAAGGCCTTCCTAGCTCTAGATCTCTTAATCCTGTGATGTCACAAAGTCAAATGCCATGGTCTCTGTACACAATGGCTGAATCAGCAGAGAGCTCAAAGCTAATAATTTGGATCAAACAGACTATTCAGCTAGTTGATGCACATGAAGACCCAACCATAATTTAATTCACCAGCTTCCTTTAAGAATAATTTCTTGAAAACTGCCCAAAGGCTTCTAAAATCAATGTCAAATCTCTGGAACGTGAATATACTTGTAAGTCTGGGAGACTGACAAGACACCCAACTAATGAGCCATGTTTTTTAAGCAAATTTCTTCATTTCTCTAGATCTCAATTTCTTATCTGTAAAATTGAAGGATTAGAATGGGTGGACTCTATATTCACATTCTTATGCTGATATGAGTGTCTGAAAATGTGAAGATAGGAAAATTCTGTATTTTTATATGTAATAAAGTTAACATCCAAGTTACATTAAATTCCCAAACTGGGAACATGCAAAATTAAATAAAGAAATTGGTAACCATTTTTTTGAAAATGAGATACATTTTTAGATGTTATCTAAGAATACTTTAAGGAATGGTCTATTATAAATTGATGTTGGGCCTTAAATGGAAAGTAATTTGGTATTCGACATAAAAGACTTAAGGGATATCAGCTAACGCAAAAGTACCAGAGACCCAGGGAAATATGTAACAAGGTATGTATTAAGTCTTCATTCATTTTATTTTATATGGTTTAGAATTAACTACACTTCAATATGGAAAATTCTATAGCAAGATGGAAGTTTCTCATGTCCTTAAAATATATTTGATATGGTAAATAAAAATAGAATTTAAAACATCATATTTTTGTATCATGAAATATATTATTATAATAAATGTTTCTATATTCAAAAAAATAGTTTGTGCTGTCTAGAAATCCTGTCAGCATTTTTACCTGTCATTAATCTGTCATTTATACCAGAAGCACAAATTATGACTGGCCATTATAATATTTTTAAAGGAATGTATACAAGTATTTTAGCTAAATAGATACAACCAGAGAAGAATATATCTGGAAAGAATTTTAAGGATCTTTTCCTCCATAAATACATGGAACTCATAAATTATTTAAATGGGGAAAAAGTACAAGTCATTGCCAGTTTAATAAAAAGATATTTAAATTTCCACATCATTCAGTATGATATGCAATTGCCACACATTTTTAAAACATGATTTTTTTTGCTCCAAAAGTGATATATTAACATATAGAGGGTTAAAAAAAAATCCTAGCAGAATCTAATTCCATGAACTATCTATTACATCTGAAACAAAACCATGTTTGTCTCATGACAATGAGTCAAAGACAAAAATCATTCTGGGTCTCATTTCCCTTATCCTTAAAATCAAGAGAATGAACTTGTTTACTTCCATGAACTCTCCTAATTTTAGAATCCTAGGGGCTTTCCAAATTTAGGATTTTTTACTCTCATGTTTGAGGATGAAAATGATAAGATTCCTATCATGAATCTGAAGATAAATGGACATAATGGCTAAAGTAAGAGAATGCTAAGTATGGTTAGAAAGGAAAAGATTTTGTGTGTGTGTGTGTGTGTGTGTGTGTGTGTGTGTGTGTGTTTCAACTTTGTCTCAATAACCTGAAGCTTTCTTTCCAATCTAACTACGCTTATATAATTTTCCAACTCTCCTGATTAACCAATTCAAGTTTTTGCTTTTATTTCATAACAAAGAAATTCAAACTTCAAAATGATGAGCCTAACTGAGGTTTTGTTTTTCCTACCCTGTCATATGTCTCCAGAATGTGCAGTCAGTGGCTGAAGCTATTAACTAAGGCAAACAATCAATAAGAAAACATAATGAATGATGACTAATTGGGGGGCAGGTCTGGTGGAATTCATGGAAAGTTCTATTATGGAGTGCTTTTACAATAAACATAATTGCATTACTTTAAGTAATTACAGTAACTCTAACGGAGTACTGCTAAGGAGTTGTCCTACTGCTTTAATGGCTACACGAAGCTCATTTTTAATGAGCATATTGTAAATGTTTGTATATCTCTAAATGCTACAAAAATGATTCATAATAGTGTTCTCTGAAGGAGGTTGGACAAATTCTCTGATCTTGTTTGCATTAGACTTAACTTAGCAAACCCTTTTTTCATAGAGAGTACAAAGGTAAACTTTGTGACTAATTTAAGTAACTGACTTACCAAATACTGAATTTGTATTATTGCAAAATGCTGCATTAATAATTAATTCCAGGAGGTACTTCCATTGAGAATGATATAACCTTCTCTAAAAGCAGCATGTCATCATAATATCCTTAAAATAAAGTTAACAAGGTAAAGAAACAATTATTGAGCCCTCCTATGTGCCAGGCACTGTGCTAAGTTAAGTTAGAATGGCATCACATCTCTTATAGTTGGAAAGATCGCAATCTCTCCTACGATAAGTATCCTTGATAGGCAGTCATTGCATCACAACTTGAACAGTTTTCCCCATGAAGGGAGACCTCATTTCACCTTAAGAACAAGAAGGATACCTCATAATTATGTAATTTCCAAAATTCTCTCTTAACCACAGGCCTGTGATATGGGATTATTAATATTATTCCAATTTTTTCAATCCTAGAGTGTTTAAGATTTGACTATCTGATGACAAAATTCACATACAGTCCTCTAGAGTTTACCAAATATGTTCCCTCACAACTTAGTAATTCATTAAGTATAATTAGATGGGTAGATAAGTAGTTAAGTAGATGGATGGATGGATGGATGCACAGATGACAGAGAGATAGATGTAGTTGTATTGCTACAGCTATATATCCCATTTTAGGGATGTGCTCCAGGGCAAGAGTAACTAGAGTTTAACTAAACGTCCCATCACCTTCAGATTTTAGTTCAGTATTCTATACTCAATTGGTGATTAAATGCTCATTGATTTTAAAAGAAATGAGGAAATTAGAACAAGACTTGTGTTTTATATCCTCATAGTTGGTTCTAGAATAAGAATTCATACATATGCCCTCTGACTCCCAAGTCTAAGGCAACTCGCCAGGCAGGTCATTGAACTGGACACAGAGAGTTAATGCTCTATATTAGAAAGTTCTTAAAATTGTGCTGAAATCTCCCAACTTTTAAAAAGAAGCCAACCAATCATCCACTACAAGTTATCATGGCTATGATGCCCCCCAAAATATCTCCCCCAGTCTAGAAAGCTCCAGGTGAACTATTTTTTCCTAGTGAATAGCTAGTGAAACTGAATTCTCTTCCTTGTCCTGGACTTAATATTTTTATTGCAATGTCCAAAGCCTTCATTCACTTTCTGAAGAACATCAGAATGAAACCAAAAACTCTCTTAAGGTTTGATCTTCGTATGGAGCCGTGACCTCTAGAGAGAACACAGGCTAGAATGGGGAGGAAGCACTGATAGGAGGCTACCTGTATCTCTGGAGGGAACTCAATGGACTCACCCACAATTCCTTGTGAACATGGGAAAGTGTTCCTGTACCTCTTCCCTGTTAGGGTGCTTAGTTCCTTCATACGTAAGTTTGATCTGCCTTTTCTAATGAGAAAGAAAAAACAATAAAATCACAAGCTTATATCAAGTCTGTTTCTTGCCTCCTGAATGTAGAAGGGGAAAAAGATAGGGAGAAGTATTAGAGGTATTAGAGAAACCTTTGAAATGAGCCAAGCATTTTTTTTATAAGAAACCTCAATTTGTTCTGGCATTAGCTTTTCTGACTTATTCTTATAGGTGTGAGTCATTCTTTCATATTCATCCTTGGTTGTTTAAATGTCCTTATATCCTTTAACATTATTCTTCATGTAACTTCTTCTAATCCTTTTTATGTTTATTCTGAGCTCAGTTATCTGGGTTTTTCCCTTTACCACCTTGTTCTTCCTCATTAAAATCCTTACTAATCATATCTTCAGAGTTTTGCTCGAGCCTTCCAAATCTATAAAGCCATTTTCCCTTTTACTATAATAATACCTAACATTTACACAACGCTTTAAGGTTTGCAAAAGGGCTTTTTAAAATATTATTAGCATATGTATCTTTTATTTGATTTTTAAAATCTGTTTTTCTGAATGAAGCATAGGATTTATTCTACGCTTGGGATTTGGAATTCTGAAATGACATGACTACTTCCTCCCTTGCAAACATCCTATCACTTTCCCTTCTCCCACAAACTCTTACTGGTTGATGGAAGTGAGTCCAAAGACACTTTCCCCATTTGCTTCCCTAATTAGCAGGCTGAGGTATGATACTTACATTGATGTGAATCAATAATTTATCAAGTACTCAGCTTTGTTTCTTTTAGAAAAAAACAATGGTCTAGAATGTTAAAATTCATCACATTTTCTATGTCATTAAGTCACCTTCATTTAAAAAGGTCATCAATGTTTGCCTTTTGATGAGATCTGAGGTATTCATAAATTATGTCATTCACTTTTTCTTGTATCATCATCCAAATAGATGTTCTCTACCATACTTCAAATTTCAAAGGGAAATTTCAAAAACAATTAATGCATTTTTACACACACACACAATACATGTTATCCTACTATCTCTTCCATTACATTATTTTTCTTAAATGTCATCACCTTCATTCCCTCCTCTTCCAATGACTACTTTTACTAAATAGACAATCATTTGACATATTTGATCAGGTCAGTATATCCCAAAACTGATCTCATGGGAAATAAATATATAGATTAAAAATTAAAATATCCAATTAAATTCACTCTCTCTGTGTGTTTCTTTCTATATTTTGATTAAAACATATCAAAAAAGAGCAAAAATGGACTTCCAGTTTTCCTACTGATATTCACTTTACTGTTATCTATTTAATTAGAATTTACTTGAGCCCTGTAACCAGGTAGATAAACAGTAGATAAGTAGATAATTCATTCTACTTTAGACATGCAATATATACCTACAGCTACTTCCACACTAAACTAGACACAACTAGTGTTTATTTGAGCTGTTTTCAAAATCAGTCCTAAACAATTCTTTTTCCCCTCATATAACTTTCTAGAATATTTGTCATCTTCTAACGTTTGAATATATTCTACATGGGTTTGTAGTATTTCCAAAATAAAAAACAAATACAAAATACAAAAATATAAAATCATACCATTGATATCTTTTTAATTTACACAGTAATACAAAGATTATGAAATTCAGGCTTCCTAAAAATTTTTCCTTCTATATCCTAATATATATTTCAACTGATATTAGGTTCAAATTATTCCTTCATTTATTATCCATTCCCCCTACATTGGAAAAAGTGATAGTTTTACTTTTTCCCAAATCAAAAATGTTTGAAATGCATTCTCTATTTTTTTTTGTTTTAGCATTAAAACTCTTTTGTGAATCTTGCCAATTTTTTCCTACCACAAATGCTCAGTATGTGATCCAGAAAAAGTCAAATAATTCCACAAGCCTTATTATGGCCCACAAGATACAGAACGGTTTTAGGTATGCATAGTCAAACCAACGAAATCATACTATTAGATGAGATAGATATCTAGATAAATACATAGATAAGATCAAAGAATATAACGGCAGAAAAAATTTTCTGATGAGTCCTTTTATAATGATGTATTCTTAAGTTGGATTGCTTAAAGTGAACATCTTTATTTAATTCACAACCATGTCATGGCACATAAAAATGGGAGCCTAAATAGGAAAAGTTTATAATACTGAAAAATAATCAATATTAAACCAGGTGATTGATTATTCTTCATGGATATCCTTATATTACAAAGGACTCCACTTATTTGAGCAAAGGAATGAGGTAATTAGAACAAAAATGGTTTCTTCAGAATACATGTGTTTCCCCACAGAACTTCTTAGAAGTATTCCGGTTGGTTCCCTTTAGAGAATGTCAATTCTCACTTCCTAAAGAAAGATTGGTTAATTAAAGCAGTACTTATCAAGGAGATCCTTATTTTAGCCACTTAACACTAATTTCAACACTATTATTTTCTTTAAATCTTACTTTGTGTTTGACCTATTTTGTTAGCCAACCCATCAATCAGAAGATTTTGGTGTGTTTTTTTTTTTTTGGGGGGGGAGGTTAAGCTGTCTGTAAATAAAAATGCTATATCAGTTTAGGAGATTTTCCTTGTCTCATTTTCAACAAATGAAAGATTTTAGAATACTGAATGAGCTAGCTATCTGAGCCAATGATCTTTTGAGCACTGTAACAGGAAGGATGATTTCTAGATGTAATTTATCAGTCATGAGTAGACTGATTATATCAGTGTTTAGGCAGAAAATTGAAAATGATTTTTAAAAAATGTCCATTTTCTTAAGCTTTAACTTGCTGTATTTTACTTTGTGAATTTTACTCTTCACGTGCAAATTCAGATGTAACTTTTCTAAAATATTATGGTCAGAAATCTTGAGAATATGCACATAGAGGACCAAGACTCCAAACTTCTATAGATAGACGAGAGAAGCAATGCTCTAGGTGCACACCAATAAAAGGAATATGTGAACCTATCATGCTTCCAAATTCAGGGGTGGAAATGATGAAGATTGAGGCAGGGGAGTGTTTGATTAGTGAGTTTGGTACTGTCACTAGTAGATTTTCTTCTCAAAAATTTCAACACAATACACTTGGAGGTAAACTTACTGTTTTTTGTTGGCCAAAGACACTTAAATATAAGCTTTCCTAAATTTCTGCGCTTGAGTACTCTAAGCAGATACACAACGTATGTTGCCATTGACAATTTCTCTGTCTGCTACCTAGGATACCTATGTGCTCTTAAATAAACTGGGAATAATTCATTGGAAATCAACAAGGGATCCAGATTCCAAGGATACATTTGAAAGACAGATTTTAAAAAGGACCAAAATCCATAAGTAAATAGGGAATCCTAGCTCTGAGACTCTCAATGTAGACTATTCTCCCAAGGATGATCTATGAAGAGAGAATGAGGGCCAGGAGCCAAGGCAAGAATTGGGAGATGTCTTTCCTCTGCCAAAGACATGTCTTATTTCTCAGTTTGCATACCAGGCAATTTTGCCCAGGGATCAAGCTGAATCATCCATATATTAATGACTTGTCAGAAACTAAAGTAGAAGCCTTCATATCCATGTCACTTAGTCTTGCCACGAGGTGCCATGTTTATTCCCATCCCGAAAATACTGAACACAAAAATCAAATAGCTACATTGTTTACCATATAACCATAAGTTTTTAAAGGAAAACCTCCACTGGTGAGCTAGGTTCAATTTCAGCATTGAACATATATTGATTATAGGAACTTGGGTAAGCAAAAAAAAAATTGATCTACATATTTGGGGAGGGATTGTCCTTACATAAAATTACTTTCTATGGATGTAATCATAGTTCTTGAATATAAATGGATCAATAAATGAAAAATATAACATATTCAAAATTCTTTCCAAATTTTAAATTCCATTATCACTACAACAGTGCAAAACTAAAAAAAAAAAAAATCAGAAAAATCAAAAGACCTGCAGAGCTTAATAAATGAATTCCATTTTTCCTCCTGCTTTCTGTTATCTGAATTATCCCTTAAATAAAAGAGATTGCATGCATGAAAATGTATATTCATGTTAACACAGAAAACATGGCTATCCTATATCAGAGCATATGTATATAATACACTGTACAACACATATTTGTCTGTAACATTTTGGTAAAGATCAGATGAGGGCAAATAAGAGACATTTGTTTGTTCCTTCAAAAGATCCCTCTGCTTTCCTATTCATTTCTTTGCTTCGGCATCTGCTAATCAAAATGATTTTAATAGTAACTGACATTTATAGACCACCCTAAGGTCAGCCAAGTACATCTTACTTGATCCTTACAACACCATGAGATAGAAATGTTGCAGTTGTAATCATTTCCATCTCACTGATGAGGAAATGGAAAACAGAAATCAAATGCTCTCCCAGGATCACACAGCTCTTAGCTATCAAAAACAGGTTTCGAATCCAGGTCTTAGTCCAAAGTTGCACCGTTGCAGCTGGCCATTCAGTCTACTCAGTTCTGGAAGCCTCTGTGAGTGGGGAGTCAGGAGGGGGAATAGTGCAAGTACTTATGCATGAATGCTCACAAACACACACCCAAGCATCCACATATGTGTTGGAAAGCTACAATTAGGCTGACTTCAAATCAATCATAAGGTTCAATGAAAAAGCAATATGCTAACATGTTGTTAAGCTTCAAATGACTACTTATTTGAAACAGATCCTTCTAGCTCTTTTGTATGGTATTCTAGCACATGTTCAAAACTCCATTACATTGATACTGACCTTGCATCAACTACAGAGTGATGTCCTGAGATGTGATAAATCATAGGAGTCATAGACATAGAGATCATGAGTCAGTCCCTTATTTTTCAGGTGAGGAAACTGAGGCACAAAGATATGATGCAGGTCCACAGGAAATATGAAAAAAAGATACCAGTCCCAAACCCAACTTCCATTCCTATTGAGAGTTCCAAGATACATGTGTGTGTGTATGTATATGTATATATGTGTGTGTGTGTGTGTGTGTGTATGTATATAAATGAAAATTGCTTTTCAGGAGATGTCTCTTATATTTCTGGAACTCCATTAGCTTCCTTGAGAGGGTCTCAGTATAAGGAAATAAGCAGCTTTGTCTAATTCTGTAAGAAAAGAGCCATTGCTCAGCAGGAAAGGTAGCAGCTTAGTGATGGTGATAGTGTAAATCCTCTGCTAATCCTTGACCAGGGAAATGCCAGAGGAAGCTTGCCTTTAACCAGGTCCCTGGGTGCTTCTACTCTTTGTCCACATACTGTTCTTCCATTTAATTTCTCAACACTGTGCCAAACACCAGCCACAATTCCTGTGGATTTTGTACAATGAAGTTGTTTTAGATCAGACCCCGTGCCTGTAGTTTGAAACATTTCCCAGTGGCCAGAAGACACCCCCCAAAATGATGAAATTTCTGAGGCTACGTAAAGATATAAATTTAGAGTAGGGCCTTAAGTGACTTGTCACAAAGTTTAGTTCAATTATGAATGCAATGGAAAGTTTGGGGTCAAAAAAACTGACTTTGTCATTAAATATGTGTGTGATCCTGGGAAAATGAAAGAGCCTCTTTGAACCCCAAGTTTTCTCACCATTATATAAAGGAATGGCAATAAATGACCCTTCTAGTCTTTTCTACTTTAAAAACTGTCAAAAGCTTGGGACCCTGGGTCCCAAGTTTACATTGACACCAGCCAATCCCGTCAGCTAACTGGAGCAAATTTGCATTTGAGACAAAAAATATGTGTTTAGAAAGAGAGAGAGAGACTAAATTTGAAAACAAGTGAACTGGTTCTATGATTAGGACTATGGAACAGTTAAAGAAGAAAGGCACACGATAAGAAAAGGTATGGAGGGAATCAGTTTGAGTCATGGCAGCCCAGCACACATATTCATAGAGCAGAAAATTATCAGAATTTTTTTTTCTGGAACATAAGAGTATCTGAAGAGAATGTAAATACAGTAAAGACTAAAAGGATAAGTTGGAATTAGATTTTTAAGACCCCAATAAAGAGTATCTATTTTATCAAGACTACAACGAACCAGCAAAGGATTTTAAACAAGGGAAATCTGTACATTAGTAGGAAGATTACCTTAGCAGTTCTAAGGAAAAAAAACACAGATTGGATATAGGGTGGCCATTGGTTTCAAAGGAACTGAATGAGCAAAGTGGTAATGAGTGAGAGGCAAGAGATATTATGCCAGGAAAACTCATTAGATCTGGCAATAGATCGAAGGAAATGGTAGAGGGAGAGTGATGAATCAAAGATAGCACCATTATTTTGAACCAAGTTACAGGGAAAATGACAACACCAACAAAAGAAATAGGAAAGTTAAAGAGAACAGGATGGTTTAGAGCAGAGCAGATGAAAAGTATAAATATATAATTTTAGGATGAGAAATGTTTTAATTACTTTTTAAAAACTAAATCTTTAAGAAAAGAAAAAAATTTTTAAAACCAGATCTTGATTTTTCTTCCATAACAAAACAAATATGGAAATATGTTCAAAAGTATTGTACCTATTAACATATCAGTTTGCTTACTATCTTGTGGAGAGGGGGAGATAAAGGAAGGAGAAAAATTTAGAAAACAAAGTCTTTCAAAAATTGATATTAATAATGAATATAATAATATATTTAGAAGAATTGCATACATTTAAACTATATAGGATTGCTTGTTGTTTTGGGTAGGGAAAGGGGAAAGAAGAGGGAGGAAAGTGTGGAACAAAAAAATTTGCAAAGATGAATGTCAAAAACAATCTTTGCATATTTGGAAAAATAAAATACCATCAAAATGGTCTAGAAAATATATATATATACATGAATATTGAAATCTATCTTTACATATATTTTTAAAAAATACTATCAAAGTGTTCTAGAAAATATAAATACATCACATATGTGTGTGTATGTATACATACATACACATATGAATGTTGAAAAACTACCTTTACATGTATTTGGAAAAATAAAATACTAACAAAATGGTCTATAACATATATAAATACATATGTGAATATTGAAAACTATCTTTACATGTATTTGGAAAAATAAAATACCATCAAAACGGTCTAGAAAATATAAATATAGATATAGATATAGATATGAATATTGAAATCTATCTTTACATATATAAATACATATGTGAATATTGAAAACTATCTTTACATGTATTTGGAAAAATAAAATACCATCAAAGTATTCTAACAAAATATAAATACATATTATATAAATATACCTATGAATGTTGAAAAACTATCTTCACATCTATTTGGAAAAATAAAATACTAACAAAGTGGTCTACAAAATACATAAATATATATGTGAATATTGAAAACTATCTTTAATTGTATTTGAAAAAATAAAATACTTACAAAGTGGTCTACAAACTACAAATACATATATACCCATATGAATGCTTAAAACTATCTTTACATATCTTCAGAAAAACAAAATTATTGTTAAAAATAAAAACTGATTGTCAATAAAAAGTTATAATAAAAAAATAAAAAAAAAAAAAATAAAAACCTAGATCTACAGGATATCTAACACTGAAAATTCCAAAATAAGCTTTTTGAAGAAATAGTACTATATTTAGGAACCTTATTTGTCCCTGAATGAGTAGATGGCAATTTCATTATTTTAAAAAATACTGAAATGTTGTATTAAAGATGTTAAGGCCTATATAACGATAGTAACCACATATATAGTGGCCATAGTATGTGAGAAGGACTGTGCTAAGCAATTTACAATTTTTATCTTGTTGGCCCCTCGCAACAAGTGTGGGAAGAGGGAACTATTATAATTACAGATAAGGAAACAGACAAATATAGGCTAATGGAGTTGTCCAGCATTGGACAGCTAGCAATGCCAACATTTGAACTCAGGCCTTTATGATTCAAAGCCCAATCTGTGCTACCTAATTATGAGATGATGACTTAAATTCTTTATGAAGTAAAAAAGCTCATTGGATATTTTGGGGAAGACAGAAGTGTAAAACATTCAGTGCTCAAAATGACACATTTACCAATTCAAATGTATTTAGTTTGTAATTTGATCCTATGTAGATCTCTAAATTTGATTTAACTAAAGGAGAACTTCCAAGACATCCTTTCTCATTTTTGCTCCTGTTTCCCTACCTTCCTGCAAGGCCCAGCTAAAACCCCACTTTCTACAAGAAGCCTTTCCCAACTGTCCCTTAAGTATAAAGACTTCCCTCTGCTAATTATCTCCTTTATCTCCCAGCTACAGCTTACTTGTACATAACCGTTGGTGGCTCACCTCCCCCGTTACATTGTGAATTCTTTAGTGCTGGAGCTGTCTTGTTTTACTTTGTATCCCCAGCACTTAGAACAGTGCCTGACACAAAGTAGGTGCTTGATAAAAGTTTACTATTTTTATGCTACATGAAATTAATAATAATAACAATACTGTGAGGTTTGCAAAGTGCTTTAAATACATCATCTTATTTTATTTTCATAATCCTATAAAATAGGGAATAATCCCCAAACCTAGCAGATGAGGAAACTGAGGCAGGCAGAAGTAAAATGGCTTGTTCAAGGTCACACAGTTAGTAAGAGTTGGAAGCAGAACTGGCTTTAGGTCTTCCTGATTCAAGGTCCAACACTTTGTCCACTGTGACATATAAATGTCTTGTTAAAGATGCATAATCATAAGTAACAAGGTGGAAAGTAATCAGATAGCTAGACCCAAAGAAAAGAAGACAAGAGTTCAATTTTACCATTAATTGCTTACTAATTCTGAGATCCTGAGCAAATCACCTAAATTATGTCTGCCTCAGTTTCCTTATCTGGAAAATGGGAATAATAGCAGCAAATGCCTTCCAGGTAATGAGGTAATGTTTGTAAATTGCTCTGTGAGACAGAGTCCAATGGGAATGCTAGCTACTGTTATGATAGTGCCCCTCACTCTATTGTGATCAAAGCAATTGCTTTCTTTACAATTCTCAGCATAGTGCCTGGCACAAAGCAGACGCTTGATGAATGTTGGCTGACTGGGAGATTTGCAGAATCCAGCTCTGCCAACAGGAGCGGGGAGACTGAACTAGAAGAACATATCTGGGCCTTACACCCTGAAAACCAATGATGTTCAACTTTGCAATGAAGGAATTCAGATGTCATCCATCTGAACCCCCCAAAGCTTGTATAGAATTAAAATGAATTAAATTAAAATAAAATACAAATTTTAAAAATTAGAATGAAATAAAAAGAAAATAAAAAATCACTAAACTATGGTAAAAAAAAAAAAGATCCATGTTTTAACATCCCATTTTAAAATGAAAGAAAATAATCTATCAGGGGCAGCAAAGCTTTATTTTTAAGCTCAAACTCTGAATATCCCCATCCGTGAACAACTCCTCACAGAGTGCTCATGGATGGGGGAAGGTAAGCATGTTGAGGGTCCTGTCAGTAGCCCCTAAATTCATCCTTTCAAAATCTGTGGCTTTTGATGACAACTTGCAGAGGGAGGGCCTCTTCCCTCCTCATTTACCAGTATCTCCTTCAGGAACAATAATAAGAAACCCTCCTTCCATCACAATGTAAAACAGATTTTCAAAACCACCGAGTTTCTGAGATACTTAATGGTCTCAATATGCAACTTGTAAGCAGTTCAATTCTAGACTTAGAGCCGTCAGCCTGAGATGAAAGCAAATGAAAACACTGATTCCAAAAGCAAAATGACTTAAAGGGAGAGAAAAAAAAAAGTCTTATTAAAAAGCAAAGTTTTGCGCTGCTGTATTTGCTAACAGTGTCATAGCTCGGGCCTGGCTCGCCTTCGCAGTCTATAATTTTACTATATGGTGCATGTTCACACATTTCTCCATTTTCCCCAGCTCTACTTTTCACTCGAGACTGATATTTACAAATTAGTAAGTAGCAAGTCGAATCTAAGTGAATAAATTCTTTTCAATTAATGTGAATTTACCATAAACAAACCAAAATCCTTGCCTAATTTTCCTCGGGTTAAGATTCCGAAATGTGCCTGTTGTTTTCATGTAAATAAATGAACAGCTTTCTGAGCTTTTTTTCCCTCTTTTTCAATGAAATGCATTCTCTTTTCCCAATGAGAAACTCGGGTCTAAGACACCTGGGAATCCAGCCAAAGTCAGAGGCAGCACAGCTGAAGGGTACTACCATTTCACAGGGTCCTCTCACAAAGTATTTCGTTTGCCTTCCTAGCATTCTAAAAATAGCCGATTACACAGACTCCATCCATCTCATGCTCAAGAGCTCAGCAGAAGGCTGGCCCACGGCTTTCGGCAGTACCTAGAACACCCTTTATTGAAGAAGTCGGCACATTGCAAAAGTTTGTAAAATTCCAAATGTTTAGATTTTGACTTTGTACAAATGGTTCCGCCATTTTGGGGGGAGGGAAGAGAAAGGAGGGAGGGTTGGCAAAAAGCTCCACAACTCTCCCCAGGAGTAGGGCTTCAAACATGAATACCAGACTCTCCCTAATGATTTTTAAATATGTTTTTAATCTGTGGTAGCCACAAAGCTGAACAATGGAGGCCTGCTATCTCAAAGGTAGGCTATTAAATGTCGTATCAAGAAACAAATAAGGCTTTTCTTGTGACTGTTGATATTATGGAACATATGCTTGCTTAATTAGGGTGCTGAGCATTTTTTTAAGCTTTTCTTCGTGAAACAGAGGATCACAGCTATCACTTCAATCCACAATTTCACAGAATTTTCAATGTTTTCCTCGTTGCTTGGCTAAATCCAAACAAATTATTTTCACTATATTTGAGGCATTATTTAGAAATCAGAGGTCTTTTTTAAGAACTGGAAAAACAATATAAGGAAGGACAAAATGTACAATTACAAACTGTTCCACTCAGGTCTTTGTGAATAAAACACCAAAAATTGAAATTAAAAGCTAAATTAAAAAAAAAATAGAAAGACACCTTGATGGTCACACTGGTTAAGATGTGCCACATGCCAAGGAGGAATGTTGGGGCTTTTCTCAAAAAGGGGCCATTTTGTGGTCAGCAGCAAGCAATAACTGAAAAAAAAATTGAAGGATGAAAGAGGAAGCCACTGAATCTTAAGGGTTCACATGGTTCCCAAAGACTTCTATGAAAAACCTTCCAAGTTTCATCCATAGTGAGGTCTGTCCTTTACTCTGCAGCAGCATGTATGCCCTCAACTGTCTGCAAGGATAAAAACAGGGCTCGCCAGGAATTGGGTCAAACTGGGGTTACTTGTGGGTACAGGTGGATCCTTGCCAAGGGGACGAGCCCCTCACCTCCATTCGGTGGGTACCAGTTGTTGGTAACACCTGCATCTAGTCAACTTGAAATTACAAAGGCAAATGAGTTATACTCTTCAAGACACAGTCGCCTCTTTTGTACCCCATCAAAAAAAGGAAGAAAAAAAAAATTACCAGCCCCATAAGTTCCGGCTGTTATACTTAAGGAAATGCTTCTCATTTAGTTCTTCTTTGCGTTTAAAATTATTTTGTTTCTGTTTCTTACTTTCCAACACTCACATACACAGACGCAAATACTTCCCACTTTAAGCCCAGTCCTGAAGTGATATGAAAACATAGGTACTTTTAAAAAAAAAAAAAAGAGCAGCCAAAATAATGTTTAGTTTCTACAGCTTTACAGAGATGGTCCCAAACTGTAGCTGAGGCCTTGTCAGCAACCACAATTTGCTCATAAGCAAATGAGACTCTACTATGGCAAATTCACTTTTTTTTTTTAAGAGGGCATGTGGATTTAGGAGAGTCTGAGCAATGCCAGCTCTCTGCTTTAAAAGACTTACAAAATTAACTAAGCTTCGATGCTGTTAACATAAAGGAAAAACACAGTCAGTGGATCAAAACATGCAGCAAACTCCATCTAACACCCTGTCAAATCAGGTCATTTATACTGTCTTTAAAAAGACCCATTTTCAAACCTGACACCTGACCTAGGCACCTGACGCCATCTTTATCTGCCAAGGGATAGCAGAGTAAATCTTGGGAGATTGTGGTGTTCACAGATGATGCTATGTGAAACCTGAGAGAGTTACAAATCAAAAGCCAACCATAAATCAAAAAAATACTTTAAAATGGCTAAGAAAACTCAAAAGAGGATTTGTGCGATGTTAAAAAAAAATTCTGGTGATTAAGATCTCGACACTTCATAAGATTCATGGTGTTTCAACAGGAAAAGCAAAAAAGTTTGTATTTCTCCTAAAACTACTCATCCATGAGGTGAGAACTTTCCTAGATATTACCATTTCTATAGGATGGTTTCATCTCTGCTCTTATATTATTATGAACTTCAACACATAAAAAAAATCACATATACTATAATATAAAAAGCTTCAATAGTCTACCCATATTTTTCCTTAACCTGCAGGCAAAAATCCATGAATCTCCATCTAATCTCCCAAGCATAAAAGTAGCATCTGAATCGCTTAAAAGTAACACATATTCATTTTCCCTTCACCATCGTCAGATTGATGAAGGATACATAAACATGTATTTTATGCATATAAATACATACCTATGCACATATCTACATGTATGCAGTAGTACATAGACATAGACATGCATGTGTATACATTTGTGTATTTACAGACTCCTCTTTTCCTAAATGAATTGAAATATATATACACCTAGATTTACTCTGGGTAATAATCAGGGGATCCAGGACTGATGGAGGGCCCCATGATGGAGGCAGAACGCTATTTTAAATCCTATCAGTCGCCTCCCCACGGAACAGATGACAAACACGAAATCGACAATACGACCATCCCCCAGATCTAAACATCTAAATAAGGACCCTTGTTGAATGGCTTCTTTCATTTTTTTTTTCATTCCTTCATTCAATTCAACCTTTCCCTTAAAATAAGAGAATATTTACTCACTTTCAATGAATCAAAGCAGGCGATTACTCGTCCATTTTCAACTTGGCAGCTTTTCGATGGATGTGCAAATTTACATTCCGTGTCTGCTCGTGAACAAGTGCCCCTTTGGAACTCTCTACATACTTCCAATGTGAGCCATTTGGTGTCCCGAATTGGTGTGACACTAACAGCCATGTTTAGATTTTACAGGTAGTTAAATTTTTTTTTTCAGTGAAACAAACGAACAAAACCAAACCGAGCCCCCCCAGAGGCACCCCCCCCAAAAAAGCCAAACTGTTAAGACTGGAAATGATGAAAATGTCACCTCTTGAAATGCTCTGTCCCCAAATCCCTGTTCTTTAAAGGTACATGGAAAATCGTGTTGTCAATATCAAGGAAAAGAGATCCCACTAGAAATTCACAGCATGAAACTGTTCATCGAAAGAGGTTTGGGACTTAAGAGAAATGTTAGGATCACGAGTATCTCACTGTTTCAGAGTGGGGCCTGGAACTAGCTTTGTGCTCTCAATACCCCATTCTCAGTGCCAATTTGGAGCCCCAAACACAAGCATGAAAACGTGGCAGACCCTTCGACACAGAATTTCCAAGCTGCTTTCAGCAAATTGTCTGAAAGGTAATCTCCTCACAGCTGAATTTGCAATTGGGTTCTGTGGTGCAATTGGTATTGATTAGTTTGGCATAGACAGATGCAGCAGCTTTAGAGCAACAATCGAGAAATTATTTTTGTTTGTTTGTTTGTTTTTCCTCCTTGATTTTTCTGGCAGAAGATATCTCACTTTTTTTTTCCCCAGCAAACTTTTCTCAATCTCTCTCTCTTTCTCACTTTCTCTCTCTCTCTCTTTCTCTCTCTCTTTCTCTCAATCTCTCTCTCTCTCTCTCTTTCTACTAAAGCAGCCTAAGGCAATGCCAGATACTTAGAGGCTTTCTCTTGATTACAAGTAGAAATGGGGGTGTCTGGGCTAGAGGCGGAGGGTGGAGGGTAGATGTGCTGTCCTCTCAGTCTAGCTGGCAGCAAGCAAGGCAAAAGCAGAGGCTGCTCTAGAAGCGGTCCAAGCAGGAGAGACGTCAGGAAAAGGCACTTCTTAGTACCAACCTGTAGAAAAAAGAGATAGGTTACCATTTACCAAGTAGCACTTCCCCGATGTCCCCCAGTCTCACCACCTTGCCGTGTGACTCTCGGCTAGCCAACATTCTAGTCTCTCTCCTCCTGCCACGCAGAATACTTACGGTGCAGCCCAGTGCAGCCAGCCATCGTAGATTTATTAAAAAAGGGGTCGCTTCCCTTCGCGAAGCAATGCATGATAGGGGGAGAACCAATCACAGATGGGGTTGCAGCAATATTCTGGGCAGAAAGCCAATAGTGTGGGCTGTCTTATGAAAGGTCGCGCCTGTCAGACGTTCATTACTATGCTCAAGCACAGAAAATGTCCATCAGATGGGACATATTCCACGGCAAGAGGACGAGCATGTGGGCTTTGAATTTACCCAACATGCAGTTAGTGGATTAAACCATGTTAGTTTCCAAAACAGCTCCCCCAGAAGCACGCCAGCGACTGGGAATCCCGGCACGGAGGCAAGCTCTCAGCCCGCACAGCTCCCTTTGCAGACGCCTTCCCTCCGCCGCTCTGCTCTGTTCTGCCCTGCTCTGGGCAGGCTCCGGGAGCCAGCCTGCTGGACTGACACGTGAATCGGAGAGGAAAGGGGGTGTTTACGAATGGTACATTCTCCCGACCTATCCAATTCACTTCCTTCCAAAGCCTCAGTAAGACGTCCAGCCGCCCTCCCCGCAGCTCTCGGCTATCCTGTAAAACTATTCCATTCAGCCCGCAGACACTTTGTCAATATATCACAGGCAGGCCAGAGTCACAAAAGCACCCTTTATGCCAGCATTTTTTCGAGCAAAAGCTGAGGTCATGTGGGGGAAAGGAGAATTGCAGTGTTGTCAGTATGTCTGGCAAAACATAAGTCATCCTCAAGGGAGAAAGCGATTCCATCACAGAAGCATCAAATATTCAACAAGAGAGCCCATTTGGACGACGGGAGGTACTCCGGAGGGACGCTTCTTGGGGAAGGGGCTGGAGGCCGACTGGGAACTCGGCGGCTTGGGCTCGCTCGTGGCAAATCTGTCGCCCTTACAACAGGTAAATAGCCAACTGCTCTCTTGAAATCCACTGTCTGTGAAGAGGCATGCCTTTTGGAGCTAAATAATCACCGAATCTTAGAGCTAAAAAACACTTCCAAAAGCCTCTGAGCCCACCTTAGATCTCCACCAGATCCCCTTTCATCGAGCCAACCAGCTTTCATTTAGCACCTTTTGTGTGCCATGCACTAAGCTAAGCCCTGATGAGGGATCCTTAAGAGGAAGGAACTCGTTCCCTCCCCAAAAAATGATCTATTATATTTTGGGACAGCGTACAGTGTTGGGCTGTTTTCTTCATGTTAGCCCATTCCCTTTTGGAATAACTCCAACTGCTAGGAAGCTTTCCTTATGTCGAGCCTCAGCTTGGCTACTTTGGAACTTTGCCAACAAAATGAAGAAAATTTAGTTGGAATTGAAATTTAGTAGATCATTCTGACCTACAACAAATGACACTGAATGTCGTTAGTTAGTTCCTTTGTCTACATTTCTCCCAGCAGACATTTATCAGACGTATGCCATGGCACACAATACCCTGGGCTAATATAAGAATCAAACAAGAAACACTCTTGGTATTTACGAACTCTCAGGATACTAATGGGCAATTGGAAACACCACTTAGGTATGATACAAGATAGAGTATGAGACTAGAAAAAGGTAGGAAAATGGACCAATGCTCAGAAAAATTGCTATAAAGAATGAATGTCGAGATGAAGAGAAATGTTTGCAATCTGTTTCTGATTTTTACCAGGCTGATCAGAATAAGTTCCAATTTTTTCGATCACAGCCCTACGCAAATCCATCCACTAAATTACATTTTATTTGTGGAGAGAAGGACCAAAGCTGTGAAATGACAGGTCTCTAAAGAAGGGGATTATTGATGAAAATAATGGCTTTATTTCCTGTTTCATTATTTTGTTTTGTTTTAGCTAGAAGATCCATCAGTCCCAGAACACATTGCCTTCTCCTGACCTTTCTGGTCCTTCAAAGCTCAACTTTAAGATTTGGACAAATAAGCCACTTGTTGTATCCAAAACCTCCCATTTATTACCTGCGGTACCTTTGCCACAAATTTTCAAAGACCACTGAAAAGGATGGAACTAAGCTTCACAAACACATTGAGTCTTTGGTCTCAACCCACCCTATGCTCACTCCCCCTCCAATCCTCAGGAAACCTTATTTGACCAGATTCCTTTTTTTTCCAGAAAAAGTGTCCTTGATCTACAGCCACTTTGTCCAACTGAATGAGTTCTCTCAAGCTCAGAAATTGTTCCAAAGCATTTAATCTAGAAATGATCTGCCTTGCTCATTCTTTATCTTGTGTTATACTTAGAAATGTTCACTACATTTATATGTATCCCCTCTCAAAAAAAAAATGTAAACTCCTTGAGGAGGATTTGGGATAAGCCATTTAGAAACCAAAACATAGTAGTTTATATATTTAGCCAATCAATTAATCAACAACTATTTAACAGGAGCTTATGTGCCAGGCAGTGTGTAAAACAATTACCTTAGGAACACATTAAATTGTTTGAATGACCTGAAAGATTTTATAAAATACATTTGAATGCCAACCTAAAAAAGCTCATTGTTGTATTGATTGAGAACAATCATAGGGGCCAAATCATAGTCCTGAGTCAAAAAGAATTGACAAAAAGAAAGATCTTGATATAAGAGGCCACAAGACAAATGTCAGGTCTATTCCCAAACACCACCATTATAAAAAAAAATTGAAACATGTTTATTTATAGGACTGGAATAGTACACCAAAAGAAGGTACACTTATTATTCAGACTCCATAAATATGTAGTGGTTTAGGTGGCAAACATTCTACAAACATGGTTTTGCCCGGAAGAACTGCAATGTGACTTATAGGCTTTGGATAAATCAATATCATTCACAAAAAGAAAAATCTTTTATTAAATGATATGACATGAGAAAAAAGTCCACCAAATTTCAAAAAACATATCTAGTGAGGGAAAATGCTGCTTTTTTAAGCCAAAAAGGCAATTTTTTAAACTTCAAGTCCTAAAGGATGATTTGGGGAATTGAGAGATTAAGTGATTTTTCCCCCCCGGTCATGCATCCAGGATGTTTCAAAGAAAGATTTGAATTTTCCTGACAGGAAAGTTAGGCCTTTATAAACTCTACCCTATGGATTCTATAATTGGATTCTAAACAAATTGGTGCATTTAATCTCAATCGCTACAAAGGGGTCAGCAATAATCCCACTGTAATAATCTTCAAAGAAGACTGAAAAGGGATGGACTCCAACTTCACAACCACAATGGCATGTTCTTGCTGATAAGAGACCTCTCTAGAAGTGGGCTTCTGTCTATCTCTGTCTCTATCTGGACTTCATCTCTGTCTCTCTGCCTCTGTCTCCCTTCCTCTTTCTCTTTCTTCCTCCTTTCTTCTCTCTCTTCTTCCCTTCCTCTCTCTCTTCTTCCCTTCCTCTCTCTCTTCTTCCCTTCCTCTCTCCCTCCCTCACTCTTTGCCTCTATGTGATTCTCTGTCTCTCCACCTCTCCCTCCCTCCCTCTCTTTATCTCCCTCCCTTCCTGTGTCTATTCCCCACTTCTTGCTCTCTCAAAACCTAAAAGGACATTTAATTCAGTCCCTCTTTTTATAGGAGAAATTAACTGACTCACCCAAGTACTGTCGAAATGACACCATTTCAGAATAATTATTATGAATACTTATTGGCACAGAGATGGCATCATAAATGTCGAAGAGGAAATAAACATTTATATAGTGCTTACTGCATGCCAGGCATTATGCTAAGCAACTTACAAGTATTATGTCATTTGATCTCCACAACAAACCTATAAAGTAAGTGCCATTTTTTATCCCCATTTTACAAAGGAGAAAATGGAGGCAAACTTTAGTGACTTATCCATGTGACCATGGTTGATAAGTGTCTGAGAATGGATTTGAACTAAGTTTCTTCCAACAAGAGGCTTGGGTTTCTTTGTCTTACATCTTCTCACTCATGAAAAGTCAAGAGATCTGCTCTAGGAGGATTGACCTTGTACCTGTTCTATTTGATCGATTTTCTACCATATCTCTGCTACTAAATTGTGTATATATGATTTACCTCCTCCTTCAAAGGCCAAAACATGGAAAGATAATTCTGGATATATGTAATTGTGGCTTACTTGAGTTCCAGTTTACTGAAATTTTACCCTCTAGATATAGCTCAGAAATTCTATTAACAACCATTTCCATGAAAACATTGTTTGATCAAATGATATATGAGGCATTTGGTTCGATAACAATAATGTCAAATTCAAAATTCATTTCTAATATACCAAAATTTACACTAAAACTTAAAAATAGAAAAAGGAGATGAAATAAATTTTACCTAGCTGGAAAAGGGGGAAAACTCCCCTGAAGCAAGCCCCAAAGCTGTTTTTTGTTTAGTTGACCTTGCTGCTCTCCACCAGAGGGCAAAAATTCTCCGAGATCAAGGTGAAAAGATACTAATCATAGAAGATATTTGTTTCCTTAAAAGTTTATGATATATTACCATTTTAATTGAAAACAGATTTAATTAATATTAGATGACTCATACCTATAATTCAATCAACTACTCCACCAATTTGAGTCAGCCATTTAAATGTCAAAATAGGTGAGAAAAACAAGGCTACACACACACACACACACACACACACACACACACACACACACGCACGCACACAAACACACACACACACAACACACAGACTCACACTTTTTTTTTCCTATTCCTATGTTGTTGTATTCATTGCCCAGGTTACAGAAATACTTGAAAAAAATGCTGAAGAAATTTATTGTTTTTAAAGGAGTCACTAAATTCCATCTTTTATTTCAGAAATCTTCACTATTTTTAAATAACAGTGAGACAAACACTCATCAATACACTTTGACAAATTATTTCTTTCTAGAACTGAAGTCCCACTCCATCGCTTTAGTTTGACTTGGGCTTGTCCTTAGATTACCAAAAGTAATGCTGTAGGAACACTTCAGCAAATCCTACCATGCGGAAAAGTCTTTATGTATGGGCCTAACAACAACCTACGTGTCTGCATTTAAGGATCACCTAGCTAAATTCAAGAAGATTTGACTCTGGCAATATGGATACCATGTGGTGCCTTGTAGATGAGGGAAGTAATCACAGAAAGTCATGAATAATAAGCTATACAAAGATGGGGGAAATCCCATTGGTTGAGGGGATGCCCATTTACCCCCACAAGAAATCGCAGCTTTTTTTAAGGGAATAAAAAGAGTAAATATTCTAGCTAGAAGGAAATTACCCATTTTGTACTGAACAATAAGAGCTTTACTAATATTTTTAAATTTCTGTTTCCTCATCCCTGAAAAGCCTTTTTAAAAACTATGCCCCACTGGAGATATCAGCAGCTGAATTCCTCATGCTGAAAGTATACGACACCACAATGGGCTCACTGCCATATTTTATAACAAGCCATCACCCGTGGATTTGAAAGAAAGCTCTAGCACAGGGATCAATAATCACTTTATTTCTGAGCAGCAACAGGAGCTAAAGTAATGACTCTGGATGCCACTCACCAGTTTAAAGCATTAATGAGGAAAAGAAAGGAAATAAAGAAGCAGACTGAGAGATGGGAGACACAGAAGAACAGGAAGACAGAGACCAAAGAGAAATAAGGCTATTATGGTAAACTAGAGGAAACATAAGCATATATATATATATATATATATATATATATATAGAGAGAGAGAGAGAGAGAGAGAGAGAGAATCTACTATGATCTGAGGTGCCATTGGGGAGGGAGGGCTAGAAGATGCCCTCCTGCTCCACCTGAATAAGCCAATATAAAACACTAAAATAATCCACCCCAGTTTGGGTGACATGATAAGTGGGCATGAGTGAAATTAAATTTCTTGACAACATACAAATCAGCAAATATTTGACTGTTGATTTCATCTCTCTTAAGATGAAATATGACAATGTAGGTATTTGGGGAGCCATCCTGGATACAATTCAATTCAATCAATATTCTGCATCTATCATTGTGTGCAAAGAGCTATGAATATCAATCAGGGAGAAGACAAGGTATTCTTCAGAAGCACGCTGAATTGGGTTTCAGAAAATGGGAGTTAAAATTGCAAGCTTGAGTCCTTTTGTTTTGTCATTGTTGTCTTCCAAAACAAATTTGCTTCATAGAATTTGCCCTCCTCCAAATTATGTTGTAGTAGAAAGACAGCCAGAAAACGCTGGATTCAAATTCAGCCTCCAAAATGCTGCCCATGACACTCTGGATAAACACCATGACTTCTGAGTGTCCAGTAGAGAAGATGCTACTTCACTTTTGTGGGGGGAACTCCATATACTTCCAATCATAGCTCCATCCTCTTTCCTTTTCCCACCATCTTTCTCTACCAGAAATCATGACCCCTTTTTCCATCCTTTCCTCCACACTATTTTTTTTTTTGCATAAGCTACTTTCAATACCATTACACTTCCAATGGCTCTTGGCCTTTGATTACAGACATACTAAAGTCTCACCAGTCTCATTCATAGCTTTTCTTACACTTCTCTCCCACTCGGTTGCTATCCCATCTTCCCCTCCCCCTTGAAGTCAATCCTTAATCCAAAGACTTTTCTCCCTGTCTCTCCACTATCTTGTTAGCCAGTCTTCTGTATCCCAATAAGTCACTTCTTTCTCTGAAATGTAGATTCATCATGGGGAGAAGAAAATAATGTCAGATGTGCCCTTCTTATGGCCCTCTTGGTCCAATGAAAAGTACTTTACATAGCATGGTAAGGAAAGAGACGTGTTCCACTAACCTATAAGACAAAGTATATTAGTGTATGAAAGTACCTAAAAAAGGTCAAACATACTAAAAGATGAGGAAAAATAAAAGATCAAAGGAAAGAATGATCACCTCTGCTACAGAATTCTCAGAATATTCTCCATGAATATAATATGGTAGTGCAAATGTTTCGGGCCTCAGATTATTGACCAAGTAGCACAATTTGTTTCTTTTACTATTCTACTGCTGTCATATTATTCAGTTAAGTATGCTGGCCTCAAGACAGCAGATTAAGGCTTGTAATGAGCCAATTGCTCATATGGCAAAATGAGTTTCTGAAGAGCAGGAGGCAAGTCAACTCCCCTCCCTGAAACTAAAACAAACAAACCCACTTCTACCCACATGTCCTCGCTGAGAAATTCATCTTTTCAACAGGCTAAAAGTTCCCAATTTAACATTTTTTTCTCCTTTTGAATTTGGCCTGATGTTGGCTCTACAATTTAACAAAGTCTGGACCGGACACTACAAATGCATAAATTTCTTTGTGTTAGTACACTGGCTACTTATGGAGGCTCTAGGGACTTGGATTAGTACATTGGGCACTTATGGAGGCTCTAGTGACTTTTTGCCCCCAAGAGCTCCCTGAACCAATGATTCCCTAATCAAGAACAGAACAAAGATCCAAAAAGGTTCAGTATAGCTCTCAAAGTACTCAGCTCTCTCTCAGTTTGCAAAAGAACACAATCTCTATTTAATCATTAACTTGCTGGCAGGTTACTCTGGCACGATACTGACCTAAAGCACCGGAAGACCAACTGGGATGGGAATGAACCCTTAGAAGTCCTGTACTTGGGCTTCATAGATAGATTTCAGGGAGACCATGAACTTAGGCCAAAAACTGTATCTTGATTTCAGTGAGATGGCTTTCCTTTTGTCATCCTTTCTGAAATGATTTGAAACATGTCACCTAAAGCCAATAATCACAGAATCAAAGGTTTGCTAAGTCTCCATTTCTTCTGCTAATAAAACCTCTAGGAGAATGGGCTTTTTCATGGCCTCCTTTGGGAAACTTCTGGGTCCCTGCTCAGAATTATGCGTTCAAATAATTAAACAAAATGCTCTATTTCACTTAGAAGTTAGTGAAATAAAAATAGCATTTTTTCCTATCCTAGTTCTGGGAACCCTTGAGGATTCCTAAGAATCTCTAATCTACCGTATTCCAAAGTGGTTAAATAAAAAGCAAAAAGGCCTATTTATATAAAAATATTTGTAGCCATTATTTTGTGGTGGTAAAGAACTGAAAATCAGGGGGTTGTCCATCATCTGAAGAATGACTAAACAAGTTGTGGTTTGATTGTGATGCAATATTATTGTCCTGTAAAAAATTATCAGCAGAATTGTTTCAGAAAAATGTGGGAAGACATTAACTCATACAAAGTGAAGTGAGGAGAACCAGGAAAACACTGTACACAATAATAGTTCTATTGTAAGGATGTTCTACTATGAAAGACTTAGCCGATTAAAACAATGCTATCTTCAGAGAGAATTCTAAATGCAAGCTGAAAAAGACTTCTTTTTACCTTTATTTTTTTTTTGTTTTGTTTTTTGCAACATAGCTAGTATGGAAAATGTTTTTCATAACTTGACAGGTATAATCAATATCAATTTGATGGCTTTCTCAAGGCAGGAGGAAAGGGGGAGAGATTTTGAAACTCAAAATGTTTAAAAATAAAATAAATAACTACTACAATTTTTTACATGTAAATAGATAATATTAAAGAAAATAAATAAAAAGAATTTTTTTTAAATCTCTGACCTAGTCAAACTTCCATATTCTACAGATTTGGAAACTGTTGTATCTATTAGGTAACAAATAAGTGTTGGATGTGGAATGCTTGATATAGATGACCAAGAATTATAGATACGGATGGCCATTGGTCAGACGGCTAAGTGGTGCAAGGGAGAAAACCCAGGATCTGAAGTCAGGAAGACCAAGTTCAACTATCGTCTTAGACATGTTATGAGCCATGGCAAATCATTAACATCTGTTTACCCCAGTTTCATCACCAAAAAACAAAATAATAAATCCTTTCCATTTACTAAAACAGGGATAATAATTATGCCTACTTCTCAGCATTATTCTGATGAAGAGATAATAAAAGGGATGATATTTGTAAAGCACTCTGTAAACCTGAAAGTGTTCTGCAAATAATAAATTTTATTGTTATGGATTGTGTCCATGCATCTATCTTCTTTCGTGAAAAATAGAAACTCTCTACATAGATTGAAAAAAGATATATTGTGTCCGTTGCCACTAATTTAACCAAAAGTAAATAGTGTAAATGGGTTCAAAGCTCATAAGAATTACAATGTGTGCTAAGTTTGAGAATATATTCATATCAATAAATTAATCAATAAGTATTGATTGGAGGTCTTCTGTGTTGCAGGGACCGTGCTAAGCACTAAGAATCTAACTGCAGAAAAGTGAACAATACATAATCACAGGGAGCTGACGTTCCAATGGGGAAGATGCCAAGGACATATTGAAGTATAAGCAGAAGAAATTGAACAAAGAGAAAAAAAATAAAGTAGTTCATTCAAGGCAGCTTGGGAGGAGGAGTTCTAATATTTGGGGGATCAAAGGCTTTGTGCAGACCAGAGGTTCTTAACCTTGGACCCAAAAACTTTTATTAGCAAAATTGATAATTGTGTTTAATATAATTGGCATCCCTTCTAATCCTTTGGATTTTATTTCATGCTTTTAAAAATATTGTTCTGATAAGATGCCACCAGAATGCTAAAGGGGTTCAATTCATATAAGAAGTCCTTAAGCTCCATAGTGAAGGAAGAGAAGGATTCTATGAGGCAGAAGTAAGGAAGGAGAATACTATACCCATGAGTTTGGTCACTGCAAACAGAGATGGGAGACAAGGGATGTAGTGGAAAAAAACAGAGATCACTTGATCTAGACTATAGTGTGTTAAGGAGTACTAATAATGTACAATTGGAAAGAAAGATGCAGAAAAGAAAAAGAAGGCCTTTAAAAACTAAACAAGGGAATGTGATTTTATTTTAGAGGCAACAAGAAGGTACTGGAGAGGAAAGGTCCGTAAGCCAATGTTTCTGAAACATTTGAGCCTCAGGACCCCTTTAAATTTTTGAAATTTACTAAGGGCCCCTAAGAGCTTTTGTTTATGTAGAATAAATCTATTGATATTTACTTTATTAAAAACTAAAATTCCTATAATTTAAAATATTTATTGATTAATACATTTATAATACTAACAAGTTCACTATATGTTAACATAAGTGACATGATTTAATTAAAAATATTTTTTCCTAAAAAAAAATTAGTGAGAGAAGTGAAATTGTTTTCAATATTTTACGATATCTCTAAAAGAAGAGAATATTTATATTCACCAGCTGTGTCAAAAGCAGGCCTTTCCAAAAGATGGGATTATATTCTTTCAATTCATAAGTTTATTGTTTATTTTTTTTAAATTTCCAAAATGAGGCTATTGGAGTGGTAGCAATTTATTGTCTAAGCTGGTGTTCTGCTAATGGCATATGAAAGAAAAAGATCTGACAAATTAACATACAAGGCATCAGACATATCACACTCAACAGATGCTTTATAATACTTGATTTCTCTTTATTTTTATGGGCTGCCAAAACTAAAAACATTGACAAACTGATATATATTTAACTAGCCTGGTTATTAACAGAATATCCTCATCCTCGATGCTTTCCCTTTATGTAGTTCCCTAAATAGGAACTGCCAGACCTTAAGCTTAGTATGCATAATTAATAATAATAATCATGAGGAGGAGGAAGAAGAGGAAGAGAAGGTAAATGAGGAAGAGAAGGAGGGGGAGGAGGAGAAGGAGGAAGAAGATAGCTAGCATTTATAAAATTCTTTAATGTCCATGCAGCATTTTACCTGTTTTCTCACTTGATTCACCCAACTACCATTTTATATATGATGAAATGGTGAATGGGAGTCCTAATTACTTGCCCAGAATGACAAAGCTATCAAATGTCTCTAACGGCATTCAAAATTAGGTCTTCCCTCCTTAGATTTGGTAAGTATTCTATTTGCTTCCCTCTCTAGCTTCCTCCCAATAAGAGCCTTCTATTTTTCAGGGTGAACTCTCTATCACAGTGAAAACCCCAAGTTCCTAATTTTACAAAATCAAAATGTATTTACAACTCTTCAAAAATATGTCACTGATTATTTTGCTTTTTTGTCTCTTTCCAAATTTCTCTCTCTCGCATTCTCACAGAATGACACAGTTAACATCTGATTGATAGAACTGAAGTTGGTAGGTCCATAGATGACCAGACTATTCTTGCTCTAATTATTCATCAGAGAATAACCTTACTTAGTTCTCAGCTTATCTTCTAAATTGCTGATTTTTTTCCTTCTTTCTTTCAATCAACTAGTTATTTCTATTCCCTCCAGTTAGGGTCACTAATATTTTAGAAAGCTATAGTAGCTGGGCCACCATAGAGGAGAAAATTATATAAAAGTTGAATAGATGAGCAGGTTATCATGTGCTCAAGTTCTGAATAGCAGAAAAAAAAGGTAATTTCAGTCATGACAATTTTCAGAAAGAAATGAAAATTGCCACACTGGGAATCAAGGTTTGGGATAATACTGAGATAATTTAAAAAGCATCCATGAAAGCTGTTGCCCAGATCAAGGGAGTCACCAGTTCCCACATTAGGCACTGATTAGACTCCAGCTAGAGAATCTTGCTCAGTTTGAGGTTTCACATTTTAAGAGGGCTATTGAAAAGGCTAGATAATATCCACAAGTTGAATGGGGTCATGGAAGCATAACATGAAGAATGGATGATGGAATTAGGGATGTTTAACCAGTGGGAAAGGTACTGTATTTGTAGTGTAAAGACCTCATGGCCCTACCCTGTGACACTGAACAAATTTCCTGAACCTCTCCAGACCACAGTTTCCTTTAAAATGAGAGGGATTGGCTCAATGTCCCATTGTAAAAGACTTTAAATTTCTCAACCTAAATGGCATAATAAATCGGTAAATTATTATTTTTCTGAAGGGTGGGGGCAGGAAGAAAGGGAAAGAAAAAAGAACAGGACCCAAATAATTTGACATTTTATTTTAATAAATCCCTTATTGTAGTACTAGTTGAGATATATATATATATATATGTGAATATATATGATATATTTAAATTTCTGACTTCAATAATTGCCACAAGATGTGTTTTTTAAATAATATAGTCAATTAAGTTGCATAATTGTGTCAGATCTGACTCAAGATCTCAATTTTGCAAGTTCCTACTGGCTGTTCTACACCCCTCACCAATCCCTCAGAGAATCCCTCTCTTCCTTTAAGACACAAGGCAAACACTACTTTCTATATGTGAAGCTTTTTCTGACCTTTTCTCCCATTCATCTACCCCCCCTTCCTTATAAATGCTCATGTTCAATTCTCTTATATTGATTTCCTTCATAAGAATTCTGCATGAAAACCAGCTAGTTCTCCTGATACAATATAAGCTCCTTGAGGTCAGGGGCAGTTTCAATTTTTTTCTTTTATGCCCAAATTTGGCACACAAACAACAGTTAATAAATGTTTATTGATTACAATGAGTTCTGCCGTTGAATTAGAACTATAAATACACTTGGCTCCTTTTTTTAAACATCTGAGTACAAAATCATTTCTGCATTTGCACTGTTCCAAATTCACTCATCACCATGTATCCAGTTGTAGACCAAAAGATAGCATGAATACAAAGTCCACGGTTTGGTTAAAAACCCATCTTTTCTATGTGGTGACCACATCACAGGAATTTCAATTGCTACTATGATGGAAAACATCTAAAAGATTAAATACTAATTGCTGTGAGAGAAGTACGTAAGTTCCATATTTCTAATTAAATATAATAAGAACTAAAATAACTACTCTAGAAAATCCAATAAATAGAGCCAATTAATTATGAAGGAAGCTTGTCATTACTTGACAGCAGCTTAAACAAAATGGAATGGTGGGCTTTCATGTCCTATTACACCTCAGGGGCCAGGCATGAATATGAACTGATAACTTTGGGGGAGAAGCTATTAAACCAACATTCTGGTTCCATTTGAACCATGGCTAAACTCAGTGTTGAAAGCTTCAATCCACTGTGTCTTTGGCAATTGCAGAGAGCCTTAGATCATGGCTGAAAGTGAAACATCCAGTCATTCTCTTCTATTTTCAGCTCCCTACTCAGCAATTACTATATTCTGATTGACTCTCACTTGACATTGTTACCATCAACCTGGAAAGCAAAACTATATAATCACAAGCCCCAAAGAGCTCCTTTTGGGGGGTTAGAGCAAATAAATAAAAATCATTCCTTATAAGAAAAGAGTCATGGAAACAAAATCAACAAGTATTAATTTGTATGTACTTATTATGTGCAAGTTCGTATCCTACACCTGTCAGAATTAATATATTCATTTTCAAAATGGTAATATATAATCAGGCACTGAGGAATACAAAAGAAATTTAATAACTTTTCTACATGTAACTTTATGTGAAATTTTTGCTATAAATTCTTTTTTTACTCTAACTTTTCAAGAGGTTTATAATTTTATTTATGTGGAAGTTCCCTGTATCAATGCTGACCTCAATACTGATGTAATGGATTACTGTGATAAAAGAAGGAAATGAAGGAAGGAGGGAAAGTGGGACAAAAGGAAGAAGGGAGAGAGGGAAAAAAGGAAAGGAAAGAGGGATGGAAGAAGAAAGAGAGGAAGAGAGAGAGGGAGGAAGGAAGAGAAAGAGGAAAAGGAGGAAGAGAGAGAAGGAGAGAAAGGAGGGAAGGAGGGTGAGAAGGAATGGAAGAAAAGAGAAAGGAAGGAAGAAAGGGAGGAAGGAAGGGAAAAGGGAGAGAAGGGAGGAAGGGGAGGAAGGAAACAGAGAGGGAGGAGAAGAAAGGAACAGGGAAGGAGGGAAGGAAGGAAACAAGGAGGAAGGAGATGAAGGGAACAGGGAGGGAGCAGAGGAAGGGAACAGGGAGGGAGAGAAGAAATGGACAGATAAAGAGAGGAGGAAAGGGAAAAAAAGATACTTGAATCTACCTTCTGAATCTATCACTTTATCTGATGATGGATAGTAAGGACAGTATCATGAGTCTTGACGAATTGTGTCAATCGGTTCCCAAGTCTTTTGGAGTTGATTATCTTGACAGTATTGTTATTGTATGAATTGTTTTCCTGGTTCTGCTCACTTCAATCTATATCAGTTCATACAAATCTTCCCAGATTTTTTTAATACCATACCATTCATCTTGTCTTAAAACACAAGAGTTTTCCACTGCTTTCATAAAAGATTTATGCCTAGCCCACCAAGCCTGAATGACTGGCCTATGATCACAAAATCAGTACATAGCATACAGAATCAGATCATATTCAGGTCTTCTGACTTCAGACTCTATCTGGGAGGCCATAGTGACTTTCTTCTTACACTTTTATTTTTTTAAAAATATAAATTATTTTAAGTCTCAAAGAATTCAAAACTTGAATTTACAAACAAGCAATGATTTTCTGTGACTTATAAAGAAGTAACTCTTAAAGTAGTTATCAATAGGAAACATAATAACTATAGGTTGAATGCCTATGTAGATTTAACCTCCTCCCCCCAAAAAATTCCCAAAATGACTTCCATCAGTTGTTTTCCTCACTTTGTTATTGTTTTTTCAACCCTCAAATTATGTCCTTTTCTTTATAAACATGAACTTTTTGATTTTAAAATGTATATGTCCTTGAACTCTAGTCCTATTTATAACTAACTACAAACTTTTGGTCCTTTTTACTCATGTAGTAACTTGGGGAACTCTCTCTTCAGTATCCCTATTTAGCAGGCCATTTTCTTTAGTATTGACGAGTTGGTGACTTCTGGAAGAAAATTCTCATTTTCTACCATAGGAATGGACAAATATCATCAAATATGGTTATGTAGCTATGACCTTCCTATAAATGGATTTGACCCATTGTCACTCTTATACAAATATTTTTTCAAGCATTCCTACAAGTTAGCTTTTCACTTAGCAGCCAACCATCACAAACTTTAGCAAAATGATTTTTCTACTCATATGACTTAAAATATATGGTAAATCTGATGCAATAAAAATGTTTGAAAGTATTTGTATTTTGGAAACTCTAAAAAAAGCAAGCATTTGGTGTCAGAAGACACAGAAAATGACAATAGTTAACTTCCTGTTCTTCATAATAATAATAATAATAATGAAAATGATACTAATAATAATAAGTAAAATTATTTAGCTGTATTCACAAATTGCGTTACCTTTAAAATGTACTTGATGATATAAGGCTAGATAATGAAGAAAGATAATTAGATATTTTTTCATATAAATTATTTAATGTATTCTTTTTTCAAGGGCCTAGTAGACTAATATAAAAGCGTGGGAATATCACAAGTATCTTCATTACAAACTAGTCTACATGAATTTGAATGATAGATCTTTGATCTCAGGTCTTAAGGCTAGGGCACTCATGAGTGTTTTCCTCCTGGCAATAGTCATTATTTGTGGTTAAGCAAAGGTATCCCCTAATTACCAATCTTCACACTTTCACATTATTCAATCCAGAAGATTATTTGAATTATTTAGCATCACACTCAAGTAATCCTCAGACTGCCAAATGTCCTTCCCTCAAACTACCATGTGCCTCAAAACTGGAGAATCGAGATAATCTGTAGAAATGTCTCCTCTCCTTCTTTTGTTAAGGAAGATGCCCATTATTAGCTGTTGATGAGTCATTTTATTTCCTTACTTTAGATGTTATTAAATATAGTTTTATGAAGGGGAAGTCACTTTTGAAAGACTTTGAGCTAGATTGCCAAATGCTTTAAAGCATAAATTTGAGGCAACAATCTCGTTTGGAAGACAGAAGGCTTAACTGACTTTTCTGCTGACATTTGAGAACAAACATTATTTCAAGCCTTTAAATAAAGCAGAATCTCCAGTTCTGGAGATCAGGGGTACATATTTTTAAACCAGAAAGTATATATCTTTTTGTTATTATTATTATTTCACTGATATTGCTAAAGATTCTATTTGTTTTCAAGAAGCTGTCACACAAAGATAAGTTTCTTGGGAAATCCAAGGCACACAGAATGATAAATCTAATAAAAATAGAACTCCAAAGAAAGATGCACAGGATTGCCTTGCAAAGCCATGAAAGGCTTTCCACAGCAATTTGTGATAGAATCAATTATGTATTTCTTTCCGTGTGTTTTGAGGCCACTTTTGTCTTCTAGAAGTCACTAGCTCACCAGCACCAAAGACAATGACCTGATAAATAGGGACACTGAAGATACAGTTGCCCAAGTTACTTCATGAATAAAAAGAATTAAAAGCTTATGGTTAATTGTAAACAAATAAATGAATGAATAAATGAATATGTAAATGAATGAATGAACTGAAAAGAGATCAACTACAAAAATCACATGCTTGGAGACCAGCATTTGAAAATAATGCTCTGATTAAGAATAGATTGATTAGTTACTGTTTGCTCTTTAGAAACTCTTCAAGAAGAGTGATACAGAGTCAAGTCGGTATTCTATTATTATTCATTATTAGTTATCCTAGACTTTACTCACAATACTTTCATGGAGACTCTTCATGTATGCATAACAATATACTTCTGTTTTCAACCCTAACTCAGTCTAGGTTTTAATCTTACCCAGTTGTGGAGAGCACTACAAGATATTTTCTAATGGCACCTAATTTATTTTTTTTTGGTCCTCATTTGTATGATTCTAATAGATTTATCTAGACTTTTTTAACTTAAATTTTTAATTTGAATATCACATTTTTTTCTGAAATTCTTCATTTAAAAGTTAACCAACAATTTATTTATATTTTTCATGTTATGTCCATACTTTATAAAAAGCAATAAAGTATTGTAAATTTTTTTTGTTTTTACATCTACAAATTATGTTATCAAATTATTTCACTGTCCTAATTGCTATTAACTATCTCAACAGTAAAATGTGGATAAACAATTTTGGAGTTGGTATATTAAAAAAGAACTACTCTTAGTAAAAATAAGTTATGAAATTCCCTCTCAACAAAGAGTATTACAAGAAGGGCTTCCTTTTGTTTCACATATTAGAATGAATTTTGATAATGGAGTTCAACTTCCTCCTCATGGAAAGGGAACCTATCAAACTTACACTATTAAAATAGAAGCGAAAATAGAATGGTATTCTGGATAATCTGGAATTAAAATAGAAGAAATGAATTCAAGGCTAAACATCTAAGATATAGGATATCTGACCCAGGACAGTTAGTTGCTATGTCCCCCAAGCATTGAGAAGTAATAGATAATATACAATCTATAATAATAAGTCCCGGTTAAGTTATAAGATTTGCCTATTGAGTCCCTTCTGAATCAGGCCCAGTTAAAAACATCTCATTCATTTCCTTTATAATTGCTTATAAATTACCTTCTTGTGATTAAAAAGACACAAATTAAAATTGATTTATTTGCCAAGTACAATGGTAGCTCTGTATTTTTGCATTCTGGCTAAGACTTTGCTGTTATTTAGTAATCTTCCTAGATTTTTTCCTCATGCTTTACAAACAATATCTTACCATTTCTACCTCTACAACATTCATCCCAGCTAATTCTTTCTATGAGCCACTTCAGCTCAGACCTTCATTATTTCTCATCTAGAATACTGCACTATCCTTCTAATTGATGGCTATGACTTTATCTGGTCTCTCATCCCCAAATCTTTATTCCACTCTACTGCTGTCAAAATAATTTTTCTTTGGTCCATATGTGAACAAGTCACTCCACTACTTAATAAACTCCAATAGAATAAAATATTAATTCCTGTTTAGTTTCTCAATACTTTACAATTTGTCATTAACGATCTTTCCAGCCTCATTGTATATTGTGCTCCTCTCTAACTGTAATCCAGTCAAATTAGCCCTCTTCTTTCTTCACCAAAAGCACTATGCTGAACTTTCCAATGGCCCCCTCTCATGGCTGGAATCCAGACCTTCCTTATTTCCACTCATAGAATCCCTCTCTTCCTTCCAGATCCAATCAAATGTCCTTCTACAAGAAGCTTCTCTTTATTTCTCCAGCTGTTAGTGCCCACTTTCACTAATTACTGTGCATTTCACAAATTTGTATTTCATCTTATCATCTATCTATGTACTATTTGTTTTCCCAATTCAACTGAAGTTCGTTGAAAGTAGAGAATGTATGGGCAGCTAGGTGGCGTAGTAGATAGAGCACCAGATGTGAAGTCAGGAGGAACTGAGTTCAAATTTGATCTCAGACCCTTAACACTTCCTATCGGTGGGCCCCTGGACAAGTCACTAAACCCCAATTGCCTCAGAAAAAAAAAGTAAAGAATGTCCCCATGAACTCAGGGGATTTACAATTTAATCAACCTAGAGGTCCTGCTTCTTATCTAAACACCATATCTCACTCTATTGGACAGATGGGACAATGTGGATTTACAGAAATCAAATTATACATTTGTGTGCCAAAAACTGGGCTAAGTGCTGGAGATACAAAGAAAGGCAAAAAAAGAAAGAAAAGTCTCTGTCCTATCCCAAAGAAGCTTATAATATAATTGTGAATTAAGTAACTGGAATTTGTTTACATGGTAACTTGTGAAAATATCATCTACTAATACCCCCATAAGTAATTCCATCTATGTTCAAGCAACCAGGCAGAGTGAATTCAGAGGTCCTGGGTTCAAATGCTGGTTCTTTTACTCTGTGATTTTAGAGAATTCACTCCCCCATTCTAAGATTGACTCAGTGTCCTCATCTATAAAATGATGATGGCTAGGATACTTTTTAAAGTTCTTTTAAATCCACACCAAACATTCAATTATTCCATGTTTTTAAAAATCTTATATAAAACAACTCATTATTTTTCATTTTTGCTCATATCTTCTACCTTTGTAAGAATAAATGGTTCTTCAGACAGGACACAATCGGCTCTGACTAAGGTGTTTGATGAACCATCTTTCCCCTTCTCCCTCTTTGTGCTGTAATAAGTATGTCTTGTAGTATAAATATTATGTAATAAGTTTTTTTGCAAAAAAATTAATACTGAGATAGTATACAAATTAAAAAATAGTAAAAAAAAATAAAAAAAAGATAGTAGACAAAAAAAATTCATTAACTAATTGAAAAAAAATTTTGACGAGGTACAGGAAGTAGTTTAAGGAGAATATCAGCTTTGGATGTTGCTATTCCCTCCTCCCAGATGTAGTATTCAAGGGAAAAGAAATGATGGACCAATTTAAAATATTTTATTTCTTAAATATCTCTCTTTCTGCCTGTTGAAATATGCAGGATCCTTCTTTATTGAATGGGACAGACAGGTACTTAACTGAACCTAGGTTGGAAAAGTTATGTAAAAAAATTATAATAAAAGGAATACTCTGCTTTTCAACTCTTGTTGTTTTCTCTTAATCTAGGTAAAACATAATGAAAATAAATGTATAAAAAAGAAAAATAAAAGTCTTCATGAAAAAAATAAATGGTTCTTTTCTATACATTTAGAAATACATCTAATAAAATATTAAAATTAATTTTAATTAATAATATCATAAGCCTTAGAGATTCTTTTTATTAGATATTTGTTGGAATGAAAATATTTATTAGAAATAAATAGCTGACAAAAATTAAAAACTGCATAGTTGCTGAGGTGGAAATAGACATTTTGGGGACATAAAGGACAGTTGGGTTTTGTTAATATGCTATATTGCAACATGAAACAGGGTTAACATAAATGTTATCATCCTCACCATGAAGACTGTAAACATAAATATTATTTTCAGAAATAATGGAAAATTTATCATGTGTTCCATTACCATTTTTAGATGTTCATGGAAATGCTTTAGTTGAATGGAAGCCCACAGCTAAGAAAGTTAAAAAAGGAAACAACTCTTTGCAATAATTAATCTTGTCTTTCACTTAAAAGATTGAAATATAGTCACCCATTAGTTGACTGGCTCCCTTTATAGAAGTGTTCCTTGATATGTGCTTTGAAATTCATGTTCTAGTGAAAAGTTAACTTACAAGGTCAAATTCCAGTAACAAGAAGAATCAATGATCTGCTTCGTTTCTTTGGGTGTGTTTGTTTTAGAAAGAGCTCAGACTTACTTGAAGGGAATAAAGATGTTATCAGAGGAGAAACCTGGACATCAATGTGGCCAATAACAACAACAACAATAATAATAACAACAAAATAAAGAGGAAGACTTAGTTTTCACAGTGTTTTTCTTATAGTTAAGTTTTTTGATGAAATTCAGGCAATTGCCTAGTTTCGTATAATTCTGCATTGCTGATGGCCAGTCTGAATTAGGGAGGAAATCAGTGGGAGAAGGGAAGGGAAAATACTAACCAATGAACCCAAAGCAGAGTGGTCAGTTCCTCACTCCCCTCCCCAGCACTTCATCTAGCTCCATCCCTTGCTACATTTTTGTAAGCATTTTGCTTGATTTTATTTTGAACTCCTTTTTGTTTTGTTTTGACCTTTGAGGTCAAAAATTTCCTTGCATTTTATTTTCTTAATCTTTTTTTTTTCTTTTCTGATCTGATTTTTCTTGTGCAGCATACTATGGAAATATGTATAGAAGATTTGCACATGTTTAACATATATTGGATTATTTGCTATCTAGGGGAGGGGTGGAAGGAAGGGAGAGAAAAAAATCGGAACACAAGTTTTTGCAAGGGTAAATGTTGAAAATTATTTGTGCATATGTTTTGAAGATCAAAAGCTTTAATAAAAAAAATTACAAAAGAAAAGGGGAAAAAAAGGTTTTACTAGATGATAAGTTTAAACTCATCTGTCACCAGAACTGAAAGACTGGGTTTGTAAGTTGTAAACATCAGGATTTTACTTGATCATGCACTCCCTAGAAATAAGTTAAGAATATGCAAATCATTCACAGATCTAACTGTCCTGCCCTAAACTTTTCCCTAATGTCTAGTCTTACATCTCTGACTTTTCGAAATAGTGAGCTGGAGTCTCCCAGACATCTTGAACTCAACAAGTCTATAATTATTTTCCCACCCCACCTTTCAAACCTTCCCTTCTTTTAACTTCCCATTAATGTAGAGAGCACAATCATTCTCCCAGTCAGCCAGGCTCCAAACCTACATGTCATCCTATGTTCCTTATTGCCTCATATCCATCCCTCATATCCAAACTGTTGCCACGCCCTGTCAATTTCCTCTTCATCTTGCATAGACATCCCCTTTCTCAATTCTGATACTTATAAGCACCCTGGTGCAGGACTTCATCAAACCTTTAGGCCTGCTATATTTCAACTATTTGCTGGTTCCATTCAGCTGCCAAAGTGATCCTCTTAAAGAACATTCTGGCCATGTCACACACACACACTCCTTCCCTGCTCCCATAAATCTCAATGGCTCCATATTCCCTCCAATGTCAAATATAAAATGATTTGTTTGACCTTTAAAGACCTTATATTCCTCTCCCTTACCTTCCTATCCCAAATAAGGTCAGTGACACTGGTCTTCTAGCAGATATGGGATCTGGATGTCTCACAAACATCTCACAAGGTACGAGATCCCCTGATTCTGGCATTTTTACTGGCTATCCACCATGTCTGGAATATTTTTTCCTTTTTATCCCTGCTTCCTGGCTTCCCTCTCACCTAAAGTCTCAATTTCTACAAGTCATCTCAGACTTCTTTAAACCCTAAATCTCTCTGATTATAATCATTTTGTATACATACATTTTATATATACATATGTGCTATGTTTTATACACATATATTTTACATTATATATGTCTACATACCTACACATATATTTAAACACACACACACACACACACACACGCACGTTGGTCTTACATTGTTTATCCCTTTAGCCTGTGAGTTCCTGTAGAGAAGAGACTTTTTCTGCTTTTCTTTGTATCCCCAGGTCCATATAGTAGGAGCTTAATAAATGTTTATTGAGTTGTTGACAGCCTCCCCAAAGATGGCCCCAAGGATAATCCAGGGAGTTAATGCCTCCTTTAAAAAAGAAAAACTAACAAAACCTCCCACAGTTTTTCTCAACAAAAGTTTGTTGATTCATTGATAACAAGGCACTAAGCACTTAATGACTAATTAGCTATTATCTGAATGAATGCTTTAGTGTGGATTGAGGTAGTGAAAAGAACTCTGACCTGGGAGTCTAGAGGGAGTGGCCTTTGAAGACACTAAAACTTTCCTAAATCTTCCTGTCTTCCTCAGAAAAATGGGGGATAACCCCACAATTTTTGGTACTTATTTCATAGGATTCTAAGGAAGAACACAAAATGTGTCTGGATAACACTAAAATTCTAAATAAATGTCAACTTTTATAGTCATTGACTGAAATGAATTTTTTTTTCAGTCAATAAGCATGAAGAAATTACCAGGTACTAGACATTGGATTGGGGGGGGGGGGGGGGAAGAAAGAGAGAAAGAAAGAAAGAAAGAAAGAAGAAAGAAGAAAAAGAAAAGAAAAAGAAAAGAAAAGGAAAGAAAGAAAAAGAAAAAAAAAAGAAAGAAAGAAAAGAAAAGAAAAAGAAAGAAAAAGAAAATGTTTCTACCCTAAAGGAGTTTGTTTTTAACAAAGGAAAAAAGGGAGATCTGGCCCCCAATATCTGGGTTAGTCATTAGAAGTAAATTCTTTGACAATCTACATTATATCATTAAGTGAGAGTTAAAAGAGAGTGTTCCAGTCATCTGGCAGATGAGCAAAGTGAGATGTTAAAGAGCCCTGGTCCTACAACAAGTAGAAACTCGCAAGCCCAAGATTTGAACTAGAATTCAGCACTCTTTCTGCTGCACTGAGGGAAGTCTCACAGCAGGAAGCTTTAAGATATGTAAATCGGATCTCACTTTCAATTACATGCTTAGAGATGAGTTAAGTGAGGATATTCAGAGTATGACTGATCTAGAAGTCAGATCTCTAAGGCAAGACTTCCACAGGAACATCCTACTTGGAGTGCTGATGATGGAGCACCATTCCCAAAGGCCTTCTCAAACTACAAGGCAGGTGGCTAGGAACCACAGCTTCATGAGGGTGAGCATCTAATTTCTTTGATTTCTAAGAAAGCCAAGTTGGGACTCAGGGAAAATGGGACAGTAGGACAACATAGAAATCAGGAGGAGAAAAGTAAGAAAATTAATGTGTCTCAGGGAAGAACAAGCCACAAACGCCGAGATCTACAAATGAGAAAGCTACTTATTACATAACAAAGCTTATCCATTCACTATTTACTGACTGCTTTGCAAGTTGTATGCTTATCCATAAAATATCTGGTAGAGAGAACAAATATAGATTTTTTTAATGGACAAAGATTTTCTTTGCAGAAAAACTTCCTTGGGGTCAGGAAGAAGATAATGGAGTTCTTTATGACTATGCTAGAAACTTAACTGGGGCAAGTGATGCAGTGGACACTAACTGTGTGACCATCAACATTAACCTGATTGCTTCCCCCCCAAGAAAAAATAAAAGAAACAATGCATTTAACACATAACTTTTGTTCATATACTCTATGATCAAAAAAGTTACATGTTTAATCTAATAAAAGCTAATCCATTCAATTTATTCACAATAAAAATTATATTATAAAAGGTGAATTTGTGCCAGTAGAATGTAATGTTATCTTTCCCACTGTCCTTAGAATATAAAAATTAAAAATTAAAATAGCTTATATTTTAGAGAGTCCCCAAAACAATTCCTAGTTGGGATTATATCCTGTTTGTCTGTTTATCTAAGACTCTAAGAGTCACTGTTATAATCATTGTTTTCCTGTCCTCAGTGCCTTCAATACATTAACTTTTTTATATACAATGAGCATTATCCTCGAGCATTCAATGCAAAGTACTTGCAAGTCAATATCTACCGGGACAATTTGTTAATACAAGGAGGGAGAATTACAGTATAGAAAATCCATGGCAGCTACAACCTCAAAATGGTTTCATGATTCCAAGCATAGAGTGATGGCAGGTGCCAAATACTATTCATTGGCTGAATGAATGGAGCTGAAATTTCTTACTATTCAGGGTGATCATAACTGAAAGTGACCACTACCAGGAAACCTCAGTCACATGTATAAAAATTAAAGTAAATAGGTTCCTAGGATCTTTCCTCATGTTCATTCTTTCTACCTAAATATCTTTCACATCTTAAATAATCGGTAAAAATTAATGCTTTTAGAATATGAATTGGTGTTTTGAGGATACTGTTGGGAAGTATTAAAGAGTTATAGACTGACATGAAAGAGCCAATAGTAAAAATCCTTAATTCTCTAATCAAAATTGGGGAAACAATATTAAAAAGTATTATTAGATAACTCCAGATTTTTCAGTCTAATCACTTGCTTTTATTTTGATCATTATATTTATACATGATTGAATACTTGGAGTTCTATTTTATTTCATACATTTAAAAGCTTGAGTCTGAGAAAAACTACATAGATTTCACCAGGATACCTGAGGGGTATCCATGATACATAAAAAGGTTAAGAATCCTTGCCATCATCCTAATGACTTAATACAAACAGATGCACACAATGAAAGCCAAATGTGCATGGCATTGTCTTCAGAGGTATTGATATGTATTTCTCATTGACAACAACAAAATACACTCTTCTGAAAGTCCGAGTCAGGGCATGAAACTGACCCTGAGTTCTCAAAGGCAATGTTTTTGCAAGTTTCCACCATGACAAAAAACAGTCCTGGAAATAGAAGTATGAGCTACCAATAGGCAAAGACTTGGCAATGGATTCCATGTAATTGGCAATTCATGAAACAAAGAAAAAGGCAAAATGGTGGTCTACTCTGGTCTTTCTTTCCCTTTCTACAGAAATACTGGCAGAAAAGGGGTGTGGAGATCAGCCAGAATCATCTTCTGACTGTATCACTGTACATGACCTAACTTTTTCTGTCACAAAAGATCTCAGGAAGAGTGGAGAAGTCATATTACTAGAACAACTGAGCCAGATATCAATTCTGATGAAGTCACCATAAATAAAACTGGAAGACAAATGGAAAATATGGAAGGAAAACTACAACACTTCCCACCACCACCAGCAGCAAAATAAAAGAAAATCAAAATGTGGGGTTGCAGAGTTGGCTTTATCATGCTTGTAGAAACACCAAGAAATATAATTTTATGGAATTCATTGTTATCTTGTATAGAATGAATGCTCATGATAAGTATTTTTTAAATGACTACCATGAAAATAGTTGCAGTTATGTGCCAACATCTGCTATAGATGATGAGAAAGGGAAATTAGATGAAATATTTGATGACATAGCCAAGTAAGTCAACCTACACTTTAATATTCAGTGAACTCAATGAAAAGGTTAACCATTGGAAAAGATAGTGAAAATATGTCTGAATAGAGACTAAAGGAATTTTCAGTCACATATAATGAGTATTTTATTCAAGGAGAGAATCCAGAGATAGCAGACATGGCAAATTTTAAATAATGTCATTAAAAAAAAATTAACCTGAGTATATCCTGATGAAAAAAAACAAGGTACCAATGGGGAATTCATTTCTGAATCAATTGTGTACTGCCATACCATCAACTTCTTAGGACAAAAATCAAAATGCTGAATTAAAATATGAAAAATGAGATGAACCAGTGTACATTTGAGGAAATTCTAACCTGACTCACAGAGTAAAAAATTGGAAATATACAAAAGAACAGGTATTGACACAGACAACCTCCATTTCCTAAGGATCTTTAAAGGAAGTAATAAATCTATTACCAAATGAGGAGACCAAAAAGTCTAGAAACCACCTTAGACCACAAATAACTGACATCTTGGAAAAGTAAATGAAATGCCACCAAGCTAATATTAAAGTAGAATAGAATTGTTTTATAAAATCTTATCAACAAAGATACTAGGAAATTATGGATATTTTCATCTCAATAAATAGTACCTATTGGTAGCAGAAAAAAAAAAAAAAAGAAATCTACAAGAAAGTATGATGAAAAGACAAGATAAAGAGAAACCTACCATGATGTATGACAGATCATCCAGAGGCATGAAAGTGAGACACCAAAGAGACAAAAAAAATGGAAAAGATTTATCAAAATATCTCTAACATTATTCATCAATTATACAAAAGTCATTGCCTATTAGAAGAAAGAAAACAATGGAAAGAGAGAGTGATAGTTGGACTACTCCAAGTAAACACATACAAAACTTATGCTGAATGTGGTAGAGATTTAAGAGGAGAGAATTATCAATTCTAAAATAGTTGAAAGGATACAAAATGTCTGGAAGAAAATAGCAATCTTTTTAAAAAATCAAATATTCAGTGATTACAAGAAAAGAGTATCCCTAAAATAATAATAGCAAATGACCCATATGCCTATTTCTCTTCTTTATACACTATTTGTGATTATAATCTGTATTATGGAACATGATTGATGAAAGACTGAGTACTTAAACTGACAATTTTCTGCTAAGGTGTGTAAATCACATCTTTATGGTCAGTCAAAGCTCTGGCTCAAAGGAACAGACAATATAATATCTTATCATATCTATTTGTTTACTATTAAGTATTTGCTTCAGGAGAACAAACTGCTTCCTAAAAAAATTCTTCTCCAATAAGGGATCTTTTGTAAATACATGAAAATCATCAAAGGTGCACTGGAAGAACTAATACCAATAATTGTATGAAGACCTTCTGATTACTACTATCAATGGAGGGAGAAAATGAGGAGGTGTGTATATGTTTGCCAAAGATGTTGCCATGGGCATAGAGGACATCCCAGGCAGAATCCAAAGGGGATGAGAAATCCCTAGAGAACAAAAACTTTTTAACAGCTTTTGTGGCATGATTTCTTCGAGTAGTCTGCTGAAACCTATGGAGTTCTCAGAATAATGTTTCTAAATATATCAAATAATTATACAGGATTAAAAAAACAGTTTTATCAAGATAATGTACATATGTATATATACATATTTATGAATATGTTACATAAACACACACAAAATGAATATATACCTAATGCAGATATGTATAGATATATGCATGCATATATAAATATATATGTATGATCTGTGCATGTATACATATCTGTACATATATTTATAGGTGTATATAGATATGTGTGTATCTGTGTTTGTATATGTCTCTATATATTTACATAGATGCATACATAACATATTACATATAATGTGTATATATATGTATATGTAGATATTGTATGCATCTATGTATATTTAATATGTGTATATGTATGTACAAGTGTAGATATATAGACAGCTCTCAATCAAAAACAAGTTCCTGGATCCCAGGTGGTTGAGAAACACTTTTATAACTAATGAGGCTCTTCAGAAGCTCTTATTTGTAGATAACATTGCACTAAATGAATTAAGCAATTTTGCAGAGCTTCCTAAAAGAGATTAAATAATCATTCAAAAGCATGTGGTATAAAAATAACCATAACTGTATTTCAATATAATTATATTTCAATATAATTCACAATATCAATTGCAATCTTTTGTCTTTTATTTCAGACTTTTACCAAAATAATTCTGATGAGGGCATATTGCTAAAGAGGTCTAGGATATAATAAAGATTATAGATTCTGCCTGCCTAAGGCATCATAACTGATTTTTGAACTTTTAGCAGGAATTCCCTTCTTCCTTATAAAGTATAAAGGTACTTTTGAATACTTATATTAAAATTAAAATGTAATAAATTTGTAAAATAATATTTGCAACATATTGGCCAGTGGTGGAAGTTAAGTTTAATTTTATATTATCTGAGAGAAAAGTGCTTGTAAATTAATAATTAGCTGAATGTTGATGAATTCATATGCATCGATTGGACACATTACAACTGTTTTATCTATTCACTGATGCTCTAAATTTTTTTTAAAAAGTAATATTTACAAACAAAAAACCCCTGGACTCTAGTTACTTTATATGCTTGAAAGCAAAATATTTTCTTTAAGAATGACCTGTAAATCATGAATTGCCCAAATCAGACTGCTCATACCATACATCTGGAAATGATGAGATTCTAATCAAAACAATTTCTTTCATAGAACAACTGCTTTGTTTTCTCCTAATTACTGTCTGAACCATGCAGATAGTTTTCAGTTACATCATGATAACTGAACTGTGAGAGCCTAATTTTTAAAATGCCAGTACCATGAAAACTGGACAAAAGAACAAAATTTATTTTTCTACAAAAATCAAATGCATTCTTGAAATTTTTTTTGCTCCCCCCCCCCCAAAGAAAGAAGAAAATTAAATTTTCTGTTTGTTACTGGCAAGCTTTAAAATGATTCCAAGGATATATATACACATCTCTAATTCAGTAACTGGACTTTCCTGTCCAGTTACAATATGGAGAATTAAGGCCTAACATCAGCTACTGTTGTGCGTGTAGACACACACACACACACACACACACACACACACACACCAATAAACACATTTTTTGACCAAAGTCTGTTGACTTTAATTGTTTCTTTTTTTTTAATGAAAGGCTGTGGTCTACACTACAATAGTTGGTACCTATCCATGAAAAATGCTATGTTATTATATTCAAAACTATTTTAGACTTTTAAAAAATTCTTTCTAACTCTAAATGCCTAGTTGATATTTTCACATATTCATATTTGTAAGCAAAGCAAAGGGATATGCTGCGATCTACAATATTAAATATAGACACCTGTGAGCAAGACACGTGTGCAGAGTTAATAATATAAAAGGTTTTTCCCCCTTTTTTGAACTCATCCAGGCTCAGCCTTTTACTTTACACAAGAAACTAAAGCACCAAAAGATAGAGTGTAGTCAGTGAGTGCTATTTAGAAAGTAAGCAACAACAAGAAAGATGGAAGGAAGGGGGGAAGGAAAGGAGAGAGGGAGGAAGGAGGGAGGGAAGAAGAGAGGAAGGAAGGAGGAAGGGGGGAAGAGAGGAAGGAAGGAGGAAGAAGGAGAGAGGAAGGAAGGGAGGGGAGGGAGAGAAGGAAGGAGAGAGGAAGAGAAGGGAGGAAGAGAAGGAGGGAGGAAGGGAGGGGAAGGAGAGAAGGAGGGAAGAAGGGAAAAAGGAAGCTGTCAAGAGACTTTAGTTGATGAATTTCTTCATTTTTTTTTCTTTCTTGTTGTCAGTCCTATCTACCGTTAAGTCTAAATTCTATATGCCATGGGCATGTTCACAAAATAGTCCTAAATTAATGATGTGTATCTATGAAATCAGTTTAAAGCCAGCCAATGACCCAAAATACTAAATGTATTTCTGTACCTGCATACAGTCAAGATTTAGTCAATTTTTTAAAGTAGCTTTTTGTATTGTGGTGTTGTTGCTATTGTGTGGAATAGGGGATGAGAATGAGATTATTTCAGTCATTTTCAAATGGAGTGCTTTATTTTAAGAGATTAGAGTTCTGGCAATTGATGTCCAATATTATTTTCTTTGAGTCTTTACCATACTGAGAATGGTTACTTACTTGATAGATACATTTGAAACTTGTTTTACTTTATTTTAAAATTAATTGGGAGGGTTTTAAAACAAAATTTTTAGTATCTTCAATTATTTTAGAATCAGAAAGACTACTGTGAGCCTATTGACTCTGACCTTAATCAATTCATTTAGTCATTCACTAGCACAGAAAACTCTCTGAAATGATAATTTAAAAAAAAAAAAAGCATTTTACCTCTAAATTATAAAATAGTCACTTTTTACTGGGTGATCTTGAGTTAAAAAAAATCTTTTAAAAGACAAAATATCATGATTCACAAGAGTCTGGTTTCTGTTAAAAGCCTTATTGAACTACTTAATTTGATTGTCATTTTCAGGTGCTCTGATTTATTTATTTCCCTTTAGGGAATCGGTAGGAAGAGGATTCAGGATCATTCATTGATGTCTCATCTTTCCCGCAAAGCTCCATAACTGGGGGAAAAAGGGATGAGGGACATGGGGTGGGGAAGAAAGATTTTATGCATTGTTCTGGGTGCCGAAATATATCAGTTGGTATATATTGATCTCTTAAGTAATTACCAGGGAAAATGAACAGTGTCAATCAGAAGGCACAGAATTTATAAAAATAATGTTTGATTTTGCCTTTCTACCCAATGACTTTGCAAATTTTTTTATTTGCAATTATAATTATAAATATATAATTTTATATGTTAATGTAATATAATAATAATAAAATAATAAAAAATAATAAAATTATAAATAATTATAAATTATTTAAAGGCATCTTTTTGCTTTATACTTTGAATTTTGTGATCCTCATCACCTCTTAAAATTTTATTTAACTGACTATGCTTTTAAAAATTGCTGATACCTTTTACATCTTGGCTCAAATAGCCAAGGAGGGAAGATTGAAAGGATGAAGTTTTTATCCACTGACGACTTGAGTTCTGCATGCGGACTTCACAACATCATGTTCTGTCAGAGACAGACTCCTTCCCCATTTGGCTGGCTCTCTCTCCCTTCCTCCCTATTTTTGCTAGTAGTTCGCTCCTTGTCTGGCCCGAAGTCATCTCTGACATGGCCCTTCCCTCCCCTCCACTCCCCTCTTCATAGCCAATGAATCACACTTTGGATCCAAGCTAAGTGTTTCCTCCATGACTCATACTACCTTAACACTCTCACTTTCCTATAATCTAACTCAAAGCCTTGCATACAGTAGCATTTAATCAATGTCTAATCAATCAACTGAATATTATTTTCACCCCTTAATTCATCTTTCTTCCAACCTATCCTGCACAAAATTATCAAACTGATCTTCTGAAAATAGTCTTATTATTTAATACACCTTTCATCAAAAACCTTTAAGGCCAGATTCAGGTTAAAAATCTAACCATCTGTTTGGCATTCAAGGCCCTCTCCAACCTAACCTCAAACTACCTATTTTGCCCTTATCTCATTCACTACCTTTTCTTTATATATCAATCAACTGGACGAGACCCATTGTACACAGAAGAGGCTATACTTAGCCTGCAAGGTCTTTGTTCCCAACACAGCTCCTCCATCCCCCACTGCACATGCACATACATGCCAGGCACACAAATCCCTTAACTGCCTATTTGCATACTAACAGCACTCCTTCCTCACCAGCATTTTTTTGGTTCCCCATTCTCCACTGAGCCCCTTCAGAATATTCCAGTCTAAAGACAGAACTATTGCCTTGGGAATTCCCAGTAACTTCTCACCTACTCTATTCCTTTGGAACTTATTCTGACAATAGTCACTAGTGTTTCCCTTTCCATCTGCATATATTCTAATTTGACATCAGGACTGGAAAGGGCAGGGATTCCTTTGTGAACTCCGGGTACTTAGCAAAGAGAATGTACATAGGTGAAACTATGGTCCTCTAAGATTTTGTGGTGATCACATGTTAACAAAATGACCAGATAACTTTTCAATGGAAAAGAAGTCAGGAATAATATATAAGGATCTATTACGATTTTATCATCCTCATTGAAATATGGATAAATATCATAATCTCTATGTTATTAGCTACTAATATGAAATTTACATTCTAAAGAACTTTCCAAAGAAAATATTTATTGAAGCAACAAAAAATAATCAGAAAATTTTGTCCCCTAAGGGAAAAAACAATACCTTCCACATCTTAGGTGCTCAATAAATGTTAATAGAATTGAATTATAATGTTTTCTATAATGAAATTTTCTAACATTGTCAGGTAATATTATTGTCATTGGAGTGACAGGGTGACAGGTTGCTGGGTTGTCAGATAAACATTTTCACATTTTTAAAAAATCATACGACACCTTAGGAGGAATGTCAATAAACATTTATCAAACATCTATTAGATGTCAATAAACATTTATCAAGTACCTACTAGGTGTCAGGTTCCATGCTAAGTGAAGGGGATACACAATGAAAGGAAAAAGGCAATCCTTCTTTTCAGGGAACTCAGCCTCATGTTTCCTACTAATTGGGTATTGAAAGTATAAGTTCTGTTATATTAATTGAATTTCTTAAAGTCTTTTGATATGAGAAAGTGTCAGGTTTTTTGTTTGAAGTACTAGAATAAGGATCCATTCTCCCCAAAGTTCAAACCTGTAGAGCTCTAATAATCTAACAAAATTATTTATAGTTAAGTCATAGATTCCACAAATGTCAAGAACTGAATGGGAGCTTATAAAGTAAGACTAACTCTCTAGTTTTACAGATTAGGAAACTGAGGCCCAGAGAATCTAAGACTTACCAAAACAGGATGTGGACTGCAACTCCAAGACCTCTAACATCCACTGTATTTAGGTAAGTGGCCCGAAAGGAGACAATAAGCAAAACAAAACAAAGGCTGTGAAATCTCTTTACTCATAAAAAATATCTTCTATGTATATCCTCAGAGACAGTGCAACAAATGGAATTGCCACAATCACAGTGGAAGACACAACGTCACAATTACACGAGAGTAGTCAACTGATACATAGGAAAAAGTAGCCCTGTTCCTGAAATGAAGTTTGGGTTCATCTGCTTTCTCAGAGTATTTACCAAAAACGCCAAAGATTTCAGCCACAACTACATGGGCAGCCTGTGTTTATTGCTAAGCCTATAAAGGATAGTATTTTAGCACTACTGTAAAAACTAAGTAGCACATTTTAAGTGTTTCTTGTTAGTGATGATACATAGTCTACATCAAGAAAAAGTACTCTGTATTTAATAGTGAAATCACATTGTGCAAAAGCCTTCTTGATTTGATAAGGTCTTCTATATGAAAGACACAATATCATCCATCATTTCCAATATACAGACTTTTTTTTTTCACTACCAAAGTACTGCTCTCTTCAATTATTCTCAAAACAAGTAAAGAAAGTCAATGCAAATAAGTTTACAACAACAAAATTTTCTATGTGATGTGGGATTAACTTGTTGGAACTTAATGGATTAATTAGATATTTTTCCCAAGAGCAAGAGGATAAATGGCAGGATTTTGCCTGAAATTAGAAATTCAATGAAGTGTAAGTTTCAGATTCATAGTAAATTAAGTATGCATTCATTCATTCATTCATTCATTCATTCTTGAGTATTTACTGAGTACCCACCAACAGTCAGGCACTATCCTAGTCTCTGGGGACTTGATAGGGGTTTGAGAAAAGAGAAAATAATTCCTGCCTTCAGGTAGTTCTTCCATTTTGAAAAATAGCATGAAATTCACAAAAAAGTAAAAATACTAAAACATAGGCAGTTGTGAATGTAATGTCTTCTATTATTATATATGCTTTCTTGAAATGGAAATTTACTGTTACATATTTTGAATTCTGCCTAATGTTCTGCTGGGTACATGACAGGGTTTTGTTGTTAGCTTGTTTTTTCTTCTTTTTTTGTCTTTTTTTTCTTTTACCATTTTTTCTTATTTTGTATTTGTTTTAAATAAATCTTATTTTAAAATAAAATAAAATAAAAAGTAAAAAGCCTTGATAAAAAGTAAAGTCAGTAGAGGGAGGCACTTGTAGCAATTTGCCAGAGCATACATCAAAAAGAGACTATATAGATTTTCTATGTAATAACTAAAAGATAGGGAGAAAAGACAGAAATTTCAAAAGAAACATTCAACAAAGTGGTCAACACATATTCTCTAGTTGTTCATCCAGACCTTAAACAATTACTCAACTACTTGGAAAAGCTGACAATCTTTGTGGTTCACCAAATGTCTGATACTAAAATATATGTACATTATAAGAATAAGAACAGAGACTGTGAAAACTGTGTTAGATAATTGTGGTCCATCGAAAAGTTTTCCTTCTGAAACACTTTCCATGTGCTAAATGCTGGCTTCCTGCAAAAATGAAACATGTAGCTGATAGTATTTTTCAAAAGGGATAGCCACTGGATCTGTGCTTGCATTGTTAGTGAGAAATTTCCTAGTGAGCAAAGTCCCTCTGCCAACATAGGCTGGCTTTTTATTTACCACCACGAGAGTCTTAAAACTTGAGAAAAAGCATTCAAGCAGTTTACAAAGCCAGAGCCACAGAGATAACAGAGTATGCTATGAAGGATAGGTTTTGAACTAGCATTGATCTGTTTCTGGGACCAGCCTGCCATCCACTAGGGCACATTCACTTCTAAAGCATAGAAGTAGATTATAGATTGAAAGCAGAGCTATTAGTAGAAATAGTTACATGTAGAGATTAAATTTATTATAACACATTTCAAAAGCATTCCTGGAAACACACACACACACACACACACACACACACACACACACACACACACTCTCTATTTGTTCTGTTCTCTCCTTAGATAAAATAACTATTCAATTTTATTATTTCAAAATAAGGTCAAAACCTCTCAGGAAAAAACCGTAGATTTTTCTTTTGAATAGGACAGCCAAGACCTCTTGATTAGTTCTACAGAGAACCACGAGGGAAAGGGAGCTCAGAGTTTAGTTGAATTCTGAAGCCTTTATTTAAAACTGTGTTCTCCAGAAAAAATACAACACTTTCCTTTTCCAGGAAAGCTCAAGTCATCAAATGAGTAAAATGGTAAGAGTTGGAAGAGGCTTTCCTCATCTTGCTGTGATGAATATTCTAAGTAAGTTTTACTATTAGAAGTTTTCATTTACTGAACTCATTGAAAGTGTGAAGAGATGCAAAGGTATCAGATAAATGGCCCTAATAGGTCAAAGAGGAATGAAAACAAGACCTAGAAGAGCAGAGAAAATGGAAGCCGCTGTATCATCTGGAAACTACATGGTTTGGTCAAAAAAGAACTAGTTATGGAATAAAAAAGATTTTATCTTTCTGAGTTGAAATCCAGCCTCAGTCCTACTAGCTGGGTGATGCTGGGCAATGCACTTCACCCTTTCTGCCTCAGTTTTCTTATCTGTAAAATGATCTGGAGGGAAAAAAATGGCAATTAACTCCATAATCTCTGCCAAGAAAACCTCAAAGGAGATTTCAAACAGTTGGAAAAGACTGAAATTATACAACAATAATATATATATTTGAAGGCAGTGAAAGACAGATCACCCTAAAATAAATGGACCCCCCAAAAAAAAACTTTTCACTAATTGATCTGTTCATGGTAAGAGCTAATATCTTTAGGTAAAAAAGAATATCAATTCTGAATCACCTTACAAAAGATGCGATAAAATCCCTCCAAGAAAAATATGGATTAAAGTATGATCTATGTGGATATCTGCATGATACCTGTGTAAATATGCATACAGACATGTATCTATCATAAGGAGAGCTCCCATTTTATAATAGCTACCACTTACTTATATCTTTAATTACAAAATTACATATAAATCTGCTTTATTCACAAAAAAAGGAGATGGAAGAAACATAGCAGACAGAAAGCCTAAATTAGGTTTCTGTTTAGATTTTTATTTTTTAGACTTTTTGTTAAAAATATTAAAACACTTGATCCAAAAAAAAATCTTAATTTGTAACATCTGCCAAAAAATTTAGTTTCCAGATATGTTGAAATAATCAAAGAATTTTATTTCAATGGATCAGCAATCAAGAACTGGAATGGGCTTTGGGAGTTACAAAATAGAACAAGTCCTTCATTTTACAGATCAAGGAACTGAGATGCACATAAGCAGAAGGATCTATGGGAGGATTGGAAATTAGGCCCTCTCTACCAAGGTTCTTTCACATTAAGATTTGAAACTTGGCCAGTAGTTTTGTATATTTAGGCTTCTAATCAAGGTATGGTCTTAACCTTCAGATGGATGATAAAAATAGAACCATTGTTCTCTCTCTGTGTATGTGGTTGTGTGTGTGTGTGTGTGTGTGTGTGTGTGTGTGTGTGTGTGGTGTGTTTTTTCCTTGCTGTGGCCATTAGCTTGTCCAGATGACAATGATAAGGCTGTCATTAGAGACTGATGGAAGTAGGAGAGGTAGAATGATTTGAAAGAACTTTCCTCAACACCTATTTTTTTAATGATATCCCAAAGCATGAAGATTATGTTCCTCATTGGCTGACAGACTGGTATATGGGAGACTGATTATGAAATAGTTAATGGGATTCACTCATCAAAAAATGAAATTGATCATGAATTTTTTTTTCTATAAGGGAACATATATAAATTTAATTTATATTATATAAACAAATATATACAACCCTATTATATGAATTTACATATAAAAACACATGTAATATAAATAGATCACATGAATAGATCATATATCCGTATATGTGTAAAATGCCCAATATTTACATTACACTTTAAGGGTGCAAAACACTTGTTTTATTAGTCACATCTATACCACAAGCTTTTAAAGGAGATGCTATTATCTCTAGATTACTAATGAGGAAATCAAATCTGAAGGAAATAAAGGGACTTATCCAGAGGAGACAAGGCAGGAAGCATCTCCGTAATGCTTCAAATGCAGTTCTTCCTAACCTTTATGTCCAACACTCCATCTCCTATGCTCCCAATCTACTGTCTAGACAATGGAACTACTAGTGTATATTCAGAGAGATATGTGTATATACACATAAGCCTACATATTTGCATGCACACGTGGTTCAAAAGTCCTCAGTACAGTTTAAGCTTTATAAATACACACATAGACACAATTATATAAAAGCAATGATTCTTTCTGTGTCTCCCCAATCTTTAGCACAATGCCTGGCACACTTATAATGAATATTTATTGACTGACTAACCCACACACATTCTCTCTCTCTGTCTCACACACACACACACATATACACATTTTGAGGAGAAGCAGACCTATGATTTCATTGTTTTAGAGAGCTCCTAGTGATAACACTCTCTTTACCAATGCAGATCAGTCCTTTTTTGCAATAAATATCCTTAGAAAGTCACCTGGAAAACTCAGAGGTTAAACAGATTGCCCAAGGGCAGAAAACCTATGGGTGTCAGAGATGGGTATTTATGCGTATCCCAGAGACTTTAAAAATGCACTATGTCTTTTGAGACACTTCATGAAGATGTATTTTGTGTGTATTCTCTAAAATGCTTATCAGTGTACATAATTTTCTCTTTTTTTAAATAAAATAGAACTTCATGTATATCAAATCCAACTACCTCAATTTCCTGATAGAAGCAGACATGTCAGCTGGTAGGGTAATTGGAAAAACACTAGGGAATAATGAGCTTCAGGCTTCAGAGCCTGAACTCTGGAGTGGAGTCAGGAAGGTCTTCTCCAGAAAAGAATCTCTTCCGCTTTGTGCCGGGGAGCATTTGAGCAGTTCTGCCGTGTCCATGTCCAACTACCTCTTGGCTGATTTAGCAACTGATTAGCTAATGTGGGATTTATTCAGGCTTTGTTTCTCTTCCTCCTAGTGCCAACCTCTCGACTATTTCTCTGTTCGTTATTAGCCTTGGCATCAGAAAATGGGAATGGGAAAAAAGAAAAAGCAGAACAGGATATGATTCCAAATGCTCTATTCCGTAATGTGTTCTTCTCCCCGGGGAAAGTGACCGAGCCTGACACAAATTCCAGACCTGCTTCTCCACCAGGTTTTCTCAGACTGGTAGAGGGACACCCCCCGATCCCTAGAAAACACAGTGTTGAGTCAGATAATGGATATCAGCTCTTGGTAGATGGGTCATGGTTCAGAATGGTCAGAGCCCTGAAAACAGGATGAGCTGGCTGGAAAGGTCAAGGCTGGGGCTCCTTCTAGACTGAAGCTGACAGTAGCCTTCCAATAACACTTCCAAAAAGAAACCCCCTCCTTTTGTTTTCCCTAAGTCAACAGTCTTTTTATTTCCCAAATCATTTATTGTGTCTCTCTATACCACGTGCAAAGTTTTGCACTGAGCCAAAGATAAATAAGACAGGCTAACTTAGAAAACTTACAATCTCCTAGGGAAGATAAGATATTTGTGTGAATTACTATAATATAGGGCAGATGGTGATAAAGACCATGGCAGAGGTACAAAGTCCTACAGGAGAAGTGGGAAGAGGGAAAGATTACTTCTGCTCAAGATTAGAAAAGGAGTCAGAGAGAGGCCTTCATTAGAATTGAGACATGAAGGGTAAGGACGAGTATAGCAAGTAGAAATTAGGGGCAAGAACATCCTAAGGAGAAAAAAAATATTAGCAAAAGCACAAAGGCAGGAAGAGGAACCAGAAAGCAAACCCTAGGGTACCAGGAACTGGAAAGGCAGGCTCCCTATCTGTCATTTTTCAGTCGTGTCCCATTTATGTTTTCTTGGCAAGGATACTAGAGTGGTTTCCCATTTTCTTCTTCAGTTCATTTTACAGATAGGGAGAATGAGACCAAGCAGGGTGAAGTGACTTGCCAAACATACCATAACTAGTAAGTATCTGAAGTCAAATATGAACTGAGGAAGATGAGGTCCAACCATCTATCCACTGCATCATGCAACTGCCTAGCTACTGAATACTAACTTTTTTTTGTCTAATAACTTTTTTTGAAAAGATCTAATGAAAGGATCCAATGAGATATATGTCTGATCACCTTCCATTAGACAGCACTTCTCAGCCACCACCCAAAAGGGGGAAACTACTTTAAGAAAGAATGATATAATTGATAAAATTTCAACTTAAATGATCTATAAATAATAATTATTGCTATTCTGACTCCATTTTCATTTGTAGAGTTGAGTGAAACTATTTAAGGTGATAATATTGATTATTTATTCATTTTCTCAGTAGAAATGTATAGAATACCTTTTATGTATAAGCCACTGTGCTGGGACAAAAGAGGGAACAACCAGTCTAACTCTGCCTTTCGAGAAGCCAGTACATCTCACTGTTATCCCCTTGCCTTACTGTCCCTGTTTTCTCACTTCTGCCTCTTAGATTCCCTGGCTTTCTCCAAACCCCAGGTAAAGTCCCTCCTTTCACAATTCCCCTAAATACTAGGGTCTTCCCTCAGTTGATTTTCTGCTTTCTCTTGTACACATCACGTTTGTACATAATTTTTTCCATGTTGTATCTCAACATGAAAGACCGGATTGTCTTTTCCCTTTCCTTGGCTCCTAGGGCTCAGTACAATGGAGGGACAATGTAGGTGCAGGGAAAATGATTGATTGACAAGATCGTGACAAAATTCTATCAAAGTTTAGAGGAGAGAGACAACTTATTCATCTGAGAAAGGGACAGTTTAGAAAAAACTTCATGAAAGGACATTGACAGAGTTTTTGAGAATGAAAGGATTCATAAAGAATCTGTAGTACAACAACCATTTGAGTTATTCTTGAAGGATTTGGGTTATTTTTTTAAACATTCAGTTTTTACTTGGAGCTTTACATTCTCTCCCTCCCTCCCTCTAGTTCCACCACCCAATAAAAAGGCCTGTAACATGATCCTCACTATATATGTGAAATCATGAACAAAGTATTTTCTTTCATATTAGCCACGTTGAAAAAAAAAGTGAGAAAATATGCTTCAGTCAATATGCAGTTTCCCAGTTCCCTCTCTGGTGATACAGTTTTTTTCATAATGTTTCATCATGCGATGAGTCTTTTGGAATTGTGGTGGATCACTGCACTGATCACAATACCTAAGTTTTAATCATCCTTACAATATTGCTTATACTGTATAGAATATTCTCCTGGTTCTATTCCATCCATCTTGCATCAGTTTATACAATTCTTCCCAGGTTTAGGGTTTGGGTTTCTCTGTTTTGTTTTGTTTTTCTTCCTGAAGCTATCTCCCCTCATCATTTCTTATGACACAATAATATTCCATCACAATCATTTAATATAACTTGTGAGCCATTCTTTTTTTGATGGACGACCTTTCAAATTCCAATTCTTTGTCATAATAAAAAGAGCTGCTACAAATATTTTTGTACATATGAATCTCCATTTTTCTTTGATCATTTTAGGATACAGACCTAGGATTTTGATGAGCAAAGTTCTAAGAGAAGAAAAGATGTGGGGGATTGCAGAAGGAATGAGAGCAATGGAAGAGAGAGTAAACGAGAGAAGTTGAACTCCAAACAAGGAGAGTCTTAAACATATTCTTATGTAATGGCTCAAGAATTACCCCCACAGATTCTTGTTGAAGTTCAGCGTTCCTGAAGCTCTTCCACCCAACCCAGGAGTTTGCCTTTTCTGAAGTAATGTTATATAATCCACAAAAAGGGATTTCCTAAATATGAAACAGAAATGAATGTTTACATGGATAATACTTTCAACCACAATCTTTTTCCTTTTTGTCTACATACTAAAATCCATGGTCCTCTTTTTTAGCTTCTTATTAAAATATGTTTGCCTATGTCCATATTTTCCCCCACCTTTTTTAGAGATAAAGATGATTTGGGATTAGGATTTCCCTCTGACAAATACTAGTAACTGTAACATTGAGTTGTTTACAAGTTACTGAAAGTACACGTAAAATAGTTTCAATATAAAGAGTTCTTGATCCTGATATAAGGCCATCAAGGTAGTACCATAGTGGAGAGAGAACCAGGCTTAGAGTCAGGAGACTCATCTTCCTGAGTTCAAATCCAGCCTCAGAATTTACTAGCTGCATGACCTTAGGCAGGTCATTTAGCTCTATTTGCCTCAGTTTCCTTATCTGTAAAATAATGTAGAGAATAAACTGGAAAATCACTCCAATATCTTTTGTCAAGAAAACCCAAAAAAGTCTCACAGAGAGTTAGACACGACTGAAAACTATTGAATATCCTGATGGAAATACAGGACTGGACCAACCCTCAAACTCCAAACTGATACATGTTTGGATCAATATCCTTTCTTGAGTGAAGCATCTGAATACCTTGGGATAGATTGAGGCATCACTTATCTGCCTGTTAAGTCACCTTAATATTCAAGTTATTATTGTTTTATTTTTGCTTGGGGGAGTGTGTCTGGGGATAGCCTCCCTTTTCTACTTCCATTCAGTATTTTCTCAACATTTATGACCCTTTCATTGCTTATTATGTATCTATTTGTTCCTAGTAAAAAGGCAAACAAAAAACTTACACTGAAAGCTATTCCTCTCCAGGAACATGAGGCTGAGAACAATGTATCTTTCTAGTTGATAGAGGAGGATGTGTTACAGTAAGATCAAAAGAATAAATGGAGGACTTCTTCTTTGTTTAGAGGGGAAAAAAAACTGGAACAAAAATAGCCTACTATTTTTAATCTGAAGCAAATATAAATAACAATAATAGAATAATCAAAGATACACAAAACTACTGACTGAATACTCTAATAACAAATTAAGAATTAAATATGATATTTTCTAATTGATAAAGGCACATAAAATTGAATAGAAAAACATAATTCTCATTTGCCCAAAATGTATGTAATTAATATTTATAGCATTTTATCATTTTTTCTTTATTTTTTGAGGCACGCAGGATTCAGTGACATGTTTAGGGTCACAACAATATGAAGTGTCTGAGAAAAGATCCTTATGACTCTAGAATTACTCTCTATTCACCACTCCATCATTTGTCTTTAAGAACACTGAAATCACAAGAAAGATTATCTCTCATTTTGTTTTATGAAATTTTAGTTATTATGCTTACAGATATAAATATATGTAAAAAGATTCCCTCCCCCACAAAAAAAGCTAAATATTGATAAATTGATGATGTCAATTATTTATTTTTTTATAACTGGATTTAATCCTGAAATCCTAAAATGTGGATTTTTCCCTCACTTGTTTTTGTTTTTTTTTTAAGAATAGCCATCTTGAGCTGCCTGGATCTATTACATCATCTGATAAATGTAATTACAGATAGCAATCAGTGTTGAGGCATATTCAAAAATAAGTCCTAGGTATTGGGGCTTACATCACTTTAATTTGTTAGATTGAACTAAAGAAAATTTAGTATAAATGAAAAATTAAGAGCCTGAACGTGGAAAAGCAGAAATCTTTGCTGCATCCTTTGAATATGTGAGAAATATTTTCATAATGTGTTATCATAAACTTCTAAATGACGTGAATAAATTCAATGAAAATAATTTTCTATTTTGAAAACAAGTATATTTGAGTGTGATTTGTGCCTAGAAAGAGCCTTGATATTACGGGGTCTAACCTGTTACCTTCATCTTTTGGCATATAAAGATGTACTTTTCAGTTTCTTCCACTCATGTCAAAGCAATGACAGTTTTTTGTACGGACATAGTCACTATTTGAAGCATGATCCTATTTCAGAGACAGCACGTCCACGTTTTTATAATAATTGATCTCAGAGGAAAAGTAATTCTCAAGATATATGACTAGATTTCATCTTGAGATTAATATACCTGTAACTATTATAACAAAGGGCAATCATACAGACTTAAGCAAGATCTCCAAGAAAAATAAGAGAGGAAAAGTTCGAACCATAGAATACATAATATAAAAATGTAAATCCATCAAGGAGACACCATTTTAAGGCAATCACAAGCTCCTAGAACAAGATAACATCTGTGAAAACATGAATGAACCTGTGACATAGACAAGCCAGGTTCTGAACCATAAGCATAAAAGATTTATTTTTTAATGAAATAATATATTTTTCAATTTCCTTTCAGAGAAGCCAGAGCTAGGTCTTTCACATTGTAGGGAATTTTCAAAGAACACAAAACTACATAAAACCTACTCCATGGATTCTTAGTAACTAAAAACAAAACCAGCCCAAGATATATAGTGTCATACAACAAAGATTTCTTACTGAACCCTCTGCCTTCCACGTGCTCAACGAGTATTCTGCTACAAGATAGAATTTCACTGGGGTTTAATCTTCCACTCAGTGAACATGAGTTGGTCTTGGACACTGAAGGGAAAAAATTCTCAAACTTACTTATTAAATGATACATCCTTTGGACATGGATAATCCACTATCACCAAAAGAATATATTATCCTTCTATTCTTCAAAAAAAAAATCTTATAATTTATAAGGATAGAAGAGGATTTAATGACCATCTTTAGCCAAAAACCAAATGAACAGCTATCTAAAATGTGAAAAACATTTGGAGACAATGTCATAAGGGAGGAGGCCCATTATCTTTTGTTTATCTGATGGATACGTTCTCAAGAATGAGAATCAATTTCCCTAGAATTCTAAAGCAATCAAGTATAGTTGTGCTGCAGCAGAAAGAGATTCTTATAGCCTTACCTATTAGAGCAACTATTATCTACAGGAAAAGGCCATTCTTTTGGTTAATTTTATTAATATCAGTTCAATAGCTTTCTTTTTCTCTCTAAAGAAGGAAAAAGTCAAGGAAAAAGAAAACACCTATTAAGCATTTCAAGATAATGGCTATTTACTGAAAACTCTATTTTAAAATAAATTTCAAGTTCAGGACAATGATAACTATGATGTTTCTAAAGAGTTCCTAAGTAGTAATCAGGGTCTATTCTGGCCTACAAGAGGTGTTAAGACTCATCCCCTAATTATAAGCCTCGTCTCTGTTATTACCACCTCACTATTAAATCTCTAAACTAAACAGTAGTTTCAGGAAAATAAAAATAGAAGGAAGGAGATGAGTTTTTATCCAGTAAGTTGGTGACTATCTTTATATTGAGGGAGATTTCTAGATCAAATACCTTTTTTTTTAGCTTTCACCAGGCCAAATCTCTAAAAGAATAAATGAAATTTCACTCAGACTTTCTTCCAGGATTCTTGTTTTAGACTTTTATCCTTGATTGTCAAAAAGCATGACATTCGCTTTCTCCAGCCTAAAAGACAACTTAATTTAGAATCTTTTCAGAGTAATATTCTTTCTAATCGATGCCACTGTTTGGATTTTATAATGACTCATGGATAATTGCTATTGAGCTGAGATGCATGATCCTCCTGAGGCCACGAGTGCTTTAGTATCTTCCCTGAGGTCAAGAGATGATAAGCACCATGGCTGGAATTTCGGCCTAGGTCCTTGAACCTGAGTCAGGGATGCTCCTTGTCCTGCCCACATGGGACTGAAATAAATGAACTGCTTCCAACTTGATTCTCTTTTTCTTAAATATCACCAAAGTCTTGCATTTCCCTTCCTTTTCCCTGAAATAATCCTGGCTATCTCTCTGGGACTAACCTCACCTTCCCATAGTTTAAAACTAACCATTCTCTATTTGTTCCTCTAAATCAATCTTAGTGAATAAAATTTCATCGATCAACTGAGAGCATCTAAATCTGTGAAGAAGAGACCTTTATTACCATCTTGTTAACTCTTAGGTTACAAAGGTTTCAGATATAAGAAGCAATATTTTAACCCATAGTTTCCCAAGAGAAAGCATAATATTCTGTTCCTTATCCTAGGATGAAGATAGCTTTTTTTCCTGTTTTTTTAATCCCATTAAGAATCCCATGACTAAAGGCAAGACTGCTTGCCAGAATTGAAATAGAAGAAGGAAAATTTAAAGGTGATTTTTTTTTGAAGTATGCAAACATAAACACAGTAATGATACCCCAAAGCATATTTCCCAGTTGTTCCTGTTGTCAGTCTTGCCATGTAAGAAATGGATCTGTTAAGACAAATGTGCTTTATAGAACAAAACTAGACCCCCACAAAAAAATAAAAAACCTGTCCCAAATCATGCAGATGAGAATTTTCTGAGTCTCCAGATAATAATAAAAAGAGGTGCTTGTGCTCTAAGTGTCACTGTAATTACAGATTTTTCTGGGGCTGACGACCTCTTCCCTAAAACTCAAAGATTATTCTGGTCACTCTCCCTCAGTAAAAACACCTATCATTAAGTACATAAAACTGAAACCTTTGATGCGGCCTCTCAAAATCCCATTACCGAGTCTATATTTTCAGTTGGCCACCTTCTCTAGCAAGAACACAGTGCTACCTGTGTGAGAATCCATAAGCAAAGAAAACAGATGAAGGCCCATGAAAACTGGAACCCAAGAGAAGCTAAATCTCCAGGGGGTGACACCTCCAATTTTATTCAAAGACTCTGGGTGACAGTGATGGGATCTCCCCAGCGAGTGGCTTATTTTTCTGGTTCAACAGCTAAGTCCATGCTCCACATTCACATGGCCATAAACCCATATTGAAACTGTTGTATTTTAAAAAGATCTACACAAGATGAATTTTCCATTTCTGAACTTTCGTCTGAAAATATGTCCACAATAACAGTTCATCTCAGAAGCAATAATCCATAGAACCAAACCTCCTGAAGATTATTGCGGCGTGCTAACATGGAGTAGGAAAGCGTGCTGTGGAATAGAAATCTGAATGAATCGTCTGTACATAACCTGCAAACATACAGTTGGTTCAAAGAGAGGACTGAGGAATAGTATGTCCGGAGGAGGGGGGTGGGGTGTAGGATTTCAAAGCCCAATGCAATGGGTCTGCAAATCCAAAGGCATTAATTAAGGCTCATTTTGAGAGTGTGTGTGTGTGCGTGTGTGTGCATTAATTTGTTGCTCTTGTTGGTTTTTAAAGAAACATCAGGGCAGGCCTAACTTTGTCACCCTGACTCCATTTTCCAGCCACGGGCTTGTGTCTGCGTGAACGCCCTGCAAAGTTAATGGTGATCAAGTTTGTGATGTGCCCTCTCGTGTTTTAATCCAAGAGAACATGTACGGCTCAGAGCCGGCCTCTCCCCTTGGGCTCTGCAGAGCTCAGAGCACAAATGGTTATTTTGTCTGCACCCAAACTACTATGGGATGGGGGGGGGGGGGGTTGTTTTGAAGCCCTCCACTAGAGACCCGCCACTGTAACCGGCTAGGGAATCAAAGTCTTCTCACACGACACAATGCTTCCAATAAAAGATTCCGACTCCATTTAGAAAAGGGGGTGGGGGGGAGAGACAACATATTTTCCCCTGCTTTTGTCCAGAACCGAGAGCCCCCGGAGGGATTATTGATCACTTTGCTTCACCTTGAGTGAAAGCCAGGAAAAAGCCACCTCCGGGATCCAAGACAGCTCGACCACTTGGGATTTTTTATGTTTTTTGAGTGACGCACTAGAAAACTGGGGAGAAAAAAAGCGAAAGAAAGAAAACCTCATTCTCATTGCAGGGCGGCTTCCGCCCCATAAACTTGGCAAAAAGCAAACTGTACTGAAATACTCCACTCCCCAAATAAGGCAGCCCAGCTAAACATGTCATGCGTAATTTATGTTCAGGCGGCGGAGAATTAACCTTTCAGTGAACATATTTGGCCCATATGAAAAGCAGGCTGGATGGCAGGGAGGGAGGGGGCTGAGAAGCCAAGCTCTTTGGGGGACACGGCTCCGGCTCTCCCTCAGAGCCCCGGGGGCAGGCAGGCTGGCTCTTTCTCTCTCCTTTCTCTCTCTCTCCGTTTCTAACAAAGGTCAGTAAGTTGTGAGCACACTTGCACGCACCTGTTTTCTCTCTTTCTCTTTCTTTCTTTCTTTCTTTCTTTCTTTCTCTCTTTTTTTTAAAGTGCAAAACTATGTCCAGGCTGATCTTTGACAGGGTCTGCAGGGCGCGCGCACACACACATACACATGCGCGCGTACACACACACACACACACACACACACACAGAGGAAACCCAACTGCAGCTGTGACCTTCTGCTTTCTTTGGGGCTGGAGATGGTGTGTGATACGAAACCATCGAGTGTGGTGAGCCAGCCCCTGCCTGGTCGCCTGGTCGGCTTCGTTCTGTTCTCCCCAGAGCTTAATCTCACTTCCTCGTTCAGCCACCTCCATTTCTCTCGGCCCCTCCAGAGTCCCAACGGCAGAGTCCGAGACGAGGAGGAGGAAGAGGAGGAAGAGGAGAAGAAAGGGGAGGGGGGAGAGAACAACTATGAAAATGGAAACTTACCTCTCACATTTTTTTCAGAGGCAATCAGACTGTAGACGGCTGGCCCAAGGCATTGTGGGATTCATTCTGACAAGATGACCAAGATTGGAAATTGAACTTGTCAGTCCCTTGTCACAGGAGCATTATTATGATGGCCACAACTCATTCAGCTGCAGTGAAAGGCTGTTGCATGGAGCTGGGCAGGCTCTTATCTCTGAAGTCTGGTTTCCGTTGCTGCCTGCACCGCCCCTCCCCCATTCAGCAAACCCTACCAGGAAGCACTGGGCGTACTTGCTCAAGCCTCAAGAATGCACACACAGGGAAAAAAAAGCTGGGAAACTTTCATCTGCAGGCTCGCCCGGCTGGCACTCCCCCCACAAGCCCCCCGCGAGCCAGGCAGGAAGAGCCGCAAAGGCCGTTCCATCGGCGCTGCCGCTTGGGGATGACGGAAAAGGGGAAAGGGAGACCCTGAGCTCCCGAAGAGCATCCCCTCCCAAGTCCTAGTGGTATCTCCCATCTTATATGTAAAACATTATAAGCTGGGAGCTGTAGTGTAAATGTGACACATTCCTGCTGCCTGCCCGCGCCTTTGGACGGCCCGGCCGGACAAACGCATCCATTATGAGGGAGGCCTTCTGATGGCACAGGGAAGAGCCTCCGGCCAAGGTTAGGCTGAAGGGGAGCTTCGGATTAGGAAGAAGCCCTCACACTTTGCAGGGCTGCCTGACCGTGCAGAAGCAGCCCCGTCCATAGCAGAGACCCCATCTGCAGAGGAGGGAACCGAGGCCGTCGGGCACTCTGGGAAAACTGCGACTGGCCATTCCTTAGCAAACCTGGCCGTGACCCTCAAGACTTCCCAGCATTAGAAAAAGCCAGAGTTTGGCCTCACGTTCATTTGGTGCAGAGGTTCTTAAGTTATTTTGGGCCACGGACCCACCCTATCCTTTGTCAATCCCATGAAGCCTAGCGACCTTTTCTCACCATCAGGTCTTTAAATACATAAAAAAATGAAATAAAATATGAAGAGTTACCAAAGAAACCAATTATATGCAAATAGTTGTAAAAATGTTTTCTGAAAAGTTCATAGACGTTTGGTTAAGAATCTTTGTTCCTTAACGAACAATATTCTATGTTCATATAAACACTGGACTTTTAAAAATATGGCAACATTGTGTAAAACATCAAAAAACTTTAAAATCAACACACTGGAGGAAGGGATAGGATGACCAGAAATCATCTCATATATCCAAACATCATCTTATTAACTCAGGTTCATCATCTTAGGAGCTCATGGTAAGGCCACTAGATGAAGTCAGCAGATATACAGGTTCAAAATCTGCTTCTGATGTTACCTTAGCCAAGTGCTAATTTGAATAGAACTAGTCTCCTTTGTAATCCTTTGTATTTTATTTTTTAATTGAAAAATATAATTTTTGAGAAAAGTTTTATAAGCTTGACAAGAGGGCTAAAAGAACGCAAAACACACAAAAAAAGTTCAAGAACCCTTAGACTACAAGCAACAGACATTTATGAAGTGACAAGCACTCTGTTAGGGACTCCCTGACCTTTGGGATTCTTACCAGTATTAAATCACCACTTCTAAGATGCTAAGTACTAACGCTGCATTAGATGGAAAGAGTTGATTTTATATTCTCTGCACAAGCAGAACCTGAGATTTCACTTATTAAAAGATAATTTCACTTATTAAAAGATACTCCTGGTGAAGAATCTCTCTTTATCAATGGAGAATGCTCATGTTCTACCCCTTAAAGTAAGATGCTAAGTCATTTGCTCAGGGTCAAACAAGAAGTAAGCATTAGAGGCAGGCATTTGTTCAGTTCTGGTTTTAAATATTCTTATTTTCCATGGACTCTTAAGTTTTTGTACAAGAGGATTTGAGGGGCAGTACAACTGAATAGATAAAATTTCCCCAAAGGGTAATGGCAGACCCATTGAGTTTAGAGGGATGAGTGGAACCAGGTCAAGCTAGTTGGATTTGGGGATATTTCTACAATGTAAGCCACCTAGCTCTTAGTGGCTCCTAGTAGGCATTAAAATAATTGTTTTGACAGATCTCAGAATAGAATTATTTTGAAGTAAATTAATATAATCTTTCTGTGGGATGGGAGAGGGAACCAGAATCACTGGGCTTTTCGATTGTCTGGAAAGACAAACATATCTATTATTAAAGAGGTTCTCTGATGAGCCTAAGAATCTTCAGGCAAAAAAGTAAGTTTGAGGGCTAGAGGAGGAGATGAGGAGGAAAGACATTCTACGGAGATGTATAATGTCTCATATTTCCAAGATTTCAATCACCCCAAGGTATCAAAGGTTTATAAATATCTAGGGATACTCTTCTAAGCATATTAAAAACAAAGAAAAACAAAACCAAACCAAAGCTGCTTTAAGAACGCCCAAGTGGAGAGCTTCCTTCATTTTCTCTTTACTCTCCTAGAATTCTCCTCCCATTCCCTGCTATTGTTTCAGTCTATTCCTTCCCTTCCATTCCTGCAATTGTTAGGGGTTGCCTGGAGCTGTTTCCTGTTCTCTGCAAGCAGTAGCATGATCCAGGGGTTGAGTTTAACTCCTAGAGCATGGCTACTCCTTACTAATATTTCCTGAGGAACTGAGGTTTTGAAAATGATGGGAAATATCACATTAGCAAGATGTCTGAGCGTGTAGACATGTTGAATCTTTCCAAAGGAAAAAGGAAAGTTTGGGAACAGTCCAGAGAAGCAAAACTATGATGGGATTTGGGAGGGCTAACCCAGTCAGCAAATCACTTTTAGCGGGAGGGTTACTCAGGTTGCCATTACCTTCTTGGCAGGATAACAGTATTCCTTCGAGGTACTTCTCTTATATCATTTCCCACAAATGCAAGTGAACAAGCATTTGTTAAGTGCCTACTATGTCTTGTATCTCTGGAGATTGCCAAGGCCATCAAGGCAGCTCCCCTGTTTAAAGATGAGAAAGGCTCATGGAGCTAAGAGGATAGGTCCAAAATTAAAACACAAGTGACAGAGCCAGGATGCAAAGACAAAAACAATTTTTGCTCCCAAGTAGCTTGGGTGATACTAGATCTTCCCTTTGGAATGATAAAATCAACCTTCCCACATTAAAAACCGGTATCTCAATGAGTTTTGATTCTCTCAAATTTCCAACAGAAAATTTTAGATTTTTTTTTAACTTTGGATTTCTGAGTTTAAAAACAATACAACTTGCCTTTGAATGGAAGAATGTGAAAAATCAAAATTTCAAACCACACATAATAAAAGGAAAAATGTTTTCACTACCTCGATACTGGGGAATGAGGGAAACTTCTGATACCCAGAGGAAGGAATTAGCGACCCATCTTCTGCTCCAATGAACAGAATACATAGATGTATAAGCAAGACCTTGGAATGTCAGAACCAGTACAAAGCCATCAACCCATGAAACAACAAAAGGGAGAAAAGAAAGAAAAGTCATAAGATAGATAAAAATATGATGACCAAAAACTTCTCACTAAAAGAGTAGATGGGCTGAAAAATGAAAAATGAACCCAAATCAAGTAGGAGATTAAAAATGAGTAATGACATCAGCCTAAGGGAGCAACTATCACAGTCTCACAACTCAACACATTAATGACACCTTTTAAAAGTTCTGAAGCTTTTGGAATCATCACGTGATATGATGAATGTCTGTTTGGAGAGCACTGATAAAGAATGCAATGGCAACTTCCAGTCCCAACATGGGTATTCTCCTCTGATCTTAAAATCATGGAGAAGATGAAGAAGAAATCCAACAATAATAAGAAGAATAGCATTTATAGGTTTTAAAGTTTGCAAAGAATTTGACGTATAATTATCTCATTTAAACTCCATGTCAACCCAGATATCAAAAACCACCTTCACAATTTCCTAAGAAAATTATGCTTTCTCAGATTTATGGAATCAAGGTTGTAGTATATCCTGAATTATCAAAAGGAAGTCATGTGTTGAATAGCAAAAAAAAATGGTAGAAAACAATAAGAGATAAAAATAAGAAGTTATTTTTAAAATAAAATATTTTGTCCACTAATGTCTGGCCATCACTCTCATTCCATCATTGTGTACGTTCTGGGATGCCCTATTAATTTAGAAAGGTTAAGAATATGGGTCCAGACAGAGACAGATTTTTTAACTGAAGACCAACCTAGATAAAGTGAACTTTCCAAAATCATTTTCTCTATTTTTTTCTAAAAATAATGAGAAAGTTGTACATGATAGTGCATCCTTGCTCCTGGGGAGGCTAAGGCAGGGGCATCAGCTCTGAGCTGCAATACATTTAGGTATCTGCACTAAGTTTAGAATGAGTATGGTGGATCCCAGACCCCTGTCTACAAAGGAAGGGGTAGGGTGCAATAAAAACAGAACACCAGGCGACCTAAGGAAATGAGAACCAATTCAAGTAAAAAAGTGAGAACAATGCTGTCATATGATTCAGCAATAGAACTGGGTTCCTAAGGGGCTGTTAGACTTCTAGCCTGGGGGTGAGAGTGAGTTTCTATCAAATGAAATGAAATGAATGAAAGCAAAATAGTATAAAAAAATAATAAAACAAAACAAAATGAATGAAGCTAAAATAACATGAAACCAGGGAGAAACAGAAATGTGAATCCCCAATCTGTTTGAATGTAGGACCTTTTGCATCAACTCTAAACCTTAAATCCACTGCATATAGAAATAAAAATGGGGATCAGGATATGGGACGATGAATGATTAAAATGATTCTAAAAATGACCTTTTCCTATAGTTTTCAATGAATTAGAAATCTAGAAAACCACAAGAAGGAAGGAATAATGAAAAAAGAGCCATATTGGGGAGAGAAATATCCCAGGTAAACCTTCACGCTCTGAGACTGTGGAAAGAGGGCTAGCTTTGGGGTCACAGAACCAGAGTCAGAATTCTAGATCTGTCACAAGCCTATATGATTTTGGGCAAGCCCCACTTTGGGCTTCTTTAATTTGCTTCCCTATACAGGAAAGGAGTTAAGTGAAATTATATTTAAGGCCCCTTCAAACTTAAAATCTATGAGCCAATGATCTACCAAGGATTCTGATCAACAATTCAGGGACTTCCTCCTATAAACCGTAAATACCTAGGTGATGCAGTGTGAGGTAGATACAAGTTCAAATCCTATATCAGACACTTACAGTCATAGACTCTGGGCAAATAGTAATTTAACTTCTCTCTGCCTCAGTTTCCTCATGTGTAAAATATAGAGAATTATAGTAGCTGCCTATTTATGAGATCAAGCAACCTAACATGCATTATAAAACACATGTAAAGTGTTTTATAAACCTTAAGGTGATCTATAAATGCTATCTGCTCTTACTGTTGTTATCATATCATCATCAATCTTTGCCAGAAGGAATTGTGAAACACCAGCTACTCGATCCCCCTGTCTTGAAACAGGAAAGCATTATCTCCACTTGACAAATCGAGGTAATGGAACCCGAGAATGGTTAAATGAGGGCAGAGCCACTTGAGGACAGAGCAGGCTATGGAAGGGGATGCTGGATTGGCAATTGGCAAGCCTCCTTTTGATGACTGGCTCTGCTCCTTCCAGAATCTGGGTGATCTTGGGCATTCACCCCACTCGGGCTCTAAAATGGGAAGAGTGGACCAGGAGTGTCTCCACTTTCTTTCTCCTCAAAATCAGTGATTCCAGGATGGAATGAGAACCTAATTTTCCTTCCTTTGCATGTCTTTCCAATATAATATGCTACTACCTCTTCTATCCCCAATTAAGTTGTCGCAAGTAGATTTCTAATTGTGCTGCATTACATGTGAAAAGAAATTTGTATTTTCCTTTGGTTTTCTTAAGGAGGAATTATAAATGGCAAAAATAAGCAAAGAAATGAGAAACAGAACTCAAAGCTTAAAATATATACAATATCCATGAGAGACAACATGGCACCATGGGTAGAGGTTGCTCTTGAAAGCAACAGAAAGGCCTGGGTTCAGGTAACATATCTGATACCAAATAGCTTTGTGGCACTGGGCAAACCACTCAGATCCCTTGTATACCCAGAAAACTCTGAATAACAAGAGATGGCTGAGAAGAGCCAATATGCATTCAGGGAAGTTCATCAGATCAACAGAACCATAGCAAGCACCTTGGTCCATAGTGTGTGTGTGTGTGTGTGTGTGTGTGTGTGTGTGTGTGTGTGTAAGGGAGAGAGCAAAAGAGAAAATGTATATGTGCGAGTATGTATGCGTGTGTAAGAAAGAAAAAGAGAATGTGTAAGAGTATGAATGTGCATGTCTGTATGCAAAAAGAGGAAAGGGAGAGGACAAAAAGGGGAATGGGAGGGAGAGGAAAGAGAGGAAGGAAGGAGAAACCTGATTTTCTAGTGACATGGAACTTCAGACATATACTGCCATTAACTTTAATGTTACTGTTGATAAATGTATATAACTCACTTTCTCCTTTGTTAGAGTAGAATTTTACACTTTCTGTGGACAGTTTACTTTTTGTCTTTTAGCGTTGTACACGGCAACAACAACATTATATGATGTACAATTCTCATGGGTGGGGCTCTTGTTAACAATGAGACAATTCAGACCAGTTCCAATGGTCTTGTAAGGAAGAGAACCTTCTACACCCAGAGAGAGGGCTGTGGGAACTGAGTGTGGGTCACAACACAACATTTTCACTCCTTTTGTAGTTGTTTGCTTGCATTTTGTTTTCTTTCTCTTTTTTCCCCTTTTTGATCTGATTTTTCTTGTGCAGCACAATAAATGTGAAAATACGTAAAGAAGAATTGCACATGTTTACTTGCTTTCTGGGAGGGAAGGCAAGGAGAAAAATCAGGAATACAAGATTTTGCAAAGATGACTGTTGAAAATTATCTTTGCATATATTTTGAAAATAAAAAATATCATTTTAAAAACCCTTTTTGTCTCTTTATTCTCAACGCCAAATGTATGGTTGCTGATTTTGTTTAGGCGCTGCAGTCATATATGACTCTTCATGGTTCCTTTGGGGAGTTCCTGGCAAAGCTACTGGAATGGACTCCCATTTCCTTATCCAGCTCATATTACAAATGAGGAAATGGAGGCAAAGAGTGAAGTGAAGTACAAAAGGTCACACAGCTAGTAAGGATCTGAGGCCGAATTTGAATACAAGAAGAGGTCTTGCTGACTGCAGTCCTGATACTCAGTCTAAATAGATCATGGCGCTGCCCCCAAAATGTCGTTGCCATTCAGTCATGTCCAACTTTTTATACCCCACTTGGGGTTTTCTTGGCAAAGATAATGGAGTGATGTGCCATTTCCTTCTCCAACTCATTTTACAGATGAGAAAACTGAGGCAGAGAAGGTGAAGTGACTCATTCAGGTTCACACAGCTAGTGAATGGCTAAGGTTTCATTTGAACTCAACACACTGAGTCTTCCTAAGATCAGTGCTCTATCCACTGCTACCTATCTATACACAATATGCATTTAGTAAATATTTCTTGACTGGTTGAAAAGTCCTTCTACCAATGGAGATCAGCAACTCATCTGTCAGTCTAATCTTAGAAAAGTGCCTACACAGCTGCATTGGGGAGAAAAAATAAAAGCAAAACTATCCCTGCCCTCCCAAAACCCTAACAGGCATATGTGTGTGTACACAGGCATGTGTAAACATGCAGATACCATTGGGACCCTAGTCACTGGAAGGAGAGTTCACTATGAAAGGTATCCTGGGGGTCACCCCAGTACTTAAGGAAATCAGAGTTTCCAAGAGGCAAAGGCAAAGGGGAGGCTGAGGGATGTGCCCAAACTCATACAGGTGGTCGACCTCAGAGAGTATATCCTCCATGAGCACATATTCATTCATATTGCATAAACACATAGATATCTATGTGTCACATGACTAGATACAAACATGGCAGCCCATCCAACACCAGCTCTCAGGTGGAGTCCCAGGGTCGTGATTAATCCAAGTTCCCAATACATCCAAAAATACACATTCCATCTATATTTAGGGGCTTAGGTTAGGAAGATCCTAGAGCCAGATTTTCTTCCCTCACCCTCCTATGCTGTTCAACTATTTAGGCTCCTTCATTCAATTACTCTAAAGGTTGTGCTCCAAGCTCTCTTCCCTCATGTGGGTCACCATCATTAGTGAACTGGATGAGAAGAGACACCCCTGGACTACCCCATGGTCTTTTCCGGGTTCCTCATGTTTTCATATATAAATGAATACCACAAAAATCTTTAAAAATACAAAATAAGGGGGCAGCGAGGTGGCACAGTAGATAGAGCACCAGCCCTATAGTCAGGAAGACCCAAGTTCCAATCTGAACTCAGACACTTAATACTTCCTAGCTGTGTGACCCTGGGCAAATCACTTAATCCCAGTGGCCTCAGCAAATAAATAAATAAATAGATAAACAGATAAATAATTAAATAAATAGATGAATAGATAAACAAACAAATAAATAAATGGATAAATAAATGAAATAAAAATTTAAAAAATAAAAATACAAAGTAAGGCCCTCAGAATCTGAAGGGGGTGTTCTTTCCTATATATGTATGGAAATATCTATATGTTTATATTCACACACACACACACAGAGGAACAGAAATAGGGAGCAGGCTGGTGATTTTATTGCTGTTTACAATGAATTGTTCAATGAGGAAACTAGAGATGCTTAGACTTGCTCAGGATTACACAGCTGGTGGGAAGCAAGGGAAGGCTTTGAAGCCAGGTCTTCTTGACTTTGAACTGGCTTGCTCTTCACCATGCCAAACTGCCTCTCTAGGCACAAAGACACACATTCATATTTATGGTCAATCAGTCAGGCACTCTGCTAAATCCTGGGGATAACAAATGCAAAAAAGGGATAGAAAAAGGTAAAGGACAAGAGGAAAATGCCCAGAGGAGTGCAACCAGATGAGATATGAAGAGCCAATTGACATATTGGCCCTCCTCAAATGAAGGTTTAGCTTTGTGGGGCAAATCTGTGTTTGATCCTCCATTCAGAGAGGTCCCAGGGATAAAGATATCAGACTGTAAGCATCTTGAGAGCAGGGACTTTTACTACTTTGCCTCCCTAGGCTTAAAACAGTTCCTGGCACATAGTATACTTAATAAAAAGAATGAATGAGTGAAAATATGAGTCCAAGCTTAATTTAATCTTGCAGGATGATGAGGACCCAGTGGGCATGAGAGGAAAAGTCCAAATGGCTCTTTTCAACAGCAAAGTGGTTCAGGCCATTTCCAATGGTCTTGTGATGGAGAGAACCATTTGCACCCAGGGAGAGCACTATGCAGACTGAGTGTGGATCACAACATAGTATTTTCACTTTTTTGTTGTTGTTTGTTTGCTTTTTAATTTCTTTCCCATTTTTTCCCTTTTTGATCTGATGTTTCTTGTGCAGCATGATAAATGTGGAAATATGTGCAGAAGAATTACACATGTTTAATATATATTGGATTACTTGCTATCCAGGGAAAGTGGGAGGGAAAATGAGAGGGAAAACAATTTAGAACACAAGGTTTTACAAAGAGGAATATGTTGAAAATTATCTATGCATATGTTTCAAAAATAAAAAGCTTAAAAAAAGAAAAAAATTCAAAGTAATTTGGCCAGTTATCCATACACATGCATGCCTACACACACACACACACACACACACACACACACACACACACACACACAAATAATTTGGGTCCAGACTTTCCTCTATCAGAGATTCCTTGTCATGGTCAAGATACTAGGAATTAATCACAATTATTTAAACATTATCTAGTATCTCTCCTGTGGACCACCCAGCTTCAATTTCATTATTTCAACTTGGGAAGCTCCATGAGCCAAAAATATCAGTATGAACTGTATTCTAGGAATGGATTGAATTTCTAAGAAAAGTACTGGTAATATCCTGAAAACTAACTGAAAAATGTTAAAATCACTGAAACAAGTTTTCTAATTTCTGACATTTGAAGATAAGGTAAGATGTTATTTGTTATAGAATATTTTTTTAAATTTTTATGTAAGGCAACGTTTTCCAATAAAGTTCATATATATATATATATACACACACACATTTATGTGTGTATATATTATAAATATATGTATATAAATATGTGCAATGTCTCAAGTATATTATATATATATGTATTTTTATATTATGCATAATATATAGACACTGTATATAATACAAATATACAAACATATTATTTCCCACTGATAAAAATAAAGTTAGACAATGCTACTGAAACAGTTTTAAGGCAGAGATTGAGAGAGACCAAGAGAAAGAGAGAAAGAGAGAGAGAGAGAGAGACAGAGAGAGACACACACAGAGAGACAGAGGGAGAGGGAGACAGAGACAGAGAGACACAGAGACAGAGAGAGAGGCAGAGACCCCAAGAAAACAAGGGAGAGGGAGGAAAAAAACTAAGAGAAAGAGACAGACATGCCATTTCTTTTGAAAAACAATATTCATAATTAATTTTAGGAATATCTTTTGCAAGGGAATGTATCTAATTTGGTCAGTGCTAGTTTTTAATCTCCTGATTATTTCATTAAAATCACCTTATCCAAAGATCTTGATGACCTTCTGACCCTTACTCCAGCCATCACTTACTCAACCCTGCTAGAATTTGGGGCCTTGCTCCCCACTTCCTTCTCCCTGAAAACTTCAGCTTCTTAACTGTCATTTCTTTTCTTCATCTCCCCTCCAAGACTATGGTGATCCTTCTTCTGTTTAGATGGGACCTCATTTGGGATATTGCTCTTAGATCTGAAGGTCACATTTAGGAAAGACATTGATAAGTAAAGAGCATCCCAAAGACAACCACACTTATAGGAGATAAAATGGAGAGACTAGAAATACTCAGTTTTTGTGGACTGGCCTTAGACTGAGATGGCATTTCCAATAAAGTTTCCAGGAGTAAATGTTTTTAGTCACATGACTTATGTGGGGGCACAGTTGCTTAATAAGTCATAAATTATATGAACACAAAATCTGCTTTTTTAGATTGAAAGTATCTCTTTACTCCCTTTTCTTTGGATTTTCCAGAGAAGCTCAACATAAGGAGTGACCATAAGGAAGTTCTGATGAGCTCTGGAGAGACTTTCTCAAAGGGCCATCAGGCTGCTTGAAAATCTTGTAATCTTGCTTCCTAGGCACTTAAAGCACAATAGCTTTATCAGAGAGGGAGTTTGGCATAGTAGGTGGACAGTGAGATCAAGGAGATCTAGGGTGAAGTCTTCCTGTTGGTAATTACAAACTGCAGGACTGTTGGCAATCAATCAAGAAACAGAGGTGCTGGAATTTTAATTGATTACCCATAGTGTACAGCTTGTAATTCTCAGAAGGGGAACTTCAGACTAGACATCCCTGATCTCACCATCTACCCTCTATGGCAAGCTCCCTCTCTGATAAAGCTATTGTGCTTTAAGTTCCTAGGAAGCAAGATTGAAGGCCCCTTCAAGTAACTTGAATTCCTGAGCCATGGTTTCTTTATCTCTAAAATGGGATGATAATACTTATGGACCTGGTCACAGATGATTGCGAGGTTCCCCTGAGTTTATGTTTCTTGAAGGCTTTGGAAATGTTAAGGAGGATTTTAGTTTATGATGTAATCTCTCCTAGAAAGACCACCAGCTAAAACATTCACTATTTCAAACTCTGCTCCTTTGATCACCTGCCATATTTGAATCTCATTGGACACATTCACTGACTACTCTCTTCTACACATGTGATTGTTCCTTGATCACTAAATATCTCTGTGGATCAGCTCATAGAAAGACTGACCATGAAGCTGCCAGTGTGGTGCTAATGGAAGGATATTACCTTTTTTGTCTCCTAAATTCTAAATGGGGCTCAGATTTTAAGAACCATCGTCATGACGACAACAGTGAATTTATCACCACATTTTTATACTGTTGGAATTCTACAATATTGTTTAGTACAGAATTCCCACTTTCCATGAGCTATGATATATTTATTTCATTTATGGGGAGTGGAAGGGCTTTAATCAAAAAGTTCCTGAGGGCATGTCCAAAAGAAGATTATTTTCCAAGGCTTCAGTTTATGTTTTTCATTTATTTCCCAGGTTTAGTCAGAACTCCTGCTTCCAAACTTGGGGTAAATATTAGAAGATGGAAGTGAAAACTCCCTCACAATGACAGAAAAGGAAAACGTGAAATATCAGAAGGGTCCATGGGAAATTTGGGACGCCAATGGGCAGTTGGTGGAGTTGTAAACTGATCCAACCATTCTGGAGAGCAATTTGGAAATATGCCCAAAAGGGCTATAAAATTGTACATACCCTTTCATCCAGCAATACCAGTACAAAGTCTGTATCCTCAAAAGATCAAAGAAAAAGGCAACGGAAATATATCTATACAAGAGGATTTGTAACAGCAGATCTTTTTATGGTAGTGAAGAATTGTAAATTGAGGAGATGGCCATCGATTGGGAAATAACTGAACAAATCAGGATATATGATTGTGATAGAATGCTTCTGTGCTATAAGAAATGTCAAATAGGATTCTTTCAGAAAGAACTGGAAAGACATGTCTAAGCTGATATGAACTAAAGTGAACTAAAGGAGAACTTTGTACACAGTAATAGCAATATTGGAAAATTATCAACTGGGAATGACTGAGCTATTCTTAATACAATGATCCAAGATAATTTCAAATGACTCATGATGAAAAATGCTATCTACTTCCAGAGAAAGAACTGATGGATTCTGAACGCAGATCAAAGCATATTTTATTTTGCTTTCTTTATTTTTCTTGGAGGGAGGGGTTGTCTGTCTTTTCTTTTATAGCACAGCTAATATGGAAATATGCTTTACATGACTTCACATGATTAATCTATATCAAATTTCTTACCTTCTCAAGGGAAGGGAAAAGAGAGTAAGCAAATTTGGGATTCAAGAAATTTAAAAAGCCAAATGTAACAAAAAATTTACATGTAATTGAGAAAAATAAAAAATGAAAAGAAAATTACTCATCCTGTTTTTCCAATATGCCCATGCTGACATTATGGTAATAGCGGGACAGCAAATGTCAGTGGAAAGACTGTTGGAGTTGAAGAAATGAAGAACTATTTTATAACACCAAACTTGAAAATTAAAACCTGAATGTTTCTTTATTTGCTTTTCCTTGTTTCCTTTTCTCTCCAGAATAGTATCTTTGTAATCAGGAAATCTATAAGCATTTATTAATTACCTATTATGGATCAAGTACCGTACCAGCTTCTAGGGAAATCCCAAAACCTGCTAGGTCATGAAGCTGAATATCTACTGGTGAGTTCACCTTAAGATCCAACCACTACACTCCTGATGATGGAAACCCCTTCTATTCTTCTCATCTTTATCCATTTCCTGTTCCTATACACCTCCACCAACAATGGGGCAAAGAGGACAAAAACCTGAAGTTTTTGCATGCTTCAGCTCCTGCTAGGCAAACTGGCTTTGAAAATTGTCATCTCTTTAGCCCCACATTTTGGGTTACTTTTTAAGTATTTGAAATTGTCCAAATCCTTAATATTTAAGTGTCATGCAAAATCAAAATAATCCTGAGGTTATACCTTATGCCCAGAAAATTGGTTTTAAAAGTGATTAAAAAATCCAGAATAGTCAGTATTATAGAGGTCAGTGCTAGTTTTTATCTCCTGACTATTTCATTAAATATTAGAAGATAGAAGTGAAATTACTGATAGGGTTTTCTGATGTATTATTGATGGAGTTATAAATTGGTATAAATCTGGAAAGCAATCTCTAACTATGCAAATAAAGTTATGAAAATGCTCATGCTCTCTGAATCAGAGATTACCCTCCTGAGCATATATACCAAGGAAGTTAATGTTGGAAAGAAGGGTTTCATATACACCGAAATATTTATGGTAGTATTTTTCATGGCATCAAAGAACTGAAAGCAAATGAAGGAAAGAATGGTTCTCCATTGTAGAACGTGAATGTAAAGAACTCTTGCTGAATTATAAGAAACAATAAACATGAATAAGATAAAAAGAGTTGAAAGGATTTATATGAACTAATGTAGAGTGAAGTGAACAGAAACAAGAAAATGATATGTGCAATCAATTAATAACAACAATAATAGCAATTATACAGCACTTTAAATGTTATAAAGCACTTTTAAAAATATGGACTAATTTTATCCTCACAACAGCTTTGGAAGGAGGTGTTATTATCCCCATTTTACAAACACATAATATCATAATTAAAAACAGTATTAACTGTAGAACAACTGAATACTGTGAAATCATAGAGCACAAACTTGGCCCTATTGTTGGAAGTGACACATCCCTTCCCTCCATTACATTGCAAAACTCAGAGTCTAAGACTGGATAACATCACATATAACGTTAGCAGCTTTTCTATGTGTTAACTGGTTAATATATTTTTTTAATTTCCTGTTGTTGTTTTTTTAAATCCTCTCTTTTAAGATCAGTTCTCTGAAAAGACACGAGTAATTTATAAATGGGAATTTGAGTAATGAAAAATTAGATATTTTTCAATAAAGTTATTTTTTAAAAAAAAACCTAGTATTTTTAATCTTTGTGTTTCAAAACTATTTACCAGAAAACATTTGGGAAGATTGGGAAAAGATTTAGAACAACCATTTTGTCTATATAATGTGAGGATTAGGAATCACACATTAATTAAAAATAAGTTTACTGATTTTATTAATTGCTGAGAGAAAGTAAAAAGAAGAAACACACAGAGAGAAAATAACCACCTCAATGAAAATACATAAACTCAAACTAATTAGAAGTAGGAGGACACTGAAACTTTAGCTTATAATAACCTCAAATTACAAAGAAACAAAGACTCCATTTGTGTCCATACTATTTAATTACTACCTATCAAGTCCATTCCATATAATGCTGCTTAACTGCCCCCCATTTCCTGAACATAACTTTTTTCTCCTTTACTTTTTATTAACAACTACAAATTTCTTTAAAGATAAAGATAAAGAATATAGTCCATATTAGATTCTTTCTCCATAATATTCTGTCTTTAGAAAGAAAGCCAAACTTAAAGGCTTAACCAGGACAGATTAAGTTTTCATTATTGTTTTTTCTCAGAAAATGTGTTTATTCATACAAAATGCTTGCAAGTTTGACTGAGAGACTCCTTAAATAGGTCATTCTCTTCATTTATAATTCTCAATAATATCTGGGAGATGCTAGAATGTGTTGGATACCAAAGTCTAGTTTATATAATGGAGTTAAAAGGATCATTAGGGATAAGGAAGGCCTGGGTATTGCATGATGTCATAACTGGTTAACTTTCCTTCCTCACTGAGAAAAACTATTGTTTATTTTGTGTATCATGTGATTTAAAAAAAAAAAGAACATGGTAAAATTCTATCTCCACTAGCCAATGGCTACTTCAGACATCTAGGCCCCTTGACGGGTAGAGCAGCCGATGCCATCGGCCTGTGTTTCTCACTCTCCTGCTTCTTTTTCTCTACTTACCTTGGTGCTTGGCCCAATCTCAGCCATTCATCTTTATTCAAAGGAGTCCACTCAAAAGAAAAGGAGCCCAAACTGTGGCATACTATCTATTAGGATGTGGTCAGCCTCTGGCCCGTTTCCCATAGGCTTGTCTAGAGCACGAGTGGGCCTTGTCCAGATGAGCCAGCAACTCGACTTACTCTCCAGACACACCAAGGCCTACTTCTGGAAGTAATGGCCTATTTACAATGGTGGATTAAACGTCTATAAAGTACTGATCACCTTTGCAGCCCAAGACCTTTCTTGCACTTAGTAAATGCTAGGGGAAATAAGTCAAAGCAAAGTGGTGAGGGATTAGTGGGCAACTCAATAAGCATTTATTGGGCTGCATGCAGGGCACTATCCTGGAGGTTGTAGTCAAATAGTTTTTCCTCTCGAGGCCCTGTTGGGGGAATTGTAGTAAGTTCAAAAGAAAAAAAATTCTAGTATTTACTAAGTGGGTACAAGATGATTTGAGAAGGGAGAGAACATTAATACTCAGAGAATTGAGAAAGGTTGATGTACAAAGCACAGAAATCTGATGGAAGAGACAGATTCTCAGAGGCAGAGCTGAGAATGAAGAGAGCATTCTGGGTCCCCGGAAAGAGTGAATATAAAGAACAAGGTGGATATCATAAAATAGCAAGAGAGCCACTTAGAGAAGTGATATCACTCCTTGATACTTTTCACATTTCTCAATGATACTCCATGAGTCAAAAGACCTATCTTCAATCCTGACTTTTTCCCCTAATCAACTTATTATCTTCTTAACATTAGCTTTTCATCTATAAAAATGAGTGTATTCAGACTAGATGACCTTTAAGGTCTCTTTTAGCTTAAAAGCTAAGATCCCATGATCCCTCATTGCTGAAAGTAGCAATACAGCTGTGGAAAAATCCATTATGGCATTCCTTTGAGTTTGCCATCACGATACAAAGACAGAACAAAAGGAATGTCATGAACTAATCCAGGGCCCAATTGCCTCTGAAGCTGATTTTAAAGTGCCAGTATAACTGTCTGGGTCAAGGGGAGGTTCAGTGAAGAGTAAACAGACCCTTTAAAAACAAGACACACACAAGTGCGCGCACACACATGCACAGGTGGCCAAAAAACAATTCTTCTTTGACCATCTTTCCCAAATACTTTATTCATGGGAGAAAAAACAGAGAACGTAAGAAAAAAAAATTCATGCTAAACAAAATCCCACTATTGGCCTTTTTAAAACACCAGTAGGAGACGTCAGTTTCCTCATGAGAGTCACAGCTAAAATTTCATTCAAATCCAGTGAGACATTATATCAAGAATGGAAATGGGGGTAGAATGAGATGGAGAATCTTTGTTATAACCAAAGATCCCTCACAGATGTAGTTTCATTGGCTTTTTCTCTTATTTATTTGCCTGATTCTCACAAAATGATTCCCAAACATCGAAACTGAGTAAATAATAGTGATTATAAGTGGCTAAGAGTTTTTTAGTCAGTAACAAATACTTGGGATTCAGGAAGGTGACAATCATCTTTAAAAAGACACACATTTTACACTTGGGGAAAAAAGAATCTTTTCAAACAAAGTTAACTCACAAGAGGCAGAAAAGTGAAATGGGTTAGACAGAGAAACTCCTTGGCTCCCAATAAGGCATTCTGGAAGTATTATGAAGAAGACCTCATTATCCCCATGATAACCCAACATGAATTTAATCATGCTATGATTAATCCTCCCAATTAGCCTTCCCTAACCAACCATGGTAAGTCATTCAGATCCTGGTTTTTGTCCATGACCCTCAACCAAAAACACTTTGGTAGCCAACAAGAATATTTTTGCAAGGTGAGAATCAGATCAGAGATCAGTTGTAGGTGAATAAAATGCAGGTGTTTCATATATATCTATATCTATCTATCTATCTATCTACCTATCTATCTATCTAGATATATATCTATATATCTATATCTAGATATAGATATATAGATGTAGATAGATATATGTAGAGAGAGAGAGAGAGAGAATTGAGAAAGTTTGATGATGAGATATAAAGATATAGACATAGATACATATAAGTTATGGTCAGTCCTTGAAAGTTGTCTCTGCTCTCTAACTACACACAAAATCATCCCCTTTCTCCTTTCCTTTGCCCAAATCTTAGAGATAGTGTATAAGGTGACCCTTCTCCTCTCAGAGGAGCCCTTCAAATTTGCCCATTGATGCCATCTTCTATTTTCTAGGAGCAACTCCCATTGATCATGAACTCTCCCTCTCTCTCTCATTAATATGTAATTGTTCTTGATCTCCTAGCTCTTTCCAAAAATATATAACTATGCCAATAATTTCCTTTTAGACCAAAGGTATCAAACAGACATCAACCTACAATACCGGAATGAGGCTCAAAGCAGATTAAAACATAATTGGAAAACATTTAACAAAGCAAGCAAAATTAATTCTTCCTCCTAATTCCAAACCCAACTCTATCCAATACACTATCTAGTTGTCTTAGATAGCTATGTTAAGATAAATTATTTAATATTATTTTTCTATGCTTCCATATAGACATACAACAATATGTACAGAAAGATACTGTATATCATAAGATATTTGCTCTCACTATGTGTATGTGTCCATATAAACACATGTTTACATAGAAAGATCCTATCATATATTGTATCATATTCCTATGGATACAGTAATTCTTTCCATCAAACTGTTTCCATTCATATGTTGTAGCAAATGGAGTATCATTTTAACATTAACATCTTCAGGCATCCAGACTCACATCCTCACAGAATTCTGCTCTTTTTAATAGATAATTTCACCTTTGGTACTAGTAGAACAACCTCACTAGCAAGGGAATCCTAAATGGATTCTCAGCCTGGCAAAGTATGGCGCAAGTGGGCTTTTTGCTCTGAAACTGCAAAAGTAGAGTAGAAATGGTAATGGTGCCTTCCAAGTACTCCCCTCTCCACATACGTCCAACACCCTCTTTTTTCCAAAGAGGTAAAGTCTTAAGGGAAGTAGCAAAACCAAGCTCCTCTGACTTCACTTTCTATTACACTATACTCAGACAAGTTGCTTTCCATTTTCTCTGCCTATAGTTTGCACAAAAGGATCTTCCCCAAACCCAGAAAATCTCATATGTTAGCAAATCATGGAAGATCTGGGTTTAATTTCTGAAACTAAAAATGTGATTATTTGAGGGCATTTGGATTTTTAAAGAGAAAAGATATTGTTTATAATTAATTCTTGGGAAGGCCCTAACTTAGAATAAATTTATAGGCAGTGTCACATAGTAAATAACCAGCACCAAGGGACAAGGCAGGAGAAACTCAGAAATGCAGGCAGAGCAGTTTGAATGGGATCAGCAGCAGTTAGTTCTTATTCCTCTCTAGCCAGAAACCCAAGAGGGAAAACCCAGCTTTTCCTGGGATCCGCTAATAAGTACCCTCAGGCCTTTTCTGTTTCTTATTACTAAAACCAGGGAGCAGTTCTCCAGTTCAATTTAAACCAAGCAGAGTTCCGGTGCTGACTCTGGATCAGGCACAAGATTAGACTGGGAATGCTGAGTGCCGAGACAAGAAGGGAACTCCAGGAGTAAATGTTCTACTTTGGGACGAGCACAGACTCAAGTTCTCGGTAAATATAAGCTATATATAAAGGACACTGAAAGATTGTAGACAGAGCAAGCATGAGCCTTCAGGGTCAAATTGTCCAATCCCTCATAGATTGACAGATGGGGAAACTGAGATCTAAAGAGATTAGTCCAGCGCAGAATCATATGGGAAATTGAAGACTAAACAGGTTAAATTCTGACATTGCAGATACAGGTTTTAAAAAAAAAAGAATCTTTACCCTCAGAGAACTTTCTACTAGAGGAAAACAATTCACAAAATTAAAGGGAATGTGAAAAAGGTGGGGATGGGGAGAGGAGAACTACAGGGAAGGCAAAGCTGGTCCAGACCTTTTCTCAAAGTGAAGGTTCAGGTAGTAACTTGCCAATGGGAGAAAAAGGTCCCAGTGGAAAGAGGGAAGAGGCACATGAAGCAGTGGTAGAGTCCAGAGGAACTCAGAAGGTCCCATGTCCAATACTATGCTTTTAACAAATGAGTAAACTGAAGACCAGGGAGAATCAGCTAGATCACACATATACAAACTCCAAAAGTGGAATTGAAGCGCTATTCTGAGGTTCTGAAAATAATGCTTTCCCACTGAAGTGATAAGTGTTCCCCCATTCTGTTTTTCTTGGATACACAGAATACCTGGATGTCAAAGAAGCCTTTCCCATCATGCCAGTCTAACTCTTGGAAATACAGAGAATATTGTATATGGTGTTTGGGATTTGGTTAAGGGCCTTAGGTGAAGAAACACTTTCTGCTGCTGCAGGTGAGGGCCCACTCAACTACTAAGAGAAAGATCCTGAAGACCCAGGAGATTCCTAAGATCTCTCAAGCAGGATGTACCCCTGGGCAGGCTGAAATTTCCTACTCCCAGCTCAACTGCCTATCCACCAGAGCATGCCGGCCAAGGGGTTTTATGTTGAACCTTTAAAAAAAAAAAAGGAACCAAAAAATATATTGCCATGCTATGGTTAACATCACCAGCAATCTCTCGGCATGTGTGCAACTTCCTGCTTCTTGTGAAAGAAAAGGGCTTCCGGATGGTGTCTTAAGTGCAGGCCATCAGTCTCACACGCAATGTGTGTGCTTTCAGTATCTTAAAGTGAGAATAGAAACTTTGGGTAAGGGTTAAAATCCCAACCTTGAATGGCTCTTTCACTTAGGGAATTTACAAACCCAGAACACATGAATATCACCTTCTTACATCAGAAGGCTAACAGTGGAGGAAGGGCAAGTATCAAAGGGAGGGCCTGGCGCCATTATTGTGCAAACTAAGATTAAAGCAAACACTCCAGTCCATTCTCTGGCTCCTTCTTCTCATCTCAGCCTTCTCCCAGTAAGCTCCAGTATTCAGGGCACCGTACTCTCTGGGATCACAGCATCTCACCTTCACACAGTCTTTAGCACATGGTAAATGCTTAATAAATACTACTTGATTAATGGGGTGATACTTCAAGGTCTAGATCAAATACCACCTTCAATCAATCAATCACTATTAGATTTATCAAGTACCTACAAGATGGCAGAAACCCTACTAGGCATTGAATAGAGTAACACACATGTTGAAGGGCCTCCAGGGAGGAGGCACAGTGGGCAATTAGGTGATGCAGTAGAGTAAGGGCTGGGCTTGGACTTAACTTTCTGAGTTCAAATCTGGCCTTGGATACTTCCTAGCTATGTGATCATGGGCAGATCTGTTTGCCTCAGTTTCCTCATCTGTCAAAGGAGAAGGACATGGTCAATATCTTGCTATGAGAACCCCACAGAAGATCACAAAGAGTAAGACGTGACTGAGATGAATGAATAGCAACAAACTGACCTTATCACCTTTTCAGCTATTTTTGGTATATTATCTTCCCTCAATTCACTTATGTGTCGCAGCTTCACCTTCCTGATATCATGGTCCTCTCCGAGAATGAAGAACAAACGACAAAAACAATATAAGCTACTTGAGGAAAGGAACTGAGAAGATTGCTTTGTACTTGACCATATGCCTCCGCACTGGAGAGCACCCCACACATAATAAACACTCTCAAAAATGTGATTTCCTTCTATTCATACTTAGTGGTACACACTTCTTATCTTTCCTACTATTTTAAGATCTTTGAAGAGATTCTATCCCTCTGCAACTGTCAAAAATATTCATTAAACCTCTGTTAATTAATCTAAACATCATTAAACAGGATACACCGAAAGGTAAAAACAGACCTTGTCCTCAAGTAGGTAATATTCTAATAGGGGAGACATTATGCAAACTATGTACAAATGAACTACCAATAGGGTTACCTGGTGGTGGTGGCAATTGAGGGCTATAATTTTGAAGGTAGAAGTCGTGCTTCATGCTCAAAAAAGATCAAAATGAGATCCTTGGCTTGGAGTCCAGTGTGTCTGACTGTGACTTGGTCAGACCAATCTGAGCTCAGAAGGCTCTACCACAGATCGGGCACAAATAACCCATATTAGGAGATGATCTCAGAAGTAAAACACCAGCATCGGGGGGAGGGGGTTGAAAAAGGCTTCTGCACAAGAAGGAATTTTAGCTGCGACTTGATAGAAGCCAGAGAAGACAGTGGGCAGAAATGAGCAGGGAAAGGATGACAGGTACTGAATTCTCTAAGAACATAGGATGTCACTGAGGTTTTCCTGCAGCTGCAATATGGAATACTTGGGATCTGAGCAGCTCCCTTCCAATTCTGAGATCCTGTGAGTGGGGTCTTTTTCATCTTGATGCCACCCAACCTGCTCCCCAAGTTTGGATTATCACTGAGGGAACATGTAGTGCACACTCACTAAATATTTGTTGAATGAATCATTCCTGGCCGAGAGAAATCTGTACTTAAGTGAGCCATTTTGAAAAAGACCTAAAAATGAATCAACTTCTCACATCCAATTCAATCCAGTCAGACAGGAATTGGGGAGGGGGAGTGAGGAGAGAAACACATTTATACCACCCTCAACTATTTAGAGAAAAATCACAAAGTGACATGTAGATGACAAGTAAAAGACAATACGGAATTAATGACAGAATAAAAGTAAAAGAAGCAGCCGATGACTCAGTGGAAACAAAGCATGCTGGACCTGGAATCAGGAAGAGCCAAATTCAAATGCGATGTCAGATATATACTAGCTGAGTAACCATAAACAGGTCACTTAGACTCTTAATGGTCTCAGCTTTTTCATCTGCCAGATGGGGATATAACAGGACCTATCTTACATAGCTGTGGTGAGAATTAAATGAGACAATATTTGAAAAGCATTTTGTAAAATGCTTAAAATTTGATATCAATATTAGTCATTATTATTAGGCCCAATTAGGAAAAGCTTCTTGGTGGTGGTAAAATTTGAGTCACATCTTGAAGATAATCATAACTATGGGTTCATGGAGATTATCGGGGGAAGCCATCAATGCTGGTTCAAGAGAGTGAATGGGAGAGTAGATGTGGGAGCAAAAAAAGATCTGTGTTCAGGTTCTGCCTCAAAAGTGTACACCTGAACGAATCACTTGGCACAGAACTGGTAGCAGTGTTCATGGTTGGGACTTTTCTGGCACCTGAAGATCAGGGATACATTGGTAATTAAGTATGACTTAAACAGCTAGAACTTCTGCCTTGTTCCTTCCTTAATTTGTTTACTTCAGATCACTAAGAATGAAACTTATGTGTGAAAAAATAACCATGCTGGTTTGTCCAGAGAGAAAAAGAACGACCGGTAATAAAATCCTTGAGACGTTAATGTTTTTACAGACCCAGGGCAACTTGACGGCTTGTGCTTTTTCCAGAAGGAAATGAACTTTGTTTCTAAGTTTAGAAGGATTTGGCAAAGCATGAAATCTCACCTATACAGCCAAAGTTACAAACCATGGGACTCGAATGAAATTTCCATAAGGCAGAATCAACATAAGGAGTATGGGGGAAAAGAGGAATAACTCTAGTTTAGACCAAAAAGGATTTGGGTTCGAATCTAGTTTCTTGGACTGTTTACCAGTGGATCTAATTATCACTGATTATCTCTAGGACTCCTTATCTGAAAATGAAGGCTTGCACTCTATGATCTCTAAAGTTCCTTCCCTATCTTCTCCTATTAGGAATCTAAGGAATCCATGAAGTTTCCTAATGAATTTTTGAAATTTAAATATAGAAACTGATGAAAACTTTTCCCTCTATGCATTTTTAACTTTTTTTCAATCACCTTCTCCACCGAAGTTTAGTATCTGGGATTGATCAGATGACTTATGTATTTTCCTGTATCATGGCTTGTCCTCCAACTGAATTTCATCATCTTTGCCAAAGTCCCCTATTTGCATTCAACGTACTTTCAGATTAAAGGGAGATTGGGCAAGACAGGATCTAGGACTGATCCTTAAGATAAAACAAAAAAAATGATGTTCCCTTCTCAATCCATAGCTTTAGGGTGAACCCAGACAATTCCACTGTCTGCAGGGAGCTCTTTCCAGGCCTCCTTAACCAATCATATTGCTTCTGTTGATTGTTTCCAGTTAATCCTGTATAGAGCTTCTTGATCCATACCTGCTTCCATCCTGAATCTACCATTATATTGGGAGCTCCTCGACAACAGAGCCTGACTTTTGCCTTTCTTTGTTTCTCCGCCACTTAGCAAAATGCCTGTCAAACAGCAGATAATTCATGAGTGCTTATCGACTGACTGAAGGATTTTGTATAGTTTACATTTCTGACTCAAATGCCTTCTTTTTTTGTCATGTTGAAATTACCCAACTGGCATGTGAAGCATTTACATTCGCTTTCCAATACACTTGGTGGTTTTTTGTTTTTTTTTTGGCTTGTTTTTTTAGGGAAATATTGGAAACAAAAATATTCATCTTGAAACTTAGTGAATATATATAATCAGCACACCTCAGGACATTGCAGACTCAACCCAAATTACCATTTCATGCTGTTGTTTAGTCATTTTCAATTGTGTCTGACTCTTTGTGACCACATTTCGGGTTTTCTTGGTAAAGATATTGGAGTGGTCTGCCATTCCCTTCTCCAGCTCACTTGACAGGTGAGGAAACTGAGATAAACAAGTTAAAGTATCCTGACTCCAGACCAACACTATATTGATTATATCACCTAACTGCCCCTAAAAACAGTAAAAAGTTGTGTTGCTTTTTTATTTTTAAAAAGCTATCCACAATTTCTCCCTTGTTATTGAAGAAGAAAATGATTAGGAATTTAGAATATTATAAATATGTGTACATACATATTTGTAAATATAAATGTGTTTACAGCTATACATGCATATGTAGGCACAGGTACACATATGTATATGTTCACATTTAGGGTTAAATTGTACACAGATATATATATATATGTGTATGTGTGTGTGTATATATATATACACACACACATATGTGTGCATATACATAGGGATATAAATATTCTCTATATAGTATATTTTTCTACATGGCTTTTCCCCTTTAAAAAAAAGAAAAAACTTTGTGAAGAAGGAAGGTTCACTGAATATGATGGGTTAGAGATTTATTCAGAAATGAATAAACATCTATTTTTAAAAAAACAAAGCAAAATATAGAAAATATATATGTCCAATGCCTTTATTCTTTCCAGTAGAATGGCTGTGTGAATTATCACCAGTCCAAATTCAGATTACATTTAGTATTTAAAGCTTAAGTTCTCAAATCTAATAAAAACAACAATCCCTTTTCTGGTCTTGTTAGACTGCTTCTTCAAACCAAATTAATCGGGATATTCTATTTTCTTGCAAATATATGTTTCTAAAGCCAGATAGAAGATATGTTGTTTAGATATGTATTTTACCTTTTGAATAAAAAGCATTAACATGATATTGACACAATATCAATATATTAAAGAATAAACATGAAAGCTTTTCTGCCACTTGCTCTGCTGTTCAACATAATTTTTACTAAAAGCATTTTTCAATCCAGAGTCTGCTCCTTTACTTCCTTTGTACAGACTTTAAGTTTTCTTTTCTAGGTACAATGATGCCTTAAGTGTATATTTCTACATAACATATGTGTATGTGTGTATAACATGTAATGTGATATATATATGTGTGTGTGTGTATGAGACAGTGATAGAAACTATATAAATATAAATATATATCAATATATGCATAGGGCTATATATATGTGTGCATTCATGTGTATATGTATATACATTAGTCATAAGAAAAATGTAAACTGTGTCTTCACACAATCATTCCTCTAAGTAGGGGAAGGGTTAAAATATGATCAAATAAATTTGCATTGATAATGAGGTTAACCATATCTTCTAAGACAGTGATAAATCATCCCAATACAGGGCTTAACAATCTCTCTATTACAACTTTGGCGGGAAATACTCAATTATCTGTTTCACTTTGGATATTAATGGCAAATAAGCATGCTTGAATTAAACCTTGCATCTCTAAATTCTTACTATATTCTCAAACTTTACACTGCCTGAGGTTTAAAATGAACTAGAGACTAGTTTTTAAATGCTAATGTCTCCAAGTGCAGAACTGTCTAAAGTCTAACTTAATCATGGATATTTGTTTCTGTGGGAAGATCCGCCATATTGTCCCTTTGTGAAGTATGCCAAAGAACGAATCGATATTACAGTTTTTCCTGCCCTTCGCCTCATAATGGTTAAAATGGCCTTTTCAGTCATCCTTGTCTCATGGAACACTCAACCTCATGGAAAACCTAAGTTTTCCCAAATACTTTTTTTTCCAAAATAAAAAGAAACAATCTATTGGCCAAAAGCTGGAAGATATAGAAGTTTCACAACTAAGAAATCATTATTCAAAATTGACCTTGGAAGTAAATAACATTCTAAATTGTGGGTGGCAGTTTTTACCTTTCTGTATAATACAGTTGCTGATTTGGAGTTGCACTCACTTTGGGCCACAGCTTACTTTCTTTTGTGGCAGATTTTCTCTGCGGCACATATTGTAATGCTGTGTATAGAACACCATTAACGTGCACAGCTACTTAAATATTTATTAGAATTAAAAACCTGATAATTTTTTTTTAAAATGCCTCAATTTTTAATAGAAATCAAAAGAAATATAATTAGGTAATATACACAAATTTTGTTCAATGTAATTAACAAATGGTGTAAAATTATAGATATAAAAATCGAGATTTTCACATCACCATCTGAAATTTTGACAGCTCAATCTGTGAAATTTTTTTCTAGAATTTCCATCTCCATACTTAAAGCAACAACTACAAAACAACTGAATAATTGACTTTCTCCTACCTAAAGCCAAACAGTAGCCATTTATGTGAACATACACTGTAATCATAATTACATTAAAATACTGGTAGACTATTTGATTCTCCATTCTATGTTCTATAGTTAAGACAGCATCAGTTACCATTTGTAAAATTAACTTTAAAAAAAAAGGGATGTATGTCTAACTAAAACCACTTATTGATGGCAGAAGGCACACTTTTATCTTTTTTTGCAAAAACCCCAGATTTAATCTCAACAAAATCTTGATATTAAGTATTCATCTTTAGCATACTCTTCATCTGGTCCTGAAATTTTAAAGGTTTATACCTGTCATCTTTTACTATTGATGAATTTACAACGTGTGGTTGAAACTTAACTAGTCAAACTTGTAGGTGAATAGCCAGGAATTACCCTTCCTTGCCATTTCTCTACTGTTACATGCACTAATAAACTTATTTTTATTAAAGTAGAGAAAAATTAGAAATATTATTGGTTCTTATTTTTAAAAAACACAAAATACAAATGTCTATCTTTTAAAAAACAAATACTGTGTTACATTTAATCTATAAGGAAAGCAAACTATATAAACAGAAATTTGAGGTTTCATATACAACCAACTTTTAAATATATATATATATATATATATATATATATATATATATATATATAGAAGTGTTTACATTTGCTAGACTGAATTCACAATAAAAAAGAAAACTGTAAAATGAAACTGGCTTTTTACTTCAGTTTCCCTCTAATGTTCAATGATTATAAGAAAATAAAACATTAATGATAGCAATTCCATGGCATTTCTCAAAGAAACACCTTTTTAAAGAAACAATTTCAGAAAACTGCATCAACAAAAAAATATGAAGGTCCATTGGCATGTCACTGAAAACCAAACACTTATTTTTTTCTTGCCAAATTTATTGAAGAGCTCTTTCCTACTGACAGATAACAATCAAGTTTATTTGAGCTTATAAGTGAATTAGGAGTCCAGAGGCAGAATCCCAGAGAATTTTGTTGTAATTTTGGCATGATCTTTAAATCTTAAATATCTGTGGCTATTGGAAGCATATTCACTTAAGAACAGAAAATAAGGGAATGTTAAAAGATAAGGATTTCACTTGTAATATCACTTCTCTATCCTAAGAAATATTTTCTATAAAGTCTCAATAAAAAGAAAACAGAAAAAGCAGAAACTGAATTTGCTTCATTATTTGTATTTTTTCTTTATAAAAATAAAGTCAATAATAGATTAGCAGAAAAACAACAAATACCCAAAGACTTGCTGAAAGAGGACATCTGTCTGGCCGAGAGCATACAAATGAGAAAACCAAAGTACTATCTGATAGTAATGAGGAGACTAGAAGATTTTCAAAAAGTCCTTTCAGAATTAAAAATAAAATAAAATAATCAGAAAAGGTTAGAATTTGGAATTTTCTAATCTTTACAAATTTGTTTTTCATAGCTCAAAATGAGATCTATGGGCATTCAACATATTTCCATGAAAAACATTGACAGCCCCCTCCCCAAGCAGTACCACCTCCGCCCCATAAATTGGCCAATAATGGAACCGTTGGGACACATATACCAATTTGTTAGATTTTTTTAATTGTCTTCTTACCTGTTTGCCTTTGTTGCACTTTAAGATGCAAAGCTGCCTAGTTTGTTAATGTTACCAGCTCTCAAAGAGATGTGTTCAGTGCAGTATAGTCTCAACTAATTACCACATTCTCTTCCTCTCCCCTCCCCCCTCCCAGTAAATGATGATGGGCTTACGAAAGAGGAAGTAGTGAAAGACCAGAATAATTATGCTTTTCAAATCCTATAGAGAACATGAAATTAACTACTCACAGTTTAAAATAGTAACCACGGCAACAGGCTGTGGTTTGCATGTATATATGATTTTTTTTAAGTCAGTGATTAAATTGTGATATTTGGTAAAGAAATAGTATTTCCCTTAAAGATATATCTCCCCCATGATAATCACCGAGAAATAGATTTTGTCTCCGATCGAAAGGTGATGAGCTCATGGAGAGTGGAATTGACACACTTTAAAATCAACTATTGTTAAGTATTCATGGTGCGATCCAAATATTAATCTGAAAGAGAACATCTGCTTTGAGAGTGGATATAGAAGGAGAGATGGGCGAGGAATGGGAGGTGAGAAAGGCTTTGCTAAACTCTTTTTTTCTTGGAATCTGGGTAGAAGTTTCTTGTCCCCAGGTCTTCTGTTTCCTTCCTTCAGAATAGCCGCCTGCTACTCAGAGATAGAGCATTGAGAAACTGCTACTCCTTCTTATCAAGAGTTATCTTCTCCCCCAGCTTCAGTAGTAAGATTACCAGTCAGGTGTGAGCTCTAGAGCTGGGGAACTTTTTTTTTTTTTTTACTTTTGCAAAGAGCCAGACAGCCTCCCATTAGTTAAACTCTTGTCACATTATGGTAGAAAAAGAAAAAAAATGGAGAACGGTGAGAATGGTAAGAACAGGAACCAAAATGAAATAAATGATGTCTTAAAGGCCCGAGCTCATCTCTTATGCCGGGATTGTACAAGCACTATCACTGTGCCAGGGCAAGCAAAAAGAAGCACTCAGATTGTTCCCTCACTACTGAGCCACCCAGAGAGCAGAAGCCATGAGTGGCATGTGTCTGCATGAGTGTGAGCAAGAATGCATGGGAATGCATGAAGATACACTTGGGCATGAAGTTTGTATTTTCAGGAGAGCTGAGAAGGAAGATGACCACAGCCAAAGTGTAGGAATCATGCAAACCTCTATCCCCTTTAAATCTCAAAATTTTGTGTGTTCTCCCAGAAAGTGCCATGTTCTCAGGACATTGATTTATCTAGTCCATTGAATTTTTATATTGATTAAAAGCTTCTCCATCATCAATTTTTCCCTTCTTCTGCAGAGTAGCCTACTGACCAATATCATTTCTGAAATGTAACGTTCAGAACTAGACATTTTATAAAGACCCAGATCACAAGAAAAAAAAAAAGACTTTACATGGTCTAATAAGGCAGAATATGGAAAGACTACCATTGTTTCACTCTTAGTAGTAATTAAGGTCACATCACACTCATAAACATCCATTAAGAACTTGAACTTTTTTTGCTCAAATAAGCTATTTTTTAACAAGGTCTCCCTCACTCCTCTTGAATTTGTAAACCTGATTTTTAAAAAAAAAGTTTATTTTGATTTAATTATTTATATTTATTTATATGTAAAGATATTTTTTAACATTCATTTTTGTGAGATTTTGAGTTCCCAATGATTTTCCCTTTTCCCTTTACCTTCCTCTTCCCAAGACAGCAAGCAATTCGATATAGGGTATACATGCACAATTACTTTAAATATATTTCCACACTAGTCATTAAATCTGATTTTTAAAAAAACAAACTATATCACTTTATCTATTTCTACTTTCTGAAAAGAAAGTCTGTATTTGTAGTATACTTCAATAATAAAATAATTCCATCTTTTCCTTCCACTGAGCTTTATCACCATGTTCCCTGATGCTCCTGTTTCCTGGAATTCTTTGTATAAATATTCCTTTTTGATATATTCTTTTTCCTTACATAAGTTTATCCATCCAGGGTCAAATTCCAACGATATTTTAGATGGATTCTGGCAACTAGTTTCAATATGAAGTCATATTTACTGACTTGTATCAAGACCCCTAGTTTATCTTGATAACTAAACTTGGTGAGTTTGTGTTTAGAAATTGGAGACCAAGAGTTGTTTTACTGCCACATTTCTGAGATTTTTTTTCCTATGTAAACATCTGAGCTTTCTTTTCTGGATGTTTTCTGTGTTTTTAATAATAGGTTATAGAACTCTGCTAGGGAGTCCAAGTCAATTATACTGGTCTAGAGTATGAAGTCACCTCTTTTGGAAAATCAGCACTACACTGAGTCTTTTTCAGGACTGTGGGCCATCAGTCACTCTCTGCTCCTAGATGTGATCAACATTGTTCTCTTATATTCCTTTCCTGTGTGTCCATTCTTGCTTCCCAGTCTTCTTGGTGGATCTCCCTCCGGGTCGTTCCCAGGGACGCTCCAAAAACTCTAACTTGGGCACTCTTTCTTTACTCCCAAATTTGACACTTGGGACAGACTCCATTTCAGTCCTATGGGCCTCATTACGCTATTCCTGGGCTATGCTTATGACAACCTGCTGCCTGGTCACACTTCCAGTCTCTCCCTACTCCAGTCCATAGTCACTGATTATTGTAACATGAGTATGATCACTTCATTCCTCAACTCAATAAACTCCAATGATTCTCTAGTACCTACAAGAGCAAATATAAAATTCTCTGTTGAGCTTCCCAAGTCTTATACAAAGTATCTGGTTCCATCACTCCAGTCTTATTAATGTCCTTTTCATTTGTACTATTCACCTTCTTGCACTCTTCATACTCCATAAACAATCTGAGAGTAGTAGTAGCTGCCCCACTAGGGACCCACTGGCCAGTTTCAGTTGGGTAATGCTGCTCCTTCCTTCCTTTCTTTTGTTCTTGCTTCTTTCCTTCCTTCCTCCCTTTCTCCCTTTCACTATTTCTCCACCAATATCTCTCCCTCCCCACTTTATTTGTTCATTCCTTTCTTTCTTTCTTTTTTCCTTCTTCTTTCCTTTTCTCCATCCCTCTCTCCTCCTGTCTACATATCCTTACCAGCGCGTATTCAGTCCAAAGAAATACAAACGTTGATTACTGAAACCTCCCAAAATATCATGGGATTTATGGGCTAGATTTCTTTTTTAAGAACATGTCTTAGACCCATATCACTGGCTTTTATAGACTGGATAATATTAGGTCTTGGTCCAAGCCTCACCAGGATTTCAGGTTCTGATGGCTCAGAGTAAGTATAAATAGTATTTTTTTCTGTTTTGTCCAGAAACTTGGAGGATCTTTGCCTCCCGGGTTGTTGTTGTTTTTTTTTAACTAGGTAAAAAAGGCAATTCTTTGCTTCATTTCTTACCTAGTCTTTGTCACTGAATGAGTTTTGTCTCAGACAAACTGAAACTGTTAGCTTAAAAAGGCCAAGGTTCCCACTGCATCTGGAGCCCTCTCCAGTCATCCTGAATCTATATTTTGCCACTGGACCCAGATGCTTCCAGAGGAGAAAGGAGACAGGTAACTTTGTATGACCCTCCCTCACTTAAATCCAATTCACTTGCAAGTTGTAGTATCACTCTGCTGATGTCATTGGTCCTCTTGGAGAGCAAAGGACAAACAACAAACAGACTCCATTTCCCTAATGTATTTATCTTCACTGATTGTCACCCTTGTTTGGAATGTTCTTCCTCCTCATGGCTTTCATTAAAACTGTGTTTAAATCTTACCTTCTGTAGAAAGATTTTTCCTATTCTCTCCATCTCTTTTCCCTACCAAGGTTAATGTCTTCCTTGGAGAGATTACCTTTCATTTACTCTGAATAAACCTTGAATGTAGAATTTTTTAACATTGGCTCCCCCAATCCCCTTCTTAGTGGCAACCAATGAATGAATTTAGAATGTGAGCTCCTTGTGTGGACAGGGTCCTTTGTATCCTAAGAACTTAGTGTCTGCAACAGGATGATTTCAGAAAGGCCTGGAGAGACTTACATGAACTGATGCTGAGTGAAATGAACAATTCTGATGGTCATGGCCATCTTCAATAATGAGATGAACCAAATCAGTTCCAATGGAGCAGTAATGAACTGAACCAGCTATACCACGAAAGAACTCTGGGAGATGATTATGAATTACTACAGAGAATTCCCAATCCCTCTATTTTTGTCAGCCTGCATTTTTGATTTCCTTCACAGGCTAATTGTATACTATTTCAAAGTCCGATTCTTTTTGTACAGCAAAATAATTGTTTGGATATATATATACTTATATTGTATTTAATTTATACTTTAATATATTAATATGTATTGGTGAATCTTCCATCTGGGGAAGGGAGGGAAAAATTGAAACAAAAGGTTTGGCAATTGTCAATGCTGAAAAAATTACCATGCATATGTCTTGTAAATAAAAAACCATAATAGAGAGAGAGAGAGAAGAGAAAGAACTTAGTGTCTGATGTCCAGTAGATGTCTGATAAAAATCTTTTTGACTAATTGACCCCTCATTTCTTTCAAGGATCTTTCTTTCAGAGATCCCAGGCACTAATTCAGCTGGGACATTTACTAGTTATCTCAGTATTCAAGAAAACTTCATCAGAGATGGACACTTGTGTTCATTCTTACTCCCTCTCAAACAAATCCAGACCAAAGATTGTTCAGTTTTGCCAGATGCAGAATGAGGGGGGTGAGTAATTCTCTCCCTTTTCTTATTATATTATCCCATCTCCCCTGAACTGTGATCTTTTCTTTTCTCTAATATCACCTTCCCCCACCTTTTCATCATCCATCACTATCCTCTTGAGCCTCCTCATTCTCAGCATTAGTGCCCCAGAAAATCTTCTCATGGGACACAGGCATGTGTTTCTACTTATTGGCACTGCCCGTGTATCCACATGTCTCTGTAGACAATATGGCCCCTGTCTTTCTCATCACAAATTTCTTAGTGTCTTCAGAATTCCATTCATGAGAGGTTTCATCCCTCCTGTTGTTTTTCCACTTAAGTACCAAGAAAGCTGCTTATTGATTTTCTCATCTCTTTAAAATCACAAAAGAATCTGAAAGAAATTTCAATAAAATCGATAATTTTATGCTTTCAAGATTCCCTGTTTCTACTGGCCTACTAAACCTGTCAAGAAAAGAAATGAAATTCACTTGACATGATTATTAAAATAAAAAAAAAGAAAGAAAGAAAAAACACAGGTATAGCTCCTGGTTATACTACTGTCAATTCCAAATTTCTTCTAATAATCTGTTTATAAGATACCCTAGAGTGCTTTGTAGTCTGCTGTTCCTGAAAGCAGTCCATTCCTCTTTTCCAGGCTTCTGTATCCTTCTTTTCTTTAAGAATTTGATTTCTCAAACACCATTCACTCTGAGATCACATTTACAAATTATTCTTTCAAATAAGTTTTTTTTATTATTATTTAACCTGCCCTAAAGACTTGGAAGAGGCTTCTGGGGGATACAGTGGATAAAGTGCTGGACTTGGAGTCAGGAGACTTTAGTTCAAATCCAGCCTCAGATTCCTAATTAACTATATGATTAATCTACAACTAAGTCAGTTGTAAAATATCTGTAAAAATATCAGCACAACCGCCCAGAGTTGTTAAGAAGATCAAATGAGATATTTGTAAAGCAATTTGCAAGATTTTTAAAAATCTATGTAAATTATATCATTATCATTATTATTATCATTGTATACATGTAAGTGTGACTGAACACTTCCACTGGTTGCAACTTTAATTCCCTCCCTGGAATTAATATTCATGCCTTTGCCAGTTTGAAAACAGCTTCCTGGAGGAAATGGAAGCAAAAGACAAGGGAATTCTCCTTCCTTCTGTCATGAGTCAACATTAAAGAGTTGGCTCCACCCCTTAGCCCAGCATCCTACACAGAGGAGCAAAGTACTTAAGAACTGCTTTTTAAATGGCTGAGTGCCTCAAGCAGTGGATAAGCTGAGCATCTCCAATAAGCCCTTTTTGATATTTGGCCTATTTCAGCAAGGCATGCTGCGACATTTGTGGTATGGTAGAGAGAGCTCTGGGCTGAGTTCAAATCCTATGTCAGGTGATTCCTGGATATGTGACCCTGAATCACCAAAACCATTTGACTCAGTTTCCTCAACCACAAAATGAAGATGATGATTTATAAAATCCTTCACATGCTACCTAGAAGAGAGTAAGCACTATTTTAATGCTGGTCCCCTTCCCTGCCCTTTTCTTTTATTTGTCTTCAATTGTCTATCTCTCGTGGCATCTTCTGAATGTTCTCTTAAAATCTCAATTCAGACAACATCCCTCAGTAGCAACAGAGTAAGAACTGGAAAAAAAAATCTTAGAAAAAGTCTCTTACAAGCCTTTCATGTGACATTAGGAGGAATCAGAGCCCCAGAGATGATGCTAAGTGACTTCTTTGTCTAAGGGAGGAAGTAGCCAATATGAACATAACTGTTTTGGAAAGAACTTAACATTTTACCAACTTTACATTTTTGTGAGCTTTTTAGGTTTTCTAAACAGAAATTTTTTTCTGATTTTATCCAAAACTTGATTTTTTAGTGACTTGAAAGTCATATTAGAGCCTCCCCATGATTCCTTTCACCTAGTAAAGTTTTGAATTTTTGACATTTTACATTATCAAATAGCTCTCCTTTGTTGATTGACTACATGCTCAGCATAAAAACAAATTTAAAAAGCAAATAATTCCTTTCGTTGCTTCTTCTAGAATTTGAGAGATGAAATTGTCGATGAGACAAGTAAAAATAAATTATTCAAATCTTTGTTTTCAGCAGTAGAAGACTCCCAGGAGATGTCAAGATAAATCAACATGTGATCACTACTAAACCTTGCCCAGATACCATTTTTAATCTATATTAGAAAAGCATCATCTATAGTTTTCTTCTACCTAGGCAATCTACTAAAAATTACTAAAAGGAATGAGATCAAGGTGGGAATTTCTCCATCCCTTTGCAATAGTTCAAGATTTTCACACAGAGAATTCTGGAAGAAATAAGGGCAAAAGATAAACAACAGGAAAAATCTAAGCTAGTAATCAGAACAATCCATAAACTAAGGGCAGTTTCTCAGCCGAGGCCCTGGGTTTCAAGAGCAGTAAGATTAAACAACAAAATAAACAGTTCATCTACTAGTCATAGTTGCTCAGATAAGAGATAAAAGTGCTATATATATATATACAAAATCTTGAAACAGTTTTGTAACCATGTGGAATCAGATCACCTAGTTCATCATTCTATTCTATCAAAGAAATTAAGAAGAACAAAATGAAGAATAAAAAGTAAATAAAATAAAAAAGAATAAAAAATAAAAAGAATAAGAAAAATAAAATTAAGAATAAAAATATGGAAAAAACATTTATTGAGTGCATGATATATGCTATGTGCTAGGGATACAAATAGCAAAGTTAGATAGTCATTTCTCGAGAAGCTAATTATCTTCCTTGGGGAGATAGCAGATAAAAGCAAGCTGGTCAGCAATGCAAGCTATTTTTCTCTTTCACTGGCTTGAGAGTATGGATATTGTGTTGACTTCTCCACACTTTTATAAAGATAAGACTCTTGGGAAAAAGGTAAATGAAGTTACTTTTGAATCAGTCACTGTTCTACTCCTAATCTTAATGAAGGAAGCTAATAATTCAGTTTTATTTGACTTTATCCAAAGAATCCCAGAAAACAGCATCCCAATTCACAGTCCCTGGTTTCTCAGTGACAAGAGACCATCACATTAATCCTGCAATGATAATGTGAATATAAAGATTCTGAAGATTCTTTAGGTATACCAGTTCCCGTAATGTACAGCAGGGAAGGGCATTTAACATCAGGGATGTCGAGAATCCCTCTTTCATACAATCTTGCACTCACACAGTCTACCAGATTTCACAATGATTCTTTGCTGCATGATGTGAAGTGATGTGGCTAAATCAGAACCTAGCTTTATGTATGATATGGTTATTTTTCAGATGATGTTGACTTGAGAAAGAAGAATATTATCATTTGATTAGGTCAATTTCTCTTCCTCAAACCTGACCAGTATTTGAGAATCACCTGGCCATCATATAGGAGGTATAGGGACTCTCTTAAGCATGGTCTTTAAAAAGAGTCATTTGTCCCTTTTATTCTTGGATATTACAATTTTCTTTAGTGTCCTCATCTATTAAATGAAAGAGTAGAATTCAATGAATTCTAAAGCCCTTCCAGTTCTAAGTCTATGATCCCATGATCCTCTCTCCCCTCACTCACCTGCTTAGTTAACAAAGAAAAAATTGTTAAGGAAAACCAACCGATACAACAACCACATATAGCAATATCCCGTTCCCATATTCCACTACATCTCCAAGAAAAAGCAGGAGCTTCACCTCCTCTTTCCGGGGCCGATTGGTAACTGTAACAATACAGTATTCAGCTTTTTGTATCATCTTTACATTTTCCTAGTAATTATGGCATATCTTCCCTAGTTCTGCTTACTTTACTTGGCACTACTTCATCCAAGTCTTCAGAATAACTTATGTTTTTCATTTCTACAAACAATATCCCATTTCCCCTAAGCTGAGAACTTTCTCTCTCCTCATCTCCATCTCTTGGACATTTATTCATTCCTCACTTTGCAGAATTTCTTCAGGTGTTAGCTCCAGTCTCACCTTCTGAAAGAAGTCTTTCCTAATCTGTAATCTCAGTCCCTCCTTCTGAGATTATACCCAATGTATATATCTGTTTATATTTTGATTGTGCATAGCTTTGTCATGTGTCGTTTCCCTCTTATTAGGCTATGAGTTCTCTGCGAGCAAGGACTGATTATTGCTTTCTGTTTTTATGCCATCTGAGTTCTATTTTAAATTATATTTTGACATTTTATATTGAATTTTTTTTCTAAATTCCCTTCACTTTTAAGATTTCTGGACCAGATCAATAGGTGTTATGTCAAAGCTGTTCTTTCACGTCTACACAAGGTGTGCCATTGTCTGATAACATTCTCTTCCGTGAGCATTAGAAACTGGAGTCCAGAAAACATCCTTCTCTTTCACACATCATCACAACCAGCTATTCTCTTCCCATATGCTCCTTTTCCCATTCGTAGTCACAATCATTGCCTTCTAAAAAATGAAAGCATTTGCCTGGAGTTCATTTTTTTTTTCTACCTAGAATTTCAGCATCTTAGAGATGTGGATTTGGATCAAGATGCAATCTGGAACTCTTCTGACAATTGTTCATTCCCCTATAATTATTACAAGTGTTTAGGAATCCTTATGCCTAATAAACTAAAACCTGATGGATCATGGCAGACTGTTTCAGAACTTAGAGAAATAATCAATTCCTGATTGGCTAGATCAGCTCCTGAGAAAGGAGATCCCCAAACATGATATGGTTCTTTTTTAATGGGACAATAATTGGATCCTTCTCAGGACTAGTCTAGTTTTTTTATAAATCTCCGTTCATTTCCAATGGATCCCAGGTCAGTTAAGCCTTACTTTCCACTAGGATAACCCATTGGGTGGCTCAGATGGAGCAGAGTTTTTTTCATTTTTACTATACTGTGTTCACAGCCTTCAGCAATTTCCTACCTGGGATTTCCCTCCTCACTTTCAAAATGCATTTTTCTGGCTTCCTTCCAAATTCTTTCTTCTATCCTAGCTACAGGCAAAGAATCATATATTTTCAGAGTTCCCAATCATGGTTGCTAGCCTGCTTCTCCAATTTATCAATGGTCTCCCTAAGCTGTTGTACCTACATGTCAACACATATTTCTGAAGTGGTATGACTGGGGAAAATACAAACTATTACCTCCTTATGCCTGGAATATGGGCTTTTTCCAGTGTAGCTGGGCATTAAATGAGTTTCCTTAGACACTGGATTCCTTTAATGACTTATAGTGCAATAACAGTTCACTAAAACCCCTAGGCCTATTGTTGAGACAATCTGCTCTCGTATCTTCCCCCTTCCTTCTCTTTATATATGTGAAACTCATTTTTTCTGTAGCCAAATGTTGACTCTCTATAATTTTTCTATTTCCTACACTAAAGAAAGCATCGAATCTTGTCTATATTTGTGCATATCCTATATGATATGCTAATCTACTTATGTGTTGCCATCCCATTAAAATATGCTCAGATTTAAAGGTACATTATCTTAGATGATATGGATTTTTTGCTATCGTGATCTAAAGATCAACTCTACTTATGTAAAGATCTTTTTATTTTATTTTATTTTCCTACCGATATTTACAAGTCATTCAAAATTTATATTTATTGGAGAGGAAGGGCATCCAAAGGAAAAACATGGCTCCCTCTCCCCTTACCATTAACAACTGACAGCACATTACCTAGGAGGCTAGAAAGGAATCAGAAAACCTCAACCCAATATCAGACACTAATTGTGTGACCTCAAGCAAGTCACTTAAATTCCTTTTTTTAGTTTCCTCATTTCTACAACAGGGATGATAATAACACCTAAACTTCCAGATTATTGAGGATAAAGTGAGATGATATTTATAAAGGTTTTTGCAAATCTTCAAATTCTATAGGAAGGCTCTCATCAGTTCTCATATTGTTCAGTCCTTAACTTTTATCAAGAAAGTACTGTATAATGGATAGCATTGGGCTTAGAAACAACTGAGTTCACATCCTACTACTCTCACATTTTTAGTGTCACACAAATAGCTAAGTTAAATAATTTCTTTTAGCCTCAATTTTTTTGACCTCAAACATGGAATTCTAAAGCCTAAATCACAGGATTGCTGAGAGACTCCAAGGTAAAACGCTGGGCAAGCTTTTAAATGTTACATAAATCTCTGCTATAATTTTGTTTGTGAGATGGATAAATTGAAGCCACATTGGAACAGTTTCATCAACAGCTTCTAAATATTCTAAGATACTTTGTATGCAAATAAAAATTTAATCTCATGCAGTTTCCAAGAGCAAAACTCCATACGCACTTAATATGTTCTTTCTCCCTTGAGAATTGATGCTTCTTGAAGGCAGAAACTTAATATAGTTTTTAATCTCCATATGACTGATAATGTTTTGGGAAGTAGTGGTTCCCTTTGGCCATCTGGGAAAGTCAAAAGACCCCTTCTCAGAATGAGATTTTAAAATCCAAAGAAAGCTAGTTATATTAAAATATAATTATCATTTTTAAAAATGATTTCATGGCTTCAGAAATAGGAACCTCTATCCAGGCCCTAACCCAGGGCCTGGCCTATAGTGCCTAACTCAATGCCTAGCATATAATAAGCACTTAACCAAAACTAATAAAATCCAATGGAAGTAATAACTTCTATTTCAAACAATGGTCTTTTCACTAGCTTTTGATGGGGGGGAAGCAGGGAGCTTTTGCAAGTAACCAATATCCTTTATTAAACTGCAGGTCCTTTAAAGGGAGTGCCCAAATGGCTTGCTTTCCAAAAAATGTTTGAAAAAAGCATGACTTTTTTTTGCCTCCACATTTTGTATTGTCCACACCCAAGTTTTACCTTAATCTACCTAATCACCTGCATTCTTTGAAACTACCTCATCAGCAAACTTCAACCCAAACTGAACAAACCACAAGTTACCCAACATTCTGCAAGCAGAAATGTCCCTTTCTAGTTACGGAAAGAACCTTGGTTTCAGGGTCTGAGGATCATAGAACATTTCAAGCTAAATGAGGGGTACCATTGGCAATCCTTTTCATTTTACAGCAAAGTTTTTTACAGAAGTCTACATAAATGAAGGGATGTGACTCAAATTTCATAGAAATCAGGACTGGGATTCAGATTCTGGTTCTCCAACTTTCTACTGTAGCATGCTTTGGATTTTGGCACTCAGGAAACGTGAGATTTTTGGGGATGACACTTTCCTCCTCAAGACTCGCGTTCCCTATTCTGTATGATGAGATGATTAATCAGAACTCAAGATATCAGATTTTCCCTCAAACATATAGAATTGAAAATACAATGAATATGGTTCTGATATTTTAGAGCCACATGGTCTCCTGAGCCTGATTTCTTGGAGGCCCAGGGCATATCAGTGGCCAGTGTTTGTTTTCATGACTACTTGAAACTGACTGAACTAGCAACATTTGACCTGCCATCTGCATAGCTGAGGGATGGGGCAATATTTTTAGCCTGGTGCTTCCGTTGCGAAATTTTAAGAGGCATCACATCAACATTTAGATCATTTAGATCTGAGAGAAAATTGGACAGTAGATATTCTTGGACTTGGAAGTCAGAAAGACAAGTTAGAATCCAGCCTCAGTGATTTAGGAACTGTGTGACTCTTGGGTAAGACACTTAATCTCTGCCTAGTTTAGTTTCGTCATCTAGCAGCTATCTCCTGTACTTTTGTGAAGGCAAAATGAGATGAAGCTCCTTAAAAGCCTTCAAATACTATATAAATATCATAATGGATTGTTATTATGCTTCAAAAAATGACAAGGATAGGGTAGCTAGTTGGGGCAGTGGATAGAGCACCGGCCCTGAAGTCAGGAAGACCTGAGTTCAAATCTGGTCTCAGATAGTTAACACTTCCTAGCTGCATGACCCTTAATCTCAATTGCCTCAGCAAGAGAGAGAGAAATTGAGAGAGAGAGAGAGAGAGAGAGAGAGAGAGAGAGAGAGAGAGAGAGAGAGAGAGAGATCAAGGAAGATGGATTGAGAAAAAGCTAAAAAGACTTACATGAACTGATACAAAGTGAAGTGAGCAGAACCAGAGGGGCATTATACACAGTAACAAGATTGTGTGATGATCGATTGTAAAAGACTTAATTGTTCTCAGCAATACAGAGGTCCAAGACAATTCCAAAGGACTCATGAAGGAAAAAAATTCCATCCACATCCAGAGAGAGATCTGAGACGCAGATTGAAGTAGATGGTTTCATTTTCTTTATATTTCTTGCTTTTTTCAGCAACAGATGGCTCATATGGACATATTGTTTGCTTAGCTTCTTGTGTATAATTGATATAAAATTGCTTGGCTTCTCAATGGAAATAAAGGAACAGGAGGAAAAAAGAAAAGTTGGAATTCATAATTTAAGGATTTTTCTGTTTGAATAAAAGAGAATGTTACAATTTTTGAAGGACTATATAAATCTTGATTATCATCATACAATCTTTGGTTTATACCATTCTAAGGAGCCAGATAGGAGGGAGAGAAGGCTATACCTGGATTCAGGAAGACCTGAGTTAAAATACTTGCTGACTGTGTAATTATGAGCCAGACTATTAATCTTTCTGAGCTTCAGGCAACTCTGAGAATCTTAATTGAATACAGGAAGAGATCTTTTGGGGAGAGACTCCTACATATTGTAAAAATGGGAGGTTTAGAAAAAAGGAGAAAAATATTGGTAGGGTGATCTGGTGCCTATGTTCTCTCTCAATCCTATCTTGCCAGTGTTGCCCTGTTAAAAGTTTTTCTGTTCTTCTTGAAATATCTCATATATGCCAGCTCCTTCCTCTTTCCTGAAATACACGTAATGCCTATCCTGGCCCTTTTCTAGCTTGTATATTTCCCGATTTCTTGGTACTTCCTCCCCATTGCCCATAAAGATCACAGGCTACTAAGAGATGCATCCTTGGGGAGTTTGGATGACACCATCATTTGCAAGGATTTCCTTTTCAATCTCATTTTCTTCTCTATTTGATCATTACCATGATAACACGAGTAAATCTCAGAGAGCCAGAATTTCCTAAGTGTTTTCCTTTTAAATATCTGAGCAGTCTGACAGTTCAAATCCTATCCATAAATTTAAAAACACTTCTATTTGGCCGTAGCTCCTCTTCTGTCCTGTATCTTGGTTTCCATAGCAGTGAGAAGCAGGACTTTCCAGTTGCTGCCAGGAGCTGCTCTCCTCTTACCTCCTCCTTCTTATATATGAGAATGTTGCCATAGAGACAGTAGGCATCCCAGAGAAGGCCAGATTGTGTAAGGTGAAGGATAATGATCAATTTACATGTCTCCAATAAGATACACTTCAGTGAGTCATCATAGCCAAGAGTCTAATTTCAGGGACCTTCCTCTTACGTAATCCCAAAAGTTCATCTAGCAACCAGTAGCTTTTTGGATATTCAGATTGAAACAAGGCATAGAAAAGAAACTGATATAAGTTTACAAATTTATGATCAACCATCAACCTTTTCCAAATTATTGAATAGTTAATAAATGAAGTTTTCTGAAAAATAATCCATTCACATAATCCAGGCTTTGAATTATTTCAATGATCAATTTTGACCTTAGAGAAGATATAATGCAACGTACTCTCCTCTTCTAGGTAGAGGTGGGGCCTTATGGGAGTGGAACATTGCCTTTAAGGCTTTCAAAGAACTTTACATGCATTATTCCTTTTGATACTAGGCATTGAACAGCCATTTGAAAAGTGTTTTGCAAACTTTAAAGAATTATATAAAAACTATGACTATGATTGTGATAACAATGATAATGATTATTACCAGTATGGTATTTTTCTTTGATACAAGGGTTAAATGTTGAAAAAGAAAGAAAGGATAGGAAATACCCAGAAAAGAAAAAAATAATTACAAAACAATTTTAAAAACTACTCCCTTTCTTTGCTGTTTTAAAGGTCCAATGAGTCATTGCAGATTGCTAGATTCACTTCCCTTCAATAAAAACACCTAGTGTTTTATTTTGTATAAGCTTATTTATATACAAGTTGTCCCCATCTATATAATGTAAACACCGTAAGGGCAAAGCCTGTTTCATTTTGTGGTTTGTATTCCCAGTTACTAGGAAAACACAAAGAGATGCTTAATTAATATTTGTTGGTGATTGACCGATTACAAAACTTACTTTTCCTTCAATATATTCATTATAGCTCAAATCAAGTGGAATATATTATACAGAATGTCCCAAAAGTCTTAGGGCAATTTTAAGCTGAACTATTTAAGCTTAATACCATTCTAAAATATGTGTGACATACTCTTTAATTCTATTTATTTTCTGTTTACATCCCCTTTATGCATTTTCATTTAGGGATGTTTCATCTTCATGCTGAGATCATCTTTAACAAATAGAGTAAAACTCATGGTTTTTGTCAAACAACATACTTTTAGAGGTAATCTTACTCGTTCTAAGTAGAAAGGTGAACTATATACCCCTATTTTAATTAATAAACTCTCTCACCGTATCATTCATTTTTTATGATGGTAATTTGGATCAACGAGCAGAAGGATTTCAGATAGATCTGGGATATGGTCCAATCTGTGATGTAAAGGGGAACGCCAAACCAAGCCATGATGAGATGAATGGGAGGAGGCAAAGTATATAAAAACAAAGGATTCACCAGTCTAAATGATCCTCAAATGTAGGTGGGTATCTCAAAGAAAAGTCAGCACAGTGGAAGCATTGCCTCTGACCTTCTCTAACTGAATGTTTCTTTAGTGTAGAGACCATTTAATTTGGGTCTTTGTTTCATGTGCATCGAGCAGACTATTGGGCACAAAGCTGCTGCCTAATCAATAAATCACATAATGACATCATAAGAAGTAAGAATCCCATGTTAAAATTTGAAGGAATATCCAACTTGGGGAGTCGAGAACAGAAAACTCTGATTTTATGACTTTTAAAGACAGATTTCAGATTAACGTGTCCATTTATGAACTTTCCGGGGTGAAAGTTGTATCCTAGTGAGATGACACCCAAAGCCAAGACTTAGACTTGTCATGTCAGTCTTTCAGGAAGAATGGGTTGGCTTAGTGACTCACAAACTCTCCCAGAAACAAAGGAAGGTCTGCTGACATATATACCAGGAGGAAGGAGTTGCTCCTGTATTTGGGGGAAAGAAAACAGGGTGTTTATATCCACAGTTGGCATGGGAGAGAGAGAGGCAAAGTATGGTGAAGTAGCAAGATCTGCAGAGGGCACGGGACAGGTGTGCTCATGTGTCCACACACAGCCCATAAGCTAAATACATGGGTGGCAAGGCCTTTGGCCTTGTAGTCAGCATGGCCAGTTTCCTGTGTTTGCTCAGACAGCTACCAGCTGGGCAGTGTCACCATTCTGTGTGTCGAAAATAAAAACAAAATAAGACTGGTATGATCGACCTTGAAGGGCTGGAAATTCACCAAGAGGGAAAACTGAAGGACTGTGTTCATATACAGAAAAATCCCCTAGAATATTTATTGTAAAACAGAATTTCAAGAAATGTCATGGATTTATGATGATTATTATTAAGCTCACCTCTAGCTTTAGTATAATTAGGAAAGTACTTCAAATCTGATGTCATTAAAATGCAGTTTTAGAAGACCTTATGATCTAGCATTTGGGGGGACCTGGGATGAAATCCTAATTCTGTGTACGTGTCTAATTCTCAGTTCTCTCAGCCTGTTTCTTTATTTGAAAAATGAGAGAGGGATCCCTTCTAACTTTCCATATAGGATGTTCCAGCCTCCAAAGAAAACCATCTCTAATTGATCTGTGGATATGTTGTCTCCTTGAGGAGAATGGAAGTGACTTGAAAGCAGGACCTCTTTAATATCTGTCTTAATATTCCCTGAGGTTTGTGGTAAAGAAAACACTTTTTAACCTTAAAGTTTAGAAAAGCTATGGAAATACGACTCTTGGTAGGTTGCGTCTTCCATTTGCATGCTGCCAACAATCGGAATCTTCTCTTAAATCCTCGACTTACTGATCAGCTGCACAAGACTGGCACGTTGTGACAGCTTATTTGTTGCTGAAAAAACACATTCAGCTCATGAAATCTACCCACTTGCTGTGCTCTGAGGGCATACAAAGACACTTCCAAGATGCAGGACCCCATATTGGGGGATTCGCTTGCACTAATGTGAAGCATGGTGTCTCCATTTCTTAGCATGTGCCTCCCAGGATTCCTTGTAGCTGAAAAAGAGGCTTCAACTAGTGGTCAATCCCAGCAGATGAGGCTTTGTGAATTGAACTCAATGGGTCCATATTGTCTTGCCTAAGGAATACTTACTACTTTAAGGCTTCATCAGTCCAGTGGAATCGTGGTTGGTCATAAGGTTTTTGGACCCTGGAATTGGGCGTTTCTAATTCAGTATTGTACATGCAAATAAATTTAAATCTGCTTTTGTGATGGCTGAACAGGGTTGCAATCTTGGCAGGAGCTGACAGCACTTCTACATCCTTTTTAGATTTTTTTTTCCTCTGAGGCAATTGGGATTAAGTGACTTGCCCAGGATCACACAGCTAGGAAGTGTTTGAGATAAGATTTGAACTCAAGTCCTCCTGACTTCAGGACTAGTGTTCTATCCACTGCGCCACCTTGCTGCCTCTTTCTAGAGTTTTTTTTTTTTTTTTAAACATCCTTTTTATAACTTTCAAGAATACTGAGCATATCCACCCTTGGTGAGATAGCAGAATAGTTCTAGATTGGAAGGCACAGGATAAGATTATCTCTTCTCTAATTGCCCTTCCATGTCTTTTCTGAATAATTTTCCTTCCTAGTTATTCTAATTCAGTCCTTCGTTCTCTTCCAAAAAACAACAGAGCACAATTGGGGCAATTATATAACATTCTGCCTCCATAATGCAGCCACTTCCTAATTCGGGAAGCTTATCTCTGACTTTTCCTGTGCAGTTACATGTTCCAAACTATGGAGCATATCCTGCTTAAGATTTAAAAAAAAATAGCCTTCTAAACAGGAGGAAGGAGAAGAAATGTCCAAATGACAATTTTTCCAGCACAACTCCCACATAAAGAAATCCAATTTTTCAATGAAAACAAAGCACAAATTAAAGTCAACAAATGTGAGACTAACACAACAAACTGACTTCAACTAATAATGAATGCAGTGTTGCTATTCTTTCTTTTTTATTTAATTTTTTTAAAAATTAAGAAAAATCTATTTTCTCTCCATTATTTGACCACTCCTGATAGAAGGAGGGGGAAAAACACCTTTGTAACAAATAGGCATATTCCACGAAAACAAATTTCCACAATGGGCCTGACCCCAAAATACCTGTTTCATTCTGCATCCTGAGTTCCTCACCTGTTTGCCAAGTGGAGGGGGGAAGGGGTCAGTCCCCTAGAAATACGGTTAGTCATAAGGTCTTTGGACCTTGGAATTGGACATTTCTAATTCAGTATTGCACATGCAAATAAGTTTAAATCTGCTTTTGTGATAGCTGAACAAGGTTGCAATCTGCCACTATATGTCAGTTGGCTCTTGAGTCTATTGTGGAATAGTCACGATGAATGGTGGAAATTTCCAAGTGCAATTTTATATACTGTGTACTGCACACCTTGCTAAGCAGAGAGCATAAAATCACAAAACCAAAACAGTTCCAGGCTTCATGAATTTTGTGTGGGAATAGAGGGAGGCCATCCAGGTCAGGGGCGGAGAGAGGAGGATGTTTAGGGCTGGGAATTCACAGAGCAAGCTAGCAGAGTCACAGTAGGCAATGAACTACTGGACTCTTTCCAGAAGCAACATTAGTATTGATTTGAATACAGTTTCTAGGGAAAAGATGGAAATGAAAGACAGAATATATGTGATGTCAAGAAAATGGCTGGTGACAACAGTTAAATGGGAGAAACCAACGTTGTGCCGTGAGACTTCTTGCTCCATGTAGATGTGAAGCATTTCTACTTGAAGTAAGACTATCATGGTATCGAGATTATAAGTACTATAGTGTTTGTTATAGAGTCATTCATTTATGTAAGTATAATATAATAAGCTGACCCACACACACACAAAAAAGTATCTTTAAAACTTTAAAAGTGAAATAATTCAAGAATGGTTCAAGATCTGTTATAAGTATTGGGAATACTCTTCGATTAATCTGTTATTTTTATCACATGTAATTTTTAAGTACAAAAATATCTTTTTATGATGTATGAACACAAAATCCACTTAAAAGAACAAACCCTCTTGAAAAAAGGAAACTATTAAAAATAAAGACATATAAAGTAAGGGACATGAACAAAAAAACAGAAAGCAAAAAGCTGAAATTCAGAAAACCTATCTTCATCACTAGAATTGATTTGAAATTTTCTGCAATTCAGAGACTATCTTCATCACTAGAATTCACAAATACTTTTTTTGATAGAGAAGAAATATCTTTTAAGTAGAATAACATCTTTTTGTGATATATGAACATAAAATCCATTTGAAGAAAAAACTCTCTTAGAAAAAGAAAACTTAAAAATAAAGACAACAGAGACAGATTAAGTAAGGGACATAAAAAAAAAAAACCAGAAAGCAATAAGCTGAAATTCAGAAAACCTATCTTTATCACTAGAATTTGAAATTTTCTGAAATTCAGAAACTGTCTTCATCACTAGAATTCACAAATACTTTTTTGATAGAGAAGAAATATCTTAAGTAGAAAAACATCTTTTTGTGATATATGAACATAAAATCCATTTGAAGGAAAAAATCCTCTTAGAAAAAGAAAACTTACAAATAAAGACAATAGAGACAGATTAAGTAAAGGACATGAAAAAAAAACAGAAAGCAAAAAGCTGAAATTCAAAAAACCTACCTTCATCACTAGAATTGATTTGAAATTTTCTGAAATTCAGAAACTATCTTCATCACTAGAATTCACAAATACTTTTTTGATAGAGAAGAAATATCTTTTAAGTAGAAAAACATCTTTTTGTGATATATGAACATAAAATCCATTTGAAGGAAAAAACTCTTAGGAAAAAAAAACTTAAAAATAAAGACAATAGAGACAGATTAAGTAAGGGACATTAAAAAAAAAAAACAGAAAACAAAAAACTGAAATGCAGAAAACCTGATCTACTGTCTTCATCAGTAGAATCCACAAATACTTTTGCGATGGAGAAGAAAGATCTCTGGCTTGCATTGTATAAATACTTAATAAAGGCTTGGAAAATGTTGGAAAACACCGAGAAAAACATGTAATAGTTCTAGCCCTCAAACAATGGAGTCAGAACAGACGAGCATTACACTTGTGTTCATGATGCATGTTACTCTGAAGCTATGAGCCGCAGCAACTAGATTATTTCTCTAGAAGTTAGGAAGAAGAGTTCCAGACTGTGGATCACTCTCACTCCCAGTTCTTTTTCAGGGCTGATAGGTTCTATAATGAACATGCTCTCTCTAAGGGATTTAGCTCACAACATACAGGTCAGAGAGAAGTGAAGGAGGCAAGCTAAGACTTCACAAGTTTCTATGTTCAATCTCAAGTGGGCACTCACTGACATAAGGCAATCCTTGTATGTCTCCCTAACCAATTCACTTTCCTCCTCACTATAGTGACTTTTCCAGACAGTATCATCTCTTTTCAAATGTCCCAAGACTCCTCCTTCCTCTATTGTGCCAGCTAATATCCTTGCCTTGTAGATCACTAAAAATAAATAAATAAATAAATGGAAAAAAGTCTTTTAAAAAGGCCATTGAGAGTCCCTGTAGTATGAGAAGATGGCCCTTCCCCATGACAAGGCAAATCTCTCTATGTGCATGAGTGATCCCAATTCATCTCACACCTCCTCCAGCAGACTGCAGATTAATGAGAGTGAAGATAATAGAGCGGACAATCTTTCACTGTCTGCTCTCTATTTTTCTGCTTCCATGATCACAAAAAAAATTATGTGTATATACATATTTTTTTCTTTTAAAGGGGAAGTTGAACCACTCAATAATCTTCAGTAGTTGTCTACTGCCTCCATGATCAAATACAAAATCCTACATCTCTAGTCTTATCACAGCCTACTCCTATCTGTGTATTCTTTGATACAGCTCCACTGGCCTCCTGCTATCTCGGGAACAAGATACTTCATCTCTTAAACAAGGCATTCCATCTCTCCACCCTGGGTATTTTTTCTGGCTTGCTTGGAATGCTCTCCCTCCTTATCACTGACTACTGGTTTATCTGTCTTCCTTTAAAATAAAGTACTATTCTTTTAAGGAGCCTTTTTCAACCCTTTCAATTCTATTGCCTTCCCTCTTTAAAATTGTTTTCCATTTTTGCATATTATTTGTTTGCTTGTTTTCTCCCCTTAAGATTGTAAGCTCCATGAAGGCAGGGACTCCTTTTGTCTCTTTTTGTACTTCCAAGGCTTAGCACAGTGCCCGACACACATTAGGCACTTAAATGCTTCTTTGTTGACCTCAATAGAAGCATTTACAAATCTCTCTCATACTAAAATTAAATAAATTAATTAATGTGATTAATTAAAGCCTGTCTATCCATCATTCTCTCTCTCTTCTCCCTTTCCTGGCTAAATCTCTTGAGGAATTCATCAACACCTATACTTGCTTTCTCATTTTTCCTTCTGAACCTTCCTGCAGCCATTGGCACTACCAGTCACCCTCTTCCCCCTGAGAGTCACTTCTTTCCAGGTTTTTTGGACACTAATCTTTCATGGTTCTCCTCCTAACTGACGGTTCCTTCTCAGCAGCCTCTACTGGATTAGAATTTAGGTCACTCTTGCAAAATGCACAAATCCACATAGGTTCTGTCCTGGGTTTTCTGATCTTATCCATATTTAATATTTCATTTAGTGATCTCAACTCCTACGAAATCATTATTTTTATGCAAATGATAATGCCAATTATTCCAGCTCTCTTTTGCCCTTCATGGTTCCAAATGCCCATTGCACAATTTGAACTGTCTATCTCATAGAATCTTACACTTTATATATACAAAAGTAAAATCATTATCTCTCCTCTTCTCCAAATTGTCCCCTAAGCCTCACTCTCTTTACAGTTTTGGGGTGATTCCTGAGGGTACTGCCATCTTACCAGTTACCAAGGCTCAGAAACTAGATGTCATCCCTGACTCGTTATTTTTTCTCACTCCTATATAAAATTAGCTGCCAAGTCCTATCATTTATATCTCTTCCATGCATTCCATTTTTGCTGCTAACACTGCTACCATCCTGATTTAGGTCCTCATCACCTCACCCCAGGACTACTGCAATAGCTGCCATGGATCTGCCTGCCACATGGTTCTCCCCACTTTAATCCACTCTGCATCTAGCTATCAAAATGATCTCTCTAACAAGCAGATTTTACTTTCTCCTCCTTTCTTTCACACATATCCCCATACACCCTCACATATTCACTACTCGGGAATCTCCAATGGCTCCTTATCACCTTCAGGATCAAATAGAAAACTCTGGGTTTGGCTTTCAAAGTCCTTCCTAACCCAGCCCCTTCTTACATTTCCATAATCTTTTAACAAGTCTTCATCAAGAAGTCTGTGATACAGTGACACTGGTCTCGTTGCTGTTCCTCACAACAATCCTTCCTCCCCTGACAATTCATCTTGCAGTTCCCATGCCAGGAACTGCCTCCTTGATCTTTGCCTCCAGGTCTGTTTAGGTTTATTCTAGAGTAAACTAGCTTTCTACTTTGAGAGAGAGAGAGAGAGAGAGAGAGAGAGAGAGAGAGAGAGAGAGAGAGAGAGAGAGAGGAGAGAGAGAGAGAGAGAGAGAGAGAGAGAGAGAGAGTGTGTGTGTGTCAGAATCTCATTTATAAATCTTACTGCTTTTTCTCTGAGTCAATCTCCACTTTCTCCTGTAATCATCTTATCTATACATAATTTTTACATGCTATATCCCCCTGTATTAGACATAAGTTCCTTAAAAGTAGAGACAATAATGTTTAATAGAAAGCAAACATCTGTATATTGCTTTAAAGATTGCAAAACATTTTTAATAGGTGCTATTATTATTCCCATTTTTATATACGAGGAAACTGAGGCAGAGAGGACTCCCAAGAATGATTTGTCTAAGATTATAGAGTCATTAATTGTCTAAGGCAGTATTGGAACTCTGGTCTTCCTAGTCCAGGTCCTGCACTCTATCTTATTCTCAACACTTAGTATATAACAACTGGAAAATAGTTAAGTATTTAATAAATGTTGGATGACTTGACTTAACATAAGATAAGATGTCTTCCCCTGACTTATTCCCTCCTAATATGTTTGAAGACCTTACTGTGGAGCCAAGTTCTACAGTGTTGAAAAGTTATTCAATGCCCAGAGAATCCAGAGTATGATCTACAGACTTTATTTCTCCTGCCTGGCAATGTCCATAGGATCAAAGATTATAATCTAAAAGAAGCCATACAGTCCAACCTCTCCCCTCATTTTACAGATGAAGAAACTCAGGCACAAGGAAGCTGAATGCTTTCCTGAAGGTTGCAGACACTGAATCCAGGTCTAGAATCAATATTCTTCTGACTGTCCCATGAAGGTTCATTTAGAGTTCCTCAGTGGTGGCAGATGGGAAAACATGAACCAATGGCTAGAATTATTGAAAAAGATTTGTTATTTCTGACATGGGGCTTAAACGAGCTCACAGTTCTTTCTGTTAAAGGCTTTTATAATTTCTGAGATTTAAAAACCAAATCTAATTAATAGCTTCATTAGGTATCGACACTGGGCCACTGTTGAAACAGAGATGGCCATATTCAATCACCCTTTTTTAATATGTTAGATAATAATAATATACAATATATATACACATATCAATAATAGTTCATTTGGAAGTTGCCATTTCATAAACATCATCTTTTCTCAGGAATTTCAAAGGCTTCACCATTCATTCACCAGCAAAGACAGAGCTTTAGGAAGCTTCAAATAAAACCATTCTTGTTTTGCAGCATCTGTGAATCATAAGAACACAAAGCCTCAAATGGCCTCACCTGAAAGCTGAGTTTCTTGCACTCACTCCCGTAATCACTGATTATAAGAATGTCTGTGGGCATTGTGCTGCTAGGCCCATGCCCCAAGAAGCTTTACTTGATCCTCGCCTGCCCTCTGAGAAGTCTGTGGTAGAACAGGCCGCCTGAGTGAAAAACATACATGGAAAATAGCAATCTAAACCAAACTGTACCAGGATAGCCAGGGGCAAGCTTATGAAAAAGTGTATTGCAACAAAAAGAGAGGAATATTTTTACCCTAAAATGGGTTCTGCGGAAAATGACCATCTAGTGACCTCAATCAGATCACAGTTAATGTCACACTCCTAACTGAGCAGCATAAAAATACAAGAAGCCATCACATTTGCTTAAAACATTTGACACAAGGCAAAACTCATCTTTAAAGACTCCTTTTGAGAGCAAGTGAGAAAGGTCTGGGACTGTGTGGTGCTTTAATATGAATCAACCCTGTGACTGGCAGACAAGGAAGCTAGTGGGACAGAAAGCAGGCTTTTCTGATTGGGAAATGGTGTTTAGGTCCTTCCCATTAGAACTGTTAGGGTTGCTTAGCTGATAAGGGTTCGGGATGAGTTCTTTAGGAAAGACCCTATTCTGCAGAAATAAATCAGAAGAGATGTGAAGATTAGCTCTTAAACCAGAAAAGAATCACGGGCTCCTTATTGTTTCTCTCAGGTAAAGTACAAATCCCTCAGCCTGACTGTGAAAGCTCTCCACTGTGGAGTTTTTACCTTTCCTGTCCTCCCCATCAGACTGTTAGCAGGCTGCTCTCCAGCTGTTCCCTCCTGTATGGCCAGAGAAACTCGGATTTTCCTCATGGTGGTCTATAGGCCCTCTTCCCTGTTAATTAATGCAATCTCCTGAGCTTCCTCCTTGGGTGTGCTTTCACCCAAGGCTTTTCCAGATATTGCCAGACAAATACACTTGGTCTTTACTAATCTAGGTTTATATGTATTCTGCCCCTCCCCTAAAAGAACCTCAGGACACTGAGGGTCACAGATTGTTCAGTCTTTGTATCCCTCCCTCCACCAGATATGTGGGTACACGGGCAGGGAGCAGACCTAGATAGGTTCATAAGTGATTTTCAAATTTAGTAGAATGATCATGAGAATCAAGTTGGATTTAAAAAGGTGAAACATTTACTAAAGGGAAAGAAGGAAGCAAAGGTAGAGAAGAGACTGAAATGATGTGAAAAAATGACATCGAAAGAAAGGATTCCATTGGAACAGGGCTTCTTTAGCCAGAATCTATGGACTTGCTTTTTCAAAATATTTTGCTAACGACATGGAATTAGTTCCCTTTGTAATTTAGGCTTTTTTTTTTTTCAATGAAAATCATGATTCTGAGAAGGAGGCTGTAAGTTTCACCAAACTCACTGCCCAGGAGCCTATGACACAAAAATGAAGAATCTCTGCATCAGAGATAGCTAAGGTATGACTCATGGCAGATGGGAAAGGGAAAAAAAAAGATGAAAATTAGCTTACCAGAATGATTTCAGATGAGAGAAATTAATTTTGAAAAGGGGGAGAAATCAACCAATACAGTATTCCATGTTTCTGACAATTCTCCAAGGCTTTCTTCAGAAATACTGGTTGTCTTCCAATAAATGGATTATATTTTCATGCCAGCCATTTGGATGTTGGAAAGCATTTGTCCCAGATAGCCCACAAAAACCCATTTAAGCCATAATATTGTTGAAAGTCATCTAAGACTTGAGCCCCAAGTTTCCTTAAGCCACTAAAGAGTTCTAGGTTTTAATCTTAGAGGTTTTGAATCCCTCTGATCTCTAAATTAGGCTGAGTTTTAAGCTTCTTTGAGCCCAGAGGGAATGAGGAGTGGGGGGGGGGGGAGGGGAGAGGGGTAGGAGAAAGGAGCCCAAAGGCTTAGGTCTTGGAGTCTTCCAATCTCATTACCTGGACAAGCATCTATTAAGGACCTAATACAATGGACAGTATTAGGATTGAGGCAAAAAGTCACTACATCCCACTGCCTTCAAGGAAGTGACATTTGAGAAGGCGCTATGGCATGGAGATGAGTGATTTCAATAAGAATATCTGAGAGGAGAAAGCCTAACTGGGAAAGATCAATCTCCTGAACTGGGGGATCTTGGGAAGCTTCTGGGAGAAGTTAGAATTTGAGTGGTGGAGGAGAGAGAGAGAGAAGTGAAGGAAGTGGCTTTGCAGGCACAAAACATGATTATGGGTCAAAGAAATCACAAATGTAAGAGGCAAAAAAAAAAAAGTATAAGATGGGGCGACAGTTGGATTAGAGAGCAAAGGGGAGAAATGTGAAATGAGATTTGAAAAGTGAGTCAGAAATGTACAAAGCAAAATGCATGTGTCATTTCATTTTGAAAAAAGAGCACCTTAGGAGGTAAATCATTTCTCTCTCCTTTATCCCAGAGGCAGATCTCAGTTTCCTCAACAGTTAAAATAAACTAAGGAGATTGAGGCTCCTCGTCCTTCCTCTAAGGTCCTTTTATTTCTATGAATCTTTCATTTAATGGATGGCTTGGTAAGTGGGGCAGGGGAAGGAATTAATTCAGAAATGAAAGTAATTGAAAAACAAAATAGCTTAATAACTTAAAAAACAATATCCTTTGTTCTACTCTGCAAAGAAAGGGAGGTTGGAACCAGACTTTAAGTATCGGCAGAAGAGAGTTACAAATAAGACTTTATTTTTATTTTTATTTTTGCTGAGGCAACTGAGGTTAAATGATTTGCCTAGAGTCACACAGCTAGGAAGTGTTAAGTGTCTGAGACCACATTTGAACTCAGGTCCTCCTGACTTCAGTGCTGGTGCTCTCTCCACTGTGCCACCTAGCTGCTCCCCAAATAAGACTTTAAGAATTAGAAAGAGCCAATAGCGAATCCAGTATTGGGCTCTCAAAGGTCTCCATAATCTGGCCCCTTCTCACCTTTCCCACCTTCTTGCCCCTCACTCCCCTCCACACAATCTAGTGACACTAGTGACTCTTTGCTCTGACACTGGACACTCCACCTCCTAACTCTTCCTGTTCACTGGCTGTCTTTCAGGCCTGGAAATCCCTCCCTTGCAGTCTCTGCCTCTTGCTTCCTTCAAGTCTTACACCTTCTGCAAAAGGCCTTTTCAGGCTCTTCTAAATCTTAGTACTTTCTCTCTGAATTGCCCCCCTATTTATTCCCTCTGAGTCTCTATTCTATTGGGATATGTTTGAGATCAGGGTGTGTTATCAGGTTGTCTATATATCCTCAACTCACAGCACAGTACTTGGCACAGAGTAAAAGTGATTAAGCAATGCTTGACTTGTTGGAAGGGATCTTAGAGGCAAGAGTCCAATCTCCTCGTTTTACTGATGAAATCCAGAAAGGTTAATCCAATCACTCAACAAGCACATATTAAGGACCTACGTGTACCAGGCAGTGTTCTAGGTGCTGGAGGGAACAGAGGGAAAGCCTGGAACGCTTCCCACTTTCAAGGACCTTACATTCAAACAGAGGACATATCCAATGCATGTATCAGCGTCTGCAGAATAAATAAATCTGCAATGCAAATGAAAAGCAATTAAATGCACAGTAAGATAGGAGAGAGAGCGCTAGCAATTGGGAGATCAGGAAAGGCTTCATCCAAAAATGAGAGAAACTGACTTGTCCAAGGTTACTGAGACAGGGAGACAGGGAGCAGGAAAGGGAAAATTTGAACTCGGGTCTCCTGACCTCAGCATCAGAACTTTTTCTACCTTGTCACTCATCTTTTCCGGGTACACTTTTAGATGGCACTTGAAGGTTTGCCAGGAACTTTCCTTACAACTTCTTTAGGAGTAGGGTACAGTAGTTCTGACTATTTCTGAGAGTAGCCAAGCATTTATTAGGCACCTACTGCATACCAACTTTTGTGCTAAGAATACAAAGAGAAAAACATGATCTCAGCCCCCCATTCCTAATGCAGAAGAAAACAAGCAAACAATGAGGTATTTTTTGTTGTTGTTCAGTCATTCAATAATGTCTGACTCTTAGAAATCCATGGCCCATAACATGCTGAAGCTCTTTCAACAAAAAATGCTATGACCTGGGAGAGGTCAAAGCAAAGGAAGAAGGGACTGGAATTCTGGATTCCAGGGGAAAGGATTGTGAACAGGGGAAATTCTAGAGAGTCCCTCTATTTAAATCACTAGCCTGTTGGGTGTTCTCATGTCAGAGTGATTTTTATATATCTATATCAGAGATATAAATAGATAAAATAGATTTATAGATTTCAGTCAGATTTTTATAGATATCATTTCCCCCTTCAAATTATTTTATAAATAAAATATGAAATGAAATATCTGAGTGCCTACTATGTACAAAGCTTTGGGAAAGGAAGGAGATAGACTCCTTGATGAAGTTTGTTAGGGGTGAGAATTGGGAGTAACGTAATTTGATAAAAATGTATACATTTTAATGTATACTAGATAAAATTATAGTTACAATAGAATTATTTATTGCATAAACTACAACTGATTTTCCTGAAGAAATTATACAGCAAAATGATCTACTATCAAAACAGCGTGGGAAATTTCCAAAAATACCTTTAAGATGCTTAACAAATTTATTCGCATCAATGTAGCATTAGTCAAGTCCTTAAACATATTCTCACCTACTCTTGGTTCTTTAGAGATATATGCTCATATTTATTCAAATGGGTCTTACTACCCAAATGGGGCAGAGCTCAAACTTTGCCATCAATTTAGACTGACTAAAAAGACATAATATAAAGATAATTTCTTTGGAAAGGTATCAGGTCTGTACAGAAGAAAAATCTTTTTTTCTCTCCAATTGAAAATATTCCATGTTGTAGTGAATTCTAGATAAAATATCCATGGAACCCATATCAGAAAGGAGCTCAGAGACACATTTGCTCTCCATTTTCATGGTGGGAATCAGACAAACAGTTCCTTCTCCTCATCCTTCACAAGAATGCATTTGGAATGACAATCCACTGGGTTATATGCTAGTGCTGGATAGTACCCAAGATATTATCTGGTTCCTTTCCCCACATTTTACAGATGAGGAAATTGAGTTCCAGGGAAGTTAAATGAGTTCCTTGCAACTAGAGATTATTTCATTCTTTGTGTTTGAACCCATTTTTTGCCTAGACACAATTCTTGGCAAATAGAAGGCTACTAATCAATGGTGATTGACTTACCCAAGATCACAAAGATATCAGAAGCAGAATTTGAACACAGATTCTCTGATGCTAGAGTCACGCCTCTTCTTCTTATATCATGCAGTCTGAAAAGAAAAGTCAATAGTTCAAATCAACAGATAGGTGAAAATCTACTATTGACATTTAGGATAAACTGATCTAACAAATAATTATCCTTTAAAAAAACTAATCTACATCCTTCTGGATAAGAAGTGTTTTTAAAATCTTCCTGAAATAATTATTGTTCTATAATAACAGACCAACAAGATAATTTCATAAAAAACCTGGAAAGATTTACACAAACTGATGCAAACTGAAGTGAGCAAAACTAGGAGAACTTTATACATACAGCAATACTAAGATGAACAACTACTAACGACTTGGCTCTTCTTAGCAATATGATGATACAAAGGACTCATGATGAAAAAAATTCTATCCCTCCTCCAGAGAAAAAATTGATAGCATCAAAATACAGAACAAAATAATCTTTTCTCTTTTTTCTTTGCTTTTACTTCTTTCCCTCTTTCTCTTCCTCCTTCCCACCCTTACTTCCTTTCTCCTTCCCACATTCTTTTCATAAAATGAATAATATAATACAATTTTACATAATTATACATGTGTAATTCTTATCAGGTAGCTTGCTATCTCAGGGAGAGGGGATAAAGTTAGCAACTCAAAACTTTTTTTAAAAAAAGAATGTTAAACTTTTTATATGTAATTTGGGGAAAAATAAATATTATTTAAAAAGAAAAGAAAAAAGTGTCCCTGAAAAGGGCACACAATATCATTGATATCTCAACTCCTGTGAGCACACTTCATTTAAAATGATATATTTTGATATAATGATATAAAGTGATAAATAAAAGATAAAAATCTTCTTATGGGTTTTTTAATGTCTTTATGTTGCTTATTTGTTTGTTTGTTTTTCCTTACATAAATGTTGAAAGAAACTAATGGAAAACTACTAAATAATGTTCTGTTTAATCTGGGCTATATTTGAATAAGCAAAAGGGAATGTTTCAATGAGAAAGAAAGGTCCAACTAAGCTTATTGCCTTTGTTCTGTTGAGGTATGAGGTAATGGGAACATTTGGATATAGCAGCAATGTTAAAAGATCTGGTTAATGTAGAGATCAAAAACAGACAGAAGAAATATTCCACTCAGCCTGACAACTGCACTGATTTCCAGATTAAATTACAGCAGATTCAATCTCATATCTAACAGTGAGCATCTTCTCCACTTGCCCTAGATACCGTCTCCAAAGTGCTATATCTTTGCAAGCAGGTGCATTTATACTTTGCTTTTCAGATATTTATTTGAAACACTTACCTAATGGCTGTTCTTCATCATAAATGTTCCATTTTTACACTACTCTGACTGAACTCTATTTGACCGCATTATGAATGCTATTTTGACAATATCCCCCTTTCTGGTTAAAATATTATAAAGCAAAATAATAAAGGCTGACATTAAAATATAATCTCATGAGTAGAAATTATTTCTTCCTATTTACTTGAATTGGGTATCTAGCACACGGTCTTTGTAGATACTTATTTTTTGGTTTGATTTTTAATGCCAGATTCAACACTTTCCCAATTAACCCAAATTTCCTCTAATTTTAATTAAAAGTTATGTAGAGCTATCTTTACAAACCTGAATAACAAAATAGAAGCATGTAAGTGATACAGGGAATAGAGCCTCGAACTTAGCATCCAGAAAAAGAGTTCAAATCCAGCCTCATATACTTAGCAAGTATGTGACTCTAGATAAGATACCTAACTTCGATCTGACTCAGTTTCCTCATTTGTGATGTGAAAATAATAGCACTGATAATTTAGGGAACATTAGATTCCCTTAAAAGGGATTGTATTATTCAGATTTGTACTATATATTTTCATTGTGCTTGAACCAGTTACCATATTTGATATAATCATAACTCTTGTGCAATTTGAATACATTCAATCACTTCAGGGCATTCGTTCATTATTTGCTCTAATCAGGACTTAGCAATCCTCCTCAGGGTCTTCTCAGAAAATAGTGAGATGATAGCACTTTGAAAACCCTTAAAAAAAAACTTCATTAAATGCTAGAGTTGTTGTAGTCATTGCTCCTTTTGCTGCTGCAATGAACACATTTCAACTCCCTGCATTTCTCTCCATCCCCTGTAGTATCAGTACACTTCAAGGAGCAGAGAAAGTTGTGACGGCTCCAAGAGTAATCCTACTTGTTCTGATGAGTAAATACCCTCTGGGTTCCTGAATTCCATAAAGGATGCTTATAGTAAATATTTAAATTGCATTTTGTAATTATAAACCATTGTACATACTTTTTTGATCCTCAGGAAACTAAGGCAAGCTAGATGATGAATATCAGCTTTGGAATAGCTGATAGAGATAGACTCAGTCTCTATAGGAAGCCCAACCTAACCACATAATGATATGAACAACCACTCTCTGTTGAGAGAGCACCAGACAGCTCTCTTAAAGTTGTAGATAAAGTTGCTATTTCCCTTGGGTGGCTAGAGTTTCAATACCGATAAAATCACACTCTAATGGTATCTTAGGTGTGGATCTAAAAACAAAGAAAAGCCAACTGAAAACAAAACAAATCCTAACTCCGAGGGAGCTTCCACAGGGATTATTTTATAGATAAGAAAACTGAGGTTCAACAAGTCAAGCAGCTAGAAGAGGTAGAGATAGAACTTTAAACTTGATCTTTTGACTTCTAGTTTTTTTCTACTATGTTAAAGTAGCCTTAGAATGGAAGGTGACCTTAAAGAGACAATCTTCCTGCCATTTTGACTGGTTGCTATTGCTCTGGTGGTAAGCCTATGAGACTGACAGGTCGGATAGAGATAGATATTTGGAGGGTAAATGGAGTGATCATCTCTTTCTTTCTTTTCTTTTAGGACCAGCCCTTTTTCCACCTCCAGGAATTCCTCTAAGTCAAGATGTCTTAATATTCTTAGGTCATAGACCTCTTTGGCAATCTCATGAAACCTCTGAATGGATATCAGAATGTTTCAAAATCTTAAAAAAACAAACAAACAAACATAGGTTTATAATGGAAACTAATCATAGCACAATACAGTTAAAAACATAAAGCAAGCCATTTTCTGGACTCCAGGTGTAGGATCCTAGCTATGCAGCTTCCTGGTCCTGACATAGAAGTACCCTGAGGCATTAATTCCTCTTCCTGATTTAGAGAAGTCTTTTTGGACTGGTTCTAGATTTTTTTTACTGAATGATCATAAAAATAAATATATGTTTTTGAACCCTTATAGCTAAGTGTATGAAATACAAATACAAAAACAGAAGCAATCCCTGTCCACTCGGACCTTTATTATTGGGAAGGCATCACTTGGGAGAATGTGATAGTCTAGGAAAAGATATCTGGGTGGGAAAAGTGATAAAAATGGCAAGCGAGTGAAACGTGTGGAGGAATCCACATTGCTTCAATATCTGTAGAAGCACTGGCAGTTCTGATTTGACTAATGTTCCAGAAAAGGAACTTTTTTGTTGTTACTCGGTTGTTCACTTTTGTCTGACTGTTCGTAACTTCTTATGGAAGTTTCTTGGCAATGATATTGGAAATGTTTCCTTCTCTAGCTCATTTAACAAATAAGGAAATCGAGGCAAATGGGGTTAAATGACTTGCCTCATGTCTCATAACTAATGAATGTCAGAGGCAGGATTTGAATATTGATCTTCCTGACTTAAATCCCAGGGCTTTTATCCATTGGATCAATTTAGCTTCCTCCAGCTAGAAAGGAATGGAGGTGGGGATTGGAAGTAAAATGAACAACGGCAATCATCCTTCTAATCACTTCTCCCAGGACAAAAATTCTAGAATTTAAAGGGTTAAATCCACCTTCAAACCTTCTCCTCGTTACTGAATCCCCCAAATTGTAGCCCCAGGTCTTCTAACTTTAATTTTCCTATGTCATGTTTGCCTTCCTTCCATTCATCACCTCCTATTTATCCTGTGCGAATTTTAGCTGTACATAGTGATTTCCACGTTATCAAATTGAACTGGGAGCTCCTTAAGGACGGGGATTGACTTTTGCCTTTGTATCCCAATGTTTATAGCACACAGTAATGGCTTAATAAGGTATGGTTGATGAACTCGTTGAGTTCACCAGTCTGCCAATGGATAACCTTTTTGGCATGCAATCTCTGTTTCCTTTTTGTTCCTTTCTGAAACAGGAATATGTCATCCAAAATTTAGTGAAAAGAGAAAAGAGATGTTGCCAATTGTAAAATAATGAGAGGTGCCAAGCAAAGGAAACCCCCTAGTCCCAGACACAAATTTTAATTACAGTTTTAAATGGTGAATTTGGCCTATAAAGCATCCAGGGCTGGAATCCTATTCAGGAGCCTCCAACTCTCTATTGGCCTTGGAAGAAGGTTTCTCTTACTCAGAACTGCCTTGTGCATTTGGGATCTGCTTTCTTGGGTACTGTGGCTAGAGTTTATTGATTCCTTAATCCCAGAAGTATTCAACCCATTCAGAAAGTCCCCCTTCCCCTCCCAGGAACAGTCAATCCAGGGGATTTTCTCACGCAATGCAGCCTGGTCATTAACTTTTAAACTTCTCAGGGACAAATACACCTGACAAAGAGAAGGTTGTTGCTGCCTCCATATCAAAGAATCAAGGGTCAACAAGAAAAATCGCTCACATTCTTATGGTATTTGAATGTTTACAATGTGATTTATCATCTCGTCTGGGCCTCACAATAATTCTGTAAGGGAGAGACCCAGGAAATAATTATTCCATTTTACAGACAGGGACACTAAGGAGAAAAGGAAGAGAATGAAGGAAGGAGAAGAGAACAATTGTTTATTAAGCACTTAGTGCTTATGTGCCAGACACTACACCGAATACCTTTTACAAATATTACCTCATTTGATCCTCCCAACAATCCAAGGAGGTGGCTGTTTTCCCATATGACAGTTGAGGAAACTGAGGCAAACAGGTCAAGTAACTAGCCTAGACTCCCATAAATCAGCAGTACCCAAGACTGGAAATAAATTTATGTTTCCCTGACTGTAGATTCAGTGCTTCTCCAACTGCCTCAGACTAAGAATCAGAAATGGGAAATTCCCTCTCTGTGTTCCAATTAGGTCTTCCAGACTCCGTGGTGATATTGCTTCTAGATTATAGAATTATAATTCTAGATTATACTAGATTATAAAGATTATAAAATCTTTATTTTATAATACTAGATCATAAAAACCTTTGAAAATATAAAAATGTCTCCCTCTTCTTTATTTCCTCTTTTCCCATGTTCCTGTGGCCTCCTTTCCATATGAGTCCTGATGTTTTAGGAATACAAACTTAAAAAACCTCCATGTTTGGTGAGATTTCCCCTAAGTCTCCTTTTCACCTTCTTCCCTCCATTTTATATTGTTTTGTTTATGTCATCTTGGGAAGGGGCAGCTCCTGAGAATTCGTGATCCTCCAGAAATCTTCCCTTGCTCACTCAGCATGAAAGAACGTGCTCCCTGCGCTTGGCCAAATGTGGATGAAGGATCAGTTCTGAACTCTGCCCAGTGAAATGTACCATTCACATCCTTGTCAGATTTCTTTACATCTGTTTCATTTAGCACAGCCTTGAACGTTATTAAAGCTATCACTCAAACTGTAAAAGACCGGAAGTCTGACTGAGTCATAGCCAGCGATTTTCTATGAAAGGAGGGATTTTGGCACAAGGATATTTCTAACATAAGGACAAGTTAAAACAACTTGGACATTCAGAGATGTCAGCTCACATCGGACAAGTGGGTAAAAAATAATGGAAGTTGGGAGTGCTTTGCAAAGGTAGGAAACTATTGGAGAAACATTATGGAAAATAATAAGAATTCAGATCTCCATTGGAGGAAGGATGCAAGTGGAGGATATCATCTTCCAAAGTCACAAAGTCATAAATTGAGAATTGACTAGGACCTTGGAACTCGGCTAGTCTCATGTCTCCCGATCTAGAACATCACGGGAACAAAGTGAAAGTTGGCTCAATACTTTGTTCAAGATCATATAGATAGACAGGAAACGTAGGATTGAAGCCAGGCTCTCAGACTGCAGAGCCAATAATGTTTCCATTAAAAAAAAAAAAAGTCATAGATAGAAAAAAAAAATACTGATGATAGCATTTTTTGTGAGAGCAAGAAACTAGAAACAAAGTAGCTGTCCCTACTAGGTAAACTGACTACCCGAGAAGAAGTGTAAGAAAGCAATGCAATGTTACTAAAGAAAAAGACCAAAAAAAAAAAAAAAAAAAAAAAAGAATCATTTACCCAATGATCAGAATAAAGTTAAAAAATAAATAAATCACAAGTCACCAGAAATCAGATCAACATAATGGTCGATGATCTTGATTATAAATATCTGATGTTCGAGTATCACTCCCCCCATCACTTATTAGAAATGTGGTAGGCTAAAGATGTAGCATCACCTGCTGTCAGACATGATTAATGTAGCCATTTATTGCGCTTAACTATACACAAAGGTAAAAAATAATGAAAAATAAATTCAATCTTTAAAAAACATGATTTTTTTTAAATAAAGGGAAAAAATTTGCTGTGAAAATGCAAGAAAATTGCATAAAATACCTGAAAAACAGGAATGATTACCTATGTGATTTGGGGTTAGGATTCCAATGGGTCCTGCCTATTTTTTAATAAAGCAGAGCACACAATTTTGTTCTGTTTCAAGGAACCCTCTCAAGTAGACAGCAGCTGAATCCCCAGAGTCATTCCATCACTTTCTTGGAGCTAAATGAGGTTCATCGTCCCTTCTCCCTTAAACCCAAACGGGGAACCTCAGAGGCCAAAATGGACACAAAAGCTTTTTCAATTAGAACAGACTATATGAGGTATTTTGATTAATGCTACTTACTTTAAAGATTATTGCACATGCTGTGAGATTTGAAGAGCATGGGATGCTTACTGGATGGTTTATATGACTCATGCAATGACACGATTAGCTAGCTATGAATGTCAGTGAGAAAGATTTACAGGGGATAACATTCAAAGATAGCCATGGACGCCACACCCCAGGATCCCATGGCCTGCCAGGTTATGCATCAAGAAATCTTTTTTAGAAAGATGCTGGTCTCCAGGACTAACTAACAGTGAGAGAAAACAGACCAATTAGATGGCAATTAGCTGTATTCTGTAGAAATGACATATACGGCGGGACGTAGACTAGAAATGCTAAGTAACAATCGGGTTAATGGTTCAGGGAATTGAAGGCAATCCTACCAGTAAAACATATATATATATATATATATATATATATAATATATATATATATATATATATATGTATGTATGTATGTATGTATGTATTTCCTTTGCTTTGAAAAGGGAGAAATGGGAGTCCTATTCCCTAACCGATTCCGGGTGGACAATAACTAAACTACTTTCCATTGGGTTTTCAGAAATATTTCACACAAAGTTTCTGTCCCTTAATATTCAGTTCAAGTTGAAGAAAACAGTTCTCCTTCCCCCATTTCCCAACCCCAAACCCCGACAAAAGGCCAAAAAACTCATCTCTTTATCTTCTCCTTACTCAAAGGCAAAATCTCTACAGGATCAAATCTTAACCAACTCATGCTAGGACGGACTCATATCCACAGAGAGTGAAATACATGCAGTATTCTTGGTTTGCAATGCATTCTGTCATTTCAGCAGTATTTTGAAAGAGATTTTACTGCTCCATTTTGCAGATGGGAAAAGTAAGACTCACAGATTTATTTCCAAGATGATACAGCTAGCAAGTATAGAAGGCAGGCAAACATGAGACAGGACAGATTCTTCCGTGTGTAGACGTGTTCACACTTCCCCTAGAGACTGATTTGGCAATGCTAAGGTCACCCACTGAATTCTGGGCCATGACCATTCCCCTAGTCTTTTGCCTTCCACTAAACTTGGGTAACTGGAGGGAAAGAGTAAGACTGCTGACTCTGCCTTTTCTCAGCTCCACCTCATTTAAATCCTATTCATGGGCAAATCAAGACATGCTCCCTCCAGTTCTCATCCAACAAAGGAATAACAATAACACTTCTCCCAGCTCTTTCACTTTCCCTCTTTTGTCTTTGGATCCTAAGAGTCTGAAACACAGGGGGTGCTAAATAAATGACTGACGGTTGAATTGATTGTGTTGTTGACCTGATTTTGCTTCTACCTTCCTCCCCGGGGCTTCTACTAACAAATCTCTCTGAAGTCTCTGCAAGAACACAGCTCCAAGCAAGTGACTTGATGGATTCATAGCAACTAGCAATATATAAATGTATATACGTATGTACACTTGCATATACTTACATTGCACGTGATTGTGCATATGCATAAACACACACTATATAGAGTGTACATTGCCTGTAAATAACACATATATATGCTCAATCCTTCAGAATGTACAAAAGAGCTAAGTTCATAGGAGGCAATCATTGATTCTGTTTATCTTTAGCTGAGTTTTATAAATCCATAATAATTAAGTGCTGGTTGATATTTCTTGAAATATGTATAGAGGAATCACAGATGTTCAACATATATCATTGGATCACTTGCCAGCTGGGGGAAGGGGTGGGGGAAGAGAGGGAAAGAATTAGAACATCGGGCTTTGTAGGGATGAGTGTCAAAAATTATCCATGTATATATTTCAAAAATAAAAAGCTTTAATTTAAAAAATTAAATAATTAGGTGCTAGGCCTAGAGCACTAGGCCCAGAATCCAAAATTCTGACTCATCTACTGAGTTCCAAACTAGTTTCAAATACTTATGGCTTATGGCCCTTAGCTAAGTCACATACCCCCTGTTTGTCTCAGTTTCCTTATCCATAAAATGAGCTAGAATAGGAAATAGCAAACCAAGTATTTTTGCCAAAACAAACAAAACAAAACAGCAAAAACAATCCTCAAAAACAGCAAATGGGGACAAGGAAAGGAGCAATAACTTGAAACAATTGAAGAACTAATTGCTGATCCCATACCACCCCCTCAAGTCGATCAACATACTAGTGAGTTAAATACATTGAAAACAGACTTAGGAAGCGATATCGATATCGACCTTTAAAGGGAGTTACTTTGCAAAATTCAAGAACCATCTTTCTGTCTAATAGACAGACATCTCAGCTTTTCTGCCTCTCCATTATGGGGTTCCTTTATCTGTGGGCCTTCCAGCAGCTTTCACAAGAGAGCATATGTTTCTGTCTGATTAGATTCCTTGAGGTGCTATGAAGATTGATAGCGGTTTCAAAATAAGTAGCTCTTAAAGAAAGGTAGAGGATGCCCTGAAATTAACTCCTCTTGGCAGGACAACACATGCTTCCCCATTCAAACCCCAGAACGATGAGGCTGGATAGTGCCCGGAGGTTTCCAGTTCTATGAAGGCACAATGCTTAGCAACCATATTCTTCTTTTTAAAAATCAGAGGTTCTTAATCTTGGAGTCTTGGAACATGTACCTTAAAAACTGTGATGATTGTATTTCCAAATTATTGTTTTCTTTTTGTATCCTGTGAATTTTATTTCATGTAATTAAAAATAAAAGTTCCAAGAAAAAGTCCCATAAGTTCCAGTGGCCTTTCTAAAGGTTTCATGGTGCAAAGGAAAAAGTTAGGAACTCTTCTCAATCATCTAAGGAACTCATTTTTCCCTTTTTGACCTGATTTTTCTTGTGCAGCAAGATAATTGTAGAAATATGTACAGAAGAATTGCACATATTTAACATATTAAATTATTTGACATTTAGGAGAAGGAGAAAAAACTTGGAACATGAGATTTTGCAAGGGTGAATGTTGAAAATGAGCTATACATATGTTTTGAAAATAAAAAGCTTTAGAAAAATTAACCTAAGGAAATTGAAATGATTAGCAGCCTGTCTGCTGTGCATAGCTTGGCTCATTTTGTAGCAGCTGTAAGGTCAGAAATATGGAGAGTACCAGAGCACCTGGTTGGGGAACTGTAAACCTGGAACCTAAAGACCTAGCCTCAAGTCTAGGTGGGCTTTGACTCAATGCGGACTTTGAGTCCCTGGACAGCCACTCCAAACGGGTCCAACAAATTCTAAATCCATACTTGTGGATGGATTTCCTTACTTTGGGACATCAACAATCTATTGACTGGAGCATCTACTGTGCTCATGAAATATAATGTAAGGAACAGAAAAAAAAAAAAAAAGACGCTTTGTATGAACATGAGAAACTCCTAGAGAGGAAAGATACATTACTTCTGTTGACAAAAGGGCAAGAAATGAACAGAATTTTAAATGTGAATACTGCAAGAACGAAGCAGTACCTAGAGCCAAATTAGAATAATTCTCTAGGGAAAGACAATGTGTATACAAAAAATTGAGTGGGATGTGAGCCAGTTCTAAATAGAAACATGTCTGCCAAAAATAAATGCAACCTTAATGAAGACAAAACAGATTTTATGGTCTATAGCACCCAAAAAGAGACCCAACTAACAAAGAAAAAATGAAAACCTGCCCTGGATTCAAAAACATGTCATGACTATCTCAGATTCTTCCCCCCCCCCCAAAAAAAAATATGAATCTTTGCTCCCAATTTTAAATGGTTCTCAGAGACTCAGGGCTGACAACAAAATTAAATTAACTTTTATTGTTATAGAATTTTGGGTGGATCCTCCATCTCAAGTATCAGCAGCCTTGCTGAAAGTCACTGTATTTCAAAAAGAATTTTCATTAAAAATTGTTTTAAAATGTTAGCGTCTGAGTTATTGCTAACTGTACTACAAATTTGGGAATCCAAGGCAAAGAAGCTGCAAAAGATAGGCCAGGTAAGCAGGAAGAAACCCATCCAATCATGGCTTACAGTGATGTCCCCTCCCCCACTACAAGATCCTGTTGGGATCTGCTGGGGAAGCTGATAGTTGTTATGTGTGGGAGAAGGGGGGTGCAGGGGGGGATTCAGTTGCTTCGAGTCCGGGGATCACTAGCAGTTTCCAATTTGAATTATTTTTATAAATTTATTTCTAATTTGCCAAAGGTGAGAAAGTACGGCCCAAATATGTGTAACCAATTCAACGATTGCACAATTTACTAGTCTCGTCAATGTTTGTGTTTTCAAAATTTCAGAGCTTGTGGGTGAAGACTTAGTTTTCGCCCCCCTTCTTACAGCTCAAGACTCGTTGAACCAGTATAACCAAATGGAGAATTTGCCAGCTTCTCTTTAAACATTGCAACAATCATATTATGTAGGCAGTGACATTTTTGTGCACAGTCAGCCGCAAGGAACCTCAAAGCCGTAATTTGAAAATGCTTCAGGTCTTTTGGTAAATCAACACTCAATCCATCGGTAAGAATTTAGTAAGAACCGACTTATATGTAAAACCCAGTTCTAGGCACTACGAAATAGGAGGAAAGGGGAAAATGTGCTTTCTGGCCTTTAGGAGCTGACTTTGCCATGTATGAAATTAATTTCTTTCCTCTATAGCTTGGGATAAAGGATGTCCCTCTTATTCATCCACCTTTCCCTCGTCACCTTTGTCTCTTGGAAATCCTTCCTTTTCAAAGCTTAACTCATGTTCCATAAAAAATTACAAAGGCAACCGCATATTTATTAGTCTGCTGATTTAAAATTACTTGGGCTTTACTTCGTATGTGCTCTGTATTTAGTTATGTAGCAAAAATGATCAGGGGAATGCCCTCATTTTCTGGAGGATACTTCTATAGAGCTGAGCGTGAGCTCTGGTCACTGGTCAAAGGGCACGTGAGCTTGGCTAAGATGATATTGTTTGTCATTTTTGTGTAAATGTTTCATGTATGTCCAACTCTGCATGGGCCTGTTTGAGGTTTCTTAACAAAGATACTAGCACAGTTTGCTATTTCCTTCTCCAGTTCATTTTACAGATGAAGAAACTGAGGCAACAAGGTTAAGTGACTTGCCCAAGATGACACAGCTATTAAGTGTCTGAGGACAGATTTGAACTAACAAAACTTCATAATTCCAGGCTGGTGTTCTATCCACTGAACTACTTAGCTGCAATGCCTTTTTCATGGTTCTTGCATTTGAAAGCTTGTATTGAAGATAGGTGACTGAACCAGGAAGAATCGGACACTTTCTGCACTTGATGAGAACCCGATCAAAAGTGGATTCTCCCTTTTTGTAGTGGCAAAGAACTGGAAACTGAGTGGCTGTCCATCAGTTGGGCAATGGCTGGATAAGTTATAGTGTATGAATATAATGGAATATTATTGTTCTGTAAGAAAGGATCAGCGGGATAATTTCAGAGAGGTCTGGATAGACTTACGTGAACCAACGCTGAGTGAAGTGAATAGAACCATGAGAACATTGTACACAGAACAATGAGGTTATGTGATGATCAATCCTAATGGACAAGGCTCTTTACAACAATGGGGTGATTCAAGCCAGTTTCAATAGACCTGGGATGGAGAAAGCCTTCTCATCCAGAAAAGTGGACCAAATACGGATCACAACACAGTGTTTTCACCTTTTTTGTTGTTTGTTTTTGTTTTTTGTTTTCTTTCTCATCCCCCCCACTTTTTGAACTGGTTTTTCTTGTGCAGCATGATAGATGGGGAAATATGTGTAGAAAAATTGCATATGTTTAACACATATTAGATTATTTGCTTGTTTGGGGAGGGATGGGGAAAGGAGGGAGAAAATGGGGGGGGGTACACAGATTTGCAAGGGTGAATGTTGAAGATTATCTTTGATATGTTTTAAAAATAAAATGTTATCATTTTTGAAAAGTGGCTTCAACTCCAAGTGCCTTTTCTCCCTTTAGGGTAGGGTAGGACTTCTCTCCCCACCCCCATCTCTCTATAGCACATGAACAGCAACCATGGACTAGACTGGCCATTTCTTCCCTGATGTTTGACTTCTTGAGCACAGGTCAGTGGGTAATGCTTCTGAGAAACCAGACATTTCCAGTTGAGGCAGTATAACTCAGGGGTTTGGGAGATACCCAACTCATACAACAATGTCCACAGAAGGTGATTTCTAGTATGTCATTTCCCTCCCCCTCAGAGAAGATATGGAGTTCTATCCCTTGGGAGTGCTTAGGCAACGCAGATCTAGGATGAATGTAAAATAGCAATCCCACAAAATTTTTTTGACTCTCCAGGGAAGCATAAGGAAGCTACTGGATTATGATGTATATTTGAGTCACTGGTGTGTCTAGCATTTTCTGTGGCAGAAAAAACAACCCACAATCCCATACTGGCCATCAAAAGGGACCTAATTCCCCTTGTATTAGGCAGATGCTGGTTATGAGCCATAATCCAAATCTGCTTTGCAGATCCTCCCCTGGAGTTCTCTAAGGGTCAGAATTGCAAACAAGCCAAATTCAGAGAGAAAGAGCCATCACCTTTGGGAAAAGCTCCCTACCACTATTCCCCAGAGATCCAAGTCTGTATAAGGCCAGAGATGAACTCCTCCCCCCCCCCAGTAGTAGGTCATGGCTCACAATCCTGCGTCAGGCAAATATGGTTTCTTCCAATGGAAATTAAGCTGCTTGAAAGCAGGAATTGCTTCATTTGGGGTTTTACATCCCCAATATTTAGCCCAATGCCTGTCACACAATTAATTAATTCAAGGTCAACAAGCATTTATTAGCATTATGCTGGGTTAGAAAAGGCAAAACACAGCCTCTACCATCACAAAGCTCACATTTTGGTGGGGGAGTCATGCAAATAATTCTGACTGGACTTCAGACATATTGGTTGGTTTGATCTGAAATTACTCTTCCTCCTCCCCCTCTTCTGAATGGTTTGGCCATGAACCTCTAAGATCTTATTGCCCAGAACTGCAAAGGCCATTGCAATTACAGGCTGATGAGGCTGATAGGGCTGAATTCATAAAGCCAATACCTTCCTACTTTTCCCAACCTCTCTTGTTTTTTTGTGTGTTTGTTTGTTTGTTTATTTTCGATCCCCCTTGCTCCCTTTGTGGTTCAAAGGCCATCTTTTCCTCTCGACCATCTCAAGTGACACTTCTAAGGGCTCAGACATAATAGACGTGTGTCAACAAACCTGAGTTGTGACTTTCATATTTCTCTTCTGATTCCATTCTGCAGTTTATGAAATCATATTAGTATAAAGTAAGAACTAAAAGGGAAGGTTAGAGTGGAGGTGTCAAACGTGTCTCAGAGGGCAGCAGATTAAAATATACTTGGGAACTGGATACATACATTTATACACACACACACACACACACACACACACATATAATATAATATAAAAATAAAAATAGCATTATAATTAAAAAACCAAGTTAGCATGTAACATATTTCCATTTGTGGTTTCTATCTGAGTGTGACCAACTGGGTTGGAGGATACTCTGAGGTTTAGGGGATGATAATGTCTGCTGGAGTGAAAGAAGGGGAAGAAAAGGGAAATTTTGTTCTTGACTCCACCTTATACAAATCCCACTAGAAAGATTATTCAGGGCTTTCACTGCTTGAGAGTCAAATGATCTGTCCCATTTCCTACAAAATGCCATTGGGTCAAAGTTGCATGCCTTGAATAGAGGTGCTCGATCATGATTTTCAATGATGATGCTAGGAGCGAGTTATTTACATGTCCCTTGAGAGTGTATGTGCCATGTTTAATGAGACCATGTCTGGAAAAAAGGACACTATGTCTTGGAAACTCCCTCACTTAGAAGTTTCTAAAATAGATAAGCATCAGTTTGCTACATGGAAATAGGGGTCAGGCAACATTTTGTTCATTTTAAATTTGTTTAAGGGGAGGTAACTTATGGGTTTTTTCAAAATTCAACTTTTTCCTCTTGTTCTAAAAATTTGGGTAGTTCTTTATAATTTTTTTTTTTTTGAAATAGGCTATCTGTACTTTACACATATACACGCACACACATCTTTTTTTTTAAGTTATGATTCTGAGGTAGTTCAGTGATTCTTAAAGTCCTCTTCCTTGATTATTTTTTAAGTTAGTTTTTTTTTAATAAGAAACAACTTAGGTTTTCTTTTTTCTTTCAATCATTTAATTTTGTGGTAATATTTCTTGGCATATCATGAAGTTCCTTTTTGATCCATCCTAATTTACAAGGATCTTATTTCTTAGTTTTATGTCTCTTATGCCAAGCTATTAATTCTTTTTCCAATTGTTTTCTCCATCTCTCTCATTTTCTTTCATTTCTTTCCTCCGGCACTCACATTTCACTTCCAATACCATTTTTAAAAGCTTTTAAAAATTCTTGCCTCATTTCTTCTAGGAATTCTCATGAGCCTCGTGCCCAAGGTGTGGTTTTTGTTGAGGTTTTCTTTGTAGATTTGTTGGAGTTAATTCTCGGCACCTGGATTTGTGCCTTAGATGTTCCTGGCAGAATAACAGTTATTTGGAAAAGAGGCTTTTTTGTTTGTTTTTGTTTTGTTTACTCATTTGTCCAGCCTTATTTCCTGAATTGGAACTTTGTGTTAAGACCCAGCCCACTGCATTTCTGGAGGGAATGTCTGGGGCTTGTTTGGTCTTGCTTTATATTCTCTGGGATCCTGTTGTTGTTTTTTTCGGATTATTGAGTTCTCTGTTCTTTGAAAGTCTCAGAGGCAGCTAACAGAGCTGCAAACTTTCATTGAACCCTGAAAGATTGGATAGGCCCCTACTAGACTTTCTAGATTCCAGACCTTGCTTTGGTTTTGGGAGACATAACTGCCCACTTACCAGTAGTTCGGCCTAATAAATGATAATATGTGCCCCATTCTCACACCCACAGAATAGAAATGTGTTTTCCCTTTTCTTAGTTTTAGGGCACCACAGTGTATAGGGCACTGATCTTTGTAGTCAGGAAGATCTGAGTTCAAATCTTACCTCAGACATTGGAACACCAGTAAACATTTTGGATCAGCTAGCTGTAAATATTTACAGGTAGAGGGCAACTGGGAAACCATGTGGATAAAGCATTGGACTTGGAGTCAGGAAGACCCGAGTTCAGATGTGAATTCAGATGCTTTGCTTACCTCGTGGACTTGGATAATTCACTCAAACCCTACATCTTTGGATCATTTGGATAATAATAATATCTATCTGCCAATGTTGTTATGAAAATAAAATAATGATAAGTGTAAAGTGCTTGACATAGCCTGGCACATAGTAGGCACTATGTCAACGTTAACTATCATTATTGTTGCTGTTTCCTTTGTTCTTTGTTCTCAAAGGAAACCATGACATCTGAGAGAGATGCCATGACATTGGATTTTTAAGAGAGCGAGGTCTGGGCAAGGTCACCTGCATCACTTTCCCACCAGTGGCAAGATAACAGACATAGGTCTATCCCTTTCCTGATTACAGTAAAAAACCAGGCCCATAGTCCAACTCTGGGTTCGGGGAGACAGCATTATCCCAATTGGACCATGGCTGATTAGAGTCAAGGGGCTTAAGTCTCAATTTTCATCCAAAGTCAGAACCAGCAGAGCTTCAGACCTTCCTCTTTTCCCCAGTCCTTATTTGATCACCTGCCTATACATCACATTCCTGATTTAGGTTGTGAAAAACAATATACTTTCTCTCTAATTTTCTTGAAAATTCCTTGATCTGGTGCTTTTAGATCTTTATTAGATCTATACTGGATAACTTGTGAAGGAAGGTAGGATATATTCCCATGATTTTTGGCCCTTGAAACTGCATTATTCTGAAATGGGTAAAATTAATCATCAGATTTAACTAATTAAAGGAAATTTAGAGTCTGATTTGAACAAAAGGAGGCACAGAAATGTTTTAAGAAATGTTTGAATGTGAATATAAACCCTGCTGGCATATGTATCACTTTGATTTGGGATGAGTTTGGGAGAACATGCTTTCTGAAAAATATTATTACTATGAGAGTGAGGGAGGAATATATTTGATGAGATTTATGTTTTAGGCAAAGTAAGTCACTTTAGTGACTTATCAAAACACATTTGCTGTCACTTATTATAGCAAGAAAGAGTCAAAAAAATTGGGAAATAGCTAACAAAATAGTATCACACAAATGTACTGAAATATTGCTAAATTATTAATGTTCTATTATTTATTTTTCACAAGAAATGGAAAATAAGGAAAACATTGACAAGAATGAGGAAATTTATGTGACCTGATACAAAATAAAGTCAGCAGGACCAGGGAAGCAACATAAACAATGATTGTAAAATATAATTAGAAAATGAAACAATAGCAAAATGATGGAAACCAAATATTTCAAAATTACCGTGTGACTAGGCTCGTCCAGAGAGAATAAAACAATGGTGATGATGGCAATTAATATTTCTATATTGCCTATGTGCCAGAAACTCTTCTAAGAGCTTTACAATTAATATCACATTTGATCCTCATGAGTACTATCCCAATTTCACAGATGAAGAAATTGAGGCTTACAGAAATTGATTTGGCTGTAATCACATAGGTAATGTTTGAGGTAAGATTTGAACTGACTACAAAGATCAGTGCCCTATACACTGTGGTTGCCCAGATTAAGAAAAGGGAAAATTCATCTTTATTCTGCGAATGTGAGAATGGGGCATGTATTATCATTTATTAGGCTGAACTACTTAATCTGTGTGTATTGTGTGTGTGTCTGTCTGTCTGTCTCTCTGTGTGTGTGTCTGTCTCTCTGACTATTTCTCTGTCTCTTTCTCCCTCCATCCATCATTCTCTCTCTTCTCTATCTAATCTTAATATTTTATCTCTATAGAGCTCAGTTTATTCATCCATAGAAAACCAGGATTGGCCTGGAGGCTCTCCCAGAAGCTTTCTAATACAAAAATGCTGTAACTTTCTAAAATACTTCTCTTTTTCCCCAAATATCCTAAAAAATCTCAGCATTTCTTCCTACTTTTCAAATTGTGATAAAAAAAAAAACAAGTTAAAAAAGTGATAAAATGACATATTAGCACTTACTTAATTAGCTACTGTGTGTGAAAACATATGTTTGCTTTCACAATCTGTCCCAGAATTCCCCTCATCTTTTCCTGCTTTCTCTGCTTTTATACTTCTCATCCTATGTAGCAATCATCTATATGAGAAAAGCGGATTTTAAAAATTAATACTAATGAATCCCACTCATATATAAAACCATTTTCTTAAGTTTTAATGAAATGGAATGGACTTTTTTTCTTTCCAGTGTCTCCTCCTCAATCCCTGGGCAGCCACTCAGACTTCTCATACCTTTACAATTCCCCCTTCTTGAGGAAGAAATTCAGTTGACAAACAAATTCAAACCATGGGATTGGTAATTCAAAACTTCCACTTCTCTGAAGTATTCCCACATCTCTTCCTCCAACACAGTGCTGTTTATATTCCTCCCCTCTACCCTAAAAAAGTTTATAGATGATTCTGTGACTGATTACAGACCATGAAAAGAGGGATCTCTTGTAGTCAATAAGTCTTGTTAATTGGATAGGGGAGCTTTTCAAGTTTTGTGTTTTGCAAACATCTAAATCTTATTATAGAGTTTTTCAAAAGAACTCTGCTAAGTAAGAAGCAATTAAAGCCCTGAATAATGAGCATAGCAACAAACATTTTAAGGCCACAAGTCAGAAATAGTTATAATTAAGGGACAAGAGTGTTTGAGAGATTCTCATTATAAACTTGGTGAACAATTACACTTACTGTGTGAGTGACAAGAAACTATTTTCTATTCAGATGGTATATAGTGATCTTTGATGTTATTTGGGCTTTCAGTCATTTTCCCAACAAATATATGTGGAGTGACTCCTTCCTTCTGATTTAATTTGTTAAATTAGAAGGGAAAGGTAGGGGAGGCACATAGCATAGATGGCACATTCATGATCCACCAGATGACATCCTGGGTTTGAGCTGCCCCTCTGTTAATCATGAGGCTTTGTATATTGTGTGACCTCTGTTTTCTCTTCTGTAAAATGATAATAATAAAACCTTCAGCAGCTCCAGCAGAAAAAAATTTTTTTTGGTGGGGCCGAGATGAAGTCGTTAGTGAAAGCAGTGGCATTTTTGAAGTATTACTTAAATGGCAACATTAATAATTTGTGATATTGTGATTTTTATGTTTCCATTCTACTTCCATGATGTTTCTCTCATCCACCTCTCAATTTTCCCTTCATAAGACCATTCCTATAGTTTACAATCTCATCATCTGTCACCTAAACTGTACTGTAATACAATGTTCTTGTCTCTTTAATCTGACTTTTACTCAATTGCTAAATTGATATCCCCAAAGCACATATTTGATCAGGTTACAATTCTCCTCAAGAAACTTCAGTGCCTCCTCCTTACCTCTAGGACAATATACAGATTTCTCTGACTTTTAGAGCCCTTTATACTCTGGCTTTTGTCTCTTTTTCTCTCCAGACATATAAAACATTGCTTTCCTTTATATGTTCCACATTTTTGTCAAGATAGCCCATTTGCACTTCCCTGTAGGTGATATCTCCTTTCTTCACACAAGCCATTCTCCTTACTTAGAATTCAGTCCCTTTTGTTTTATGCCTCATAAAAACCCTAACTTTAGTCAAAGGTCTGCCTCTTCCAGAAAGCCTATCCAGATCTCCCTGGTCGCTAGGAGGCTTCCTCCAGAAATTATTTTGTAACTAATTGGGTCTTCTCTGGGTGAATTCTTCCAATTTTCAAAAGCAGATTAGGTCCCAATAGGACAATAGTCCCAAATTAAAGACATTCTATGGGGCCATTCGTTATGTCTCAGAAGCTCCTGTTAATTAATATTTAAAAGTCAGGCAGTTGCCATAATTGTCTCAAAACAAAGGCTTTTCCTAAAACGAACAGGACCCCATATAGCACCAATCAAAAGAGTGATGTCTTTCTTCTGTAATGTTCTATCACTACTCCCCTATTAGGCATATAATCTGTTCTGGGCATATCACATGGTTTTAAGTAAAAGTCTCCAAACTTGTAGCTTCCAACTTGACCAATATCCTAGTCAGGGCTATATACCTTTGGACCAAACTGTAGCCCATCCCTAAGGATCAAGAGGAGCCTCCTCCATTGTCTTCCCTCAATTTCAGCTCTAGGATATGGATGTCCCCAGAATGGTAAAGTTTTAGATTTCAAGCTCTACTCATCTAGGGTAATATCTCCTGTTTTAAACTCAAACGTTCCCATTTGCTCACATAATCGAGCTGAAAAGAAGCAGATCTTGACAACTTCTTTTCCCCACTTTGCTAACACCTCCTTCTACAAGTGATGTGGTCAAAATTGCAAAGATCTCCCAAAGTCTGAATGGGCCCAAAGTCTAAGTCCTTACAAAATACATCAAAAATTTGAAAAAGCACTTTCATACTCTCTGATCTATTTCACATTTAATTTTCTACATACATACTGTTCTCAGCCCCATTTTCCAAGCTTCTGAAGGACTAGTAGGAATTTCCTTTTTGCCTTTTTATCACTAGTATGTGCTAATAGAAAGTACTTCATAAAAGTTTATGGAATGGAATGGAATTGAACTGAATGGTCATGTTTCTCCTTGTGAAAAAAAAAAACTATACAAAAAAAAAATCTGACTTCCTCTTCCCCCATTTCTGAGAGTATTTAGAGCATACATTCCATAAACAAAATTCACCATGTAAAGCAAGAGTTAATTGTCTCGTTAGGATGAATTATTCAAAGTTTATAGTTTCAGAATTATTATAAACAATATGATCATCCTAAGGAATAAAGAGCATGGGCACAAATCAGTATCAATAAATTCAGGTTGAAGCTTCAAAATTCAACCAATCCAATTCTAGTAGCACAGCCTCTTTCCATGCATCCACATAGCAAGCTTTAGTCTCTAGTACAGCACTTGGTATTTAGTAGGTACTTCATAAATGCTTATTGACAGAATGATTGGAATGGACTAAACACATCAGAATCATAAGTACAAGGAACCTTAGAGACCTTCCAGTCTGTTACCTGATTAAAAATTCCCTTCTATAATACAGCCCAAGCAAATGTCATCCATTTTTTACTTGAAGATTTCCAATAAGATAAGGAGAGGATGCTACTTCCATAGATATGGACTGGGGAGGAGGAGATGTACAACCTCCCAACTTTAACCAATTTTTTTTTGCACTAATTAATCTGGGATACTTCATGAACCCCTCATCACTTATTCATCCATCCATCCACTCATTCAATCATTCAGTGACTCACCCTTAAAGCCCACTCATCAGATATTTATGAAATATTGATGCTTATCATAAATCATGGGACCAAAAATTAAAGACATTAATGCGCTATTAGTAGAATTATGACCTGATTCCACCATTCTTTAGAACAATTTGGAACCATTCCCAAATACCCTTGGATCCAACAATACTCTGTTGGGTCTAAAAAGAGGTTTTAAAAAAAGGGGGAAATAACTTATATAGTTATAATAGTTATTTTCTGGTGGCAAAGAATTAGAAATTAAGGAGATGCCCATCAATTAAGGAATGGATGAACAAATTGTGCTATGTGATTGTGATGGAATACTATTGTGCTATAAGAAATGATGAGCAGAATGCTCTCTGAAAAATCTGGAAAGATTTGTATGAGCTGATGCAAAGGGAAATGTACTGCGTCCAAAGTAACAGCATATTGTAAGATTATCAGCTGGTAATGACTTAGCTAGTCTCAGCAATATAATGATCCAAGAGAGCTCTGAAAGACTTAATGAAAATTGCTATCCATCCCCAGACAAAGAAATTATGGTATCTGAATGCAAATTGAAACATCTGTTTTTCCCTTTCTCTGTTTTTTTTTCTCCCCTTAGTGAATTTTTGGACCTCTTTTTTCCATTTAATTAGTTTTTTTTAAGATGTTATTTTCTTCGGTATTTTTTGTCTCTTTTACCAAGCTATTGATTAGTTTTTAATGACTTTCTTGCATCACTATCATTTCTCTTCCCATTTTTCCTCTACCACTCTTAATAGATTTTCAAAATGCTTGATGAACTCTTCCATGGCTTAAGACCAAGTCATATGTTTCTTGGAGGTTTTGATGTAGGAGGTCTTTTTTTGTTATCTTCTGAGTACATTTTGATCCTCCTTGTCACCATAGTAACTTTCTGTGGTCAGAATTTTTTTTTCCGTTATTTGCTCATTTCCCCAACCTATTACTTGATTTAATTCTTTATTAACATAGGGCTCTGCTTCAGGGTGGAGGACACATTGTCCCAAGCTTCAAAGGTTTTGTGCTATTGTTTTAAGAAATACTTCTAGGGACCTGTAAGTTTTTAGTTCTTCCAAAGTGGAATGATCTAAGGAGAGAGGTGTTTACTACTCTACGGCCTATGCTCTGGTCTGTGAATGACCATATCCACTCCTTTCTTCCCTGGAACTGTGAGGCAGGGCCCTGCTTCCCTATATGAAGTTTTTCACAAATTCTAATGTCCTAGTGTTCCTTCTAAAGTCACCTAGGACTCTAACCTAAAACTGAGAGTGAGCAAAGCAACAGAGTCCTGCTCCCCAGTGCCAGCAAAAAGACATCTATAATCTCCTTCTGATGAGTTGTTTGAAGTCCTTAACTCTGTGAGCTAGGAGGTCTGGAAACTGCCATTGCTGTCAGTTATTCAGTTGTCCAGAGTCCTGCTCCTGATTTGTTGGGTCTGGGTCTGCACTATCAGGCTTCATGTTCACCCCAGACCTTTCCTGCCAACCTTCTATGTTGTGTTTAGCTGAAAAATTATTTCAACCTGCTCGTTTGTGGTTTCTGCCACTTCCAGAATTGTTTTGTGGAATTATTTAAAGGTGTTTGGGGAGAGCGTGGGCAAGGCCCTGCTCTTTGCTGCCATTTTGGTTCCACTCTCTCTAGCAAGTTCTAAGAAGCAAAACTGAGATTGAAGCTTCAAGTTTCTGATTTCATATCCTTCTACCAGATCTTATGATCTCTTTACAAATCCTACATGGACTGAATTTGGATGGTTTTATCCAAAAGAATGATACAGTTGCAGCTGTATAAAAGACTACCCAATAAGGGGAAGGGAGTCATTATTCAGAATTTATTGACTTAATTTACATCCCCTACAATAATCTTAATGTGCTGATTTCATAATACACACATATACATACAAAACACACAATAAATAATACACAACTCACCGATACATAAGAAAATCAGTAGCTCAATGGGATTAGGAAAAGGCACACTGATAGAAGAGACATCTAATAGCCCATCAGTAAAGAAGATGAAATAAAATTTAATTACCACAAAGAATAATAATTCAGGTAGCAATGATTCTGATTCACCAACTTAAAAAAATCAAAAGGGTCCTCATACTGGTTTACAAAAAGCAGGGAAATAAATCACAAAGATGTATGATATCCCATAATTCCATGAGAAGTCAATCTCCTCTTTTGCAAAGAATCCTAGGTACCTTTGGTCCTTCTTCCACTTATGCTATCATTCATTCTTTTTTTAATACCCCTAATTGCCTTCCAAAGTGATATTCTGCACTAGTTCTGACTCTACTCCTTGATAATCCATTTGTTCCAAGCTACCTAACAATTGAAGGTCATTCAACTTCATGCAAGTGTTTGCTAACTGCTACAATTTGCCAGTCACTATATGAAGTGCTACTACTACTGTATAAATAACATCCCAGACACATGAATGGACTCCCTTCACTATTCAGGGCATCACATATTATTATCTTGTCATGTTCTTGAATCTGGGTTTACAAGGAAAAAGATACCATACAGAAAGTACACAGTGAATGAATCATTTAATGAGCATTCATGAAGTACCTACTATATACCAAGTAATGTGTTAGGTATTGGGAATTAAAAAAAACAAAACAAAACAGGATTGAAGCATTCTCTACTCTAAAGGATGTTGCATTCAATCTGGGAGAGAAAACATGTATACCTTTGCTGTAGGTACATAGAAAATATTTACTATAACAGATTTGTAATGGGAGAAACTAGAAAAGTATTCTAGAAAAATTTTAAATTGAGACAGATGAAATAATTCCATTGCTCCTTAAATGAATAAAGTTCTATTATCTGGGATATTAATTTCAATGGGATGTTTATTTCCCCATAATTCTGAATAAAAGCAATATGAAAATATTTTTCTGAAATGGCTGGGTTTTTTTCCTTCCAAACAATCTGCCTCTAATTTTTAAAGTATTAGGATAAACTCTCCCAAAACTCTGGTTTGAATGTCAGAAGAAGACATAATGGTGTAGGTAATTCCTTAGGGACAAATAAAATCTCATTCCATTTTCGGTTCATTTAAGGACAAAACCAAAAGATAAATGAATAGGTCTGTGCTTATGAAACAAAATTGTAAGAAATTTCAAGAAGCGACATTCAGATTTATATCTAATTCGTCCCATGCAAGCGAGAAGGCCATAGCAGTATTTAAATGTGACATATAGAATAAAGTGAAAAAAAATAACAATAAAAACACAGATGAAGATTCTTTTTAAGACCCAGAGAGCTCAATGAATCATAATTATGAACCTCTCAGTCCCAGTTTCTTAGGGGGAAAAATACTAGCTGTTAAACCTGATCATTTCATAAGAACTTGGAATGGGGGTAGGGGGGAACTTCCAAAGGGACAAAACATCATTCACATATATAATACTATCAATTCAGTAGTAATATCTCAAGTTGAATTTCAAAATAGCATAAAATAAGGGCAACCTGTGAGAAGAAAAGTTACATACAAGTATGAGAATATCTGTCTTGAGAAACAGATTATTTAAGAAGACAAATCTTTAAAACCCTGAACTTTAATGAGGTTCAGTTCTTCCAAAAGCACTTTTTTCTGATGTTGAATATTACTTCCTAAGTCAATCTGTAGCAATATCCGGGGGAGGGGGTGTGATTTTGTCAACTTGGGGATCTCCTTGTATGTGGAATCCCTCAACAAATATAGATGTAACCCCACTCTGTGGGCATTCTATGCTTACACTGTTCCAAACATGGTCTTGAGTTATCAGGGATCCAAAGAAAAGCCCAAACAATCCCATACCTCATGAGGCTCCCATTTCTCATCTTAAAAACAACTATGGATCTAGAAGTAGATTGAAAGAAGTCTCAGAGCGAAGATACTATTTTTAGGAAAGAAAGGGAGAGGGAAGGATTTATAAAGAACCAAGTAAATGCAAGGTATTGTGCTAAACAGTTTTTAACATTCTTTCATTTGATCCTCACAACAATCCTGAGACTTAAGTGCTATTATTATCCCCGTTTCACAGTTATGGAAATTGAGACAGACAACAATTAAATGACTTGTCCAGGCCAAGTCTGAGTAATTGTCTGAGGTTGAATTTGAATTTAGATCTTCTTGACTCTAGCCCAGAACTTTATCCCTTTTGCCAGCTAGCTGTCAAAAAACTAGACTATGAAATGTAAATGGTTAGATCTTAGAGAATGATCTGAGATAATTTACATTGGAAAAGGAATATTACATTTACAAAAATGTTTTATGGTTTCATTTGATCCTCACAAAAACCTTTCAAAGTACTATTATTAGTCCCATTTTACAGATGAGGAAACTGAGACTGAGAGAGGGTGACTTTCCCCAAGTCACATAACTAGTTCATATCTGGAGTAAGATTTTTCTGGACTCTCAGCTAAAAACTCCATCTACCATTCCACAATCCATTTCTCAGTCAACAGAATATGGAAACATGACAGATGTACTATATATACACATGAGGAACACTGATTAATTGATTAAATTAAATATGACTGATAGAAAATTAAAATATATCTTACTAAGAAATAGATTTAGAGTCAAAGGAAATTTTTGGTTCAAATCTTGTCATCACTTTCTGGGTGACTCAGGCCAAGTTCTCTATACTTTCTCTCCCTTGTTTTCCTCATCTGTAAAATGGGAGGGTGATCTCTCAGATTTCTTACAGCTCTAAATTTTGCAATTCCACAGACCCTATCATTTGCATATTCATTCTCCAGACTGTAAAACTGTGAACGTTAATGTACAAAATATTCAACCTGAAGCTTTTTAGTCTCTTACGCTGTTTCTTTGAGGATTTCCCAAAACAGTGAATACCTGCCAAGAGCTAAGAGCGAGCTCTGCTTTCATTCTTCTGCTTACAGGAGATGAACTACTCTCCTTATGACAAGTGACATCAAAGCAAAGTGAATGAAAATAGAAATGTTAGGTCATTAGTTACAGATGGGAACACAGAATCAAAGCTGCCCTTAACACTTGAACAAGAATTCAGAGAAAAGAAAGAAGGTATCATTGGGAGAGAGGATTTTTTAAAGGGGATGTTTTCAGCAATACAAGTGCTGCTAAGTGAATAGCAATTATGGCTAAGTAATGCTGTGCATGTACAGATAGGACTCTCGAACAATGGATGCTGGGAGGATGCATCATTAGCGCAAATGGTGTTTTGTCAAGCCTTCACATAATTTTCTTAAGCCATACATATTGAGACAGGTGCTCAATTTTAATATACTCCAGATAATGCTATCATTAAAAAACGTTGCCTAGATTTGATCTCAATAGGTTAAATGCAAAATCTGTCTCTAAATCATTCTTCCTCCTAATGAATAAACCAGCAGCATCCTTTTACTGCTTTGAGTGGGACAAAGACAACTTCTCACTTTCTCTAGGTCAGGAAATAGAAAAAGAATGCCATGGTGATCCAATCCTTAATCTTCTATTCATCTCCCATCTTTTTTCAAGTAGGCTCAGAAAGATACAATTTAAATAAGACTGATAAATGAATGGAGAAGTCAGGCAACTGTCCAGGGTCACGGAGCTGGAAAGTGTCTGAAGCCACATTTGAACTCAAGTCTCTCTGACCCTTGGCGTGGTGCTCTATCAACCATATATCTAGTATGTGCTAAGTGCAAGGAATACAAAGAAAGGCCAAAGAAAGTCCTTTTTTAAGGATAGAGGTATACAGACATAAATTTAAAATATACACACATCCATCTGTGTGCGCACAGTAGTATAACAACGATATGGATATTTTTGGGTTTGTAAATCAACAACTATGTGTATATATAATAAATAGAGACAGAAAGATAGAAATAGATCACTTGTAGAAGAGACATAAATATAAAAATTGAAAGAGATAAATAGACATATAGAAATAGAAATAGTGAGAAAAAAATGCGTATTCATGTGTGTGTATTCCATGCTACAAGAGTTATTGGTATAATTGAATGCCTTGTATGTATACACACACACACACACACACACACACACAACTTTTAATATTCCAGTCAAAGAATATTCATGATTACTTCTGGCTAAATTAATAGCCAAAAAATGTCTCCTTGACAAACAGTCTTATGGCTAGAAGTTGAAAATGGCTTTTATTATAAACTACTTAAATGACATACACTGTTTTAAAATTTGATTCCTGGATGTATTTTTTATAACCTATCCCAGAAACTTTTGCTATAATTGGGAATTATTCTGACAACTTTTAAATGAATTCATATTTGTATTAGAGTCCATCTTAGAAGAAATGTTCTGTTACCAGTTCCTTAAAGGAATCTCATGCTCCTAATTAGGAAGGGGAGGGAGAAATGATTGATACCATGCTAATTTTCTGTTTGTTTTTGAGTTTCTTAAATATATCAATATGATAACTGACCAATCTAAAAATGGAAAATCTCTGATCTAATTCAAATTTAATTTTATAATAAGAAACATAAAGATGGAGTTAACTTTTATTATTTGATTTGAATTATTGGCACAGTAACTTAAAAGTTGTGTTGAGACCAATTTTATAGGAGATTTCAAACAGAGAAAGAGGTTCTCTACAAGTACCTGAGTCTAAGAAGACGGTCAGCTGGAAACTGCTCTAAGACCACACCCAGACCACAGAGTACAACAGATGGTGTCCAAAGAATCAGACTGCCGTATGGTGTGAGACTTCTGAGCCTTAAATAGACATTTTTTTACTGTTTACTTTTTCTTTTCTGTCTTTTGATCTATAAGGTTTACTTACTAAAGGGGACTACCCACTTTGGTTTTCTCAATGTGTCAATAAATTTCTTCCCTTTCCTCTCTCACATTGTTACCCATTATAAAGAACCATTATAAGGAAAGGTTAAGAACCCTCCATGAAGTGTTTGTAAGGTCAATTAGTGATTTCATTGAGGAGACTTCACCTCTCGATTAGAATCAAATGGGGGATATGAGAATATTTCCCTTCTACTTAATAACTAATGATTACATTATATATATATAGTTTTTCCATTTTTCTACTTCCTCATTCAGAAACCAACCACTGTGGGAATTTGTCTTAAAAGATTTACCCAGCCCAACCTCTAATCAGACAGTAAAAGACATTCTAAGTATGGCCTCATGAGCATAGTCCTGTTCACTGTGTTTGCTCATTCAGGCCCGAGGAAACATTGATTTGCTCTGTTAATAATCAAAACAGGTGATATGGAAATTGATTTGTCTTTGACCAAGATTTGAGTGACCTAAGCTACAAAGCCCAAGACCTTCATTTTAATTTAGTCCATACTTATCTTTATGCTAACCAATCTGAGTTAATTGCCATCCCTCAGGACCACCTTTTCTTCAAAAGGGCATATAAACTGTGACCCCATCACCAGATTTTAGTCTAAGAGAGACATCCAAATGATCATCATTTTATTAATAACCTTTTGGTCTTATTAATAAAAAGATTAAATTACCCAGAAAAAGAAAGAAAGGAAAAAAGTCTAGATGGGCCATTGATATGGCATGTACCCTATATGCAAAGTCTTATATCCATTCTCAGCTCTTTAATTTTTTGCCCACTGAAGCAAAAACCAACCACATTTCAGGTCTTAACTGAATTCTTCCCAGAAGATAAAATTACAAAGACTCGAAGTTGATGAACATATCATTCAACATAGACCTGATTAAGAAATCCCTCCATAACATCCTGAACAAATAGAGACCTAATCTTCCTTTAAAGACTTCTGGTAAAAATCTTGAAGTATCTATGTCTCAGAACTCGATGGTCAACAGGAAATATTAGTCACATTGGGATGAGATTACAGACCAGCATAGTATTGCCCTGGCAAATCAGCAGCAGTCCTCGGAGCAAGTAAATGAGTAATGGCAGCTGGCTTTGAAAACTTTTAGAAATGATAAAAGGGTCAGACAATCAGTAAGAAGGACATTACAGGGATCCCATTATTGGCACTAGTGAGCAGAACTCTGTTGCGTTGTCCCTACACAGATCTAAGTCACATTCGCAAGGTGAGGAGGAACATTAGCACACCAGAACTTGTTGCTGTGGTTGATCCAAGTTGACTAAAGGAGGGGCTAACCAGCCAGCTTTGATGTAGAAAATGTTGACTTAGCTGGGGCTGTGTTGACTGTATCTTGTATTTACCAAAAAATAAGAGGACCCTTTCTAAAATATTATTGTTTAGGAGTCGAAAATATACCTTTGTGATACTTGTAACATTTTTTTTTTTTACTTTCTCAAAGACAGAAGGAGAATCCTTAGCCTGAGTGTATTCACTTGGATCTGCTTTCCCCTCAACCACCATAATTAGGATCAGACAGAGAGGCTGCCTTCCCGGCTTTCAGGGAGCTTGGCAGTAATTACCAGGAACATCCCCTTGAGACATCCACATGTCACATGACAGCCAATGTGTCATCTGGAGATACAGCCAAGTCCTGGTGGCCACTCCCTGGGGGATGCCAACCCAACTGTTAATCAGCCCCAAGCCCGACACATCAAATCCAATTACACAGAAGCCGGTCGCCACAAGTCTGGTACAGCACAAAGCCAAGCATTCGCCTCCTTTTTATTCTTGGTATCCTTTCCTGAACTTCTTTTGCCCACACTGGCCTTGCCCCTACTCCAAAGGCCTCATCCTTGAAATGCAAAAGGATAACTCAACCCACCTGTAACTTATGACCTCAAAGTAGTCCTAAGAACATTGACAGGCTGTTGATGGTTCCACTGCCAGCATGTCGCCCAATTCAGATTTGCCTTCAGGGCATCTTGACTCCAGGATGACCTTCCATTCCTAGTCTTTCCATCCTCCAATCAATGCTCCATCCTGAAACAAAGATATGATCATTTTACTCCCCTATCCAAAAAACTTTATTAGGTCTCTTACCTCTAGATTCAAATACAAAATCCGAAGACTAAAATTTAGAACCTTTCACCAAATGGCTCACACCTCCTTATTCCACTCTTTACACATTCTGTCTACTCCATTCCAAGTGATCTACTGACTCTCTCCCCTACCTGAATTACCAAGTATTCATTCAACACTCTACTCCAATTAGATTAAAATATAATTGGGAAGGGTTAAAGAAAATTAAACAACAATAAAACCCAAATTATATCACATTTCAAATCCAAAGAGATCCCTATGCATGCCTCAGTGGCCCCTCACTTCTGTTTGTTTGACACCATTGTCCTCTGCAAGCTATCACTGCCCAAGTCTCTTGACATATACAACATGCTCCATCCCCACTCTGCCACTTGGAATCTTAAGCTTTCGTGAAGCTTCTGACATGAATTTCCTGATCCCCATCCTCTCATTGGCTTTGTCCCCTTAACATTTTAAAAAATGATTGCTTAGTATATAGCTTACACTTATTTATCCTTACATATTTATTATATTATTACATATATATTTAACTGTCCTCCAATTAAACATAAGCTTGACTGTTATTCACATCAATTTGAGAAAAATACACATACACAGAGGATCTATGTCAGAGAAGTTCACATCTGCACTTAGATTTTCTGTTAATAACAACCATTATTTGCAAATTATTACTTTACTTTAACATTTGCGAAGTACTCTACACAGACTATTATTGCATTTGATCCTCACAACAATACTGGGAAAGAGATGCTATTACTATCTTCTTCCTATAGACATAGAAACTGAGATTTGAAAGATTAAAAGTGACTTGAATCACACACTACCAAGTTTCTCTGATAACATTTGAACTCAGGTCTTCCTGATCATAGGTCCAGCACTCCTTAATATGCAATACAGTACCCAGGTATCTACATATTTTTCTTGGGAATTAAAAGGTCTTTGTTTGCTGATGTTCATTTAAATCATAATAAAAAAAAAAGAACATTTTTAGAAAAGTAAAGAATGTAAGGGCAGGAAAGAATTTTGTCCTTCCTCCATATTTGTATTCCCAACATGTAGTAGTTACTTAATGACTTCATTTGCAATGCTGAATTGCATTTGAAAAGAAGTATAATTTAAGTTTAATGTAAAAATGTAGAAAAGATAGGAGAAATTAAAGCTTTCCTAATGTGTAATGGGTTGTCTTGGATAATAGAGAGCTCCTCCTCTCTATAAGTCTGCAAACAAAATCTATAGTCCTAGCTTGAGTATACTCTAGGGTTATTGGTTCACATTTAGATTTGGCTCAATGCTAAATCTGTGATTCTATGACCCTTTCGACTGTGAAATTCTACGATTTTGAATGCCCCAGCATAGAGACATTATACCTCACATGAGCAATAAAATACAATTTAATGCAACTTTTGCTAGTGCTCATTTTATTTTGTATAAATAAAGTGGCTGCCTTCCTCTCTCTGTCCACCAATCTTTCTCAATGTAGACACATTGGGCTGATCACCCCAAGTTGAAAGAGAAAATCGGAATGACTACAGAAATGGGTAACTACTAAATTAACATATGAATCCTCCGACTCCTGTCACTTTGGAATAAAAAGACCATTTATGGAGTGTTTTTAAAATTGATTTTCCAACTGGCAATGTGAAGATTTACTCAAGTCAGAATCACATAGGGCTGGCTAAGCACATATTTAACACAATATGGGACTGACTGGTTCTCTCAGAGTTCCACATTAATCCCTGAGCTTCCTTGGTTAGATAATGGTGTCCAAATTGGACTGTATTCCATTTTTTGAATAGGAGCATTGAAAATATAGAGAACTTGAAGAAATGATCCCCTAGGAGGTAACACTAAAAAGGAACAATAATAATATTTCACCATTATATAGCTCTGAGGTTTGCAAAATGTTCTTCTCAGCCAAACCCTATGATACAGCTTACACAGTGATCATCATCCTGCTTTAGCGACATGAAAGTAAGCGTAGAAAGGTTTAGTGATTATTTGCTCATGGCCCAAGTGTAAAAGGGTATGAAGGGAGGAAATCGAACCCAGATCTCCTGACAACAAAGTCAGTGTTCTTTCCCACTTTGTTTCAAAGACAAGAGCATATTGAGAGAGGAACCTAGTGAGAGTCTATTCAACAAGATTTGCTTCTATCATCCCTCTTACCTCAACATAATGGGGTCCCATGTAACTGCCCAAGTCTGTTTAAGCCTGTCTTTTCCTTCACAAGTTCAATCAATTGCCACCTCTCCCATGATGCCCTCTTGGTTTTTCCCTAACCCCACCTCACCTTTTTTAAAAGACCTCTCCTAATTTCCACAATTGTTAGCTCCCTCCCACTTTCATCATTTGTCTATTTATTCACTAGTTTTCTAGTTACTGTGTTCCTTCCCACAGAATCCAATTAAATGGTAAGCTCCTTAAGGACAGGATTTGTACTACATGAGAGATGATAGAATGTAATGAAAAAGAAAAAAGTCCTGGATTTGGAGTCTGGGGTCCTTTATTCAAATTACAACAGTGCTATTTGGTATTGGTCAAATTTAGAGCACCCAAATCTTAGCATTAATCTTCACCTGGGCCTCAGTTTTAGATCAAATTAACTAAATAGCTAAGTACTGTCCAAGGTCCTTTCTACTTTCTCACTACCACGAGTAGCCCAAGCACCAGCCCAGGGGCTTTCTTTATGGATGCCTTATGCATGTTTGTAGAACTGAAATAATGAATGAGTGTACCGACTTTAGACTCAAAGAAAAGAGAAATGTACTTAGAGTTGCCAACAAAAGGATCCGATGGGAGATGGAACAGGATATGATACTACCTTGGAGCATGTCATAAGGAGGGATCCTAGGACCTGTACTTCTAAAGTTATTTGACAAGGGAGGACAATATGATTACACCCATCACCCATTCCAAGCTGTACATGGTCGCACATAGAATCAGTCTTTGAATCAATCAATATTTATTAAGCACCTACTATGTGCTAGACACGAGGCTAAATGCTGGAAGTGCCAAAAGAAGCTAAAGAAAGCCTATGGCATCGTTTAGACGTTAGTTTACAATCTAATACAATAAAAGGGGACTGGGCAAGGCAGCCTTGAAGCAACCTTTTAAGTCCCACTAAGGAAGGATCTTCACAAATTCAAGAGGATACCAGTACTTTTTTTTTTTTTTTTTTACTTTCCTCCATAAAGAGTTTAATGCTGAAAACGTTCCTTGTCCCAAGAAGATCTCAGCAAAGACACTCCTCTCCAAAGAAGCATAAATACTTATTTAAGGAGTTTATTGGATCACCTTTAGGGGAAACCTTTACCATTATAATTGAGAGATGGGGAGACAGTTTGTTGAGCAGCTGAAGTGATTTTAAAATCCTCTCCCCTTTTAGAGAAAGGTTCTGTGTCTTTTGTGATTAAATGGATATAAATACAGGTTACCAGCCTTATGAATTACAAGAAGTGATGCTGAAAGAAATCAGTGTCCAAGGGAGTTAGAAGCAGTTTAAGAGATTTGAAGATGAGAACTTTTAGCTAAAATCAGAGAAGGTAAATTAAGAAGGGGATTTCTGATTTCTGCAACATTCAGGAAAGATTGATAGCAGACTCTATGATGTTTTAATCCCTTATATGTATTAAATGTGGCTTGTGTGCCCGTGATACACCACTGAAGAGTGTTTGGACTATAGAGATCCCTAAAAAGTTCAAGCTACCACACAGTCCAAAGTAGTCCCTTTTGCTGCTATGATGATTGGGAAATCATGAAAAGGAATACAAAAGAAATGAATAATTATATTGTATGAAATGTCATCGAGTTGTTTTTCTTGCTTTTATCAAGAACAGCAGCAAAAGCAACCATATAATGTAATTACTGAGGCACATGCCTACTTTCTCATTTCTTCAAATCTTCATAAGAATGGTCTATGCAGGGGCAGCTAGGAGCACCAGCCTTGAAGTCAGGAGGACCTGAGTTCAAATGTGGCCTCAGAAACTTAATAATTCCTAGCTGTGTGACCCTGGGCAAGTTACTTAACTCCAATTGCCTCAGGGGAAAAAACAAACAAACAAACAAAAAGAATGGTCTATGTACCCATTATTGGTATCCATTGTGAAAGAAAATAAAAGATAACAAGTCCTCTTTTTGAAATCTATAGATCCATTTGAGGCTCTTAAAGGGTCAAGGGCTATCTTTTGCAGGAATCCTTTCTTGATTCTCAGTATTTACTTGGCATAGAATCTATGTTTATTTAGCTACACACATGACCATAAGCTCCCTGACGATGGGACTATCTTGCTTTTTTATTTGTATGTATCTGTGTGCTTGCCATGTAGTAAATGTTTAAAGAATGATTAACGACTGATTTTAAAGAGACTCCTATATTTATATAACTGATTGATGTAAACAAAAAAGGTCTAATTATTTTATTCCATAGAACATAATTTACTCTTGAAGGATTGCTTTAGATTATAGATGTAGAGCTCAAAGGCACCTTAAAGATCAGTTAGTCTAATGTTTTTATTTTACAAATGAGGACACTGAATTTGAGAGGGGCTAAGGGAATTCCCTAGTGTAACTCGGCATTAAGCAACAAGAGTAGGATGCCTCGGCCCCAGAGTTCCAAAATCTATGTCCCATCACTGGAACTCAATATGGAAGCTTCTTCCTCAAAGCTTGGATTTCCTGATTGGGATCAACATGAGTCCAAATAAATGTTTGAATGGATGAACAAGTGAATCAATAAAGCATCATTATTTAGGGTCTCCTGAATCATACTTCTTTCTGTGCAGTCATATATACCAGGGCCTTCTTATTATCTGCCAGACTGAAGCCCAAACAATTACAAGCCACCCCATACAAATCCCACTTGTGGAACTTAATAATCAAATGAATAGAATCACTGCTTTTGGCAATAACATGTCAAGTGGTAGACTGAATTATGGGCCAATTAAACATCTCTTTAACTCCCTTCACTGAAATGCCTCTTGGCCACCAATTCCCTATCTCCTCCTTCATAAATGTTTTTTGAGAGCAAGGATAGTATTCCTTTTTAAATTTATATTGCCAATGATTGGTGCACGGTAATTGATAAATATATGTAGCTCTGTCATTTATTCATTTTGTAAAAGGAACAGGGTTGTGAGTAATTAATTGGGGCAATCAGGTCATCCAAATTGGACCGATGTGGCTTGGATCCCCTTACAAGTCCGCTATCATTTCTCTGTTCCTTGATCACAGACTTTTCCTCTTAACAATATTTGCTCCTAGATACAAAGGAGTCCAGACAAGTGGGTATTCCTTCAAATCCATCAGCACTATTATCAAAATAAAGTATATGGCTTATTGATGTTATGCCATTAGTAGCATTTTTTACTGAAAGGATGAATGACAGCTGGAATTTATACAAAGCACTGCAATAAATTTTTCATTTGACCTTTCAAAATATCCTGTGAGAGGTGCTGTCGGAACTATGGTCCTCATTTTAGAGATGAAGCAGCAGAGACTAAGAGAGTCGTGATATACTTATGGTTCCACAATAAACCATGCAAGTCAAGATTAGAACCCACTGGAAGGTCAGCTCTCTATGCACTACATTATGCTGTGTCACTGTCATCCCATTTCTTAGAAAGTCAAGTATGTGACAGATCTCATCTTTAGATCAAAATAAAGTGGCACTTAATAACAAAATCAGTCAGGGATAAATCTGTTGCTTTTTCCTTTTATTCCACTCTTAACATGACCTTTTTTAACAAACAAATTCTATATGACTTGAACATGTGAGACAAAAGTCCTCAAGAAAATAAGCAAATGTTCATCCCCAAAGAGGAAAGCATTCTTCCAAAGCTCAGTTATGGAAACTGTAGCTAACCACTCATCTAGGCTCTGAGAAATGCCAATGTGCAAGCCCATTATATAACCATAATTCTAAATGTGATGAGTTGAGTTTAATGGCTGAATGGTGAAAGTAATGACCTAGAGAAAAAATGAAAATATTAAACTAATTTATTTGTTGGGTTAATATCAAAGGGAGATGAGATATTTTTCTAGTCCAAAGGTTGGATTTACCATTGAACAGATCTAAATATCCAGATCCAGGGTTAATGATGCTATTCAAAATTACTGCCTTCCTTTTCCTTCTCACTTCTATTTTGTGCCCAGGCATTTGACTTGGTCTATTTGTCAACCATTTATACTACATTTATATTCATACTCCACAGTCTTTCCAACATGGCTAAATCAAAAGGAATCAAGTAGATTAAACTTTTGACTATCAATGCTTCAATGGGGGCACTTCCAATCAATACTAATAAATCAGCTAAATAAAAGTTAAGAGAGATGTCTCATAGAGAAGCAGCTGAGGAGCTTTTGCTACAATGACAAAAAAACATTTCAAGATATTTTACCACTTGAGAAAATCATATCTCAGGTAAAAGAGCATTTCCTCTTTTATGTCTCAGAAAAAATGGATCAGATCTGATTAGAGCTTGTGGAGAGAGTTGTGTTGTATTTGGCTGTTCAATATTTTCTGTTTTTAACTTTCAACGAAGTCTAGAACTACAATTTTGATGCATGATGATGATCAGATCAGATCTGATGACAGAAATAATCAAATAACACTTAACTCCCCTCAATCCCTGTTAAAAGATCCTTGAAAGGAAATGGCAAAGCACTCTACAACTAAATGACTGAACAATGATAACCCATTTTCCAAAGATCTTAGCCTTCTGGGGGAAGCAACATATCGACAGTCAAGTAAATAGAATATTGTAATAACCGATTTGGAGGGCAAAAGGACTTAGATATCATTTAGACCATTCATTTTAGAAGTGAGGAAATATATTCAGAAAAGCACTTGACTTGTTCAAGGTCAAAGAGCTAATGAAAAACACATCCAACCATCTTTGACTCCAACACTATTTCTGCCACACAGGCCTAGAGTACACGAAAATGACATAATAAATATAAAACATCTGAAAAAGCAAATGTCATCATCTTTGTATTCCCCCATAGCTCTTGGGAAAGTGCTTTGCATTTAATATGCATTTAGCAAAGATTGATTGAATTATTTAAATGAATGTTGTTGGTATACAAACCAATATTTCTCTAGATAATGCAGATCTCCACTCACTCCTATCTGTCTACATTAATAAAAATAAGTAAGATTTCTCTAAAAATGTTTTCAGATTTATAAATTGCTTGGCAAATGTTATCTCACTTGATCCTCACAAAAAAATTTGAGAAGTAGATACTATCATTATCTTCTCTTTACAGTTGAGGAAAGGAAGGCAGACAGAGATTAAATGATTTGACCAAAGTCATACATCTAGTAAGTGAGCGTAATCATATTTGAACTCCGGTCTTCCTGGGTCCAAACCCACCCTCTCTATCCACCAAGCTAACTAGCTGATGCCTTGCTATTCCACGTGACTATTCTTTATGTGTCTCCATAAATATACAATATGTAGACAGATATACATAAACAATGGAGGTTGCCTAATGTGCTGAGAATCTTCCATGAGTTCTCTATCTATGCAGAATAAGGAAACCAATGGAAAATAAGAGGTCTCTACCATGATCCTTTGCTCCTTTATTGATTAAACTTTAAAAAAAAATTAAATCCAAACTTTCATGAATGCTACTGATATATATCCTTAACTAGACATTTTCGAGGACTAGTTCTTCTGGGTTAATTATAGAGCAAATATGAATGGAAACTTTGTTCAAGCTATGTGTTTCATGAAGTTTCTTTAAAAATGCTGCCCCAAGGTAAAGTTAGTTGTCTAGGCAGCTTTTGTAAATCTAGCATTTTACTCCTGACCACCATCCCCCTCACAGATCAAGTATTTTGAACAAAAGTTTTTGTTGTTGTTGTTGTTTTTGGTTTCTTCCCCCAAGCACTCAGGTATGTTACCAAATTAAAAAAAAAAATCAAGGGCAAATGGAGGCAACTCTGTAAGTAGAATGATTTCTGTAAGGGACATAGTGATCCCAGGATTCCCAAATCCTTGGGGTGAGGAGAACATCCCAGTGTAGAAAAATACAAGGTTAGGAAATTGATGATGGAGGTCATTCCTAGAATGAAGTTTTAGGGCAAAGTAATGTATGTACCTGACATTTTGGGACTCACCCAACATACACACAAAAACCCAAAACAAAACAGAACAAAGAAAAAAAATCAAAAACTTGCTTCAGTCCCTGTTCAAAGAACGGTAACTGACTTTTGAGTGTAATTAGGTATAACACAATAGACTGAGTTCCTCTGCAGAATTCTTTTCCTCTGCCTTCTTCCTCCCACTGTAAACTGGGATGATTTGACCCTGAGTAACAGGATTCATACTATCTTGCTTTTCTTTTGTGCAATAGCGCATCTAGTATGGATGCATTAAGTACCCACTATACCCCAGGCTCTATGAATACAAAGAAAGGTAAAGTCTGTACTCTCCAGAAGCTTACAAACTAAGCAAGGAGACTACATGCAAAGAGTTGTATGCAAATAAGATATTTGCAAAATATATTATGGGGAGTCTCAAATGGAAGGCTCTAAAATTAAGGAGGACTAGGAAGGGCTTCTTGCAGAAGATAGCACTTGAGTTGAGACCTGCATTGCACCAAGTCTATCTGAATGTATACAAGGAAGGAAATATTAAATTTACAGCCAGCAAGACTCGAGTTCAAACCTTACCTCAGATATTTGCTATCTTCTTGTATTATCTTGGTCAAGTCACTTCATTTATCTGTGCCTCAGTTTCCTCCTACATAAAACGAAGTTAGATTCCATCTTCTCTAGCTGTAACTTTATTATTGTGCCCTCCTCTCTGTAATCCTTTGGGGGTTTTCTTGGCAAAAATACTGGCATATTCCCTTCTTTTCCATTTCCTTGCCATTTGCCGAATTCTTTGCCAATTCTTTCTCCAGGTCATATTGCAGAAGAGGAAACTGAGATAAACAGGGGGAGGGCCACACAGTTAGTAAGTGTATGAGGCCACATTTGAACTCAGATCTTCCCGATTCCTTGCTTGGTGCTCTATTCACTACAGAGCCACCTAGCTTCCATACTGACTAGATGCTCCCAAGAAATCGATACTTTTTTGGCCCCCAAGTCAGAGCAAGAAGAGTAGAGAAAAGTCAATGGGACCTCACTGAGCTCTCAAGATGGCCATGATTCCCGAGACTCACAAAAATACTGACTTTGACTTTGCCTCTGAACAAATACTGAGCTGCTGCTACTGGACATGTCAGAAACCTGAGGCTAATCCCTGATAGAACGTGAAAGATACAATTACAGCAAATGTAGAGCTTTGTTTAGAAAATTTTGCCTTTTCTTTTTCAATTGATTTACATCAATGGAAAAATCATTTAATAAGATAAACAATTTCCATTTGGAGCTCAATTCTGTTTGTGTGTACACCCTTTAGTTCTTGAGAAAATGGAGGGATGAGGTGTTACATTGATTTATAAAGTGCTGCAGATGGGAAGCATCTTAGAAACTGCCTCATCCACCCCCACATTTTCCTGATGAGGTCCCTGAAGTTCAGAGATGGAGCATCATTTCTCTATCCAAGGTCAGATTCCAAATTGTGTAGAAAACGTTGGGGGGTGGGGTGGGAGTGTGGAAAACCATCCCAGAAAACATTCCTGGGCTAGGGATGGAAAAGCTCTGTGGGTCCTACTTCTGGGCTCTCCCCACCCCAGCTCTCTTCTGCAAACAAGCAAATGCTCAGCATTTAGAAACACAGAGCCAATTGTTTCAAACCTCCGCAGTCGATTCCATTTATAGAGCTGACCCAAGGGGGTCATTTGCATAGGAGCACAGCTGTACATCCCGTCCAGTCAGAAGCTACTGAGGCAGAAAACTGAGGTTCCCAGGCCATTCTAGGAGGCTGGTGAGGAGAAGCGGATGAGGGGAGGAGAGATGCATCCCACAAACATGGATTGAGTTATTTTCAAATGGGATTTCGTACTGGAATTTAAATATTGAGAATCATTTGTTTTGTGAAAATTTTCTTTTAAAGGCAATTTCAGGAAAGTATCAAAGGGTTTTTTTTTATTTTTCTGGGGGAAAAAAACAAACACCACCAGAGATTTATATCCCTGTTATGCCTGGGATAGAACATGATCGAAAAAATTGTAATTAGAAAGGAATTGCCAAGTAGAAGTGACAAGTAGTCCCATAAAGTGTTCATACTTCCATTAGGAAACCAGCAAATGTGTCATAACAGAATACAGCAGTAAACCATTACTTAGTCACTGGCAATGCCCAAGCTGGTGTGGATTACTGCAGTGTCTGCAGAAACACAGCACCGCTGGCACACGGTTCCAAAGCGAGAATATGCTGGCATTTTATCCAAGCTTGTCTCGTGTGTGTGTGTGTGTGTGTGTGTGTGTGTGTGTGTGTGTATCTGTGTGTATGTGCCTGTGTGTGTGTGTTTAAATCTAATATATAAAGCTATAATCCAAAGTCAATGTATTTTGCTAAAAATAAGTAAAATGGCTTAAAATACACAGACATACAGAGAGACAGACAGACAGACAGTCAGTCGGACAGAGTCAGAGAGACAGAGAAATAAAGACAGCCAGCCAGAGAAAGAGACCAAGAGACAGACAGCCAGAGAAACAGACAGAGACAGACAGGCAGACAGGCAGAGAGATAGAGAGAGAAAAAAAGAGAAACACAGAGAAAGAGAGACAGACAGAGACAGACAGAGAGACAGAGACAGACAGCCAGAGACAGAGAGACAAACAGAGACACATACACAGAGAGACACAAAGAGATAGAGACAGAGGCAGAGAGACATACACATGCCAAACTGACTCCACAAGAGATAGCATTCTGTGCAAAATAGTCAGATACTAGGGAAGAACCAAGTTCACCTTACATATATCAATGAGCTTTAGCACGATTGAAACCTTCATGTTTACTTTAGAACATTATGAATTCATGAAAGGGCTCAGAATGTTCACTGTGATCAGTTCACAAAGGTAGATAAGGACATGTCCACTGCCTAGAGAGAGATATGGTTCCATTGTTGACATGGCCATACTTGCAAAATAAATAATTCTTATAAGTCAGTAGAAAAATAATTAACCTTCTGGTGACAAGTCATAGTTCACATTTCCATAACCAAAAAATAATGTAATCTTAACCAAATAAATGAAAAGATCAACAAATGCATGATTTCCTTTGAGGATCTGGTTTTGAGATATTCATCAAACCTATTTCCTTCCTTCTAAATTCCTCTTGGGCTTCTCCTTCTCACCCTAACCCCCATAATTAACTGCTTAAGACAAAAGAGTTCAGTTAACAACCCAATAACGCCAACCTTCCCACAAGAACTAAGAATCTTCTCAGCTGCAATGTCATAAACTCTTTCAGACTGAGCTGGCAAACAAGATTTCTGCTACTCTCCTATTTTAGCTTTGCAGCTAGTGCCAGCAAAGGAAATTATATTCCTTCCCTTTTTTGGCTTTCTACTCAGGCCCAGCTTGGACCAAAGGCATTTGGTAGGTTGCTTGTGTTAAAGTTGATATTAAACAGCTTATATTTCAGTGACCGATCCTTTATGGGGTAAATCTCTGCCATGTTTTTCTATCATCCAGAAGGCCCCTTCCCAAGTTATTTTGTTTGTTCGTGCTGATGGTTGTCTTGCCCTTTTCTTGGAACAGATACCTGTTTATAAACCTTAGGAGAAATCAGTTTATTTGAAAGGCCAATTAGGGGACTCATTTGACAAACAATCAATGTTGAAAAAAACAAAGTCCCTTTTTAGAGAGGAAGGGGGGTATCCTGAATAATATGATCTCTTTACTTTGGAGAAGTAGATGATATCTTAGAAGCTTGTGATAGACAACGGAAATAAACACTAATCTTGCAAACGAGCAATAGTCAAGAATATGTTGTCATTCCTTGTGTTTTTTTTTCCTTGTGGTTATTACTCGTCATGATCATTTACCATGAAAAATGGTCAGAAGGTTATTTGGTTAATGATAGATATTCTTTAGTAAAGAGCATTAGAATGAAAAATGGTCCAAAGGTTATATGGACAAGTAGAGATACCGTTCCTTACTAAAATAAAGACAGAAGGCAGTGTCTGACCTGTTTTGGTATATTCTTTAAAAGCTATCTTAGGAAACATTTAAAACATGAATTAAGGGTGTATCTTCAGATAGATAATATTATTGTGTGTTTTCTAAAATCTCAGGATGCTCACCATCACTGTTTTTAGCTTTTGTTTAATGATTAAAATTGGAAAATATCTATAAAGTGCATACTGAATCTATGCAATTTTAAACAATTGGTTTTCACTGACCAGATTTTTTGCTATATTGAATATACACTCAAATGTTGCAATAACTAAACAAGAGAAACCTGAATAGAAAGTCCAAAGTATAAATGTTATTTGATGCTTTCAGAAAAGTGTGTCTTATAATGTACTATTTCATAATTTACTGTCTGTCTCTGTCTCTCTGGCTGGTTGTCTCTGTCTCTCTGGCTGGCTGTCTCTGTTGCAATTTTTTCTTCCTCTTTCATAGCTGACATCATCTCTTCATTTTCCTCTCAGATCTCTTGTATTGCCTAATTAAATCATTCTTTAAAACCCAATCACTTATCAAATGTCTACTCTGAGCCCTAACACTTAACTTAGATAATTGGACATCACAAATCATCCTTTTCTGTGCATTTCTTGTTCTTATAAGTCAAAGTTTAGGTTCTTTGAACCATAGACTTTGAATGGGAGCTAGCTGAAGACAGGAACTGCATTAGTATTGCTTATATGTGCATCTCTACTGCTCAGTTCACTGCCTGGCACACAGCTAGACCTTGATAGATGAATGATAAAATTCATTAACAATATCAGAATGATAGCCAAGATATGTGTATTGTTCAGTAGGGGGTAAATAAATTTCAAGAAAATGGTGATTTTCCTAATCACAGCAGGTACTGAATATTCATGAACATCTTCCAAGCAAAAATATAATATGAAATTATAATTCCTTGATGGTTCACTACATGATGTTGACTTTTGAACATTTTAATGCATTTTTTCTGGATCAAATTTGTTATTCTAGTTGTTAAGATATCTCCAAGTTGTTAGAAAAATAAATCAGAACTTTAAATATTTATTGCAAATTAATCTGATATTTTAATAGTTTTTAACTCATGAGTTTATAGATACATTTATCTCTAACACATAAAAACCCACGCACTTGTAGACAAGTATGGGGTTTGTACATGTGTCTATATGTGTAAACATACATATGCAGACACCTACAATATATAATGCACATACACATACATACTTGCATACATATGCAATGAGAGGTGTTAAGGCAAAGAGGATAGAAAGCTGGACTAGACCACATCACCATGGTCAAGGCATCCTTCAATATCGAAGGCAAGTTTCTAAAATTCTAAACTGCTGAACAAGGGTGATCTACTTTGGTAGCAGGAGATAGTCGGCAGGCCTTCCTTTTAAGAATGAAGTCACAATTTCAGACCAAAAAAAAATGGTTTAAACAACTTTGATGTCAAATAGATCTTTGGATTCCTGACCTTTTTCTGGAGAAGGATGAAAACATGAAATTGGAATGTATGTCTATACTATGTATTTAAATCTGTACTGCTTACTTTTACATATTTGTGTGGAATTTTCCCCTGAGGGGCCCCTTGGAGTCTGTTAGAAAGAGATAAATTTAAGAAGTGAACAATAAAGTAGGACAACTATTAAACCATGATGGATTTGAAAGATTAAGAAGAAATAGAAAGAAGAGGAAGGGATAAGCATCTAAGGAAAAGAGTTATGAGAAAATGAGTATAAGATAACTTTAGGAATTGGTAATAAAGGACAGGCTGGTGTTTTTCTCTGTTATAGGATTTGTAGATATCTTCAGAGATATCTGATCCAATGCTTTCTTTGGAGAGAATACCAGTTACTTACTAACTGGACTCTTTACTGCAGAAGCCTGACCTGACCACACCCTACAGCCTTCACACAAATGAAAAGGAAGAACATTTAGGTCTGTGGCTTTTTACCTTTGGAGTTCTTTTTATAAAGTAACTCATTAATCATCTGGTCTCCTTTCTGAGGAAGTCATGAGTCACTTTTACACTTAAAACCAGAAGGAGGTTTGATGGAAAACAGGGAATTGCAGGCCTGAATTGAGAACACGAAGGTGGTGCCTTTCATCAACAATCTTTGATGTCAGTTGTTACTTTTTCAATTTATAACCGGGCTTTTGTCTCATCCAAGTATTGGCAATGTCAACACAGATAATAAATGGAGCTGTTTTAAAACCTATCTAATGTTATCAAACTGAAGTGAATTGGAATTGACTAATAAAATGATGATTGTAAACAGTACTAAATTATAAATGATTTCAGCATGATGAATGAATCCTTCTGTGCTTGGTTTCATTCTTATAGCAACATTTTCTGAGTGAGTGAATTGTGTGGTCTAGTAAATAGTGGTCTAGCCTTAGATCCAGTAAGCAGTGGTCTAGCCTTAGATCCAGGAAGATCTGGGTTCAAATTCAATCTTTAACACATACTAGCTTGTTTAATCATTTAACTGTACAGTGAATCAACCTATTATCCACATTATATCTTTACAAATAAGTTCCTCACATGCAAAGAAAGAGATAATTTCAAAAACGATGAATACCTAAGTTAGAAATAATAAAAAAAAATCATAAATTTAGAGCTGAAAGTGACCTTGGAGACCATTTGTCCAACTCCTCATTAAGTTCAGAGCAGTGAAATGATTTGTCTAAGGTGATATAGGTAATGAAGGACAAAGGTAGAATCGGAATGCAGGTCTTCTGACTCCTAATTTATCATTTCCAGTGTATTACTTTTCCTCTCAATAAAAAGAAGTTTTTATATTTGTGATGGAAAGAAAAGAAACCACAAATCCACCAATTGAGGAGAAGGCTAAAGGAAGAAGAGGTGAGATCTTTGGTGTGGCATTTTCTTGTAACCCCAAATAAAGTGTTCAACCTTCCAGACCTCTGTATCCTCATCTAAAAAATTTCCAAATTAATTTTTGAAAGAAAATACTCATGATATTTTAAAAGTACAAACCAATTATAGAAACATCCTTTTGTCAATTCAAGGTCAGCACTGTCTTTGCAACTTAAGAGCCAACTGCCTAAAACATGAAAAAGTAAAATGACTTGTACAGAGTCTTACAGTTGGTATGTATCAAAGGTGGGTCATGGGGTGGGGAGCAGCTCTACGATCATCTAAGTTCCTTCAGCTCTAAATACTGTCATACTGATGACGTGTATACCATGTGTCTTTTCCATCCTATAAGAGCTTTGTCAAGATAACTTGATATTGTCCATTGCTCATACTGTGCTGCAGACCTCCCTGGCTTTCATTCATCTATCCACCTATCCATCATTCCGTCCATCCATCAGTCCGTCCATCAGTCTGTCTATCCATCTGTTCGTCCATCTGTCCATCTGCCCATCCATCTGTCTGTCCGTCCATCCAGGAAAGAAGTGCCTATGACTTCTTAAAAAGGATTTCCAAAACTGTGGGAAGGATCTGAAACTAAATTTCATTTATCTTCACAAACTATGAATAAAGTTCAAGAGTTTTCTAAAATGTAGACTTTTCTATGTCACTCTCCTAATCAACAAACTCCATGGCTCCCTATTATCTCCAAAAATAGGTAGATAAATTCTTTGCATTTAGAGTTCCTCTTCACCCATCCCTATTCAACTTTTTTAGTCTTCTTACTCTTAAATTCCTTCCACATACTCTCTGACCTGATGACACTGATCTTATGATTCCTCTCATACTCAACTCCATCTCTGCCTTTGCCTGCTCTCCATGCTTAGAACGCCATCTCTCCTCATCTCTACCTTTTCCTTCAAAACAGTTCAAATATGACATTCAGCAAAAGGCCTTTCCTAGAATACCCAAGCTCCTGCTAGGGCAGTGCCCGCTGAGGCTACTTTCCCTTTCTTCTCTATATAACTTGTATTTACCTATTTCTTTACATCTCCAGGGTGAGGAAACTCCTCTGCATCAAAGAGTTTTAGAGTCTCTAGTATGAGAAACTTACCTACAGCCACACAGTCAGAGGTGAGCCTTAAATCTTAAATGATTACAAGGTTAGGATCTTTCTGGATTTCAAGAATAGGATCTTCAGACCCTTCATTTCATTGGTTCATGGAAGACTCCCTCTAAAGATAGAGATTGGATCTACAACTAGTGGCCAGCTTCAAATCATTAAGCTCCTTGGAAGTACTGAGTAATTCAATAACATGTCTACCTCATGAAAATAACATAACTAACTTATTTAGAAATATTTTAAAATGAGATAATATTTGTGGGAAAAATGCTTAGCATACTACCCTGCACTTAGTAGATGCTATATAAATGGTTGTTGTTCCCTTCCCTTCCTCTTCAGATATGAAACTTGAATGAGGTCTGACCAATCCAAACTTGGTTCTCTACTTATTTCTCCATGGTGTTTCTTTCCATTTATAGAGATCATAGGAGGGAGTAAGAAAAAATGATCTAATTTATGGAAAAACATGAACTTAACTTATTAAACTTCTATAGTCAGCAGTAAGTCAAACTTTTAGTAAGTGCCTATTGGGTACAAGTCATCGTGCAACAAGTTATCACCATGTTTTCTTTGAAGTTTTTATAAATAAACAATTTTTTTATATAGAATGGGAGATCCATAAATAACCAGTCGAGTCAATATTTTGCTGTTAATTGTCCTTAATAGATTCTTTTTCTTTCTATTTGTAAATCACATGAAAATTTTAGTCTTTTCTCAACGGGAAGAGTGTTCTCCCCCTCAATCCTTTAACCGTTTCAGAGTTCGTTGGCTACTGGTTCTAAACATGTCTTTTCAGAGTATGATCAAATGCGTCTGAGTCATACAGATTCTAGTGGAGAGTCATTTTTCATATTCTTTCAAAAACCACTCAGAAAAGAAAATAGAACTGAAGCTTTGGGGCCCCTGCTCACCCATTAGAAACAGCAAATGACTGAAAAGGAAACTCTCGATGTGGTTAGCGCAAACCGTGAACCAAAGGGTATTTCTCAAGTTAAACTTAATTTACACCAACAAATGCTGTGTTTGGTGTTTCTGGGTTCGCTCTCTAAGGAGTCGGCAAAGAGAAAGGAGGCTATGCTTTCTTTGTGTTTCTAAGGGTTACCAAGTCAGATCTCAAAGTAAAATCTTTTCACTTGCTCAACAGGAAATGCTCTCCTTATCTTTGTTCTTGCTGTTAGCCCCACCTAAAGTGCCCTTCCCCTTTGCCTCTCCAGCAGTCCCAGCTTCCTTCTTCCCTGCCAGGCTCTTTTGTCAGGACCCGCCCCCACCGAGCCTTTCTAGACTCATCCCATCCCTTCTGCTTACAATTTGTACCCTTTTTTTTTTCCACATTCAATTAGAGTTACTGGTCTGGACGAGGGCCACATGCTTCCCTCAGATTAGAGGCTTTAAAACTGAATGCGACTTAAAACTGGTGCTACTTTTCCCTATCTAGTTTTGCTTTCAAGAACATCTCTCTCTGGTTCAATCAAAGCATTGACAAAGTACTTAATACCGTCCAAGCTTTTTGCTAGGATGCAGAACACAAAGAAAAAGTAAGTAGAGCCTTATCTTAAGGAGTTAACATCCTATGAAAGCATATATAAAGACCTATGGAATACATGAAAGATAGCCATGGAGGAAAAGTCACTGTCAGCTGCGGGAAATGGGGAGTACCTTCTACAGAGGGTGGCAGATTGAGTCTTAAAAAGAAAACAAGGATCCTAAGGGGGGGGGAAGTGATGAGCATTTGGGGCATAGAGAAAAATCAGCATAAAGGCATGGAAGTGGGAGCATCATAAGTGAAGAACAGCAAGGAAGCTAGATGAAGACTATCACTGAAAGACAATCCACACCACCTAGTTTATGTTAAAAGGCTTATGGATAATTCAAATTAGGGTTTTTGTGGGGGAAAAGAAAGCAGAGTGTCATAATGTAAAGAGTGATGACTTTGGAGTCAGGGAATCTGGGTTTGCACCTTGCTTCTGTCACTTACTACAAAGTATTTCTCTGGGCAGTCATCAATTGTTTCTTAGTTCCAAATCGAATGCCTTTTCTCAATTCTCATTCATCAAACACCATCTTCTCCTGAATCCTCTCTCCTTTTGGGGTCTTCTTGACATTACTATAGCTTGCTTCTCATCCTATTTCTCTGACTGTTCTTTATCAATCTCTTTTACTAGATTTTCATCCAGGTCATCAACTCACTGACTATGAATGACCTTCAAGGTGATATCCTTGGTCGTCTTCCCTTCTCCTTCTATACAATCTCACTTGGTGACCTCAGAAGCTTCAGTGGATTTGCTCATCCATGCAGTTCTTTCTTGGATCTATTTATCCAGCCCTTACTCTCCCTCCTGACCTCCAGTCTCCCATTGTCTCCTGTCATTGGATATGTTGAAAGAAACATCCTATAGTCATCTTAATCTCAATGTGTCAAAAAAAAAATAAAATCACTATTTCTTCCAGAAACCTTCCAACATCTGATACTCCCCATCATTTTCAAAGGGACCACTGTCCTTCCAAATATCCAGTCTCAAAAGCAGGATGTCATCCTTGACTCCACTGGCACTCATCCATCATATCCAATTGGTTACCAAACCATGATATTTTTATCTTTATCACTTGTGTCACTTCCTTCACTCTTTGGACTTTTCACAACCCTGGTGCAGACCCCCTGGACTACTGCAAAGTCCCCTACTTTCCATGATTGTGAAATCTCACTTTCTACAAGGGGCCTTTCTGTATGTTCACATCTCATCATCCATTATGCCCTCTGAGATGAGCCTCCATCGACTCTGGACATATCTTCTATGGACCTAACTGTTCAATTATTATCTCTCCATTAGGATGTGGTCGTCTCATTTTCAAAAAGGACCAAAATGACATAACTATGTCAAGGTACAGTGTGTCCAACTATGGCTCATCAGCCCAACATGAGCTTGGAAGACTACCACAGGTCAGGTACAAATAGTCCATAGCATTAGATTGCAAATTCCCCAGGAATAAAGGCTTGTTTTTGCTTTTTGTTGATTCTCAAGTGTGGAGCATAGTGCCTCACACAATGTAAAAGCTTAATATTTTTTGATTTATTGAATAACTTTGGGAAGCTCTGAGTCTCATTTAACCTAATCTATAAAATGGGTTTGGACCATGTGGCCACAAAGGGTCCTTTCTCTAAATCTATGGTCCCATGATGCAGGCTATGTCTACAGTAGCTGAAAATAGGATGACTCCTGGCTCCCAGTGACCTATAAAAGACACTCAATATATCTGAACATATGAATCTAATGGGATTTAAAGTAACAGAAGCAACAGCAAACAGCTTCTAAGAGGAAGAATGGTCCCCATTGAGTATAGAGTACAGAATGGACTGGCCACCATGAGCCTGGGAGAGCCAACTCCGAATCTTGTTCCCATAGGAACCTCGGTGGGAGCAATCTCCATTCCAGGCACAGACAAATACCATGCTGGTCATAAAAGAGAGATTCCCAAAGGCAGAGAAAGGTTTATTGATTGAACAGCTCTAGCTGGGGCTTGGAAGTACCTTAGAGAATTCATAATGGGGAAAAATCAAAAACATGTTTCGCGCATCCACCAGTACAGAGATGTAGACAAAATCCCTCTTGGCCAGTGCTGCGCTGATGTGACAGACGGAGCTGAGGTTATCTCTCTGGTCAATGATCCACCAATTACAGCCTTGCTAAGTGCCGCTCTCAGGACAAGCTCCATTAGTTGAAAAGGAGTTTCCCAGTGGCTCCTATCAGTGAGTCACAGGAAGTACCCAAAGAGTAAATAGGATTAAATAGAAAATAGCTCACAATCCACAGCTTGTTGACAGAATGAACAGATTCCAAGTCGACCACATGAAAGCACTTGAAAGACACCGCCAAGCAACTTGATGCACACGGCAGTACATTAAGGGAGAGACGGAGACAGAGGGGAGAGACGGAGACGGAGGGGAGAGACGGAGACGGAGGGGAGAGACGGAGACGGAGGGGAGAGACAGAGACGGAGGGGAGAGACGGAGACGGAGGGGAGAGACGGAGACGGAGGGGAGAGACGGAGACGGAGGGGAGAGACGGAGACAGAGGGGAGAGACGGAGACAGAGGGGAGGGAAGGATGGAGGAAGGGAAGAAGGAAGGAAGAGGGGTGGGGAATTTTCTTCTACAAAATTTGATCTTCTCCATCATTGTCAGTTAGGTAGCATTTAAGAATTAGAAAGCACAGTACATACATTATCTCATTTAATCCTCATAACCCTGGGAAGGAAATGCTATTATTATTCCCATTTTACAGATAAAGAAACTGGTTTGAGACACCTTGGTTAAATGCCTAGAGTCATAAAATTCTTTAGTATCAGAGTTAAGACTCCCTTTTTAATTGAACTTAGGATCATAGGAACAGAGAACTAGTCTGAGAATGGTAACAATAACATTTACAGTTTGCTATCTGCTAAGTACTTTAGAACTATCATTAGAGTTGAACTTTACAACAACTCTAGGAGATGAGTATTATTCTTATCATCCCCATTTGACAAATGAGGAAACTGAGGCAAACAGTTACATGATGGCCCAGGATCACTGAGTTCCTAATAACTGTTGAAGCCCAGATTTGAATTCAGGTCTGCTGTTCTACCCACTCTGCCACTTAGATAATCTGATCGTTTTTTTAAAGGAAGACAAATGTGGCTCAGAAAGATAACTGACTTCTCTAAGGTTCTATGGAGGGACAATGGGTAAAACACTGGACCTAGAGACGGGAGGGCGCAGAGATAGGAAGGCCTTTTGATGCTTCCAAAAGTGAGTTCTTGTTATGACTGTTGTTACAACCCAGTCACTAAGCATGGCATTTCCACTGTGTGCCCACAGCCCCATGGAGGATATTCATTTGTCTCTGGGGAGCCCCATTCCCCTCAGCTGGCTGTGAGTGGATTATTCATGATGTTTTGTATCTGCAGATTCTGGGGTCTTCAGAGAGAAGAGGGACCACAGAAATGAACTAATACAAAATACCTTTTATACAAATAGGGAGACTGAGCCTCAGAGAAATTTAATCCTGACTCAAGGACAAAGAGTTAATTCCAGCATGATCATGGCAAAGATCCGGATCATCAGACTTCAGTTTAATGGCCTTGCCAGTAAAACCACAAGGGAGCTGCACACCTACTTGATGCAATGTGAGGAGCAGTTAGGAGGCTGGAAAATCTGGGCTTCTTGCCTCTGTCACCTACCAACTTCTGTCACCATCCCAAGCAAAACATGTCACCTTCTCAGTTGTCCCAGACAACTAGCAAAGAATATGAGGGGCCTGGGAGCTTCCACCCCCAAGAGATAAAAAAAGTTTGCTCAAAAGGACTTCCCGACAAGAATATCACAAGCCCAGGCAGTCCCCGCTCCCACACTTCCAACACACAAAGGAACAAGACCCTATACTGGTGCTGGTAACATCAACAAAAACACAAAACTACCCCCCCACACACAATGAGCTTATATCCTCCGACAAGAAAATCATAGAGCAAACATCTCTCTTTCTATAACAGACAATGGCCTACCTACTTAGAAAATAACTTAAGTCATTTCTCACCATTCATCTCTGCATCCTAGACTAAGAAACCATATCCCAGAGGATTTAACCTTCTCACTCCAGAACTTCCAGCCTGAGGTACACAGGGACAGCTTCACAGGGCCATGATGTCTACCCAGCCACCATCATGATTTTCTACCCCAAGTTCATCATCTGTCCCGCCATCTTGCATACATTCCACTCCTCCTTCCTAGCTTCTTTCTAGTTCTGTGATCATAATCAAATCAATAACACCATTGTTACTGGGAAGAATGTGGACAACACCCCTATTACTTCACTCACTATCCTCGAGACTTTTCAAAGCCCAAAACTCTTTCCTGGCCAACATTATCCATAAGATTTTCTCCTCCAATTAGAATGCAGCTCCCTTGAGGAGAATTTCTGTTGTTTGTATCCAGTGCTTGGCAGTTAATAATTATTTAATAAAATACCCCCTTTCATTAATTACCTCAGTTATAAAACAGACAATAAAAAAATATGTACAAATAAATGTGATTTTTTTAGACGTGACTTTTGAATATTGACATTCTAAGAATTAGAATTCCCTTAAAATGGAGCTAACTACCTGAAAAAATTGATTAATAAATCAATAAGCAGTTATTAAGTACCAACTAGTACCAGACACTGTACTAAGTGCTGAGAAGGCAAAAGACAATTTCTGCTCTCAAAGAACTTACAATCTAATGGTATCCAGATACCATTAATTAGTAGTAATTATAGTACTAATATATTAATATTATATAGTAATAAGTATATTAAAAAGGATTGGGGAAGGCTTCCTGCAGAAGGTGGATTTGACAGTGGGACTTTAAGGAAGCAGAGGAGATCAGTAGGTGATCTCAGGAAGTAACGGACACCCTCTTGCTAGAAATCACCAAATGATAGGGTTGGTCCTAGGCTGGGAGATACTATATAGGGAATTTTTTTTCAGGAAATGATTGGACTTCAGAGATAGCTTCCATGTTTGCATGGAACCGTAAAGTTCTGTGACTGTGATATTCATAACCCAAGTGATCTTGGATGAAATTTGTCACCTCTTCTGCCTTTATGTGGTTTATCCAGCATTGGCTTTGACTCAACTGAGAAGTTTCTGGATAGAGGAACAAACATGAGTTTTTGTTCATGTGTGAAGTTAGGAAGTGAGCAGAAAAATAGGGACAGAAAACATGTCTGTCCAGTGCTGGGTGCCAGGGATATGTAAAATTACAAGGGAAGGAAGGATAAAGATGATGGCTATAAGCACTCTATCATTACCTCTTTGAAAGTTTCCATACTATTTGAATTCATAGTGTCAGATGAGCTGGCTTTACTCCAAATAGTATGGATATCTGTAGGGTGAATGGATTCCTACAAAATAGATCTTTCTCCCCACTCCCACCAACCCCCCACCCCGCCAAGACAGCTCTGGCTGCAGGGGTCTTTGGCTGCTTGGAGGAGAACCATTGTGAAGGATCAAGATAAAATAGTACCAATTTCCCATTAAATTCATCTGAACTCCCTCCCGTTAGTGGCCAAATGACGGCCATGCTACTCCTTCAGCCTATAGTGATAACTCTTCTGGTGTAGTGAAGGGAAATGAAAGCAAATTTCTTTCTGCACCTCCAATTTGCCGTGTGTACAAGTGTATGTGGCAGGATGCCAAAGCAGTGATTTAGAAAGAAGGCAAAGCCTTGGCAGATGGACATCAAAGCGTGCTTTTCTATTGAGAAAAGAATGTTTAACATAAACAAAATCAACAGAGATTGAGTCAAACTCTTTTCCTTCTATGTCACTGCAACAAGAAAATGAGACTTAATCTATGTTCTTAGAGGGAAAATTATAAATACTTACAAAGTAATCAAAACTTTTTCAGTAAGGAAATTTCATTTCTGAAAGCATGTGAATATACACCTCCTTAACACCTCTTCCACTAGCAAGCTAAGGCCAGTTTTCTATATTAGAAAAAAAAATCTCAGTAAAATCAAGCCATGAGACTTATTTCCCTGGGTGTTCCAATTTATACCCCCCTTGTCTGATCTCTAACAAATTCTTGGAAAGGTTTTTAATGGTTCCCCACCACTTATGGAGCAGAATCCCAATCCTTTTGAGAGAAGGATTCAGAAGAAATATGAACTGATGAAGATACCAAACATTTTTAAACTTTGTTTTCATATTACCTTCATTTCCAAATATATTTTCCCCAAATCTAGTAGGACATCCCTTATAACCAAAGCACAATAACGGTGGGATGGAGGCGGGGGAGCAATTGCCTAAAAGCTACCAACATATCAACTGACTGTGCTCATATACATCGCCTCCTTCACACTGGGTATTTCACCTACACAAAAGGAGCAGAGATATTTTTTTTCTTTTTCCCTTCCTCCAAGGTAAATTTGGTAATTCTAATCATACAGATTTTATTTTTTTTTAAATTCTTTCAATTGACATGTTCCTGGAACTGTGCATATTCTCTTGTTTCTGCTTACTTCATTTTTCTTCAATTCATATAGCTTTCCTATGCTTTTCTGCATTCTTCAAAATCAGTACTTAAATGCATGTACCATGATTTGGTGAACCATTCCCTAATCAATGGGCACCAATTACAAAAAAAGTGAATTATTTGTAAATGCATCACTGACTCTTTCAAGTAAGGAATCAGTGGGTTTTTATAAACTTTGAAAATGATACATCTTTTCATTTTTATTTTCTACTCCTTTCCTAACATTTAAAAGGTTATATTTATATATTCTGAGACGGTATTTCCATGGCAGACTTGGCTGGCAGGTTGAGTGGCTTTGGTTGAATCCCAGATTGAAAACTATTATCAAGAGGTGATTGCTATACCATACTTAACTTTGTGAAGTAGAACTTGGTCACAGCAATCTTATGATTTTATTTTCAGAGTTGGGTGTCAACAATTCTAAAATGAACATCATTTCCCCATCCAGACCCACCATTTCTTCTAACTTCACTGTTAACTCCTGCGAGAATAAATATGCTTCTGGTCAGCTAAGTTCAAGCTTCAGAGTCAAATATAATCTATTTCTCTTCATGTTATTCTCCTCTGTCTCCCATTTCCAGTAGACTATCAATAGTCTGAGTTTAAAGCATGGTCCTTAAGAAAGAATCAATCTGGCTTTCACTGACTGACCAACAGTAAGTCCCAGGTGAAGTCACTTGATCATTGTTTGGATCCAGATTGCCTCAATGAATATAAATAGCAATTTGGCCAGAAATCCTGAAGGTCTTTCTCTCCCAGGATGATTTTTTTTGAGCAGGTAAAAGAGGCCATTCTCTGTCTCATTTCTTATCTAACCTTAATCACTGATTGGGTATTGCCTCAGTCAAGCTGAGATCTATTAAAGAATTTAACTTAAAAGGCCCGGGTCTCCCATTGCGTCCAGGAACAACATCTCCAGGTGTCACCCCTACCTCAAAAGTAATGTTCACGGTCACTGACTTTCCTTTAATCTTGTTACAATTCTTGCATTTAGCACAAAATCTTGTGCCCAATAGGTGCTTAAAACAATGTTTCTGGAACTAACTTGGATGAGGAAGACAATGTAGGTTTGAGCCTCATCTACAGCATGTCAGATATCAGTAAAACTCTGACCACTAGAGAAGCTTCTTCAATCCCGCTGCCATATGGGCTGATGGTAGGGGAGAATTTATATTTCATACATTCACTCTTTTCCCCTCTCTGGTAGCAACACAGACAGATGCTATTTTTAGTGAGCTCTTTTGACATTTCCATTCTTCAAATCACAGCCATCTTTAGTGAACAACCAGAATCACAGGACTTCTAGGGTGTGTCACAGATAAATAGAATGGGAGAATCACATAATACTCTCTCACCAGCATTAATCAGTAGAGGGTGCTTATTGTGCCCAAATGATGTTTTGGGGAAATAGATACATATTTAAGAGAAGAAAAAGCCAGCACCTAATGTTTTGGAGTTTGCGGTGCAATTGGGGAGATAAAATTAACATTCAGGAAATGATTAAGGGATAATACAAGATGGCAGCAAATGCCAAATGCATTGGGGAAACAATGGTAAAGGCAATATTTAGGCTTGACCCTAAAGGGTAGATTAATTTTGAACTAGGAATTCTCCTAGAGCAAAAACACAGTTATAATGGGCACGATAATGATAAAAAGGACAATATGACCATAGGCCAAGTGGGAGAAGGAACTTCCCTCAAAGAATCCCACTCTCATGAGGACTGGGAGGGAACTCCACAATGATATGGTCTTGGAGGCCATGCTAAGAGATGAAAGAGAGTTACGTTACAGATATATAAACTATCAAAGGTCAAAAATGACCTAAACATAGACAGCTGAAGCAGAGAGCCCACTATTGACATCTTAGAATAAAGCCCCAGTCACCTCCCTAGTCCTGGCTCTGGGGTTTAAGGAGGGAGGGTTAAATTGGCAAGCATTTATTAAGTGCTTACTATGGGCCAGTCACTGTGCTAGGTGTTGGGGATACAAAAAAAGTCACAAACAGATCTTGATCTCAAGGAGCTTACAGTATGATGGGGGTAATAACATGTGAACACTCAGAGGAAGAAGATACATTCAGGATAAATCAGACATGACCTGGAAGGGAAGGCAGGAATATCCAGCAGGCCTGAATAAGTCCTAGTAGAAGGTGAGATTTTGGACTTTTTTTAACTAAAACTTTAAAAAACTTGTCACCAATCAATAAAACATTTATTAATGTGTCCCAATTTTTGTTATTTCTCTCTTTCCCTTACCCCTTCACTAGATGGCAAGTAATCCAATATAAGTTAAACATGCAATTCTTCTATACATATTTCTACAAATATTATGCTGCACAATAAAATCAGATCAAAAGGGAAAAAATGAGAAAGAACACAAAATACAAGCAAACAACAACAAAAAGAGTGAAAATACTATTATAAAGGAAGGATGCAGGACCCTGGGAAAACCACACTGCCTTCTTTTTTCAAAGGTAATGTCAAATAAGGTGACTGGTCTGGCTGAAACATAAGACTCATTGGTGTAATTGAAACACAGGACTCATGTCCTAGAACAGAGACACATAAAAGTCCAGGTATAGACTTGATGATGCAAGGTCACAGAAGTCAAGGAGAAACTTGGGCTTCTGAGAGGCAAAAGGACCCATTTGAAGAAGCTCAGCAGAAGAGAGACTTAATGAAAGTAGTGTTTAAGCAAGATTAGTCTGGCAAAAGCAGCACCAGACAGTTCTCATTAGAGGGAAAAAAGACCAAAGAGAGAGGATTCCCCAGGAGCTTGGTGCATTAATCTTGGTATGAGATAATGGAGACCTAAACTCCAAAAGCATCCATGGGGATTAAAGAGTGAAGGGAAAAAATCCCATGAGTATCTTAAAGGAAGAATCAACAGGATTTGGAAAAAGAATATATGTAGAAGATGCCTAAGAGGAAAAAAATTCCAAATATAATTCTCAGGCCCATAACCTAGAAGAAGAGTTAAAGACCATGGGAAAGGAAGAACTGGTTGGGACAGAGATAAAGACATAGGAAACAGCACTTAATGTGCAATGCACATATTGAATTTGAAATGATGACAAAATATACAGCGTGTGGGCAGCTTGCCAAGGATGTGAAATTTGGTCAGTGGTTCCCTGTGACCACTGTCTTGCCAGTGAAGACTTAGGGATTAGTCTTGGGCACATGCTATTGAAAGGAGTGTCAAGAAAACTGGAGAGATCCAGTCATAGGGAGTTCCACTGAGAGATCAAGAAGAATGATCATTAGATTGAGCAAGAAAGAGGTCCCTATTGACCTTGGAGAAAGCCATTTTCATTAGCTGATAGAACTGGGAGGCACAAAGCAAGGTTGTAGAATCCTTAAGAAATGAATCTTCTCTAGAGATAGAGTATATCCACCCTTCACAGCTGAGACACATTTTAAAAATAAACTCACGGCTATTAAGAACACTCATTTTCTGCAAATTAAGACAACTCTGAGACACCACTATACAGCTATCAGATTGGCTAAGATAACAGGAAAAGATAACGACAAATGCTGGAGGGGATGTGGGAGAATTGAGACACTGACGCATCGTTGGTGAAATTATGAACGGATCCAACTATTCTGGAGAGCAATTTGGAACTATACTCAAAAAGTTATCAAACTATGCATACCCTTTGACCCAGCAGTGTTTCTACTGGGCTTATATCCCAAAGAGATTTTAAAGAAGGGAAAGGGACCCATATGTGCAAAAATGTTTGTGGAAGCCTTTTTTGTAGTGGCTAGAAACTGGAAGTTGAAGGGGTGTCCATCAATTGGAGAATGGCTCAATAAATTGTGGTCTATGCGTGTTACGGAATATTACCGCTCTGTAAGAAATGACCAGCAGGATGGTTTCAGAGAGGCCTGGAGAGACTTATGTGAACTGATGCTGAGTGAAATGAGCAGGACCAGGAGAATCATTATATACTTCAACAACAATACTATACGATGATCAATTCTGATGGACATGGCCCTCTTCAGTAATAAGAGGATCAAAATCAGTTCCAACTGATCTGTAAAGAACAGAATCAACTACACCCAGAGAAAGAACACTGGGAAATGAGTAAGGACCACAACATAGCATTTGCACTCTCTGTTGTTTGCTTGCATTTTTATTTTTTCCTCTTAGGTTATTTTTACCTTCTTTCTAAATCCGATCTTTCTTGTGCACCAAGATAACTGTATAAAAATATATACATATATTGTATTTAACATATACTTTAACATATTTAATATGTATGGGACTGCCTGCCATCTAGGGGAGGTGAAGGGAAGGAAGGAAAAAGTTGAAACAGAAGTTTTTGCAAGGGTCAATGTTGAAAAATTACCCTTGCATATGTTTTGTATATAAAAAGCTATAATAAAGAAATAATAAAAAGAACACTTATTTTCTTTATGCAAACTCATACTTCAGATTGTAAACTCCTTGAAGGCAGGGCTTAAATCCTATATATTCTCCATTAATTTCCCAGCACTAAATAAAGAGGTTGGCATAAAGTGGAACTGAAAAATATGAAGATGGGAACCACAGTCTCTCTTTTAATCTTGAATACTGTAAGTTAGATCTTCATTAACCTGCAAGTTATATCCATTAGGTAATTAGTCTATTGACAATATTCATGTCAGGAGAGAATTCAAGACTGGGTTATGGTTCAGTGAAAGAAACAGAATAGTGAATTATTCCTTGCACATTAGTTTACTTTTAGGTATGTAGTCATATTCTTAAGAAAACAATTACTGATGAGTCAGCATCATATATTGCCACAATTTTCTATGAATTGCATACTTTATATTCAGGAATCTTTATTTTCTTATTATTCTGATTCAAGGAACAAAATTAGGCAAGTACTACAAATTAACAAAAATGTACAACAGATGTGACCCCGAACATCTCGTACATCTCTCTGCCCCACAAAAATCTCACTTGTGGAAACAGGGAGAGGAGCTTCCCAAGCCAAGTGTTTGAAAAGGCTTCTTGGAATTTGGCCTCTATTCTCTATTCTAAAGAATTTGTTTCATGGATGTCAGTAACTAGAACGACTTCTTAAATAATCTTGGGAGAATTTCAAAGCCGGTACCTCAGGCCCTCCAGTGGCCCCCGATGAGTCCAGTGGGAAGCGATTCTCAATCCTGAAATAGAGGGGGGACTGGATGGACACACATCATCTATGGAGTCTTCATTCCAGAAGAGGAAGGATTCATTCCTTTGGCCGGCCTTGTTTAAAGCTCAGCCGCAGTCTGGGAGTCGAAAGAAATTCATGACAGTTCCCCACAAGGCCTGTTCCAAGACAGAAAGCAGCAGAGACTGTGCTCTGGTTTACAGTTTGCTGCTGAAAATAGGATATCGTGGTTTAAAGAAAATATTTAGACATTACTTAAGCTTATTATTACGGGTTTGAAATAAAGGTCTAAAATGTTATGACTGGAGCTACACCCAGGTTTCCAAAGCTGCTTTTGTAACAGATTCAGAAGCTCTCCGAACAGAGTTTATGCTAGAGCCGACTGGAAGGACAGAGAGGTGGAAGGTGGGAACAAACTCCTGTAAAAATCCAATCAAAATAGTGGATAGGTTCTGGATCTAATTTATTCAAAAATATGATTGGTGAAAGGTAGTTTAGGATAGTTTAGCTCTAATTACTGAAAATATCCTTGGTAAGCTTGGTCCTCTAAGGCTAGTATAGTGAAGCAGAAAACTTGAAAGGCAATAGCAGTATATGAACAGATGGGTGGGTATATACAGGTGGATATGTAAGTACAGATACACACACACAGAGAGGGGGGGGGGGATGGAGGGAGGGGCAGAGACACAGATGGACGAAGGATGAGCAGATGACGAGTTGATAAATGGATAGATAGGTAGAGATACACAGAAGATAGGTGGGTAGATGGATGAATGATGAATAAATGGATAACAGGTAGATAGAAAGATAGATAACAGGTTGATGGATGGATAGATACATGGTTGATGGATAGATAGATGGATGATGGATAGGTGAATGAGAAAGAGAGTAAAAAAAGTGCGAGATATAGAAAAAGAGAGAGACAGATAGATAGACAGACAGACAGACAGGGAAGGGAGATAGGAATGATAGGAAAATAGGTAGATAAATGGATGGATGGATAGAATATCAAGCTCTTATGTGCCAACCACTTTGCTAAGTTTTATGGATTTAAAAAAAAAAAACAAGAAAAAAGGATGGCCTCTATTCTCAAAAAATTTACATTATAAATGGGGAAAACAAAACAGAAAAGGAGAAGAGGGGTAAGAAAAAGAATGACTTATTGGACTTGTAGTAAGAGAGACTTGGGATCCATGTCTCATGTCAGATGTATACTACCTATGTGTTCCTACCATAGTCACTAACCTTCTCTGTACTTCAATCCATTACTCTGTGGTGGACTCTACTCAATGACCTCCAGAATCCTTTCTATCCTCAATCTACGATCCTAAAGCTTGGAGTCAAAAGGAAGGGCATGACTCTGAAGCTCAGCTCAGCTTCTGGTTAACAGTGTGATCTTGGGCAAGCCATAGTCTTTACAAGCCCATCTATAAAACAATAGGGTTATACTCCGTGACATAGGAGTTTCTTCAGTTCTGAATTGATGATCCTATGATTCATTTTCACAAATGTGACCATTAGGTTGCCTGTTAGAAGCACAACTGCCAACATTTAGATGCATGATTCTGATCTGCCATACTGCTGAAATCAAGACTGGCATAGACCTATCCTAAACCAGTTTCACTTCAGTCACTCTTGCTCTTCCTGTTTCTGAAATCACATATCCATTCTACATGGCTCTTAGGGGAGAGATATAAATTATGGAAGCCATCTCACTCACCCTAGGAATGGTGGGGGTTGAATTGGATTTGAATCCTGACTTCTCCTTGGATATTTTTTTCTCTCAACTGTGTTTTATAATTCTGTGATCAATTCAGACTTCATGGGAGCCTTTCCCGAATGATGAGGGTTATTATGGATTCGTGCTCAAAGCTAGATGTTCAGAAAATGTTTCTTCTATTTTCTTTAATTTTCTTTATTTTATTCTGTGAGTGTAAACTCACAAAACCCATAGGAAAGCAATGAAGGCTACTCTCACAAAGAAAGCTTAGGTTAACATTTGGGAAGGGATTAAATTTTGTTTAATGTTTCACTCTGTGGATCCAGCTTCCATGAAATGAAACTCTTGGGAGAGTTAAGTGGCAAACATCTTATTTTTGTTCATTTTTTTTCCTAGGGTGAGGGAGCATGTGCATCATTTTTTTTTAGAAATAACCCAGGGAAAGATTATCCAATGAGGAAGAGCTATTGTGGATAAAATGCTGGTCTTGGAATCAGACAGACCACAGTTCAAATCTGCCTTCAATGCTTCCTACTTGGGTGATGTGGAGAGGACATTTAATTTTCATAGGACTCAGTCTGCTCAACTTTAAAATGAGGATGAGGCTATCCAAAGTCTTCGCCAACTCTAAATCCTTGATCCTAGGAATCCAACTTCCCAGATTCCAGGGGATCAAAATGATTTAGGAAGGGAAGCTGGGAGGGTAGCAAGGAAAAATGGTAACATTTCTGTAATCATATCTTAGTATCATGAAGCTAAAAGGTGATCACTAGTCCAACCCCTCATTTTTAAGTGAGGAAACAATCCCAGAGAAACAAAATAATTTCCTAAAATCACAAAGGCAGGCAATGCAGAAGTGAGATTTGAATGCAGGAAACCCCACTCCAAATCCAATTCTTACTGAACCAAGCCAGTTGTTGGAGAGAAAACTGTATGAAGCAAAAAGCTAGTGGCAGAGAGAAAACTATATGAAGCAAAAAGTTGCTGAGCAGCCACCCAAGACTCACTCACATACAATCCCAGGATGAATGATTGTAGAACATCCCCTCGGAAGCCAGTTGCCCATGTCCACTTAAACTCCTGGGCAGAGGTCCTCAAAGGGTCCATCACCATTCCTCAGGGGAAAAGGGATCTTTCAAATGAGTTGATTTTTCCCCCTAGAGCTATCATTCATTAGCCTCTGATGGGGTGTTTTTGATATTCACTCAGAAGTCTCAAATAGCTTATGGAAATAAGGTAGATATCCTAAGAACAGTTGGTAAAATCCTTCCAAACCAGATATGTCCTCATCCACTGTGCACACAAAGCATCTTGGACAGACTTAATTTCATACTTGCATTATATGAAAGGAGTGAGGTATCCATGTAAACAATTCATGAGGAAAAGGGATAATTCACAGCTCAAGGTTATTGGGAAGCCTTTTTTTCCTTTCATGAAATGCTCAGTAAGTTTATTCTAGGTACAGCTCTCTGAGGAGCTCCAAGGATTGGTGCCTTTCTAAAGTTCATCATCATCATTTCTCTCTGTCCAGAGGGCTTAGCTGACTTTCCTTGGTATAATCTTTGCAACTATTAGGTTGTAGCTGTGTAACTTTGAATAACTTAAAGAACTTCTATAAATTTTCCCTTCCTCAATTAAAAAAATAAAAAAGATGGAATTCTGAAATTCCAAGATGGAAATACTGTGATTCATTTACATTTTAGTGTGAATAAATTTCATGCCTTTCCTAGTAAACTGATGTTAATAGAGGTAGAAGAAAGGGAGAAATAATTTGCTTAAGAAAAGGATGAAGAACTGGCCAGCTATGACATCCCAAAATAACCTTATTAAATGCAGATTTTATTTATAGCTAATATTTGCACCACTCTATACCCAAAACCTTACCAACTTCATAATTTTATTGAGAACTAATGCTTGTGCTTTTCTGTGCCAGAAACCTTACCGATGTAATTTTATTGAGAGCTAATGCTTATATTGCTCTTTGCCAAACTATTGACATGTGCTTCTCAGGAGTTCAGAAATATTTGGAAAGGGCACAATGATTCCCAAAGAATCCCAAAGAATGGACAAGACCATCTGTGTTTTTCCAAAAGTGTTTTGAAAGACTCTACCCAAATTCAATAGCATCCTATGAGGATATTTCATCGGGACATAATAATTTCTCTGAGTTCTCAAAAAGCTGTGCCAGAAGAAAACAGGTTCTTTCAATTCTTACCAAGCTGGACTGATGGCCCCAAGCCCTACCTCTTCTAGCAAGGATTGGCCTACTTAAATTTGAAGATCCTCATTCAACAGATTGACTGAAGGAACCTCTAATTTTAACTATTCCTGATAAGCTAGGAGCTGGGGGTACTTTTTCATGACTAGAAAGAATATTTAAGCCAATTAAGTCATGGGTCATAGACTGGTCTAAAATAAGCCATAATGACCCCATAAATTCAAATATCTGCTCACACAAGATGGCTAACCTTTATGTGGCACATTAAGGATTATATAGATTCCCATGTATCTCATTTATCATTTCTAACAACCCTGTGCAGAAGGTGCCATGATTAACCCCATTTTCTAGGTGAGGAAATTGACTGGGAGAGATGAAAGATCTTGTGTGGGGTCACACAACAGGCAAGTGTCTAAGGCAAAATTTGCACTCAGCTCTTCCAGAGTCTAACAGTCCATTCATCATCCCAGCCTCAATGCTTCACAATGTATAAGCCAAGTTGTGGCCAGGCTAAATGTTACCATGGAAAAGTCTTTACTGAAGCCATCTTGACCACAAAGCTGCGTCTGGTATTCTTAAAGGGAAGAAGAAGTGTGTCCCAGACAGTTAACTAAGCAATAAACTGAGGATTCAAGGAAACATGGGTTTAATATACCTCAAATACTTCACTTCTAGACCCCGACCAAGTGCTTCCAACTGCTGAGTCTTGGCTTCCACCCCTGTAAAGTGGACATCACAACGTGTTTGCCTTTTAGGTCTGCAGTTGTAAATGGAAGATGAATCTCAAAGTGGTCTGTCCATGTGGTTTACTATTATCATTATTAACAAGGCTCTACAGAGAAACTGAGGTCACTCCACTCTCGAGATTCTCGGGGAAGTACTTTTTCCTGATGATGGGACTCGATGGAGGAGACCTTCATGTCAGAAAAGATTCAAGGTAAAAGAAGAAAGTCATGTCAGAGAATGTAATAACGTGGAGTGTAATAGAAGCAACCAGCATGAGCTGGGACAAACTTCAGATGATGGTGGAGGGAGAACGGCCTAAAATGCCACGGCCCATGGGTCATAAAGAGACAGACACAACCGAAGAGATGAACGAGTAAAAGCACAGTGTCTTTGCTAGGATTTTGTGTCTATATTTCTGTACCTGGAAAAAAATAGAATTCTGATTGTAACAGTTCAGGACTAGCTAGAGAAGAGGTCAGTCCCCTGGGCCATACACAGAAAGCACAAAGGCATTCTTTTCGACATGTCGCCGAGTCTCTCAGACTCGGAGAAAGGGAAATCAACAAAAACCGATGCCGAAAATTCCCTTCTTAACACCTGCCAGGATGAAGGCACTTTTACCTTTGAAAGGGACCAGCAAGCTGTGATTTTCAGGCTACGTGTAAAGAAATGCCCACTCGGAGGCGTGCCCAAACCAAGGACCCAGGTTATCCAAACTGCTTTGTACCCTTTTCACATAAACTGAGTGCTTCTTAGATAAATGTTTTTCTTGTGTTGAGAATGGTTCACAAAGCCTTTAATCGCAGGAGTGTAACAGGACACCTCGCAATTATGGGCTGCCGGGATGAATAATTTCACAAGCTGAGGGGAAAAGATAAATTAAGTAAATGCTCTTGCGAAACAAATGCTTATTTAAAAAAATTGGGAAGGAAAGTGAGTGGCAATGGAAGGTGAGAGCGGTGACTGCCTCGTAAATGAAAGAACATGAGAACTGCTTTGGGAAAGGGATCCAGACCTAGGGCAAGGGAGTCTGGCTGTATTCTCCTCATTAAAAACCATCCTTTGGGACTGGGTGACCCTGAGTAAGTCACCCTGGCTCCCCAAAAAAATCAACAAAAGAAGCCTGCCTCTAGAGGTGAAAGCGTACGCTAGTTACTTGTACAGCTGGCCATGTGGGATCTGCCATTTCTTTTTTAAAGCAGTAACAAAGGCTGAGAATGAATTGTGTGTTGATTGTATGTGATGCTTAAATTAGCTATTAAGATTGAGAGCTAGTGTTTGTATGTGTACACATCCATTTGATCCTCACAACAGCCTGTAAAATACCTGCTCTTATTCCCAATTTACAGATGAAGAAAATACAGAAATTACAGTATTTCCATTTTACAGCTGAAGAAAATAAGACTGGGACATTAAATGGCTTGCTCAGGATCACATCACGTAACTAATAATGTCTAGTTTGGCACAATTCACAGAGAATATGGGAATGGACTGAGGAAGATGGGTTCAAATCCTGCCTTGGACTAAAGTACATCTGGGGAGCCAATGGTTTCCAGCCCTCCCCAGAGGCAGAGTGTATAACTACCTTGGTCAGAGACAGTACTGGATGGCAGATAGAGCTCTGGACATGGGTTCAAATTTCTCCTCGGATACCCATAAGTAGGTATTCATAGACAAATCACTCAGGCTCTTAAGGCATCACTTTTCTCATCTGTAAAAATAGGTATGATACCAAGTTTGCCACTTACTTCCAAAGGAGCTCATTAGGAACTGAGATAGGACAAAGTTGACCAGGCAGGTGGGAAATTAGATGGCACAATGGATAGAGCACCAGTAAGAACTCATTTTTCTGCATTCAAATATGATCTCAGACACAAACTATTGTGTGACCCTGGATAAGTCAGTTAATCCTATTTGCCTCAGTTTCTCCATGTGTAAAATGAACCAGAGAAGGAAATGGCAAACTATCCAGTATCCCTGCCAAGAAAATCCTGAATGGGATCACAAAGAGGCAGACTAAAATGACTGAAAAGCAAAAGACCAAGTGGGTCTGGTGGCTTAAGAGATGGGAGCCAAATGAGTTCTTGGCAGATGACCTAACAGTTAACAAAAGGAAGTTTACTAAACCACAGCCCAGGAAGAATAGTCAGAGCTGGGGAAGGAACTTTATTTAGGATGCAGTTGATTCAGTTAGAAGAAGCTTCTCCTCCCTGCCACTATCTTGAGCTTTGTCAGCAGGAAGCGCTCTACTCTCTCCTAGTCAAGATTAAAGAATAGAGGAAGGGTGATTTTTTTACTTAGTTCCAGTCAAGAAGCATTTATTAAGCACTTACTGTGTACGGGAATGTGTTAAATGCTGAATATAATCAAATGATCAGGACACTATGTCAACGACCCAAGCCTTAGTCTCATTAACCACTTAAATCTCAAAAAGTTTGATATGTTCTAAGGAAAACTATTATAACCAAGCCAGAACATGGTCTTCTGCCATTAATCTGACTTCTATACAAATATGAGTCATTGTTCTTCTTCACAACGATCAGTTATTAAGAAACTAGGGTAAATTTGAGGAGCCAATGGTTTTTATGAGAGCAGGGGAAGTCAATTCTACGCCCAAGGTGTCTGGGTAAATAAATATTATAGATCCTCAGTTTAAGGCTACAATGCAGTGAAACAAGCAGGTTCTGGTAAAGTGGAAACACAAGACGTGCTCATTATTCGGGGAATGACTGCACAAATGAGGATTGAGAACAAAATGAACACTGTTGTGCCATAAGAAATCATGAAATGGTTAGATTTAGTGAAACCCAGGAGGCCTTGCATGAACTTTGGGGAGTGAAGTGAGCAGAGGAAGGAGGACCATTTATAACAAAACAACATTGGGGTGGGAGATTAGCTTTGAAAAACTTAATTCTGATCAATACAAGTAAGCATCCATGACTCTAGATCATCGATAATAGATGATAATAGAGAATGAGAATGTTACCCATCTCCTAGCAGAGAGGTTAAGGTCTCAGGGGGCAGATTAAGATGTGAGCACATGACCCATGTGAGAAATCCTTTTGTTCAAAAGGGTCTATTTCTTCTTCCCATCATTTGATGATGAAAAATAACATTATCTGTTCAACATTGAGTAAATAGTGTCTAAGTGTTTATAGAATTTGTTGTTGTAGTTAAGTCATGACCACCTCTCCATGACCCTATTTGGGGTTCTCTTGGCAGAGATATCAAAGTGTTTTACCATTTCCTCCTCTGGCTTATTTTACAGATGAGGAAACTGAGGCAAACAGGATGGAGTGATCTGCCCAGGATCACATTACTAGAAAGTGTCTGAGGTCTGATTTGAATTCAGAAAGATGAATCTTCTTAACTGTGGGTCTGAGCACCCTATCCCTTGAGCCATCTAGCTGCCCCTCTATAATTTAGTCAATACAATAATCCCAGAAGTCTACAAAGGATTCTTGGACAAGCCATGAAAGATGGAGAAGACTTGAAAAAGAAGCTATTTCAGTGTATCAGGAGTGGAAGGTAAGTGAGATTGGGATGGATATAGACATGAATCAAAAGAGTTTGTATAAAGGGGCAATAATAATAGAGGGAAGCTATGTGATGCTATAATAAAGGGATAGGCATAAAGTTCAACTTTGGCCTCAAACTAACTGTGTGACTGGGCAAATCATCTAACCCTATTTGCCTCAGTCTCCTGATCTGTAAAATGAAGTTCTTGGAGCAGGAAATGGTAAACCACTTTAGTATCTTTGCCAGAAAATTCCAAATGAAGTCTACAAAAAGCTGGCCAAGATTGAACAACAAAAATAAAAACTAGCATTTATATAACACTTTAAGCTTTGGAAAGAGCTTTATAAATATCAACACAGCAATCCTGTAAGAGTAGAAGATATTATTCCTATTCTACAGATGAGGAAACTAAGTCACACAAAAATAAAAGGATGTGTCCAGGGTCACACCATTAGAACATGTCTGAGTCTATATTTGAATTCAGGTCTTGCTGGTTCTGGAACCAACACTATATCACTGCAGCCTGGCTGCTTCTGGCAGAGTAGTAAGAGAGAATATTAGGGATAAGGAAGACTGAATTTCCAGGCTAAGGAGAGAAAATCGTGACTTTCATTCTGAAAGGCCATCATTCTGCCTGAAATGCCCACCATTAGAGAAATAATTGAGGAAAAAAAGTATCTTTAGAAAATTCTATTTAAAAACACACCCATTGGGAATGGGAAGGTGAGGGAAGACTTTCTTCTCCTGGTCACTCTTAGGCACCCAATGAATTGTAGATGCTCCAATATAGAATAGTTCACAAATTAATAAATTAACATCAGTATGAATTACTCTCATTAGATAAGTTACCTGTCATATTAGCAATCGGTGAACAAGCAGGACTTTGTGATAGAGGAATGAAAGGAGGGTTTAAAATATTCAGAGCCTAAAAAGTTGCCTGAGAAGGAGGCAAAGAAGGGCACTTCATTGGAACATTCACATCAGCTGAGTCAAAAAGAACACCAGGTGTGAGAGACTTGACAAGATGGGAGGGCAAAAAAACCTCAGGTGTTTCACATAGTCTTATTATAGATGCATCCCTTCTATTAACTAAATGCATGACAGTCACTTTTTTTTCTCTTAGTACCAAACTGGAGGTGAAAAAGGACATTCCTTAGACAGTAACTCCAATCAAAAAGACAAAGGACTTAGGCACTTCTCTGGGAAGAATAGGATTTTTAAAATACTATTTTTTTTAATGTCAACTTTATCTCTGACTGTATTCTTCTCCTACCCTCTCTCTCTAAAAAGAAATAATTTTTGGTAATTCTTTTTCATATTTTTTTATTTTCAAAAAAATTATGCATGAATAATTTTCAACATTCACCACTGCAAAACCTTGTGTTCCAATTTTTCCCTCCCTTCTCCCCACTCCTTCCCCTAGATGGCAAGTAATCCAATATAAAACAGATAAATTTTAAAGAGAAAATTCAATAAGCCCAATAAATTATTCAGCTAAGAACAATAATACAGCTTATGATCCATAATCATAGTCCTCCCACTCTGCAAAATAGACATGGATGTATCATCTCTTCCAAAGAATCAAGTTGACTATTATAACTTCACAAAATTCAGCTTCTTTTGTGTTCTTTTCATAGTCATCACATATATAATCTTTCCAGTTATGCTATCCTGCATTTAGTGTTAGTTCTTGTAATTCTTCTGATGTTTCTCTGAATTCTTCATATTTATTGTTTCTTCGGAAACATTTCACCACATTCACGTGCCATTTTTTTTTACCTATTCCCCAATCAATGGGCTTTTACTTTTTTTCTATAACATTTCTATAGATACTACATATATACATAGATATATATAGTAGATATATACATAGCTATAAATAAATATCCAAAATACCCTTCATATAGGGTTTTCTTATACTTCCTGTTAGATTAGACCTCTTAAGGGCTTTAGACTTAGAGTGGACTTTCTGGGTCAGAAGATAGGGATGTTTTAGTCTATTTTTTAAAAAATCATAATTCTCATCCAGATGGATGGACCAAATTCATTACTCTGCCAAAAGAATGTTAATTAGTGTGCTATCCATGACAACCCTTCCACTATTGACAACTTCCATCTTTTCTCATCTTTGGCAATTTTCTGGGGAAAATATAATATTCACGATTATGTTGATTTGCATTTCTCTTACTAGTGAACTGGAACAATCCTTCCTAAGATAATCAATAATTTGCAGTTTTTGTTTTGAGAATCAACTTTTGATTTACTTAAAAAATGTTTCCCAGCCTATTTTGTTTTCCCGAATACAGTCAATATAGTAAGGAATGGGAATTTAGGGGATATTTGATGCCAACTAAAATAATCCCTAAATTGATACCTTCCCTAATTATCCTTAGTTGCATCAATCTTGTTCATCAAATTAAAAAAAAACTTTTAATTTCATGTATTCAAAATTTCTTATTTCATTTTTATATTGTGTCTATTTCTGATTTGATTAATAACTTTCTCCTGTAGTGAAATTTATAAAAGCAAATGATTTTTGTTCTCAACTTAAAAAAAAAAAAGATTAGTTTGACCTTGTACATTCAAAGCATCTTTCAAAGCCATTGTGGTATATGGTGAGAATAGCCAGAAAAAAAGCTAATTTCTGCCAACCTGTTTTCTAGTTTTCCAGTTCTTATATCGCCTAAATAATTTGTATTACTTGATTACATGGCAGTTATTGAATGCTATGGTTTCTGAGTCTTTCTCATCAAGCTCATTCCACTGATCTGCTTTTTGATTTTTACATGTCTGATAAATAATTTTGATGTTTAGATGTTTTAGAATATAGATTAGGTTTATAAGTTGTTGTTTTGTTGTTTTAGTGTATCTCAGTACCATGACAATATTTAGGGATTCCTTGGCAAAGAGACTGGAATGGTTGGCCATTTCTCTCTCCAAATCTTTTTTTACAATTGAAGAAACTGAGGCAAATAGGCTTAAATTACTTGTCCCAGATCACACAGCTAGAAAGTTTTTGAGACCAAATTTGAGCACAGAGCTTCCTGATTCCAGAACTCTATCCATTGCATCATCTAGCTTCCCAAGTGTCAATCCCTCTCCTCTTTTTTCCCACTATTTCCATTGTTTTCCTCCAAAATAAATGTTTTTGATAACTCCATCAACTTTCCCTTTGATAACATGGCTGCTATTGAAATAAATGGTATGAATGGTTTAAAAGAGCCAATCAAATCTATTTCCAAGTAAATAAAAATTGATATTGTTCTAGAGTTCAGCTTTGACCATTTCCAAATATTTACATCCTGAAACCTTCAATGGACGCTTATTGTCTTTAATGGAAAATATCAACTGCTTAGTCTGACATTTTAAGCATTATACAACATGGCATCCATTGGGTTTCCCTTCTCATCTCTTTGCCTATGGTCAGGGAAATTGGCATTCTTGCTTACATATATAGGACACTATATGCTTGTGTACAAGCTGTCTTTGTCTGTCACTTCCCTGCTGCATTGGGAAGTCTCCAGAATAAGACAAAACACACTCTTGTTTCACCACCGACCGATGCAATTCTGAATGGCCCGGTTATTGGCATTTTCTCTTTTTGGACACTCAGGTGCATCTTGTGACCAGAATGTTAGATCCAGGAGGACAAAGACTCTTCCTTATTATCTGTAGCCTCAGGGCTGAGGTACAGAACCTTGTGTTCAATAAGTGTATTTAATGTTTGTTGACTACAGGCAGTCAGGTCAAGGAAAGATAGGACTGAAATCCCACACGGGTTTGAGAAAAAACCCAATTAATTATAATGACTTACATGAAATTCATAAATCCTCCTATGACATTTTCCATTTGCTTCAGGGAGAAAAATTAGCAATAGAAGTAAAGAGCTTATGTCACTCACTTTTCAATGACTTTGCAGCTGTAATAAATTATAATGCTTTATTGTAACTTGTACATATTAGGATAAGATACAGTTTTCTTTCCTTTGGGATATATATGTATAACTCCATTGGGCAAAAATATATTAAAGCAATGGCATTGGGGAAAGGAAGCTTGGTAAGTGGGAGGATGCCTCAGGCTAGTTGTTGTAAATGTCTATATCTCTATCGACCATCTATTTATATCTATGGGCAAACTATCTCTCTATCATTTATCTATCTAAAAAAAAGAAAAAAATATCTGCCCTTATCTTCATATACACATTAGTATACTAACATATATATTCATAATTTAAATTTAAAATGTCCACCCAAATCTTGACCTACATATTAAAATGCACTAAGATAATAATAGCTAAGATTTATATAATTTAAGATTTGCAACATACTATACAAATTTTATCTCATTTTTTCCTTAGAACAATCCTGGAAGGAAGGTACTATTATTATCCTGGTTTTTATAAATGAGGAAACTTAGGCAAAAAATTTTGAATGACTTGCTCACCTTCACATAGCTAAAAGGTATCTGAGGACAGATGTGAAATCCCAACTCTAGATCCAGTACACTATGCATCCGACAATATGCCACTTGGCTGTTTTGAGTCATTCCTACAAGGGAACGAAAAGAATACAAGGTGATGTCATGAATTTGTTTTGAGGAGAAATTAAATGTATTTTGAAGTAAATGAGAAAGTGAATTTAGCTAAAAGCAGAAATCTGACCATTTTGGGGGGGAACAAGAGAGAGAACAAGGGAAGGAAAAAAAGATATTTGATTTTTGTCAAAAATATTATCCACAATTTTTTTCCAATCTGTGTATTTCATTGCTGTGAAGAGCAAAGCATTGGAAAGAGATTTGTGAAAAGTTAAGTGTAGAGATAAAAGTGAAAGGGAGAAACAAAGAGGAAGAAGAAGGGAAGGAGGGGGAAGAGAGGAAATGAGATAGAAAAAGAGAGAGAAAGAGACAGAGACAGAGAAAAAGAGAGAGACAGAGAGGGAGAGAAAGAGAGAGATATCATTGGTCAACACGGAGCTTGATTTTACAATTTATTAGACTCACTCTATAGCTGACTGGGACACTCACTAATTTGATGTGAAGATAATGATTTGTAGCTACAAGCCTAGTCATTAATGCAGTAGGTTACTTAGACTACTGTTCTTGGATGTTTACTGTATTTGTTCTTTTTTTGTCAATTAGTGATTTAGGATGCATGTCAACTTTTGGCATTTAGAATTCGTTAATTGGCTCATTTTATTCAAAGTTCAGAGAAAAAGAATAGTTTGCATAATTTTCTCATGTACAAACATTCCCCAGTGTCTTCCCTGACATACACGTAGGTGTGCTTTCCCATGGATTAATTGTGAAACCGCATGGAGAATTGTGCAATGGGAATGCTAGCCTTATGATGTTTGGCCAGAACAGGACTGAAGAAGGATTGGGTCTCAAAAGGACAGTGTAGTTCTCAGACAAAGGTCATTAGACTGCACGTTTGAATAGAACACAGATTTTCAGATGAAGAAATTAAAGCCATTTCTAGTCATATCAAAAAAAAAAAAAGCTCTAAATCACAACTGATTAGAGAATTGCAAATTAAAACAGTTCTGAGGTACCAGTTCAGATTTTGGGACATGATTCCAGGAAACTGCACCAGGAGGTGTGAGGGAAGTTTCACGTCCAGCTTTCAAGGGGAGACAGAGAAATTCTGTTGCTTTATCAAGGGACTAAGCCATGAGAACATGGTAGCTGGGAAAAAAACATTGTTGCTCAATTCTACTAAGAGACATTATAGCAAAACTTACACCGTTGTCTCTTCCCCCCACCCCATTCCCAAGCACATACATTGTGTCCAGATTCCAACATTTATTCTTTCTCTTTAAAGCTATGCTATTTGTTTCCATTTTATTAGCTTTGATTTTGTCAGCTATATAAAATGGTCATCCATGATGTCTGTGATCTATGTATTTCTTTCAAAAAAAAGAACTTGACAGTATTTTATTTTTCCAAATACATGCAAAAATAATTTGCACCATTCACCTTTGCATAACCCCATGTTCCAAATTTTTCTCCCTCTTTTTTCCTCCTTTTCCTCCCCAAGACAGCAAGCAATCCAATATAGGTTAAACATGCACAATTCTTCTAAATGTATTTCCATATTCATCATGCTGTGTAGGAAAAAGGCAGATCAAGAGAGGAAAACACAAGAAAAAAAAACAAGCAACAACAAAATTATGCTTTGATCCTCTCTGGCCACGAATGACACTTTCCATTGCAAGTCTATTGGGACTGCCTCATTGTTGAAAAGAGCCAAGTCCATCTTGATCATCACATAATCTTGTTGTTACTGTGCACAACGTGCTCTTGATTTTACTCACTTCATTTAGCATCAGTTCATGTAATCTTTCCAGGCTTTTTTGAAATCAGCCTCCTCCTCATTTCTTATAGAATAATAATATTCCATTTACTTTCAAATACCATAACCCGTTCAGCCATTCCTCAACCAATGGGCATCTTCTCAATTTCTAGTTCCTTGACATTACAAAAAGGGCTGCTACAAACATTGTATTTGGCCCATGTGGGTCCTTTTCCCTTTTTTATGATCTTTTTGGGGTACATACCCAGTAGATACACTGTTGAATCAAAGTGCAAGCACAGTCTGATAGTCCTTTGGACATAGTTCCAAATTGCTCTCCAGAATGATTCAATCATTTCACAAATCCACCAACAATGCTCCAGTTTTCCAACATCTCCTCCAACATCCATCACTATCTTTTCCTGTGATGTTAGCCAGTTTGAAGGGTATGAACTGGTACTTCAGGTTGTTTTAATTTTCATTTCTCTAATCAATTGTGATTTAGAGCATTTTTATATGACTAGAAATGGTTTTAATTTTTTCATCTGAAAAAATTTTCTGTTCATATACTTTGGCCTCTTATTTATTGGAGAATGGATGATCTTTGTATTTCATTGATGTGAAGAGATTGGACACAGATTTGTGAAAATCAATAGTAGAGGTGAAAGTGAAAGGGAAGATGGTTAGAAACTAATCCATCTATCAACTCTGATGGATGTGGATCTTTTCTACAATGAGTTGATTTTCAGGTTAATTCCAATAGACTTGTGATGTAAAGAGTTATCTGAACCCAGAGAGAGCACGGTTGGGACTGAATGTGGACCACAACATAGTTTTTTCACCTTTTTGTTGTTGCTTGTTTACTTTTTTGTTTTCTTTCTCATTTTTTTCCTTTTTGATTTGATTTTTCTTGTGCAGCATGATAAATGTGGGAATATGTATAGAAGAATTGCACATGTTTAACATATATTAGATTACTTGCTGTCTAGGGGAGGGGGTGAAAGGAGAAAAAAATTTGGAACAAAGGTGTTTGCAGGGGTAAATGTTGAAAATTGTCTGACTTGAGACCCATCTGAATTGGGGGCTCAAGAACTATAGAAAACACTTATTACTTTTAAAATTTTGTATGAACTCCTTAAGGAAGATAATAAACTACAAGAATCTAAAGCTTGGGATTCCCCCTTGGGCACAAATAAAGTTTTAAAACAGTGTTTTTAGGGAAAAGAGGGTTAGCAAGTAGAAAGTGATCTGAAGCAAGTTTGCTACTAAGCTGTTGGCTCTAAGCAGTCAGTGGTTCTCTATGGCTATAAGTGAAGGATCAGGTTAATTCAATGGCCAAGGGAAATCCTTGCCTATAAGGATGGCACAAAGGAGGTGTTGGGAGTGTGTCTGCCAAGTCAAAGGAGAGGGCCAACTAAAGAGGAAAAAACTAATTTATTTTAACCTAACCCCCCCAATCCCAAAACCCTATTAAAATTAAGATAATGCTTGAAAGATCTAACTATAATTTTTCTGCCTTTTGAATTCTGTGGGTACTAGACCCACAACAAATTATTTCACTTGTAGATAACTTGGAAGCCATTTGGAAATTTCATCAGGAATAGAATGAATTTAGCCAGTTGTTAAAAGGTGCCTAAGTAGCACACATTTTAGCTATTTGGGCTACTCCTTCTTATTATATGTAAAAATTCCATTTTCTCTAAAAGTGTTTCCTAGAGAAAATACAACACTATTTCTATAGGTTTTTTTTTTGGGGGGGGGTGCAGTCTGATTTTTTTGGACAAGGTGAAAGAGATTCTCTGCCTCACTTGCTACCTAGCCTTAATCACTGAATGGGTGTTGCCTCAGGGAAACTGAGACTGGTTGAAGACCTCATCTTAAAAAGGAAAAGGTCTCCCATTTCACCCAGGGCCATCTCCAGTTGATTCAATCTATATCTGGCCACTGGACCCAGATAGCTGTGGAAGGGAGAATGAGGCCAGTAACTTTGCACAGCCTTCGCTCTCATAAATCTAATTCACTTGCATGTTATGGCATTATGGCATCCCTGATGTCAAGGTCCTGTTTCAGCAACAATACCACCACTATCAAGTCTGACTAAGCTGCCTTAGTATACCTTAGTCTGAGTATTTAGTATGCCATTATTATTACTAGTTATTCAAAATGCATCCACCTCACCATTAAAAATGAAGCTCAAAGCTGTAAACAAAGAGAGGTGGGTAGTGACTGTTGATGGGAGATAGATGAGAAAACTTGTTGCCTATAAATATAAATGAATGTATTGTGTGGAATAGAATTACAATTTTGAGGTACTCAGAGGAACATGGGAAAACTAATCAATTATGCAAAGCAAAATGTAGAGAACCTGGAGAGTGATATGTACAATCATCTCCATCACATAGTTATGGGGGGAAAAAAGAACTATGGAAAGATTTAGATTTCTGATTAACTGGAGTGACCTTTCATGGTCCAGAGAAATAGATAATGAATCAGGTATACTTCTTGCAGTGGAGGGGTTGGTGGTGGGGTTTTGCATTCACTATCAGACAGACAACTCACTTGATTTTATTTGACTTGTCTTTGTTACAAGGGAGGAAGAATTGAGAAAGAACAGATTAATTAATAACCATCGAGTTTTTAAAAATAATGCTAATAATTATTGTTAAAGGAATATTAAAGTATCCTGGTTTCCCTGAAAGAAATTAGAATTTTGGGTCAGGTATGCCATTTTATAGGTCCTTAAAAACAAACTCACAAAAGCAAATACAAAAACACCAACAGAATGATGTAACAGACTAGCTTCTATGTGTGGGAGTGGAAGAGTTAATTTTTTTTTTCTTCTGCAGAGAAAACAAGCCATCCAGAAGTCTCTAATTCCCTGAGAAGCAGCTGAAGGGAAGATTCAAAACCAGTAGGTCTTCTCCAGGGAACTTGCCTCCTTTGGGGAGATTTACATTTAACCTGGCCTGTTCTTTGAGATCAAATCTCTGTGGAAAGGGGGAGAAAGCCCTCTATCTGAAGCTTTGATTTTGGAACATCAGAACACAGTCAAACAGGTGCTGCTGATGCAAGGTCACTGTCCCAGGCTGCTTGACATTCTGAGCAATGGAAGCCAATGGAAACAGGAAAGAAGGAAGTTTAATGGTGGTCAGGACAATCCAAAGCCAATGATAGACGCCATGGAGTGCTTCATTTTATGTATTTATATCCTAGGAAAGCAGGCGCTTTAAAAAAAAATCCTTTTGTAATTTGAAATCTATTTTAAAAGCAATAAAGAAATAGGTGAGGAACCCTTTTAGAATGCAACAGGGTCTTCTCACGTTCTGATTTTTCCAAGCTGTATTTCCTTAAAGTGGCCAAACCAAAATATGTTCCAGCATCAAACTATGGGTCCCCAGTGGTCTTTTATAAATGCATAGGGTGTGGCCTTTGCAACATGCAAGGCAGAGAAAATCCATGAGTCCTGGGGGCTAACAGCTTGCCAAAAGAGGAATTGCCTGGCAAGGCAGAGAAAATCCATGGTGAGTCCTGGGGGCTAACAGCTTGCCAAAAGAGGAATGGCTTGGTCCAGGTTAGAAACCAAGCAAGTCAAAGTTTCTGTGCTAATTGGTAGTGGGATCCAGCCTAAATCAGAAGGTGAAAATTTCAAAATAATAAATAAACAAAAATTAAAATAATACATACGGTCAATGGGGAAATTTTCGGTGGTGATCCAATCCATTTACCACCTTGCCTTCAGATCAAGGACATTTCTGAAAAAGATCCAAAAGATTGAGAATCAAATATATCTGAATCTCATGTGGATTTTTTTTTTTTACTAGTGAGCCATCTATTACAATTACACATCCCAGGTGGCTGGGGGGGGGGGGAAGGATGGATGTGTTATTGAGATACATTAGGAGTGGTTACCAGGGGAATCAAGATTTCTGTCAGATAAATTTGTGGAATTGGGGATTATTTTGTGTGTGTGTGTGTGAGTACATATATATATGTGTGTATATATATATATATATATATATATATATATATATATATATATATATATATTATATATATATATATATATATATATATATATATATATATATCTCCCCCACTCTGACATTAGATTTTCTTGAATGTATACACATGCTTTTTACAAGACATTTCCTTACTCCTAGGATGGCAAAAAAAGGTCACGAATTAAATATGCTGTTGAGGCGATACAGATCATCTATGAGTCCAAGTCATATTATGCTACTTCCAATTATTAAGCTTTTTAATGGTGACATGACAATTATTTTTGATTCAAATCCAATTCTCCTTTAAAATTATAAGATGCAGGACTTTAATCTGATGATAAGGCCCTCTTTTAAGATCACGACTTTAGAGAAAACAAGACATGAGTTGGTTTGGGGAATACAGGAAGCCAATAACTTGTCTTTAGGGAAACCTTGTCTAAAACCTTTATTCTTCTCCCTCAGGGTTCCAAGTTTCATCATGCTTTCCTGGGGGAGGCCCAACCGCCCCTGCTCTTCATAATCAGTGCCATATTCTGATAGCTATAATTGCTGGGAGTCATTATAAAAGAAGGCCCCAATAGAGAGAGGGATATTTTTTCCTGAGAATTTAAAAAACCACTTTCTTTAAAGATCCTGATACCTCCTCTAAGCTGTCCTCAAGCCCCAACTCCAAAGCCCCCCATTAGTTCTCTCTAAAGCTGTCATGGTGGAAAATTCAGGCTAAATCTAAGACAATGGTTCCTAACCTGTGAATTTAAAAGAGATAATTACTTCAAAATATTTGGTTTCCTTTATAATCATCTGTATTTACAAACATGATTTTGAGAAAAGGTTCTTAAGCATCATAAGGTTGTCAAGACACACCAAAAAATGGTTAGAAACTCCTGTTTGTACGGAAACATAGTGCTAGGGATGGCTGGAGGAGGGAAGGTTGCTGGAGAAGGCTGGGTCTTACAAGGTCACTCTCCTTTCCCAATCACACTGGGAAGGTGACTGGCAATCATGACTGACTAATGCAGTCTACAGACGTCAATTTCCTCGATTTCTGGAAAGTATACACAATCATGGATGTCGATCTCCATTTATGAAAACACTAGTGTACAGATGCCCATCTCCTCAATTTATATCAAAACTAGTAGTTCTATAGTTAAAGAGTTGACTAACAAGTCACTAAAGCTAGGTTATGAGAGGAGTTCCATTCAACTCAACAAACATTTCTAAAATATCTCCTGATAAACAATGCTAGTTGCTGAAAATCCAAAAGGAAGGAGAAAAGGAAAAATCATTTATTAAAATACCTACTATGTGCCAGGCACCATGCTAAGCATTTTACAAATATATTTCATATGATCCTCACAACCCTGTGAGGCAGATGCTATTATTATCCCCATTTCAGAGTTAGGGAAACTGAGGCAGAGAAAGATTAGGGGACCTTCCCAGGCCACACAGCTAGTCAGTATCTGAAGCTGGATTTGAAATCGAGCCTTCGTGATTCTACAAGTGCTCTATCTCCAGAACCATTCAGACAAAATGAAAATGGCCTCTAACCTCTAGAAACTTACTTTCTATCAAGATGAACTACTCCTGAGGCTTGTAACCTTATTACATGAATCATTAGTGAATAATCACCAAATTCTATTAATCTGAAAACTTGACAAAAGCAAATGGCATTGTTTCAATTAAAACATGAGGGAAAAAATAGGTTATTTAATAAAAGCACCAAATATGGGCAAAAACCACCAGAGCCTTGGTACTGGGGTCACTGTACTTCAAATAAGGCAATCATTTCTCCATGCCTCTTATAGTACCATTTAGCCACAGGAAACATGTTGCAAAGAGCAGCCCAAGTTGTACAATCCAGAGGATGGCCTGGGAGGTTACTGCAATTGGCTGGGGAGACCATTGGGATGACCGGTCAGAAACCCATTTCAATGAAATAATAAGAATAGACAGCTCAGGAGAGGCAACAGAACAGTCCCAACAGGTTGTAGTAGAGACAGTCACCAGAGTAATCTAGAAGAGAAAGGCCAGCCGAGCAGCTGATCGGCTTGCTGGACTTGCCCAGGGACCCACCAGTTCAATACATGGGGCACATTGAGGGTAGTTTTCAGAAAAGGCTCTATTTAAAGCCATGAGCCTGCCCTGGCTTCTTCTTCACGGCGGTGCCCCTGGGTTTTTGCAGCCTGTCTGGAATTCTGATATTTTTGCAGTGCCAATAAAATGACACGCGACTGGGGCTTAAAAAACAAAACAGAACAAAAATGCTCCAGCCCTGGGTAGTTATCATGAACCTTTGTGTCTCTGCAAGTGCATTAAACCTGGGGGTTTAGGCTGGAGAAGGTGGGAATCAAATAGAATTTTAATCCTACTTTTGGTCAAGTGTTTTTTTTTTAATGGTCGTTCCCTGGCCTCCTTATAGAACCCAGCTTCTCCATGGGGAGTGCAAGGCAAACTCCTGCCCAGTTCCTCATTTTAGCAAACCCTCCTCTCCTAAGTGGGAAAAAGCTGAAAACTTTCTGACTTTTAGCCTTTTTTGGAGTTCAGTCTGTCTGAGGTTTCTGAATCTTGCTGTACCATGAGTAGAAGTAGTTCTCCTCCTACTCCTCTTCTCCTTTTCCTCTTACTTCTCTTCTTCCTCCTCCTTCTCCTCCTCTGGTTCTTCTGCCTCTCTCCTCCTCTTCTTCTACCTCTTCTTCTTCTTGCTCTTCTTCCTCCTTTGCTTCTTCCCCTCCTCCATTTCTTCTTCCTCCTCCTCCTCCTCTTCATCTTCCTTGTCCTTTTCTTCCTTTTTCTCTTTCTCCTCATTTCCCTCCTTTTTTTCTTGTCCTCTTTATCTTTTTCTTCCTCCTTTTTTTCTCCTCCTTCTCTTCTTCCTCCTCCTCCTCCTCTTGTCCCAGACCTATTGAGGACATCATATTTCTCAATAATAGTTCAGAAAATGAAGTTTTACTTGGTCATCATACAGACGACAGCACATAGAGTAGAATAGGTGGAAAGCTGGCACCAGGAGCCTAGAATCCCTGAATGGCCTTTACCTCAGACACACACAGTCTTGGAGACCCTGGGTACATCCAATAACCTTTCCCTGTCCCAAAGCAATAACATTCTCTAAAACAGAAACTCTTAAAAGGTTCTTGTGGCGTGGACCCTTTCTGCATCTGGCAAAACCTTTGTAATTCTCAGAATACTATTCTTAAGTACATAAAATAAAGTCAATAAGCATTTAGTAACTGCCTATCACAGGTCAGGCACGCTGGTAAGCTCTCAGATTATAAAGAAAAGCAAAACCCAGACCTGGCTCTCGCAAGCTCATAGCCGATGGGGAACAGAGAATACAGAGGATTACAAAGGAAAACAATCATGAGGAAAGAGAATTATCAAAATATATAAAAAATGAGAACCTTCTCACAGAAGTTCTGAAATGTATAGTTCCGAGTTAAGAAGCTCCATTCTAGGCCAGTTGAGTGGAGAGAAGGCACTTCCTTCCACTACTGGAGGAAGTTTCTCCCTGGACCAATGGAATCACAAATCCAGTCAAACACTCTTCTCCATAAGTGTAAAGTTAGGATAAAAATCATCTTCAGGAGATATGATGATTTTTAAAGTCAGCATATTAAACTTTAGCAAGCTCAAGGCATCCTCTTCCCTCACTCCTCCACTTCTGATAAACTGACTCGTGCCCTTGCTACATCTTTGACCATGGTCATCAATGACTTCTTCATTGCCAGTATAAACTAATGCACATTTCCTCAGAGCCCTCTGCAGCATTTGCCAGATTTGGGCTCCCTTCCAAGTCCCAACTGAAAACCCTCCTTCAACCAGAGGCCTTTTCTAATCTCCCTTAAATCTAGTACTTTTCCTCTCCTGATTATCTTCGATTTATCCTGCATGTGTCTGGTTTCTACATAAATGTTTGCAAATTGTCTGACTTGTTTGTATCCCCAGGGTTTAGCAGAGTAGCTAGAATATGGGAGTTGCTTAATAAATGCTTATTGGAGGATGATTTTGGAAAAACACGGAAAGATTTACATTAACTGATGCGTAGTGAATGGAACCAGGAGGCTGTCATACACAGTAACAGCAATACTGTTTGATAAAGAACTGAATGACTTGGCTGTTCTCCGCAATGTCCCGATCCCAGACAACCCCAAAGGACTGATGATGAAGCATGCTAATCACCTCCAGAGAAAGAACTGATAGTGATTGAATACAGACTGAAGCAGGCTCTCTTTTGGTTTCTTTTTTTTTTCTTTTTTTCAAGTCTTCTTGTACCAAAAAACTAATATGGAAAAGTTTTACATAATTACACATGTATAACTGATATCTGATTATTTGCTGTCTCAGGGAAGGGGAAGAGAAGACAGAATTTGGAACTCAAAACTTCAAATAAAAATGTTTTTAAACATTAAAAATAAGTCTGCTGAATTAAAAATAATAAATGTTTGTTAGCTTGATGTGGTTATTGCTTGTTCTTTAATACTTTCATCATCTCTGGCTCCCACGGTATTACTTTTTCCAAGATTACTTTGACCTCTTCTAGCTCTTTGGTTCATATTTTGAGCCCCAGTGCCTAAATTTGGGTGTGTCTGGAAACTCAGTTCTCAGTTCTCAACCTACTCTTTCCCCCTGACTCATTCCCATGGCTTCTATTATGATATTTATGCAGATGACTCAGTTATAGATACAGCTGAGCTCCCTAAAACTATTTTCTGTAATTTTCAACTACTATGTTTCCAACTATTTTCTACAGTGGAACGTAGATAACAGGAGCATAAATTTAGAGACCTCCTTTTTATAGATATACAAAGCTCCCTACTCATCATCTTCCTCCCAAGTCCTGCTCTTCCTCTTGAAAATTGGAGACATCTTTGATTTTCCCTCTAGTTCACCTGCTAACCCTTCTTCAGCTCTCTTTCATATCACTCCTACCCTAGTGCAGCTCTCTTCTATACCACTGAAATGAGTCCAGTAGGATTTCTGCCTCTTGGCCTCTACTTCTCCAAACTATTTGACCCATTGCTGCCAAAATATTTCTCCTAATGCAGTTCTGATGATTCCATTCCGTTACCTCAGTGACTCCCTGCTCAACCAAGGAACTTCAACGGGGTAATACCCATTCAATAAATCAACAAATATTCATTAGTTAGTATGACAGAATAAAATGAAAGCAAGCTGGGTTAGAAATCAGATCGTTTGGTTTGAAATCATGGCTCTGCCTCTCATTAGCAGCAAGCCATTGGGCAAGTCACTTAGAGATTCTGTGCCTTAGTTCCTTCATTTGTAAGGTAAGGGTGTTTCCTTGGGTGATGGCCCTCAATCTATGATTCTGTAGTTTTCAGCCTTATTTTATATAATTCCCCTTAATTCACTCCCTAGTCTAGTCAAACGGACCCTTAATGTTCACTGATTTTGGATTATTTCCACCATTTTCCCCTTTCTTCCCTCCTTCTCTGTCTCCCTCCCAGCCTGCCTTCTTTCCTCCCACCTTCCTTCTTTCCTACCTTTCTTTTTCTCCCTTTCCTACTTTGCATTCTCCTCACAGTCCCCCTCCTCCCCCCCCCCCCCCGTCTCCTCCTCCTTCTCTCTTGGCTTCTGCCATCTGTCTCATTCTCTCTCAAGGCCAATTAGTTACCAAGTCCTGTTGATTCTCTTTCTATAACTCATATTGACTCCATCTTCCTCTTTTTGATTTCCAGTATGATTGCCATATCTTGAAATCAGAAGATTTCCCAATTGGGTTATCCACAAGTGGGGTGATAAAAGTTGTCAACCCATGGTTTCTTAAAAATTTCCACTCATGCTCCCCCTTTTTAATATGACCATGGATATGTAAACATATAAAATAGGTATTTGAGTCAAAGATTTCCTGATAATAAATAAAAATTTCACAGCCTCCACAAATACCCATAGTTATCCCACAGTTTAAGGCGCTTTGACATAACCTATTAATGCTAGCTATTAATTAATAATTTTCTTCCTGGTGAGCCTCAGTTTCCTCATTTGTAAAACAAAGCACATCTTACCTATACTGCTTAACCTTGCAGGGTGGCAATAAGGAATAACTGAGATGAGATGTGTAAGGGAATTTTTAAGAGTGAAGGTGTTATGTAATTATAAGCTATCATCATTCTGAGGACCACCTGCTGACCTACTTCAACAGCCTCTTAACACATGTTCAGACTCAGGCCAATTTCTATTGCTTTCTTTCATTTTCTTTATCAAAGTGTCACCTATGTTACTAAATGAGGGTAGTATTTTTGCAGAGTTAAATGGGTTGGATTCTTTTAACTATGAGATTTAACTGCATGGGGTCCAACTTTATTTCTATGGGAAACCCCTTGCATAGAAAATCTCTCCAGTAGTCCCTATCCACAACTAGTCACTCACATAGCCTCATCACTTGTCTGGTGCATTAGGAGTTTACAAAAGCTTGCCCCACATAAAGAGGATGTGTCAGAGGGAGGATTAAAATCCAGGTCTGATTCCAAGGTCATCTATCTAGCCCCAGGGTCCTAATACTTCTCTCTCAAAGCTTTCTCAAGCTAGATCAACATTTCCTTTTTGTTGCAGGGCTCCGTATTTTATACACACAAACTCAATGCTCACCATGACATCTTTGGGATGACCCAAAGATGCATCACATTTTAAAAAAGAAAGATGTGGCTTTCTCATACAGTTTGCTGCTAGAGCAGCTGGCGGTAGTGGGGACAAGGTGACCACCAGAGCTAAACAGATGTAAGAGGTCTCTCCCTTAGTGGATGAGTGTGACCTCGAGAATGTATTGTGTGTCTCACCCCCAGTGGGAAAAGCCATCCCCTTCTGTGCACCAGCTGTGCAGAATGCAATGGTCTAATATGTTGTCTTTTGAGTGGATCGTGAGGATGAGAACAAGTGGAGATATCCGGGTGTCTTCTAGCACATCCCTGGCTCATAAGTGTGTTCCCAGAAAGGACTGGCCATTGTATTTGAAGAAGGGGACATAGGTAATTATTTAAGGCTCTAACTCTCAGGCTCCTTCCTCATCTACCAAGGAAGGCAATTGGACTGGTGGTGTTTGGGGTCCCTCTGGTTCTAAGTCCAAAACTCCACTACTTAATAAAGGCTTTGGGGTGGGAGTAGATTAATTGATCCTATAATTAATTGCTCAAGGGAACTTAGAGGCCACTTAGTTCAGCTTGTTCATAAACAGGAATCCCCTTTATAATGGCTCAAACAAATAGTTGGGGAAGGGGAATAGAATTATTTTTTGGTCAGTTCTAATTGCCATCTTGGATTATGTTTTTATTTTCCTTAACTTGAGTCTAATTCTGTAAATTTTTGCCCATTATTTTCAGTTCTGCCTCATGGGACCAAGTGGAATGAACCTGATCCCAACTGACAAGATGACCCTTCAGATACATGACAACAGTCATTTTGTCAGTCAATCAATTAACATGAATTTATTGAGCGCTGGTTATCCTGTGTTTTTTCTTTGTCCAAGTTCTTGAGTTCTTTCTTATAAGGGATTTCCTCTGATGCCCTTAGTGTCCTTCACTGGGCATAATCTGACCTGAAAGGCCCATTTCTAAAACACACTTCCCCAGGGCAGTTAGATGGCCCAGTTGGGGAGAACAAGATGGCGCAGTGGATAGAATGCCAGGCCTGACATCAGGGGAACTCAGCTTATTGAGTTGAAATCTGAACTTAAACACTTACTAGCTATGTGACTCTGAAAAGTCACTTAACTTTGTTTTCCTCAGTTTCCTCTTCTGTAAAATACACCAAATAAAGGGAATGGAAAACTACTCCAGTAATTCTATCAAGAAAACCCCAAATTAGATCCCAAAGACTCAGATAAAATTGAAATGATTTCACAATAATGACCTTGCCTCCAAAACAAGTGAGCACAAGAGCACAGTTATATGACCTGACTTGGAAATTAGACTAGATTAGATTAGAAGGAAGGGGGATTATGGACACATTGTGCAAGAAACACAGACATCTCCTGATAATGCAGGCCAGCCTAGAAGTGCAGGCTTGAGTCTAGAAAAAGAGCAGCTAGTTTCTGAAATCAGACAGTTAACAAAAGGAGGCTTGTTTAGCCAAAACAAAGGAAGGATAGGTATTTAGCAAGAATACAGCTTGTTCTGGATAGTTTTGACAATCGAAAACCTGAAAGTAGAGCCATGCTACTATTTGTGATCTACTTTTAGTAGCTGGGCTATCAGGAAGTTCAAAAGTCTAAATGTTTAGTTCCCTGGCCAAGTAAATGTGCAATACAATTTTAATGCCTTTTAAGGAAAAGCTAGCTTCTAGGCTGGCCCATGGAAGATGGACCTTTAGAATGCTGGTCTTGGATCGGGAAGAGGAGACAAATTCTAATCTACCACATTTTTACACCTCTTTGGCTTCAATTTTCTGAAGAGGAAGGTATCTGTGATCACCCTGTTCACTCACATGGAGCCTAGTAACCCTGACTGCCCATCCCCCTGCCACCATCCAATAAGGGATATATATATATATGCCTTAGTAATACCATCTTTACCTCCTGTGAGAACCAAACCATCACAGAAACACCAGAATTATAGGGTTACCTCTAATCCAAAGAAAAGAGGTTTACCTTATCATCACCATAATGTGAGCATGAGTGTTTGGGGACTGAGAAGAAGGTCTTTACCTGACTTGGTTACTTTTTAGAGATTTAAGTGATACAGAAAAAAAAAAGGAAAGGGGAAGAAACCAATATTTTTCCTTCCTTCTTGATCTGATTTTTCTTGTGCAGCAAGATAACTATCAATATGGATGCATATATTGGATTTAACATTTAACATGGATTGGACTACCTGCCATCTAGGGGATGGGGTGGCTGGAAGGAAGAGATAATTTGGAACAGAAGATTTTGCAAGGGTCAGTGTTGAAAAATGACCCATGCAGATGTTTTGTAAATAAAAAACTCCAATAAAAAATAAATTGAAAAAAAGTTTTCTCCAAATGTATTTGGAATCATAAAAGGTAAGACCCTACACTTGAAACATTCAAGAGAAGGTGGGGAGGGAAGGAATAAGAATGAGAATAGCAGACTGAGAAAGTATCCAGATCCCTGCCACTTCTAAGGCAAAGATCCCCTGTGAAGGGGACTGGCCACAGAACCCCAGCTTTGGGATAGAGATTGGCAGGCCCCATGGGAGGAGGAAGGAGACTTGCAGTGAGACCAGCCTCTGACCCCGGCACCTCAGCCGTACCAGACTCTCAGACAATCATTGAGCTTTTCAGTAGCGGATAACTGGGAGAGCTCGGCTAGTATCGATTTTGACCAAAGACCAAAGTTTTACAGGAGAGGAAGAAATCTTGCTTTGTTGAACCTGACCTGTTTTCCACCTCTGAGCTCATAGGCAGGGAGGTGCCAGTTCCTTGGGAAGCTGGAACGTTCCAGACATGGAAGACTTTTGTTTTGTGGAGTTCAGGGTAGAGGCAGATGGTCGGAGATTAGAAGAAAGGGGGATTATGGACACATTGTGCAAGAAACACAGACATCTCCTGAGCCTGAGAAATTCCAGTTCTGAAAACCAAGAGTTTCCCATCCTCCTTCCTCACAGGGAATAACAAACACACTCTCTGGTTCAATGAGTTCAGAAAGTGATGATGAAACAAAGCTTGGCCCCAAGCTGATTCTTCAGAATCTCCATCCCATTTTTCCCCCCAGTCTGTCAGAGCTCCTAATGAGTCTTGATGACAGAAAGGGGAAGGCTGTTGTGAGAGCAGTCATACTTCAAGTCTAGACAGGCAATGTGGGGCTTGAGCACACAAAGGTGGAAGAAATGGGACCCTCAGTGTGAGGAGCCAGAGAAACCCCAGGCTTTGGAAATGTGATATGGATGGAGGTAAAGACTTGACGATGTCAGCACTCACAATCAAGAGGTGATGGGAGATGACCCAAGGAGCAATTTACCCCACTGGTGCCAGTGGGGGAAAGAGGAAGCGAGGGAGGGCAGGGACGCATTTTAAGGAGGCAAAGTCTACAGGAGCAGTGACCAGATCAACTTCCCCAGGCTGATCACCAGAGGTAGAAAATATGAATGGATGCTTGTAAAGCACATTCAACTGACAATTACTCTGTGACCACAGGCAAGTCATTTAACCTCCAAGTGCCCCAAAGAAGCTCTTAAAGACTATAATTTACAGATGAGTGGCTGATCTAAATCAGTGAAGGGAATTTCCATTCAAGGGAGTTCCCTTCTGAGATTAAATCACAAGTGGGTGCCATGTCTTTCCCCCTATATTTCCCAAAGAAGGTTCTTTAAACATCATCCAATTCAGATAAAATGGATGGAACTGAAGTCGGGAAGATCTGAGTTCAGATGCAACTTAGACACTTACTAAGTTGTCTACTCCTAGGCAAGCCACTTCATTTTGACATACCTCCTTTTTTTCTCATCAGATTTATCAGGGTAATAACAGCAGCTAACTGCCAGGGTTGTTGTGAGAATCAAATAAGATATTTATCAAGAGCTTAGCACAGTGCCTGGCACACGGTAGGAACTTAATAAATACAAATTTCCTTCCTTTCATTTATCCCCCTGAGGCATGAACAGGGGAGATGATTTGTGCCAAACACTTCACCTCTCTGCCTCAGTTTTCTCATCTGTAAAATGGGCTGGAGAAAGAAACAGCAAACCACTCCATTATCTCTGTCAAGAAAGCCCCAAATGGGATCAGGAAGAGTCAGAAATGATTAAATAATAACAACAAAAGCAAATCATTTCAGAGCTGGGATCTAAATGTAGATCCCTGATTCAAAACCTAGAGTTCTTTCCAGTTCCTCTGTGAGTTCTTTCTAACCATCAGCATTTTAGGCTACATCAAACTGGTAGGACCAAGTTGCCTCTACCATTAAGAAGAGAGGAAATTATTTCCTGCACTAGGCAAGCTCCTCGGTACTCGATGGCACAGTTTGGTTCTATTTCTACTCTCCCTAAAAGCTCAGGGCACTATTATAAATAGTATACCTCTATTATTTGTGTGTGTGTGTGTGTGTGTGTGTGCGCGCACGCGTGCACGCAAAAGTCATGGCAAGTTTATTCATCATTATTGCTACATATTTTCCACAATGGATAGTACTGGTTTTTTAATAGCTTTTTATTGACAAAAACATAGGCATGGGTAATTTTTTAACATTGACCCTTGCACTCACTTCTGTTCCAACTTTTCTTCTCCTTCCCTCCATTCCCTTCCCTAGATGGCAGGCAGTCCCATACATGTTAAATATATTAAAGTCCATATTAAATACAATACATTAGTATGCCTGTATTCTTTAAACAAACAAGCACACACACACGAAACAAACTTACCAATCTCCTTGTGGGAAACAGAATCATCCCTTTTTCACACCATCAAAGGAGGAGGCAAAGATCAGTTAGTGAAGTTTCCTTCAATAAGTAGGGAATTCCCCATCTCCTTTTAAACAAAAGCCAGAATCGCTTGTAGGAAAGGTGGTTTCTGATTTTAACTCTTATCCTCAAATTTTGCCAACTGAGAAAGTATTTATCCTAAAAAATAAAATCCACTTTTGAAATTTCCAGTATGGGACTTAAGGATTATTATCCATCTCAAGCAGAACAAAAAAGCTCCGAGTCAAACGTAGGTGACTCGTACTGGGGTATAAATATAAAGAAAATGTCCCCCTACAGAAAAGGGGTATTTAATAAAAACAATTGGGATGATGAAAAGGCCCGGTTCAATTTCTTTAACCTTCTTAAACATCAGGTACTGACCCTTAGGAAATACCCTGGGTTTTTTGAAACACATAGTATATGCTAATGGATTCTTGTCATAAATTTCTCAGGTCGAGGGTGTAGAAGGTCTGGATGCTTTCAACATTCACAAATTATTTGGAAAATGTATTGTTCATTATTCAGTAAAATTGGAGAGAGTATGAAGTACTTGTTCTAAAATTCCACAATGAGATGTTTATTTTATTATCGTACAGGACAATGTTTGGGCAGACGATAACATGAGCCATGAATCAAAGTTGCCACCACGGGTTCAATACAAGTTTACCACTAGCTAGTGGAGCAGTTTTAAATTATACTCCATTTCCCAATGAGTTCCTTTTTTTTCCAAGCAAAACATCCTCAGTTTCTTCAACTGGTCCTTATATGGCCCGGTTCTGGGTCTTCTCACCAGACCAGTTGCCCTTCTCTGGACATATTCCAGGTTCTCGATGTCCTTTGGAAAATGCAGGACCAAAGATTAAGTACAGCACCCGAAATGTGCTATAAACAGGAAAGAATTCAAAAGAGAAGAGAGACTCCTTGACTCTGAACCCTTTACTTCTGAGTTGGACTACATAATGCAATTAGTCTATTGTCTTGAAGCTGTCAAGTCACAGTGTTGACTGAGTTTATGATCCACTAAAAAACTTGGGTAATTTTTAGATGAATAGTTGTCTGAGTCAGTTAATAAATATTTATAAAGTTCCCACTACATGTCAGGCACTGTACTAGGCACCGGGAATACAAATTCATCAAAGATAGTCCTTTTCTTCATGGAGCTGACATTCTAAGGGAGGAAGGGAAGGGTAAAGAATGAGCAAACAAATCTGAAAAACAGACTGCACGTAGGAAAAATGGGAAATTATTAAAAAAGGGAAGACACTAGAAGTAAAAGGGGTTGGGAAAGGCTTCCTATCAAAGGAGGGAGTTTAGCCAGGACTTGAAGAAAGCCAGAAGACAGAGATGAGTAGAGACAATATTCCAGACATGGGGGATGGAATCTCCCAAAACTGGGAGATGTAATTTTTTTGTTCATGAAACAATCAAGAGAGACCAGTGTCGTTGGATGAAGACTTTGTGTATAGTAGTGAATAAAAGGTAAGACAACTCAAAAGATGCACAAGGTGGGGAGGAGGGGGACAGCTATGAAGGGCTTTGAATATCAAATGGAGTATTTTGGATTTGGCCCTGTAATAGGAAACCACTAGAGTTACCATGATCAAAACTGAACTTTGGTGACTCAATGAAGGATGGATTGAAGTTCAGAGAGACTTGGGACAGGAAGACCCAATAGCAGTATTTATAATAATACAAGAATAAGACAATGAAGGGGCCTGACTCAATTTCCCCATTGTGTACTTTTATAGTAGATTTTAAATTAAATTAAAGACCTTGACTACATCCCAACCAAAATGTATCTTGTTCAAGTCGGCCTTTGTATTGGTGTCTTCAAATTTCACTGCTATATTAGCTCTCCCTCCTAGCTTCTTGTCAACTTAAAATCTGATGAGCCTGCTCTCCATTTCTTCAAATGAGGAATTATGAAAAATGTGGAAGAGTTCAGGTCCAGTGTGAGATGTCACATCCTGTTAGGTTTCCTTCAGTTTTGATTTGGTTTGCCTATAACCCAGCCCAGGGCTTTCTACTCAATGCACAAAACTGTCACAAGACACTGTGTCCAATGCCTGATAAATCTCTGTCCTGGTTGTCTACCCATTCATGGAAGCTTCCTCCTCCTCACTCATGCATCTTCACTTGCCTACCTTCGGGATGTCTCAAATCCTAGCTTTTAAAGGAAGCCCTTCCTTCTGGTTGTGTCAGCTGCTATTGGCTGCCCTTTTGGAAAAGTTTGCATTATATATATATATATATATATATACACATATGTGTGTGTGTGTATGCATGTATGTATATATTTTATGTGTCCATATACATGTGTGTATAAAATACAGCACATACATGTGTATATATACCATACACAGTACAGATTCACTCTCTGTATATATATGCGTGTACAGATACATGTGTACATATACAGACTCACTTTCCATATATGTGTATGTCTATATGTATTCCATATATTTAATAGTTTGTACCTGTGTGTATACATGTATGATATTTATGTACATGTATATATGTGGGCAGCAAGGTAGCATATTACATGGAACACTGGACTAGGAATCAGGAAGATTCATCCTTCTGGAATTCTAATCCAGATTCAGACACTTAATACCTGAGTAACTTTGGGCAAGTCATTTAACTGTGTTTGACTCAGTTTCCTCATCTGTAAAATGAGCTGGAGAAGGAAATGGCAAACCCCTTCAGCGTCTTTGTCAAGAAAACTCCAAACTAGGATAGAAAGAGTTGGATACAACTTTAAAAAATGACTCAACAGGGGCAGCTAGTTGGTATATAAGCACCAGCTCTGAAGTCAAGAGGACCTGAGTTCAAATCTGGCCTCAGACAATTAACACTTCCTAGTTGTGTGAACCTGGGCAAGTCACTTAACTCCTCAGCAAAAAAAAAAAAAAAAAAAAAAACTCAGCAATGACAAAATGTATATGTGTATATGTTTATCTAAAGAGAATTCGTCCCATGTTCATACCTAATATATGTGTCCAAGCATGCATGTTACATGCGAAGCAATCTGAAAGGTAAGGCAACAGCCAGTATAGCAAGTAGAAAAAAATTCATATACACACATATATACACATATGTGTACACATGTATGCATGTGTGTGATGTGTGTGTATCTGGGGTATATACACACATATATAAGGACATATATATATATATATATATATATGACATGTGTATATAAGTATCCTGTGACATACTGTCTCTCTTTAGAATGAATGTTTCTTGAAGGAAGTCTTCATTTTTACTGTCTTTCTATTTCCAGTGTCTAGCACAGTGCCTACCAGCACATCTGAAAAACTTATTGACTACTTATAGATAAATGGAATTCCCCAAATCTAACTTGTCAAAAAAGGAAATGGTAGTTGGTCTGTTATGACTTATTTCTGAAGAACCCAGACAGACTCAGATGCTCTAGAATTTGGCCAATCATTCCAGTCCAGCTCATCAGCCTGCAAATGAGTGAAAAGACCTTATTTCTCCTTCTGAAAAGTGGAACTCGGATTTTTCACTAAGCCAGACAGTAGCTCAACAATTACATTTCCAAGCTCTTGCAATAATCATACATCAGATTTGCCTGGACCTGGTAACTTGAACTGATTTTGAGGAAAGCTATATCCTCTTATCATGGCTTTTGGTTGCCTGGTAACCATCTTTGCTTTATGATGACCAAAGATCATATTTTCTTCATAGAGAAATCTACAGAAATAGGAGATGATTATGTTTTTCTTCTTTCTCTATTATTATTCTATCCATAGCAAAGAAGTTCTCCAGTTCTTTTATCTTTTCTCCAATATGAATAAGATCAAACCAAATCCATTCTGTTGTCTTCAATATTGATGTAAGCTCAACCTCTGCATTCAAGTTTCTGACCCCTTTTTCACAGGACCAGTCCACCTTTCTAGATGCATCTTCTTGCTTGCAATTTCTGCATATATTGTTTAAAAATCTGCTCTTGTTTTCACATTCTGTAAAGATCTTTAAAAATTCTTAATATTAGGATGATTTGGTCTTGAGTTTCCTGTATAGCTACAGACTGTTCTCATCTGACATCTTCTGAGAATTTTTTTCCTCATTTGAATTTGTATCATTATTGAAAGTATCTCACCCTTGAGCCAATCTTTTCTGTAAAATAATGGGCTAAGGTATTCTAAGTCTTCTTTCTCTGAAGCATTTGAAAAATTACCTTCCAAAGTCTGGGGTTAACACCAGACAATGAATGTTATTTTTCTCTTTATCTATCACAAAATCCAGTGACTTGATCACTTCCTCCAAAGATCTTTGTCATTTTCCCTCTAGGGTACTGGTTTTTCCTTATTGGTCAGAAATAGATCCAGAATACCAATTATTTTCATCCTATCACCTTTCTGAAAGTGATCTGTGATCAGCAAAGCAGTAAAGAATGCATCAAATATCAAGACTTTGCAAAGAAACCTTACCCAACAACTGAAATTCTTGATTATTGCTATAAATTGCCTCCATGCCAACATTTATATTTGCTTTGGGAACTCAATATCTACACCTTATTTCTGACTGAGAGGTCTTCAGTGCAGTTCTACTACAACACTGATTCTGTTTTCCCTTTATTTTCCATTCATCAAAATGCTCTCTACTATGATTTCCTGCTTCAGTTCATAAACTTCCACATGGGGTTGTATTTACGTTTATGTATACGTCTTTCTGTCTGTATGTGTATGTGTATATGTGTGTGTATGTGCACAGTATGTGTATTATACACATATGTGTATATTTGAGTGTATACACATTAGGTGTGTATAGATACATATGTGGGTATGAGTATACATATTATATGTCTATATATTTATGTGTGTATATATGTGTATGAGTATGCATGTGTGTCCATTTATACATTATGTGTGTGTGTATATATATATATATGTGTGTGTGTGTGTGTGTGTGTGTGTAGCTATAGATGTTCAAAGTAATTCACACTCATTCCTCATTTAATCATCTCCTTTGAAATAAAGTATACTCTTCCACTGACATAATATTTTACATCCCATCATGGCTCAAAGATGATGAACAAGTGATTTAAATCCATGCATTATGATCTCCAACTCACCTTGTCTTCCCCCCAAGCTTTGTTCATTATAGTTTAAATAATTATTATACACCTTCCTGAAAATTGTTTCATATGAATGACTGAACACCTCCACTATCATTCTTCTTCTTATCGCTCTACTGAAATACCTTTTATCTACCAATTACATCTGCAATATAAAATGATTATCATTATTCTAAAACTTTTTTTTTAACAAAAAAGATAGTGCTTTCAGCCAATGAGTTTCAAAGTAAATTGGGTATTACCAAGGATCTTAAGAATTTTAGAGCTGAGTGAGAGAAATATCACTATCCCAGCTACTTAATTTTTAAAATGAAGAAACTGAGGCACAGAGAAGGGATATACAAAGTTCAGGATTTTCTAGCTAGAGAGCAGCAAAGCTAGCACTGCAACTCAGAACCTGGGACTCCAAAATCAATATTATTTTCACTATATTATATTGAATGTTGACACGCACCCTTCCAGGGTTAGAGATTTAGCTATCCATATGTGGGTTAGGGACTATAATGGACAGGAAAAGACCATTTTACTCTTTCAAAAGTATTCCTAATTACACCTGGCAGACAGGCTTTTTGCTGTTGAAGTCTGTACTTATTTATATGTTATTTCATGCCTCCACATAAACTTAAAAAAATTTAAAACAACATATTTTTAAAGGTAGTCTTCCTTCCTATTCCACACGAAAGGGTTCAATTTGTGTTGCTCTCTGTAGATTTCCACTGAAAGGATTTCACATTTTGAAACAGGGTCTAGAAATTTAATATTTTGAAAACTGGTCATGGGACACTTGTAAAATGTCAGCACCCTGAGTCCACAGATGTTATTATTTCTCACTTCCAGCCAATGTTCATATAGTAGTAACTATTAGTGAAATGCCTTGCTCTAATGGTTACAGAGACATATACAATAGTCTTAAAGGATGGAGTTCAAGTTCTGCTCTCTGAAAAATACTGGCCGTGTGACCTTGGACAGGGCATTTAATTTCTCAGTACGCTCGGAAATGCTCTAAGATTATAATATTAGAGTTACAAGCAATATATTGGCTGAACCATATGGGCTGAGAGAGAATCATCCCTGGGAGAATCCCAAGCCAATCAAATCACAAAATCAGTCACTTCACAAAGCCCTGAGGACAGAAACAAAAAGAAGCAGTTCCTGCCCTTACCTGGTCTGAATTTCTGTCCAGCCCATTCCCCACAGCCCCATGCCTCCTGCCTGACGTAACCCTCCAACTGTTAGTGTTCTCATCTTATACACACTTTTTATACATGCTTTTCTGCACAGGCTTCTATAGTACTTGTCTCCAATATCAAGCCATCTGAGAGCAGTAACTTTCATTGTATTTTAATTTCCCAAATCCAGTTCTGGATCTAGCACAGAGCTGGGGTTTAAGAAATGTTTGGTGGCCAATAGCCAAATAAAGATAGGAAGAGAGAAATATCTGGAAATGAAGGTGATCATAACCCAAAAACTATAAATAAGCAATTTCACCCAAAAAAGCAACATCATCTCCTCCATGTCCTCTAGTTTTTCCTTTTCTGAATGTTTCTTAATTAGCATAAATCTAAAGTATATCATTTGAGTTACTTTTCTCAAGATCATCTCATTTCTCCAGTTTCTTCATAAGCATTTATATTCATCTTAATTAAAACATTCCTATAAAGTTGGTATTGACCCAAACAATTGTAAGCTTTCTTTATAATGTTAGTTTTTTAGACATAGCAAAATTGTATAGGTTTCATTTTATAGCAATCCAATAATGCTGACTAATGGGCAATATGGGACAGCTGGTTGGTACAGTGGATAGATTTCTGGTTCTGAGGTCAAAAAGACAACTTCTTGAGTTCAAGATTGATGTTTAACTATGTGACCTTAGGCAAATCATTTAACTCTGTGTACCTCATAAGAAGGAGATGGCAAACAAGTCCAGTATCTTTGCCAAGAAAACCCCAAATGGAGTCATGAAAAGTAGGACAAGATTGAACAATAACAATGGGCAATATCTTTATGGAATGTTTTAGGCAACTAGATGAGAACTTTGGAAGGAAAAGGATGAACAAAACAGGTACAATCCCAACATATGTGTATATATATATATATATATATATATATATATATATATATATATATGAAAATAAAAACTTTTTATACAAATAAAATCAGATTTAAATTATTGGAGAAATATTCATTGTACATGGATAGGCAGAGCCAATATAATAAAAATGACAGTTGAACCTAAACAAATTTATCTATTCAATGCTCTTAAGTTTTTTGATGGAAAATTTATCTAGATATTCTAACACATACAACCTTCTTCCTCAGAGATTAAGCATGTTCTTTGTATCTTTTAGAATTGTGGTTCAGAAGGGAGAGCAAAGGCTAGATTTAGATACTTGGTATCACCAGTCTCTACTTGTTAGAATCCTTACAAAGTGTTAACTCACTGGAATTGATAGAAACAATGCTTATGTACTTAAATTTACACCTTTGAGAGTTTACACATTAGCTCACACATTAGAGTTCACAAATCTGGGAGATTCATAAATCAGGAACCCACAATCCCACTCTCAGGAGGAGTCAATCTTTGAGTTCACGCCTCTAAAAGAGCATATAAAAGGCCAAGCACTAAAGACTTTGGGCAGATTGAGAATGAAGGATTCAGAAGAGGAAAGGCTGAAGCCGGCAGAGGCAAAGGACAAACCACAAGAGCTCTCGGAACTAAGGAAAGCTTACTGGGCTATTTTGAAAGAGACAATAAAGGATCTGAACTTTTAACAGCTGGCAGCATTTGAGGTGGTTATTGATTTGAACTGAACCTAAGGCTGCCTCCAGAAGCTCCCCAAGAAACCTGCTCCCAGAGAACGATCATATTTTAGAAAAGAAGAACACTACATCTACTCTGTAACTCATGTCAGTAATTTATAATTCTTCACCTTGAAGACTTTGGACAAACCTCTTTGTATCTTGACCTCAGGTTCGTCATCAGTAACATGAAGGGAGTGAGTGAGATGACCTCGGAGGTTTCTTCTAAAAGTTCTAAAACTATAATGCTATGATTTCCATCTTGAGGATAAAAAAGAGAGGTGAAGTATTTGTTTTCAAATAATCAGATTCAGTTTTCTCTAATCCATTATGGAAAATCAAGACAGTGAAATTACAATTTGCATTTCTTTTCCTCTCATATTCTTGTGCACCTGAGACTCCCACTCTCCATGAAAATAAATAAGGAAAATATACATGGAAATGCCCCTAAAGAGAAAGCAGAGCAAGTAGGTGATTATAATCAAATGTGATCAAGGAAAATTCAAGGGAAACTAGAATCAGGAAGGAGCCAAATGATGACTGATGGATGGATTGATTGCATGGTTGTATATGATAAAAAGACTGGGAAGAGTATTTTAATAGATGCAGAAGGATTTCTTGATATGTATGTAACTGTCTCTCTGTGTGTATACACAGCCTGGCATTTTCTTTTCTCGGGCTCACTTAGGAGAATATATCTTTAAAGATATTTGTATGATTTTAAAGTTTTCCATTACTAGAAGTCACTAAATGAGAATCTGAGTTGCTTTGGAAAAGTAATAACTGTCATTTATTTCATGCAGCTTTAAAGATTTAATATGTATTTTAGCATGGTGGGGAAAGAAAATATTTTGGCTAATTAAGCATCACGGTAGTTAGAACGTTAACATTTTCCAAACTTATATTACTTACTTCAATCATTGCTTCCTTTGGCAGATGTTCCCTTACCCCACACTAAAATCAACCTCCTGCATGCCTTAGTCGAAGATTTCACGAGTTACTATGACCATAAACCTGCATGAAGTAATGGTTATTCCACAGGTGATGAAGCTCATCCCACAAATAAAGTTAATCATGATAGTCCTTGAATAACAGACATGTGGCCCATTAATGGGCTCATGTTTATGGATTTTGTTTTATCTTGTGTTTTCGTAGGAATTTATAATTTTGTTGATTATTAATGGTGATTAAGGCATTATTTATGGAGATCAGGCACTATTCAGCAAATATATGGTTTTAGAGAGTACCACGGACCCTTAAGAGGTTAACCCAGTTATCCAAAGTCACATAGGCAACTGTTATATGACAGAAGCAGATCTTAAACTTAAGTCTTCCTGACTCCATTGATAAGACCATGCTATGACTCTATTCATGGATGACCAACCAAAAAAATCAGAATATATTATGATATACTTAACATGAGCTCAATATACATAATCTCAATCGCATAGGTCAGAAAAATCTTTGGGAGCTTCCAGTGCCTCCTGAACATTTAGTTTTGTACCAATGAGATGCTCAACTTCCAGTTCACATATTTGTTCATTCATTTATTCTATATAAGAATTATTAAATACTAACACTATAATAGAGAGCATGCTACCATTGGGAGCAGAAAAGCACAAACACCACCTGACTCTTAAATGCAATTTTATTCCAGCCTTCCAATAACAATTAATGATATTACATATATTATTGAACCCAATTTCCACATAAAAAAATTAAGGCATAAAGAAGTTAAGTAGATTGTCCATGATTACTGTTAATATCTGTTTCTCTGTGACCCCATTTGGTGTTTTCTTGGCAGAAATACTGGAACAGTTTGCTATTCCCTTCTCCAGTTCATTTTACAGAGGAGGAAACAGAGGTAAAGAGGATGAAATAACTTGCCCAGGATCACATAGCTAGTAAGTTTCTGATCTCAGGGAGAAACCTGAACCCTATCTACTGCAATACATAGCTGCCCTGTCCATGGTCATATAGATATTAAAAAGTCAAGTCAGGATTATTATAATAATATAATAAAAGAGTTCTATAACCTGTCAGAGGATCTGACCTTCCCATTCACACAGAAAACACTCAATGGATGAAAAATGTGATGTGATGACTCAGGGAGACAGTAATATAATTCCTATTTTACATAAAGAGAAACCAAGACTCAGTAAAATGACTCTCCCATGGTCATACAAAGAGTGACAGAGTTATGACTTGAATCCACATTTCCCAGTCCTTTCCTAGCTCAATGCTAACCTGCCAAAGAACAGACAGACCAGCACTGGAGATTCATGGGCTGCCGTTAATAACAGGTTTCCATTTGTACATGAACGTGGATTGAAACAAAAACAAAATGGCGGGTCTGCCTGCATAGCACATGGCCACTGATGTCAACACCCCGGTGGATGAGATTCCATCCAAACTCCAGGAGAAGAAAAGCCAGGAAACAGCTGCCATGAGAGACTTTCTCACTGATTTTCTTGAAGACCTGGCAGCTCTGCTTTATCCCATTTCCTCTCACAAGTTATGCTGTTCAACTCTTCTGACACAGAGAAGAAATTTGGCCCGAGGCATGTTCCCTGGGTAAACCCTCCCCCTGAAGCTCCCATGCTCCCCTAAGAGATGGAAAAGGTGGAGATGCAAAGTCCACGGACACCTGGGAGTTTGTACATCTGGGCCATGCTCTCCTCCGAGAATGGCCCTCTGCAAATATTAACAGGGCCCCCTTGCAAGAGAAAAACCAGAAGACATGCTTGGATTCTGCACCAGTCGGGCTACCAGCATGCAGAAACAGTGTGTTTTCTTGTGTAGAGACCACAGGCACCTATGTAAGGCAGGTTTCAGGTTTGTTTTGTTTTCTAAGTGTGAGTGCTGATGGAAAGCATTTGTCATTTTTCTCTTCTTCTGAAAGGCGGCACACCCCCACGGGGAATCTGGGGAATCTGAGCTTAGAGATTCCTTGTACTAGAGCTCCCGCCCTGCTGGGGCACTTAGGAAAGCTTGGTTCCATGGGTACAGAACTGGATGTCCTCTCTGCTTCCGAGGTAGCTCAGGTGGGGGAAAAGGGGACATCTCCTAGAAATACCTCTTCCCAACTTCTCCTGTCTAGAGGGGCAAAGGCACGTGCTGGGGACTGTACAGGCTGGTTCCGTTGGACCACTCATCCCTGTTTAACACCTGGAATATCCGAGTCATCCCAGTTCCCCTGGCAACTGGAGTGCAGAACAGTGGGAAAGAATTCGGCACTCTTGCCAGAATATTTGGGTTCAAATCCCTGCCTTGATTCCTATCTCAGTGACCTTCAGCAAATCAGATTATCTTTCTGAGCCTTAGATTCAGTAAGGGGTTTGGACTAAAGTCACTAGCTGTGGGACTCGGCAGAAGCCACCGACTATACCTGGGTCTCAGTTTCCTCACCTGAAAAACGAGAGTTGGGCTTGACTCTCCCTGAGATCCTTATTACCTCTAAATCTTAGCTGTCAGGATTCTGTTACTTTAAAATGTTAAAAAAAAAAAACAAAAAACCTTTTTTCTTCTATAAAACTTTATTTCCTATAAAACCTTTATTTCCTATCTGTTACAATAACAAATAGAGTTTAGGAAACATTGTATGTGATGTGCCATAACCATCTCCCTCCCCTTTGCAGAGAAAGGGCAGACGGCCTTATCTTTTTTCTTGTTTTTATTTGGTTTGGTTTTTGTACACAGATAATTAGTGTTAAGAGTTGGATTGGTTCCCTTCTAGGTCATAAATGGATGATTTATGGTCATTGTTTTTCAGCTGAGGCAATTGGAGTTAAGTGACTTGCTCAGGTTCACACAGCTAGGAAGTGTTAAATGTCTGAGGTTGGATTTGAACTTAGGTCCTCCTGATTTCAGAGTCAGTGATCTATCCACTGTGCCATCTAGCTGCCTGATTTATAGTCATTTTAAAAATCCCACTCCCTTGTTATCACCATCATCACCATGAATCCTATCAAACAATCACAGAAACAAGCATAAGCTCATGAATCTCCGGATGGGAGAGCCCCAACGTCTTTGAGTTCAGTCCTTCCATTTTAGATGAGCAGACCAAGGCTCCAAAGGATGTGACTTTCCTCTCTTACACACCTAACACTCCAAACCAGACATTTTAATCCAAGGTCCCTCCCAGCTCTGAGATCCCAGCACCTGGTAAATCAACTGGGGAAGGGACAGATCTTTGCAACTTCTGAACTTTGTGGCTAATTTATAGGCAGATGTTAACTGGAGGAGTTAGTGAATGAATGGTACCAGTTCTTACTTCTCCAGTCCAAGAATCTGTAAGGGTTCCTGCAGTGACCTGGAAAACCAAGGCAGACCCCAGCCCTGTTTTAAGAAAGGAGACAGATTTCCAGAGACCAACCAGATAAAAATATTCATTCTCTAGTGCTTATTGTCAGAACAATAACTAATGATTATGATAATAACAATAGGTACCATTTACAGATCACTTAAAGGGTTGCAATACCCTTTGCAAATGTCATTTCATTTGATTCTCACAACCCCAGATATAGATGATTATCCCATTTTACAGATAAGAAAACTGAAGTTGAGAGAGGTGATATTACTTGATCAAAGTCACATAGCTACTATGTATCTGAAGCAGGATTTGAATTGAGGTCTAACTCTAAATCTAGCCCTTTATCAACTTTACCACCTTGATAGCAGACAGATTATTTCTGGGTCATAAAAAAAGTCATAGGAGCTTGGTAAGACCTGTTAGAGTCAGCAGTGCTCTGGGCTGGCCATAAGAAACATATATCCATTCCACACCATTAAGAATCACCAGATCAGGACTTTAGGAAAGGCAACAAAGAAAAGGAGTGACTTTGCCTTTGCTCTCAGAAAGCTTCCAATTTCCCTCTAGTCTACAGTGAGCTAATGAGGAATAATGAAGGCTAGAGCAAAACCCAACTGATAGCATCTTCAGAGAATCTCTCCATGACAACCCAAGTAATGGATGGTCCTATCACATGTCCCAAACACATATGGGATTGCTCATCATTTCTTTTCCTCTTTCCCATTTCCCATGAGTGGAGAGGAGAAAACTATTGCCCACTCCAGTGGCTACCATTTTTGTGAATCCCAGATCAAAAATCATGGTCTAAGAACATCTATATTGATTTGTCAACCAATCAACATCCACTGAATGCCTACTGTTGAGAATGTTGGGAATTTAAAGAAAAATGAAATGCTTCTTGCCTCTAAGAAGGTGACATCCTGTTGGAAGAATAAAGCAAGGTCTCTAGAACAGGAGTCTTAAAATTTGTAAATTTTTAAATACATGCAAATATACATATATGTAAATTATATATCATTTTAATATTTTTCCAACTGCATATAAGCAGTTTAAATATTCTTTTCCCTAAATTTTGAGTTCCAAATTCTCTCCCTCACCTGCCTGAGAAGACAGGCAATTTGATACAGATAAAAAGTATATTTTGAAGAGTATTGGATTTCTTTGTAACTCTGTGCATTTTTGGTAGTGCATTTAAAAACATGATTCTGAAGAGGAGAGTCCATAGTAGACTGTCCAAGGGATCTGGGATCCCAAAAAGGTGAAGAGCAGCTGCTCCATCCAGAAGCCATTCTTCATCCACTGCCTAGAACTAAGGCACTCCCAGAAGTCCACCATGCTCCCCTTTCCCACCCCAACAATCCTTAGTCTTCTTGAGGTTGAAGACTATTTTTATCTCATTTTTGTAAGTAAGCCCTGATCTCAGGACAAAGTCTTTAAAAGGATGCCGATAAAGGCTGACTAGATTTATATAGTTTGCTGAGTGAATTTCCTAATTTGAACGTCACAGCAATTAGTCTTCTGTGAGTTCATCCTACAGATTAAAATAGGCTTCCTAATGCTGTAAAATTCGGTTCTTTATTTTAAAAAAAAATAATCAACCAGGAGCACAGACTCAGACCCAAAAAGAAAACTTAAGAGACCATATAGTCCAAACTTCTCACTTTACAAATTAGGAAACTGAGGCCCAAAGACATAAAAGTTTTTCTAGCGATCACATAAGTTTCTCGGAACTTTAAATATCTGAACAATAGTGATTACTAGGGAGGTCTCTATCTTTAGGAGTGCTGAGGTTTTATGGCTTAACTTTCTGAAACCAACAGGCAAGTGATGATCCTTAAAGAGCAAGTGGTGTGCAAATAGTTGTCCCTTCCAGATCTGGAGGGAGGGAGGTTAAAATAGGTATACTCTCCTCATAGGTGGCTTCCTCCAAGAAATTCCCATTTAATTGCTTTTGCTGACCTATGATATATGGACACCACACTGGGGAAAGTCACAATGTGGAAGGGCTAAGTGGAGAAGCATCAGATTGGCCACCCAGAGAGTTCTTCAGTGTTCCCATTCCAATGGGAAGGGGATGGTGTCAAACAAGCAGAGTCAGACTTCGTGGACCATAATATTTCAGTTCAGAAACAAACCTGATTTGGGCATGGAAACCATTGACTGTTTGGCACCCGTGTGCCTGTCGCTGATGCCCCAGGAGTATGAAACACTGGGGAAATGATTAGATTTGAGGAGCAGAAAGATATCAGTAGCATTTAAGCCACATGAGTTGATGCAGCTATGGCCTTTTGCCCTATGAAGTCTACAATGTACAATTAACAAGCTTTTTTTTTTTCTCCATGGTATTTTCCTGGGAAGGTCTCCATCATCTGTGCTTGTGGTCACTGGGAAATCCCAGCAGGAAATGAGTCCTGAAGTGGCTCGAACTGTGCCATGGTGAGGCCCCGTGTTATATTTAAGGGTAAGAATTCTCCTGCCAAGGACTGGTCACCAAATAAACCAGAGCTTGGGTTAATCAGACAGACATTAAGTATTTCTTAAACATCGACTCTGTCGTGAAAGGACAGGTACCGATGCAGGTTGCCATGCTAAGGGGTTGGATGATTTGCCCAACACATTGTCAGGGTGTATTAGGGATGAAAGCCTGACCATCCTGGCACTTAGACCAGCTCTCCACAGTCTCTACCACAGTCTGCAATAATTGCTAATAATAAAAAGTGGCATTTATAGACCTCTAAATGTGGTCGTGTCTGATCCTCACAACAATCCTGGAGGCAGGGCCATGATTTTCTTCACTTTACACATGAGGGAACTGAGGCACAGAAATAAAATGACTTGCTCAAGATCATAAAGCTAACAAGAGTTTGAAATAGAACTTAAATTCAGATCATGCCAACTCCCAATCCAGAATTCTGACCCCATCCACATTTGATATAGCTCCTGAATGCTGAATAAGCATTTTGTGTCTATTATCCCATGTTAGCTTCACAAAAATATTGCAAGGCAAGTCTACAGGCACTGTCATCCTATGTAACAGAGAAGGAAATGGAGTCACAGAGTATTTACAGTACAGAGGGCTTTGGTGCCACAGTCTGGCTCTATCGCTCCTAATTGGAAGACCTCGAGCAAACCTTATCACCTGTGTAGATCCCAGTTTCCTCATCTTTATGATACAGGGCTCTAGTGAGATCCAATCTGTAACTTGCCATGGTCAGGTCTAGCTAGTCCGGTCCAGCAAGATCAAGTCAAGAAGCATTTAGTAAGCACTTCCTGTTCTTTACCCTGAGAAGGTGCACAAAGAAATGCAGCCCTGCCCTCATGGAGTTTACAGTCTAATAAAGGAAGATAACGCATAAAAGAGACCTGAAAAAGCAGAGTGGGAGGGGAAGTTACCTTTGGGGTACAAAGAGTACTGGGAAGAATTGACCAATAAAAGACCACAATGTCCAGTGTGAGATTGGAATTGAGGGATCCCTGACTGTGCTACGTCCGTCTCTTTGGACACTAAATGTAAATCTTAATTAACTCATAGGATCACAGTTTATAAAGGGGATATAATGGTTACACCATAAGTCAAAATTTGAACCCAGTTCCTCAAAAGCACTGCAGAAGGCTATGGAGCCAATTCAGTACACATGTTCATTAAGTGCCCTTGGTCATGCTTGAAATGGGATAGAAAGAGACTAAAATATCATAGTCCTAGTCATATATGATTCAAATCCTAGCAGAGTACTTCTGGATGAAATTTTTGCCTTTATAGAGCCTCAGTTAACGATAAAAAAATGGGCCAGTAATGTCAGTAGAATTTATTTGGCAGGACTATTGTGAGAAGATGAGGGAGTGTTTAAAACAGCCTTCTGGCTTAAAATTTACACAAATGTCACTTCTCTCTATTGATCATGCAGTAACAGGCATATAGTTGGAACTTAATAAATGCTTGTTTATTTGACTTAATTCTATTTGGTCTAACCAAGCAGTTGGAGATTGTACTTTAGAAGTCCTCCTGTAAAGTCACTGAGGAAAAAGCTCATATTTTACTTTTTTACTTTAGCTGTTTGTCATGGGATAGCTTGATTTTCTAGCTAATGGACCCACATCTTGTTATCAAGTCAAGCTTATTTTCAAATAACCAAATGGCTCATGTACTGGATGATGAATTATCCCTATTTTTATTCCATTTACCAGAATTTCAAATTTTCTTGTTGTTTTGTTGTGTTCTCCATGCCTGATTCTTCCTTCCTGGGGCTATATCCAAAAACAAAATTGGTTCAAGCATCATCATGGGCAAACCAAACATATATTCTTTCATTCTCTTGGAACGTCCTCCTACTAGCCACATCCTCCTCGTACCCACAGGCCTGTGGAAATCCTACAGGCTCACAAGGTAGGAGCTTGATGAATCCATTCCTAATATCCCAGTGAGCATCTTTGCTCCAGTCGTACCAATTATAATAAATATCTATGTATAATTCTTGTAGAGGGAAATCTGGAACTAGTAGATCGAGAGATAAACTTGGAGTCAAGAGAATCATGTTCAAATCTGGCTTTGGGGATTTAACAGCTTCTATAAACTCTATAAACTCAATTTATGTTTCATCAGCTCATTTTTCTTATCTGTATGATAGTTATCATATTTATGTTACTAAATTTACACAGTAGCAGTGAGGAAATTAAAAAAAAATGTGCTACATGTTTAATCTATATCTGATTACTTGCCGTCTTGGGAAAGGGGAAGAGCAGGAGAGAAGAAGAAAAATCTGGAACACAAGGTTTTGCAAAGATGAATGTTGAAAAGTATCTTTGCATGTATTTGGAAAAATAAAATACTATAAAAACCCCAAAATGGGGCAGGTAGGTGCACAGTGGATAGAGCACCAGCCCTGAAGTCAAGAGGACCTGAGTTCAAATATGACCTCAGATACTTAACACTTCCTAGATGTGTGACCCTAGACAAATCACTTAACTCTAATTCCCTCAGGAGAAAAAATGTTTATACAAAAGGGTACTTTTGGTGGCTTTGAAGTAATATCATATATTCTAGTTATAATATTTGTATAGTGTACAATTAAAAAGTATTCTAACACTTGTGTAGATAAATTGACACCCCCAATGAGAAAGCTTATAGTTAAGTAGTCAGAAGGGACCTTAAAAAAATATTTAGTTCAATGCTCTTATAGTATAGATGTGAGAACCGAATCTGAGAAAATAAAAAAAGATATGGCTTGATTGACATCTCATGGAAAGTCAATAAAAGAGTCAGAATTTGATTTGAGGGCCTCCTACTCCATATTCAGCATGCCTTCCCACTGAAATATCTCTCTCTAACAAAGAAATCAAGGACAAACACCGACAGTGACTATAATAACTGGATATAAAACCATAGAAATCAGTTGTTGTAATAAGTCAACAAGAAGAGCCAAAAAAATCACCTCACTAGCAAACACTTTATCCTTTGCCAAGAGGAAAGGAATGGCTTCCAAGGGCAACATCAGTTTAGAATATGAAATTGTTTCTTATGGAGAAAGTTGGAGAAGATCATGAGTAATATTACTTTATAAAACTGCCTCAGATATAGGGAAAAAATAAGCTAGTTTTGAGAAAGTTTGACAAGAGACTTCAAAATCATCCCAAGAGTATTTTGGGTGAAACTAGAAGGAAAAGAACAAAAAGAGGAAAAAATAGAAAAGATCTGCAATGGTTTTCTCTTTTTCTTTTTAGTGACAAATCATTTTTATCCTTGAGGTCAATAAAGTCACCGTATTTGGATCCCAATATCACAGACCCACAGGTAGTTCTCTAGAAAGAGATGACACATAAGAAAACAAAGATGGCATAGTATAAAGACTAGTCCATAAGTCCCTCTTCTATTTCTTACTAATTGTGTGACTTAGAACAAACCCATTCTTTGCTTTGTGCCTGAGTACCCAGTATTTAGCAAAGTGCCTGATATTTAATAGGTGCTTAATAAATCTGGTTTTGTTCATAACCTGACTGCATGTTTAACCCCTCTGTTCTTAGTAGAACAAATAAAGATTGATCCTGATTGGAGGATTTTTAGTGGCTCTAAAAGTCTTCAGCTCTCCCTGCTAAGAATTCGTCTTGATCATGAATCTCAGTAGCCTGGAGGCATCTGGACAAGGGAAACCATTTACGGCCTGAATGGCTACTTTTCTCCTTCGTGAGTTGGATTATCCTACATTAGGGATCAAGAACGGGGTTCCTCTCCTAGACAAAGGCTGCTGCAGCCTGTATACTGTTTAGACTCTAAACAAAAGTCAGTTTTCCCAGTTGGGTGGGATCCTGCCCAATTTAATTCATTATTAAGTGCCTTGGAGGCTCAGAACACTCTCTTCACTTAGCCAGCCCTTCACAGGAGGACCTTTTCAGGAGTTGAGCCTTAACAAAAATAAAAGGAAAAAGGTGGATCACAAATTAATAATTGATTATTAATAGTTTAATATTAATTAATTTCTCTCAAATGTAGAAAGTAAAAGATCCCTCCATGCTTATTGTTTATTGATTATACTCTCCACTAGACACCTTACCAGTTTCCTTCCATTCATGAGGTCCTGGTTTCATGATTGGTATCTGCTTTCCTCCATCACTTTCTCAAGAGGGGCTCCAACTGTGATTGACCAGTCCCAGACATTCACTCTCTAGACATCTCCACCTCTCTTCACTGAGTGAATAGCTTTTCTCCCCTTGCCTCTTCTCAGTTCCTCCATTACATTTCTCTCCATTAGAACATAAGGTCTTTAAGGGTGGAAACTAGCTTACTTCCTTATATTTTTATTCCCAAAGCCTAACATAAGTGTTTGATAATTGTTGTATCCACAAAAAAGTCATAGAGCAAAACTGGTTCTTTAAACATTCACCATACATATGCCTAAATTACCTAAGATTCTTTGCAAGAGAATAATAAAACTTACCTTATCCAATGATCTATGGGGTCATCAAAATAAAATGAAATATAAATCACAATTGATGCTGTCGTGAAGATTATCACGGAGTCCAGGTTGCAAAGAGACTCTCTCCCTATAGGTGATGACAAGGTGCTTCCAATTGCAGCTAATATTTTGCTGATTCTGTAACTATGGATCATTCTACAGACTCCTAGAAAAACAAATTGTAATCACTCAAAAGGATTTGGCCTAATTATCCACACAGGAAAAACCAATTGAAGAACATCTATTTCTATAGATGAATGTGCCCCTTTTATCTTGCCCTTTTGTAAATGTAGCTTAGTCAAAATGCAAATGGACCATGAGTTGAGCATAGAATTAAACAGAAGAGAGAGGGAGTGATTGCCTTAGATGACTTTCATTGTTCTTTTACTGAATTCCATTTTCCCCCAAAAGAAAAGCACCATCTTTTCTTTGTTATTTGGGGGCCAGAGCTGTGATTTCACTGGTGGAAGAAAGTAGTGATTAACAAAGTCCTTACCAAAGCACATTCACCTGGCTCAGACTAGGAGTAACTAAGGATGGATTGGAGCAGTCTGGGAGAACCGGGCTTGACCTGGGACAAACAACTGCCAAGTGTGAGACGCATCATTCAAACAGATGTCTTCCCAGCTCCACAACCAGTTCTCCTCCACTAGGTCCTGCTGCCTCTTGGGTCTTTCTTCTAAAAAAGACATTTTCCCAATGATACTAGGTAATATACACTTAAATGTCATGGCCCATGGAAGTCTTTGAAGAACTGTTGGCAAAAAGTAAAAGCGAGCAGGGTGGTGCATTTGAATGATTCACCAACCATGAATTATGCAAACATGGAGAAAGAGATGTTATTCCAAATACAAAAAAGATCATCTATGTGAGACTGGAGTGAAGCCAATGGACAGCATACTATTCTGTCCCACTTTTATCTATAATTAGATGATATAGAATAGAATGGAGACAAAGATGAAGTCAGAGGGGATGAACCCCCATGGATGGCTTGCAATCTGGGATCAATATTGTTATTGAGGAAATCATATAACCACTAGAATCCTGCAGTATTAAGTCACTTGGGGCTTTGTGGCCCAGTGGTTAGAGCACTGGGCAAGGAATAAGAATTTCTCTTCAAGAGTTCAAATCTAACCTCAGACACTTTCTAGTCATGTGAATCTAAGCAAGTCACTCCACCTTATTTGCTTCAGTATCCTCTTCTGTAAAATGAACTAGAGAAGGAAAATGGTCTCTGCCAAGGAAATCCCAAATGGAGCCATAAAGAATTGGATGTGACTGAACCACAAGGTAATAGTAATATATGTGGTACTTTCACCCATTAGATTATAAACTCCTTGAAGGCAATAACTATGTTTTCTTTGATTTGGGGGACATTGGGGGATCTGTTCCTAGTACCCAGCAAAATGCTATCCATAGAGCAGGCCATTATACACACACACACACACACACACACACACACACACACACACACGTGCACATTTTGAGATTCTGTTTTACCCCTTTGGGCTGTAACCCTTCTCTCATTTTCACAATAGGCCCACAGAACAGGCAACGCACAGAAGCAACAGAAAGCATTCTCCTGTCCTTTGTCTTTGTAGTTCAGTTTCGAGATAATGGCTAAGCCCCACCCTAGCCTGGCATTTGGGGGGGGGTTGCCCCATCAGAACTGGCCACGCCAGCAAGAACGCAGATATGCAAAGTCTGATTTATAAAACATTTTTATTGCCAACTCCATGCCATTTTCCCAATTGTGTCTCACTTGTGACTTTGATTTCTCCTTGAGGCTATCTTTAGCTCAATATAAAAATTTCATAGCTCTCCTCTTGCTTTTTGGAATGCTTTATTCATGGCCTTATGCAAGATGTCAAGGGAAAAGCCCCATTAAGTCATCACAACCATCCTCAGTCAGTGGGAGCTACAGTCCATTTTCTAATACCATCCATTTTTTTCTGCCGATTGTAAGTAACCCTCTCTCCCCTCATCAGCACTGGAGAAAATAAGGCTCCCGCTTCTTCTCACAAATGAATATCATATAATTTTCTGGCCATTCAAGGATCATTTTCTCCTATTTAATTATCTTCTTGTAAAAAAATGATTTTTTTTCTTTTGAAATTGTCACTCCTCAAATACCTTCAAACACTTTAAGCCTCCCTTTATTTAGCTACCACTAAATGCTTTTTCACTTTTAATCCTTCACCTTAAATTACTCTCCTTGGCTCTTTAATCATTCTAGATGCTCTGCTCAGAAAATTACCCTACATGCATCTGCCTCATGGAAGAATGAGTACCACGGACTAAGCACAGCATCATGGGATGCTGGAAGATAAAAGACCGAAGGTCATTGGAGCTCAGGTGGAAATTATAGGAATTAAGGAGAAAAAGTTTCACATGGCCCTCTCCTCTTCCTTCCAGTACATAATTTCTTAGGAAATGCAAAGAATAAATAAATGAAATATATATAAAATAATATATATATATATATATTATATAAATAAAACAGAAATATATAAAAATAAATAAAAATATATATTATATAAATAAATAAAAATAAATAATATAATAAATAAATAAATAAATAAAGCCAAACAGAGAAGGATTCTCACAGAAAAGGATTCCCATAAAACCTCCAGGTCTCTTTCAGTCACAAGCTACTAATAAGTAATAATAATAGCTAGCATTTATGTAGTGTTTCATAATTTACATATACCTCATGTCCTACAAGACTGAGTTCGGATTAAGCTACAAAGGTTCTGCCAGATTAAAACCGCACTAAAATTTTGGGGACATGCTGTATTATTTCATATCATCCTTATAAAAACATTGTCATTTGGTCAACTAGTGGTGTTTGATTCCTTATGACCCCATTGGAATTTTCTTGAAACAGATATTGGCGTGGTTTGCCGTTTCCTTCTCCCACCCATATTACAGAGGGGTAAACTGAGGCAAATAGTGTTATGTGAGTTGTCTGGGGTCACACAGCTAGGGAGTGTGAGGCTGGATTTGAGCTCAGGTCTTTCTGATCCAGATCCAGTGCTCTGTGCACTATGGCGCCACCTAGCTGCCCCACAGTATCACACATCACCCTTATGAAAACATCCTGAGATAGAATCCATGTTTTGGGCTAATATTATCAGCTGAAATTCTGTGGCAAAGCATCTTGCATCTGTGGACAACCCTATAAAGCAGCGACATCTCCATTTTACAAATGAGGAAACTGAGGTGCAGAGACCTTACATAGCATAACGCGAAGAAAAATAGAATTTGGAATCAAAACACCTGGGTACGAGATCCCACCTTTTCCACTCACGGCTTGATGTGATTTTGGATTAAGTCCCATAATGCCTCTCTGCGCCATGGCTTCCTTATCTGAACATAAAGGAGTTGGGTGGGATGGCTTCCCAGGTTCCTCCCAGATCTAGCCTGATTATCCTTTGACTGATTTTTTAGGGACTCATGCTTGGTTAAACAACTGAGAAAGGTCTGATGCAATATTCCAAGCCAGGTCTCCCAGACTGCACCACGATTTCTTACTCTGGACAACCTTCATGCAATTCCATTCTTTCCAAAAGCTCTTGTTGGCAGCAAGATAACTGCTTTCCCTTTCTTCATCATAACAGAAAAAAAGATCTTGTGTTCTGTCCTGCTCCCATAAGCTTGAATGCAGTACAGTCAGAAAGCAAAGTGGAAAATTTATCATTCATCCTGGAGAAGATGTCTTTTGATGGATGGTCCCAGTGATTCTCCACTGGCTGTTGCTGCAAATCACCTGGTAGAAACAAGAAGGATGCCCTTTGTTAAGCTTCCTTTAAAAGTAAAAAGCTTCTGCCTGTTATGTGCCATTGGCTAAGTGGGGAAAGTCCTTCCACAGAGTTCTCCCGAACTAATCTAATTCATGTCTCTAGATGGTACTATAGCAGGATCAGTCTCAGAGAATATCTTTTTTTAAATTTAATTATTTTATTGGGTTTGCTCTTTTTTATTGAAGTTTTTTATTTTCAAAACATATGCAAGGATAATTTTTTTTAACAGTGACCCTTGAAAAAACCTTGTTTTCCAATTTCCCCCCATCCCATTGTCTCCCCTAAATGGCAATTAATACAATATATGGTAAATATGGTAAAAATATGTTAAATCCAATATAGGTATATGTATTTATATAATTATCTTGCTGCACAAGAAAAACCACATCAAAAAGTTTAAAAAATAAAAGAAAATAAAATGCAAGCAAATAATAACAAAAAGTATGAAAATGTTATGTTGTGATCTATATTCAGTTCCCACAGTCCCCTCTCTGGTTGTAGTTGGCTCTCTCCATCAAAGATCAATGAAACTGGCCTCAATCATCTCATTGTTGAAGAGAACCACGTCGTTCAGAACTGATCATCACATAATCTTGCTGTTGCTGTGGACAGTGATCTCCTGGTTCTGCTCATTTCACTCAGCATCAGTTCATGTAAGTCTCTCCAGGACTCTCTAAAATCATCTTGCTGATTATATCTTATAGAACAATAATATTCCATAACAATCATATACTATGACTTATTCAGCCATTCTCCAATTCCAACACCCACAGAAAATATCTTCATCTAAATATGGAATGGGTCCCAGATGGCCATTTAAAAATCACCCCCTAGCCCAAAATGGCACGCAGGTAACAACCACCTCCAGGAGATAAGATGAGCCTGGATCATAAATAATAAGTTTTCAATGATAGTTCTGGTTAATGGGCTATTTGGAAAGTAGATAAACAAAAGGGTGTTGGCTTTAAAATGGGGGTGGTCATGATCAGGCTCCAAATCCAGTAATTCAGAGCTTTTCCGGATCACCTCTGCTACAGAAGGGGGAAAGGTTAAGTAGATGACCAAAGAAAAGAGATATGAAGTGATTTCCCCAAATCACACAGCTATTAAGTGACAGAGACAGGACTCCACCTCCGAGGCCCAGTTTCAAGTACCATAATCTTCAATCTTCTTACCATTGACCCAGAATGGAAGCCCCTTAAGGGAAAAACTGCCTACCCCAGTAACTCTGGAAGTAACTGCCTCCCAGAGTTGTTATCAGCATAAAATGAGATGATATTTGTCAAACACTAAGTACCTGGCACATAGTAAGCACTGAATAAATGTTTGTCCTTCCCTTCCCTCCCTCTCTATGCTTAATCAAGGAATCATACATGCATGCGATTACTACTCATTAAGGTTGGAATGGAATAGTCCATTGTGATTTCTGAAGAACTTTACATATATTATTATCTCATTTGATTGTCATACTATCCTGCAATGCTCAGTGAGATGAGTATTAGAAAACCCATTGAGAAGCTGCATCCCTTTCCCAAAGTCACACAAGTGGAAAATAGGAGAGCACGAATTGAATGGGAATCTCCCACCTCCAAATGTTTGCCCATTGCATCAAACTGGGCTCAAAAGCCCAGAGCCAAGAAACAGAAGGTCATCTGATGCATAAGGAACAGCAAGCCATCAGTTTGCCTAGAATGTGTTTTAAGGACATTGCAAGTTGGGAAGGAGGAAAATCATCTGAAATCAGTCTCAGAAAGAAAGTTAGAGCAAGATTGTGAAGGGTGCTACAGAGGAGTCTACAGTTTTCTGAGATAAAAGGAAACCAATGGCATTTCTTGAGCAGGGGAATCGCCTGGTCAGACCCATGCTTTAAGAATATTAATTTGATGGTCAAAGGATATGAACAGACAATTTTCAGATGATGAAATTGAAACTATTACCACTCATATGAAAGAGTGTTCCAAATCACTATTGATCAGAGAAATGCAAATTAAGACAACTCTAAGATACCACTACACACCTGTCAGATTGGCTAAGATGACAGGAAAAAATAATGACGAATGTTGGAGGGTATGCAGGAAAACTGGGACACTGACGCATTGTTGGTGGAGTTGTGAACGAATCCAACCATTCTGGAGAGCAATTTGGAATTATGCCCAAAAAGTTATCAAACTGTGCATACCCTTTGATCCAGCAGTGTTACTTCTGGGCTTATATCCCAAAGAAATACTAAAGAAGGGAAAGGGACCTGTATGTGCCAAAATGTTTGCGGCAGCCCTGTTTGTAGTGGCTAAAAACTGGAAATTGAATGGATGCCCATCAGTTGGAGAATGGCTGGGTAAATTGTGGTATATGAATCTTATGGAATATTATTGTTCTGTAAGAAATGACCAGCAGGATGAATACAGAGAGGCTTGGAGAGACTTACATGAACTGATGCTAAGTGAAATGAGCAGAACCAGGAGATCATTATACACTTCGACAACGATATCGTATGAGGATGTATTCTGATGGGAGTGGATTTCTTTGACAAAGAGACCTAACTGAGTTTCAATTGATAAATGACGGACAGAAGCAGCTACACCCGAAGAAAGAACACTGGAAAATGAATATGAACTATTTGCATTTTTGTTTTTCTTCCCGGGTTATTTCTACCTTCTGAATCCAATTCTCCCTGTGCAACAAGAGAACTGTTTGGTTCTGCAAACATATATTGTATCTAGGATTTACTGCAACATATCTAACATATATAGGACTGCTTGCCATCTAGGGGAGGGGCTGGAGGGAGGAAGGGGAAAAATCGGAACAGAAGCAAGTGCAAGGGATAATATTGTAAAAAAAATTACCCTGGCATGGATTCTGTCAATATAAAGTTATTATAAAATAAAATAAAATTTATAATTTTAAAAAAGAATATTAATTTGATCACTGGGGAAGATGGGCTGGAGAGGAAATAGGGTTAGAATCGGGGGGATAATCAGGATACTATGAAATGAAAAAGGTGAAAAGTGAGAGGACTTGATAGAGAAGGGGAGATGATTTTGAGGAAGGACAAGGGGGTGCATCTGAGAGATATCACAGGGGAAGAATCCATGAGATCTTGTAGCTGACTGGACACGGAAACATGGAGGTATCCAGGATGACTCCAACATTGGCAATATAGGGGATCCAAAGCATGCTGGTATTGTCTGCAGAAACAGGGAAGTCCGAAAAGGCTGGGTTGAGGAATAAAAACAGTGAGTTCCATTTTCAATGTATTGGATTTAAAGCAGATCTAATTCCAGGTTTGAAAAGTTCTACTATAATTAACAGTTGCACACATCCCATTAAAGAATTATGGTGGTTAAGAATGAAATAAAAATCTTATTTTTCTTTAACTTCATGTATAATATTTTTAAAGGACTACTGAATTATCAGGATATAAATAATTATTAAATGGTTTGGATCTACCCACTTAATAAAGGGAAATTTGAGGTATTTCTTTTGGCCTCAGGGCTCCATAAATAAATTAGAGATACTAAGGTCTCTGTGAAATGAGTGAGATTGGAAACCTCTGACTTAGATGTCATATGAAAGCAGCATCCCTTTCCCCATCCTCTCTCAGTTTAAAAGCTTCTTGATCCTCTCCTCACCTCTGTGGACTTCTGTGTTTACTATTCTCAATACATACTTTTCACCCTTGTTCCAAAAGCCATAATTTCTCAATCATAAAGCTGTGATTGAGAAAACTCTACTCTGTCCTTTTTATCACCCCTCTCTTAACTTGCACTTCATTTTACCTTCTGTTATTATCCTTTTCCCAAATGATAATGAATAGTTTTGATTATGATGATAGCAATCTGCCTCAACAGAACAGTTAGGGATGGACAAAAAACTTCCTAAATTTTAGGCCCCAAGGAATGGTAATGGAAGCACCATGTTTGTCTCTAAGGCCTCCTATCTTCTTGCCAAGATACCATTATCTCTGGAGATCAGGGGTTCTTCACCTAGAGTCTGAGAAATTACTGTTAATTCTCTTTCAATATGGACATAATTATTTCACTAGAGTTGTTTTTCTTGATGTTTCCATTTACTTTATGTGATTTTTTTTAAAAATAAGATTTTGAGAAGAAAATACCCCAGACTGAACGGCTACGGGTCTATAACACATTAAAAATATAGACATCCTTCTATTGAAGCTTTCCCAGAGCTTTCTTTTTTCTTTTCTTTTGCTGAGGCAATTAGGGTTAAGTAACTTTCCCAGTATCAGATAGCTAGGAAGTGTTAAATGTCTGAGACCAGATTTGAACTCAGGTCGTCCTGACTTCCACTACACCACCAATTGCCCCTCAGAGCTTTCTGATATACCTACAGGGAACCCCAAGAATCTTCATAAGTAGAGTTTAGTCAACAGCTTTGATGAATCATATAGATGGCTGGCTTTGGGGGGAAAAGGAAAGAAAGGGACTTTTGGATGTTTGCTTATCTTGCTCAATATGCCAGCAAATCTGGAAAATCCACAACAGCGGATCCTGGACTGGAAAAGATTACTTTACATCCCAATCCTGAAGAAGGGCAATGTCAACGACTGTTCAAATTACCAAACAATTGAGCTCATTTCACATGTCAGGAAGGTTATGCTTAAGATTCTTTAAGCTTCAGCAATATGTGAACCAAGAATTACCAGAAGAGCAGGCTGGTTTTCAGAGACAGAGCGCACTGGAGACCAAATTGCCAACACCCACTAGGATCATGGAGAAAGCAAAAGAGTTCCAGAAAAACATCTGCTTTTGCTTCATTGACTACACTAAGCCTTTGACTGTGTGGATCATAACAAAATGTGGCAAGTCTTCAAAAAGATGGGAGTGCCAGATTATCTTATTTGTCTCTTGAGGAGCCTGTATAAAGGCCAAGAGGCAACGGTGAGACTGAAACGTGGAACAATTGACTGTTTTGAGATTCGGAAAGGAGTATAACAAAACTATATATCGTCACCTTATTTATTTAAGTTATAGACAGAGTACAAATTGTGAAATTCCAACCTGGATGAATCAAAAGCCTTAAGGATGCCAGGAAAAATATCAACAGTCTTAGATCCGCAGACAACACTACTCTGATGACAGAAAGTGAAAAAGAATTAAGCCTCTTGTGAGAGTAAAAGAGAAGAGTGTAAAAGTTGGCTGGAAGCTTAACATCAATAAAACTACGATCATGGTAACTGGTGCCATCATTCCCTGGCAAGTAGAGAGAGAAGAAATAGAAGCAGGGTCAGATTTTGTATTTTGAAGCTCAAAGATCACTGCAGATGGTGACTGCAGTCATGAATGAAAAAAATACTTGCCCTTCAGAGAGAAATCTACGGCAAATCTGGACAGCAGACTAAAAAGCAGAGATCACGTTGCCAACAAAGATCCATAGAGTCAAAGCAATGGTTTTTCCAATAGCAAAGTATGATAAAAGTTGGACTATAAGGAAAATCAATTGACAGTCTCAAACTGTGGTGCTAGAAGACTTTTGAGAGTCTCTTGGACAGCAAGATTATACCTATCAATACTTAAAGAAATTAATTCAAGTGATTCACTGGAAGGCCAAATTCTGAAACTGAAACTCCATGAAGGCCACATAATGAGAAGATGGGACTTGCTGAAATGTTGCAAAAGATTGAAGACAAAAGGAGACTAGGAAAAACAGAGCATGAGATGGAGAGAAAGTGCATGGACGTGATGGATATGATCTTGAACAGACTTTGAGAGATTTAAGAGAATAAAAAAGCCCGGTCTACTACAATCCATGGAGTTATAGAGATTTGGCCACAACAAACAACAAATTATCTTGCTTTGTTTTTGTGTTGTTGTGGCAGGGAATTAGAAATTATTTAACTATTGAAAAAGGGAGAAAAATAGTGAAAATGTTTTTGTTTGTTAGTTTTAGGAAGCTTGGTATATTATGAATAGAAGGAAGAGAGGGGTGGGAGGAGAGAATGGAAGCCAGTTGACCAACTAAAAGAATGTTTTTATAGGGTGTGAGCATGAAATGAAGGGAAGCTAAACAGTCACTCGGGCAGCTTGGTGGTGCAGTGATTAGAGTGCCAGAACTGAAATCATGAAGATCTGCTTTGGGTTTCTCATCTATAAATTGTGAATCACAATAGCACTCACCTCCTGAAGTGGTTGTAATAATCAGATGAGATAATAATTGTGAAGTGATAATATTTACAGTGCCTGGCACTCAATAAGTATTATGTCAGTGGTACCTATTATTACTAAATGATGATCCTCAGAAAATGGGATCCTCTGGATTTTTTAACCAGAGTCTGCAAGTTTAAAACAATTTTTGTGATTTCCTTTTTTCCCTCTCATCCATTCATTAATAGGGTCTGATTCCATTTCAGAGTAATGTTTAAGAAATTATCACTTGTAAAATGCTGGTCAGTATTGAAAATGTCCACCAATTTCTGAAAGAATTCCTCTAGTACTCCTGTCTTTTCTTACTACATGTCTGGGTAAGACTGGATTTTTTTCATATCCTTCCATCAAAACAATGGATCTATACAGAGTGAATGCAGAAACAGTAGCATCTGGCTGCTGTCTACCGAGCAAGTCATTAAAGAGATCTGCAAAATTGTAAAGAAATGGCACTTTCCTCACTCATTTTTTTTCTTTTAGAAAAGATGAGGGTTTGTTCATAAAAACATAATAACATGTAATGTATTAATGGCTTTAGATAATTAAAATATTTTTAAATAATCGATTTTTATCAGGGTAAATATTGATAAACAGAATCCACATTAAAATATGCTTTGGGGGGCAGCTAGGTGGCATAGTGGATAGAGCACCAGCCCCGAAGTCAGGAGGACCTGAGTTCAAATCTAACCTGAGACACTTAATACTTCCTAGCTGTGTGATCTTGGGCAAGTCGCTTAACCCCAATTTGTCTCAGTAAATATATATATACACACACATACATAAATGTATGTATATTCAAAATATGTTTTGGGGTTCTCAGAAGTTTTTAAGAATATAGAGAGGTCCTAGGACTGAAGAGTTTGAAACTGCTGACAGATTATGGACTATGGGGCTAACATTGAAAATTGACCACATGGTGAATAGCTCAGAAACATTCTAAAACAAATGGGTGACTGATTTGATATAGAGAAGGAGGGACAGAGAAGAAAGAATCAGATAATTATGAACTTTGAATTTCACCCTTGGGTCATTGAACTGAATGTTCAGCTTTTGACTTACCCTTCTAGTACCTCCTTACTACATCCTGACCATGCCATCTGCTCTTAAGTCATTATTCTCATCTTCCTCCCACCAGAAGCTTGACCTCAACCTCTTGGCTCTGATAGGTCAATTTTCCCTCATCTTTCCCCCAGGCTATTTCCCAGCACCTCCTCCCCATGTTTTCAGAGGATCTACCTCCACTCTCCACATTGGAGAACACAGATGGGTGCCATGTTCCAGCACTAAAATGTAAGCTCTGTGAGGGCAGGGATTGCGCTGCTCACTTGTCTTTGTATCTCCAGCTCGTATTGAGTGCCTAACAAATGTTCTTTGAAACTATTTACTAATGTCTTGTTCTGATGGAAGTGAGCAATGGGATGTGTACAATAACAAGGAGCTAGGAAACTCTGAACCAAAAGTCTGGTCCCTTCTTGCTTGCAAAAAGTCCCCTGAGATCTCAGACTTAGATGCTCATTCCCTGGGGCCACAGGCAAAATTTGCTTCTTTCCTGTTCCCAAGGTTCAGCTTCCCTGCCTTCCACATCATAGGCACTTTTTTTTTTTTTTTTTTTTGCTTTAACAAGTTGTTCTCAAACTCAGCAAGGATGACTGGAGTTCTAATTGGGCCAAACACCATTACTTCATCCAAATGTGGGCAAAAGAAGATCAGCAAAGGGCTAAATAGTCTGGTGAAGCTGTTGCTTTTTCAAAACCCTACCAACAAAAATCGCATGTCTCCTACCTGCCAAACAATTAGTACCACCATAACACAAGTAGAGAGCCACCCTATGTCTCACCAATCATTACTGTTTTTTTCCTCTAGGTCTCTATGGCCATCTTATATTTTTCTCATGGTTTTTTCCTAATTAATTGGCCTAAGCTGCCATCCCTTAAAGTACCAAAATCAGGCTAGTCACCAAGGGATTATAAGGAATCTGCCTGCATGACAGTCATTGGCTTCCACCATAAAGAATGAATGAATGCTCATAACATTATACTTGGGTGACACTTAATCTTCAAAAGATTTTACAAATATGAATTAATCCTCCCAATTACCAAGAGCTGCAATTAAAGCCGATTACTCCCATTTTTTAGCAGGGCAAAGTGAGTCAAAATGATTTATTTCATTTCTTTGCTAGCTTTTTAAAGTACATTTGAATCTCACCGAAAGACTGACATTAAAAAATTTAAATGATTTAAAATAAAATGATTTAAAACCACACATATAAGTTATTCACAGTGAGGATTAAATGGTTTATTATGAATTATTTCTCTCTACCATAAATTCTACACTTAAGAGCCACAAAAAATAAAATAAAATATTGAAATGAGCCCTATAAGTTTGCAGCCCTATTTCAAGCATTTTGTTTTCCTGAATAAAGATCTTAAATGCAAATGTCCATTTTTGCTTTTTACTTTGTACTATAATCATGTATATCTACAAGTCAAATTAAGTATATTCTATGTAAAAACAGAGAATCTACAAGTCACAGATTGATCAGGGATGGATGAATGGCCACCTGCATCATCAAAGGGAATGATACTCATGTTGATGACATGGCACCCATCCCGTGATTCATTGGAGAGAAACTGATAAATGATACAAACTGGAGGAAGGATTGAAAACAATAGAGTACAATAGTAAAGAACTCATCAGAAACATATTAAAGGCAAATAAATCTTCCTAAAGAAGGTGAGATTGAGTCAAAAAGGCATGAAGGCTTTGGAGAACAATGGTTTTGAACAATATGGCTGCTATAGCGCTGCCATGATGGATAGTATTGGACTCAGAGTCAGGAAGATTTGTATTTAAATCTCATCTCTATACTTCATCTAGGAAGGACAATGGGCAAATCACTTTACTGGCCTTGGCCTCAATTTCCCCATTGTGATCCTAGCCTCTAAATCTCATTCTCATATTTCTCGTTTATTAAGAGAATAACAATCCAATATTGAAAATCTATCTAAAAGCTTGAACCAACCATCTATACATAAAAGACGGATTATAAATACTTGATTAGACATTTTGCATCTATCACTGAGATTCTAAGAGGCAGCATGGAATAAGCATCAGCAATGCCTGAGTTGAAGTCTTATCTTTAACATATTCTGGCTGTATGATCCTGAGTAAATCAATCTTTCAATGCTCTTGGAAACTCTCCAAAATTTCCAGTTGCAGAACAAACTGTCTTGATAGAATTTCCTTAGCTGGGAGTAGCCCATAACCATGAAAAAACTGGTCCAGCCCTTAACCCTAAGGACACATTCAAAGTTTTGCTTCCTAAAGCTGACTTCAATCCTCCAAGGCCAGAATCTGAGGCTTTACAGATATAGAAGCCACCTCCACTAAACATGGATCACAGCATCTTAGAACTGGAAAGATCTGGCAGGTCACTGAGTCCAACCAACACAAATACCTGCTGCAGCATCCCCCACTTCTTGGCCTTTGCCTGAAGCCCTCCTGGAGGTTCTCAACATAGCTTACAAATAGGACTGAGTAGCAACATCAAGTGACAATCCAAAATATTTAGAACCTACAGTCTTAAAAGAGTTGCCTGAGACTTGGGGAGAGTCTGTAACTTATATAAAAACAGAAAATTCTATTACGATTCCAGTTTCGGGACCAGTATCTTATCCGTTGCCTTCTTTACATAAATGTGTCACTAAATAATAATTAGCAATCACATAGCAATCTAAGGTTTGTAAAATACCTTACAAGTATTCTCTTGTTTCATCTTCACAAAAATCAGGGAGGTACCATTGTTATCCCCATTTTACAGATAAGGAAACTGAGGCAAGCATCGGTTAAGTGATGCCCAGAGTCACACAGCTAGGAAAGTTTCTGAGGTTGGACCTGAACTCAATTTTTCCTAATTCCATCCGCCAAACATCTACTTTCCTGTTATAGCATCTATTAGATGCATACTTGCTAAGATTATTTTCATGGTGTTATGCCATATTCTGTCTTCTTTCTGCTTCCCAAAAACATCACATGATTTTAGGCAGAGGTGGCCAAGAACAATTTTAGGTAAGCAAATTATACATCTTCTCATGCGCTAATTAGCTTCTTCCTCCTATGACTATTAAGAAGACTCAAATGAATATTTTTCAGATCATCACTTAAATTACTTTATGGGAATGATAACAATTGGATTTAAAGTCAATTAGTTATTTGTTAGCAACTTATTTTCTTTCAGGCCATCAACTATTGAGAATGACAAGCAATAATCTTGTGCATGATACCTAACAATAATATTCATATTGGAATTATATTTATATAAGAATGATTTATTAATAAATAGTGCTATCTTCACAGCCGTGGTATGAGATAGAGATAGAGAGATAGAAATAATTATCCCCATTTTACACATTTTGAGCTGCAAATCATGAATCCTTTAAGCACAATTACTGAATCTGAAAACTAGATCTTCTGGCTCTCTAGTTGGGTCCTCTCCCATTCTAGCATCAATCTCTACAAACTGATTACACTTCCAGTTGTTGAAATGGTTTTCCTGATGCTGAACATCCACTGGCCTCTATGCAACTTCCAGTTATTGCTCCCAGGACTGTTTTCCAGTAACTGCCTCCAATTCCCCCCCCTCCAAAAAAATCCATTTTTTCCTATACAAGAGAACCATGATCTACCTCCTTAACATTCTTTTTCCAGGTATAATATGCCCATTTCCTTCCAGTAATCCTCAAATGACATGGACCTTGGGCTTAAAGCTATCCTGGCTACTCTTTAGCTGATCCATACCTAAAATGTGTCACACAGAATGGAACGATTTGTTCCAGATGTGGTCTGACCAGACCAAAATATCACGAGTGATCGTGACCTTGTTCCTGAAAACTCTGCTGGTCTTAATCTAGACTACGGCTATGGCACTGACCACTCAAATCCACTGAAATTTTCACATCTTTTTTTAAACTCCCAACAACTGCTCTGTCATGTGCTTGTGGAGTTGATTTCTTGAACCATGTATAAGGCTTAACATTTACCTCTACTAAATTTCTTTAGAGTCAGCACAAAGGTCCAGCTCATTAAGAGCTTTTAGGTTCCCTACTTCACCATCCATTGTGTTAGCTCTCACTCTCTGCTCAGCTATGAGGGAGATGTACCAATAGTCAGAATCAAGAAGTCTTCTTATTCCCATTAAGGCAATCCTGGGAGGTCAACCAGAAACTGGTTGACCTATTCTTCATTTGTTTAATTTATAAATGAGTAAAATATATGATCTCATTAAAATCTGTGCTAACCCAATGCCTCCCTTGGTGCCATGAGTGCACTGACAGATGGACAAACATCACAGTTCATCAATTCCAGTCATAGGTTTGTGGGAATGGACAAAACGTGTCCAAAAGTCCTGAGAATTCCAATTTTTTACATCCCGTATCTTATTGGCAAGATGTAGCAGAGTCCAGAGAGAAGGAAGTTGTAGCTATATCATGATTTGCAGCACCCAAGTCGGAGACCATCTCAAGGAAGCTCTTAATCGTTATCACAGACTAGGAGTTGCAAGGAACCTTATGCAGTATCTAGTTAACTTATTCAAATTACAAATGAGGAAACTGAGACATTTGGTCATGTAGTCAAGATCCAAGAATTCCATGTAGATGGAACAGATATGGTCATCTATCTATCAAGATGAGTTCAGGATGCTAAGAAAATTATATTTTCTCCAAAATATGTTTCTTTTATGAGGTCAATGATGCCAGAAATCCTTTTAATTTGGAGAGGGAAGACTAGGAAGCTTTTTACCTCCTAATTAAAGAATCATTCAAAAATGTGTGGAAGAGGCAACACATGAATTTGTTCAGTCATTTTTTTTCATAAAGTCTATTGACCTTTGTGACCCCATTTGAGGTTTTCTTGGCAAAGATACTAGAGGAGTGGGCCAGTTCATTTTACAGATGAGATAACTGAGGCAAACAGGGTGAAGTGACTTGCCCTGAATCATACAAGTAGTAAGCATCTGGGGTTGGATTTGACTCCAGACCTGACACTATTCCCTGTGACATTTAGCTGCCCTCAAACACACGGACTTAGGTGAGCTCATAATATAAATACCTGCCATTATGGACCTTCTTGACAGCATATTTAAATGGGATAAGACTTGAGAGCATAGAGCCATATGGTGGGAGGAGGTGAGTGGAACACCCTAAGAAGAAAGGGAGATTGAAGGCTTTAAACATATTTTAGATTGCTTGAAATTTTAACATTAGTATTTGGGCATCCCAGAAGCTGTGTTCTGGATCAGGGGCTTCAGACTTGGAAAAGTCTGGATAATGGAACCCTGCCATTGTAAGATCTTTACTAGAACTACTGTCCCAGCAGGACCATCTGTTTTTCCAAATGGTAGGGTCATCACAGAAGTGGAACCATATGCTAACCCAAATGGAAGGCATTACTCCTAGGATACTCCAAAAGCAGTTGTTGGAAGATCACAAAGAGTAGAGCCAGCAGAGTCCATAGGAACAATCTGATCTGCTCAGAGACAGCTGGAATGAACTCTGGCTCTGGAAGCAGAAACTGTGAGTGCAAATCCTGTCTCCATCATATAATACCTGTCACCCTGTGGAAGTCCCTTAATCTCTGTAAATATCAGTTTCCTGCTTGCTGAAGTGAAGAGATTTGGCTAAATGATCTCAAAAGTCGCTGCCAGATGGAGATCTAACCAGTTACCCATAAATCTATACAAATAGGACTAAAAGACCCTATTTATAAGCCAATCAAAGGGACTAAGTGAGAGTTTTTTGCTTGTTCTCACAGGACTGGCATGTTCATTTTTGGTGGGAAAAAGTAATGACTGCTAATAATTTTTTCAGTATTGAACCTGTAAGATTGGAGTCTCTGAAACTCCTAAGAAACTGAGCATCTTGATTTCCAAAGCATTTATAGGCTACCATATGCTAGTCTTTTACTTTGTAATAAGCTACCACTTGTTATTTTCTTCTCTCCAAGTATTCGATCAACTTTGTGCTCTCCTGGACTTTGGCCATGAATTTGAAAGCTTGGCCCTTTCTCTAACCAAGGTCTGATCACCTTGGGCCCAGCAGATATCACAGTTTTCATACTCCTCCATGTTTTGTCATGGCTCTGCCATGGTGCCTGGTCTTCTGCTGCCCTCCAAAGCCTAATACATTATCCAGGAAAGACTAGATTCTTGAATGGTTTGGCAAATCAATTGAAAAATTAATTATGATACCAAAGACTTATGTACTGCTTTAAGGTTTGCAAAATGCTTGATAATATGGGTTATCTCATTTGATTCTCATAACTACTCTGTGAGGAAGGTGCTGTTACCATTATCATTTTACAGATGAGAAAAGGAGGGGGTCTGATGAAGAATTGTAAAGGGCACTGAGCTCAGAATTGGATGATTTTGATTTGTATTAGATGTAAAAGCTTGGGCAAGTCACTTTTTAACTCTCAGTTGTTTTTTTTTTTTTTTAATCTGAATGTCAACCATTATGGTCTTTTCATTTAAAGGTAATTTTATTCATTTATACTTCCTTAACTCACCCCCAATATCAAGACGAATATGATTTTGGCAAATATTAAAGAACAAGGAAGACAATGTTTGAGATTACTGAAATGATCTATAAAGTACTTTGAGCTCAAAGTCTTGGCCAAAAGAAAGAACACCAGAGTTCAAATCCACATACTTCTCTATGTGTGACTCTGGGCAAACCACTTAACCCGTTTGTCTTAATCCACTGGAAAAAAATGACAAACCACTTCAGTACCTTTGCCAAGAAAACCCCATGGATGTTAAAGATCTGGACACAATTAAATAACAACAACAATTGAGATCCCCTGGGGAAAAGGATTAAATATAAATAAGAATTGAAGTGTTATTATAGCCTTTTAAAGTTTCCCCAAGATGGAAAAATCCTGATGGCAAAGAAAAATTAAGTGAAATTCCTCCACTCACAAACCAAAAACTCATACACATATATCTTTCAACACATGCAAAGTATGATCTGCTTTTCTGTGGGACATTCTAATGGTCAATAAGCTTGAAATGAGATCAACAACTACCATTATGGATCATTGCCTTTGGCAGTACATTAATCTCCCATAATTCCTATTATCCATGGTTGGTTAGGACCTAATAACAATAAATGCACAGCCATCTACCAGATGCCTCAGAGATCTGCAAGCTTCCTCTTCTTGTCATGTCTTTACCACCATTGTAAAGGCCTGGCATTGCTCGCAAAGGGGACTGGGTCAGGGAGTATGGATAAATCAGTGTGCATCTGCTATTGCTTCTGGGGGGAAAAGAGAGCTGGGTTAGTATCAACTGTGTATAGTAAGCTCTTTGTAAGAGCTTGGTATTTTGTAGCTTTCATGGGAATTCAAGCCCCTTATTCTAAGGTTAAAAACTATGGCTCTCTAGGTAGTTGGGTGTAATGGGAAGAAAGGAAAAAGAAAAGGAGGAAGAGATGAAGGAAGAAATGAAGGGAAGAAGGGAGAAAGGAAAGAAGGGAGGAAAGAAGGAAAAGGGGAGGAGGGGAAAAGGTAGAAAAGAAGGAAGGGAAGAAGGTAGAAGAAGGGAAGGATGGGGAGGAAGAAAGAAGCAAAAGAGAAAAAGGAAGAAGGAAGAGAGAAAAGGAGGAAGGAAGGAAGGAAGGAAGGAAGGAAGGAAGGAAGGAAGGAAGAAAAGAAGGAAGGGAGGGAGGAAGAAAGGAAAGAAATATTCAAAATAAATAGAGAATATTATTGAGTATGTGAGTATGTAGAGTTTGCTAACAAACTCAGAGGAAGGTTGAATTAAGGTCCTCTTGAAGGAGGTTACAACAAGGAGGAGGCTAAGGATTCCAAGAGCTTCTTAGAAGGCAAGGAGAGTGTTTCAATCATGAGTTATTTCTTTGCAAATATGTAGAGGTGGAAGATGAAATGTGGAGTTTTGCCTGGAACATAGAACACGTGAGAAGTTGGAGGATAGAATCATTTGGACATATTGGCTGAAGGTAGGGAGACTCATGTTCCAAACCGAGGAGTTTACATTCTGTCCTCATGGCCATGGGGAGCCACTAAAGGGAGTGGATGGATAAACCACAATGACTTGTTGACAACCTGCTCTGAAAATAAAGGTTATGAAACACAATCTTATTGAAACCCATGTCACTCAGATTCAGAGCTTTGTATAGCAGTCTGACATTATTATAGGCTGCTGATAAGAAATGTGCTAAATACAAAGCTCACTCCCAAATCTGGAAGAGGAGGAAAAAGAGAAAGAAGAAAATAGGTTGAGAGGAAGGAGGAGAAAAGGAGAAAAAGGAGGAGGAAGAGGAGGAGGAAGAAAAAGAAAGCTGAAGAAAAAGTGTGTTGGTGTTGTGTGTTTTCCATGTTTTTAATCACTTTCTTCCTATATTCTTCCAAAAGGATCCCTTCTCCTGCCTCTCCACAAGCTGTAGCCAAAGTTGAGAGGGTACATGCTTAACATCATTGAGCTTTGCTGAATAAACATCTTTAAACAAACAACTGAGATCTTAAATAGCAAGACCAGGCAGTCGAGAAGTGCCCAAAGCCAAAATAAACTCGGGGCTGCTTCCATTTAAAGTCACGGCGATATTGACAAACGTGGTCAGTTTCAGACCCTGCCAAGGATCTCAAGTACCCAATTCCTGCACCCTGGTACAGACCACATTCCAAAAATGAGCCTGGGCCACGCCAGCCCGAGGACCGCACAACACCTGCTACAGGAACGATCCACTGAACCCGGCCACAAAGTCTTACCTAACTAGGCTGATGCTGGAGGGAGGAGCTGTGAAGATTCTCAACAATGACTTTTCTGTGCCTAAAGCTCGAAGGAAAACTCTTTGAGGGCAGAAATTACTTTGTTTTAGTTTCCTAGTGCCATCAATTTAATTTGCTGTTGTTCAAACTCAAGATTTGATGCAAGGAAACTGTTCACTAGTACAGAGAAGCATGTCTTCTGTCACTTATCATTTTCAAGAGCTGCTTAAAGGAACAAAAAGGAAAATTGACTTGCTAGTGATGAGTTACTAAATGATATGAGAATCAAAACTTGAACCCAGATCCCCTAACGTGGCTTCCTAATCACTCCTTGATGGTTCCTTGACTGTTGGTTGGGTTGAGTCAGCTGAGTGGTCAGAGAGCCAGAGACCCAGCCTCAGAGCCAGTGAAATCTCAGTTTAAGTTCCAGCTTTTATACCAATTGGCTTTTTGAGTCTGGATATCAATGCTCTAGGCAATATTTGAAGAGAGAAAGTATGAACCTGTGTTGGTAAAAGGAATTGCCTCTTCTAGGAGTTCCCTATATCAATGAAATCATGAGTTCAGTCACATTTATTTGTATAACATCATTGAGGTCCCTAAATAAAACTCACTATGTATGCTTCATTATGCTGGATGGTGACCCTACATTGTTGAGAGTTATTCTAGAGGAAAACCCTCCCCAACCAAAGGAAAAAGGCTTCCAGTATGGACACAGTGGCTGAGAGTGTGTCTGCCATCAATACATCAGTGTAGCTCAGTGCCCAGGCTTGGCTGTCATGATGATGTGTTTGTGGGTTTATTTGTTGACTACAGACAGCCGTGAAAATCACTGACTGAAGCATGGAAAGGCTTCAATCTTTATGTGTGAAAGAAAACCCCCGTACTTACAAGCCTTCAGAGCTTCTGCAGTACTGAAGCATATCACTTATAAATAGATACACAATTACCCTCACAATTTTCGCAATCTGTGGCTCCAACTAATGCATTGTTGGTAGAGTTGTGAACTGATCCAATCATGCTGGAGAATAATTGGCACTATGCCCTAAGAGCATCCAAACTATACATATCCTTTGATCCAGAAATACCACAACTAGGTCTGTATCCAAGAGATCATAAAAAAGATGAATGGACCTACACATACAAAAATATTTCTATCAGCTCTTTTTGTGGTGGCAAAAATGAGAAAATTTGAGAAAAAAAATTGTTAATTCCCATTATTTAGGGAATGGTTGAATAAGTTTTAGCACTATTATGAGAAAAAAAAGCAAGCAAATTTCAGAAAAACCTGGAAAGACTTATATGAACTGATGCAAAGTAAAATGAGCAGAACCAAGAAAACACTGTACACAGTAGCAACAACACTGTGAGATGATCAACCATGGGTGAGTTACCTCTTTTCTCAACAATACTATGATCCAAGACAATACAAAGGACTCATAATGAGAAATGCTATCCATACCTAGATAAAGAATTGACTGGACTCTAAATGCTGATCAAAATATACTCTTCTCACTTAATTTTCTTCATGATTTTCCCCCTTTTATTCTGTTTCTTCTTTCCCAAGTATGACTAATGAAGAAATATTTTACATGGTTGCATATATATATAACCTATATTAAACTGTTTACCATTTAAGAAAAAAGGAATGGAGAAGAGAAATTTAAAATTCAAAGTCTTATAAAAATGAATGTTAAAAATTGTCTTTACATATAATTTAAAAAAAATACTACTTTAAAAAAAGATCTTGGGCTCCAGTGGCAGAGCTCCAGTTAGGCAATGCTAAAAATCTGAGGGAAGTCCCATAGAACCTGTCCAAGAGAAACATCATAATCAGGCTCTTAACTCAACTTTTTAAGACTAATTCAGGGAGAGAGAACCCTTGAATCTCAGGCCACCATACCTAGTCAGGGGAGACCCCTCTATCACACCATAGTGCTTCTAAGAAGTCTATGATGAGACAAAGGTAGCATGGCCAGGAAGGAGTTCATCTGAAAGGAAGAAACACAAATTAATCATTCTTGGTAATCAAGATCAAGTACAACAGTTTGTAAGACTATCAGGATTGGTCATCCTAGATCAAACTCTGAAGTTGCTCTAATAGTGAACCATTGGATCGCTGGATCTAATGGCATATCTCATGGGATCACTGGATGTAGGGTAGAGAGAAACTAGATTGGTCTTCTAGTCTAGGTCCTTGATTTTTATAGATGAGCAAACTGAAACTCGGGGAAAAGATCTACTCAAGGATACACAAACAAAAAGCACAGGAAGAATCTGAAATAAGAATAATAATGGCAACTATAACAACAATATTAATAAATATCTGGCACTTACATAGTTTATTAAAGTTTCAAAAGCATTTTAGGTGTTTTATCTCATTTGATTCTCCAAACAACCTTATAGTTTCAGTGCCATTTTTATCCCCATTTGACAAATGAGTTGACTGAGGGTCAGAGATGAAGGTTCTTGTCCAGCCAATAAGGTATAGTAACTAGAGGCAAGAAGCCCTGGCTTCAGGGGTTCACCCTAGCTGTGTGATACTAGTGAGTCACTGAACATCTTTAAAACCCAGTTTCCTCTTCTGTAAAATGAAGCTAATAATAGTACCTACAACATCATAGGACCAATGTGTGGTACAAATAAGATTGTGGACGTGAAATGTTTTTGAACCTCAAAGCATGAGCTAAATGGGAGTTTCCCAATCATAATTGATTCTTTTACAAGAGTTATATCAAAGCCACAGCATGTTTATACAGCTTTCCACCATGGCCAAAGTCACTTAATTAACAGGAAATCAGTCACTCAGCTCAAGAGCAGTTACTCAGTGTTTGGGTAATTACTAAGTCATAGAGTTTTGGTGTGTAAAATAGATGGTTCAAGTACAATGTAGACAAAGCTGACTTGAACCAAAAAAAAAAAAACTGAATAAAGACAGTCCTTTCCAGTGGTAGCTTTTTTCTCTCCCTGTAAAATTAAGTGATCCATGGTAAGAACACTGAAAAGGTAGAAGCTAGAAAGATGTTTGATGTTCAGTAAGAGCAAGGAGAGGATGCTCAATACTCCACTGCTTGGAATCAAGTTCAAATATCACCTTGGGCATTTAATACAAGTTAGCTGGACACTGGAAAATCACCTAAACTCAGAATTCCAAACAGCTCTCCAACACTAGAATTGCTAGACAATCTGTATTAGTGGAGGGGCTATCTCCACTGGGGAGAAGTTTCCCATCTACAGCTCAAAAAACAAAGAAATGGAACAAATTATAAAAATGATCTTAAAAATCTTCTACATGTGAGTTATTATGCCAGGTGCTGAGGGAAATGTGATATTACTATGAGATGAGAGATGTCTTGTCCTTATGTATATAGCCTAGAGAGAAACCCAACCCAGAGAAGAATTATGTGTGTGTGTGTGTGTATATATAGTATGATAGTATATATCTATTATGTATATATACATATATATTGTATGATATATGTACATATATAGAAGTTTACATATACACATATACATATATAGTAGGATAGTATATGTATGATATATATATATATATATACATATATATTGTATGATTAGAACATTAAAGAATTACAAAACAAAGTGCTTTGTGAGGGTTGGAGGTGAGGATCAATTAAACTGAGGGGGTGGAGAGTATAAAGGAAAGTTTCAGGGATGAGATAACATTAATGTTAGATTTTAAAGATTAGCTAGGAATGGAGCAGGTGAAAGGGATAATGAATGCTGCTAATTGTCAATAACAATACTCTATCTTTCCTTACAACAATGCAACTCCTAGCCAGCTTGGTGCTAAGGTAGATACAACATGGGGGCTGAAGTCATGAAGACTCATCTTCCTGAGTTAAAATCCAGCTACGTGACTCTTGAAAAGTCAACTAACCCTGTTTGACTCAGTTTCTTTACCCATAAAATAAGCTGGAGAAGAAAACAGTAAATGACTCCAAGAAAACCCCAAATGGGATCAAAAACAGATGGATATGACTGAAATTACCAAATAGCAACATTAATTCTTCTCATTCTTTTCAATTGAGTTCAGACAGAAACAACGATCCTGGTGCAAATTGCCATCCTGCTACTATTCTCTATAAGTTAACGTTCTGTGGATGACTACCCAAGTGGAAACATAACTACTTCTTATGATTGGATAAAAGAATTGGGATCAAAATGTCTGCTGATTTTCTGTGGGCTTCTTAAGAGCATCCCCAAGACAAGTCTAGCAGCAGACCTGGCAGAATACATATTCCTCCTCTTTTCCCTAGAGTGGTTTAATTTATTCCATCTGATCTTCATATTTTGGAAACTTCTTATTCCCTATAATTTGGAAATACTAAATATTCCATAATGCAACATCTATTTAACCAACATCCCTAAATTTTTTCTGTATCAACATTCTATTCAGCTAATAACAGGTTATGGTTTCAACTATGACATTACTCCAGTTTGAGGTCAGCTCATTTGCTGAATTCTCAAACAGAATTTAGAGTTTCCATATGTTAATATGTCACATATTAATTCAAGAAAAAGTAAAATTCTGGCTATTTCATCATGGCTAAGGCTTCAGTAGGTGCTACATTTTTGCAAGCTACATTAATAAATCCACAGTTCCTACAATTTTCTTGGATGATCTGTACTGATCCAGAAGTTTGGGTTCCTAAAAGATGATAGTTCCCTCGTTGCTGTTGGTAATAACCTGAACCTAAATTTCTATCTATTTCGCTAAACAAATCCATATGCATCAGCCAGTTAAAAAAAATTCTTTGTCAATGTATTGCTGGTTGAATGGGGGACATTTTGATTGGATGGTTTGGTTTGATGGATTTTAGCCCATTTTCAGAAAGAGATTGTAGAGCAGTTAATTTCTCTAAATCAGCATTTTTATCCATTTTTAGAGTGACCAGTTTGGTGAAGCAGGGGGATCTCCTCACAGAATAATTTTTTTACATGCATAAAATATGTAGGATTACAAAGGAAATCTATTGTGTTGAAATACAGCTTTAAAAAGAAAAAGTTCACAGATTCCTAGTGAAAAGTTCCTGCTCTAAAGATATTTCTTCTCATTGAGCTCTGACTGCCATATAACAAATGTCTCTCGACAAGCAGAGCCACAGCTCTCTCCTTAATAACTTATTCTTGATACAGCTTGCCTGAAGAAAGATTGAGCTATTTGTTAGTGTGGGCTTTTGTCCACTGGTTTAATATGATGATCAGACTCCAACCTTCTGTCTCTATTTTCCCTTGGCATATGTTAAGAATTCTTATACCTATTGAATACAAAAGACATCTTGCTACTATCGGAGTAAGATTCCAGGAGATGGGGGATCTATTAAAAGTATAATTTTAGAAGAGTCAATGAACTTGGTGTCCATCGTGTACATTAAATGATCTATTGTTGTTATGGATCTCTTTTACGACGTTATTATTCATTAGTATTCTTGCCACCTTCCTATCCTTGTGTCGTCCTCGAGATTTTTCAAATTGCTTTCACATACATGATCTCATTTGATTGATGTGAAAAGCCCTGCTGTTTGTGGGAACCATGACAACCCTAATGAGCACAGGGTGGGGCAAGTCTGCCCAGCTCTCCTTCCCGCTCAGCTTTCACTGCCAGCAGAACCAACCACACCAGGAGGACATACAGAAGCCTGCAATTCCCAGTTTATTTTCAGCTACCAGAACAGCAGAGGATGGTTCCAAATCTCATTCTACACGATTTGTTTTCTGTTTAATGCATTTCACTGGGATTCCAGAAACATCCAGGTGTCTGTTCTGTATGAAGTGCTGGATCTCGCTTTCCTCCTGTTCCTTTTGTAATTTGCCTTTCACTTGACAATAATTGGATTGAGGGACACAGATATGGAGATCCAATGGAAAGAGCCGATCTGTTCACCAATTTGGCAGATTTCTTCTTTGTATTTTTCAAACTGTTTTTGACTTTTCCTCCTGCACTTTCTCATATTTTCCAAATGTCTTCTGAACTAACATAGTTTTTTATACTTCATTTACTAACAGCCAGATTTATTGATGCTAAACTGGCTTCCCTGGGCAGATCCTGCATCTTATTACTCATGAGACCTATCATCTGATTGACTCCCCAAAGAAGCCTTGCCAATATTTTCCTCTTCTATAGACATTTACCAAGACTGTTTTCTCCTCTTGTAATTTAATCCAGAAGTTTCCTGCCTCCTCTCCCCTTTACTGGTCTCCCTTGAATTCTAAGTCCAGTTTATAACACACTGTCTTCCACATGCCTGGAAGTGGAGTCACACCAGCTCCCTTAGTCCAAAAAATATCATGTGTGGGTCTCAGTTGCCTGCTGTCAAAGCCAAAATAAGGCAAGGGCTTCAAGTTGTCTCTGTTCTTCTAAACCAGAACATTTACCTTTCTGCATCTGTCAGCAACTCCCTTGACAAACAGTCCCTTCTCTGAATCATGTTTCTAAAGGCATAAAAATAAAATACATGTGATGACCAATTATAGTGAAGGAATTATCATAGTACTGAAAAACTAAGATCTCCTAATACAAGTAAAAAGGGAAACAGAAATAAATCAATTAAAATCATATTTTATAGATCAGAGGCTCCTCAATGGTAGGATCTTCCATTAAGCTAAAAAGAGATCATCTTCCTCTTTGTGGAGGTTCAATAGAGGAAGAGAATATTAGCCAATTAATGGAGTGAGTGGAAAATTCATTGAAGTGGTAATGCTTACCTTTCTGTATCGGTCAATAACTCCCTTGACAAATAATCTGATGAAGCTTCTTCTCCAAATCACATTTCTTCTAAAGGTATAAAAGTAAAATCCATGGGATGACCAATTATACTGATGGAGTTATCATGATATTGAAAAACCAGACTAAGATTTCCTAGTATAAACAAAAAGGGAGACAAATAAATCAATGAAAATCATATTTTATAGATCAGAGGCTCATCAATGGCCTCTGATCTATAAAATGATTTTCATTGATTTATTTGTTCCACCATCAAAGGTGGAATCTTCCATTAAGCAAAAAGAGATCATACACCTCTTTGTGGAGGTTCAGTAGAGGAAGAGAATATTGACTAATTAATGGACTGACTTTGGAAAATTCACTGAAGTGGGAATGCTTTCTAAGTTTTAATTATGACTACAATTTCAAAGTCTTCCAAACAAATGAATAGCACTTATCTGATTGATTACTTTGATAATTAAAACTTTGCTAATTGCAAGTCATGTCTTAAATCTAATTCACACAGAAATGACTTTAATTTAACACAACAAATACTTATTAAACACCTACCAAGTGTAGAGATATCTAGGTGGCACAATGATAGAATACTGGATCAGGAATCAGCAATAACGATGATCAAATCAGACCTGACTGTGTCATACGGGGCAAGTCACTTGACCACTGCCTAGAAAAAGAGATTAATTTCAGCATCTTCCTCCCAGGGTTGTTGTGAGGATAAAGTGAGATAATAGTTGTAAAGTAAAAATGCTATGTAAGTGTTAGTTAGGAAGAATAGCAGATAAAGCCTCAGAATCAGCTAGGCTAGGATTCAAAATCTTGACTAACATATAGTAGCTGTGAGACCTTGGACAAGTAGATAGCCTCTCAGAACCCTACAGGGCAATTCTCTACTGCTATTAACTGCTTAGCAGGTATCAATCAGCATTAGGGGAGAGAATATCTTCCTCAGGATTCCAGTTCTCCTCCTTTCTATTCTGCTTTAGAAAAAGCATTACAATATAACAAAAGACAAAAAGAACACAATCCTTGACCTCAAAAACTTTTATTTTGCTGTAGTGAAACCAAATGTCAAGAGATATGTGTAATATATGAACAACACGAACACAAAGTTGAGATGTTGTTTGGGTTTTGTTTTTTTGTGTGTGTGTTGGGGGGGGGGGGGAGTCACTAACCACTAGGCATTCAGAAAAGTCATGATGTTGAGATGGCACTTGAACTGAACCTTAAAAGAGGCTGGGGAATTCTAGAGGTAAAGAAAAGGAGGGACAGCGCTCCAGGCCTAAGTTGAGGTGGGGAACAGCAATGGAAGTAGCCTGAGCACAGAGTGAAAGTTTAAGGTAGAGTCTTATCCCCAGGCTGGTTGGCTGGGAGGTATCTTTTAGACCATTGTACCCTTGAAGGTTCTCTCTCCAACTCAAGAGGAGTTGTCATTTTCATCAGTGCAGAAGGCACCAGTACAATATTGAGTTATAAATCTTGTTATACCTATGTTCCAAACATCCAACTAGATTAAAAATCTCTCTAGTAATTTCTATCCCTAACACAAAAGCTATCAAATCTATGTTCCAAATATTCTTATGCGTACTACCAAGCTGTTGTTCCAATTAAGATTCCATCCCCCTTTCATCTAGTCCAACAATAAGAACCAAGGTCACACAAGTAGAAAATGGCACAATTAAAATTTGATTCCAAATCGCTAATACCTATGAGACTCTTTGATGGTTGGTGGTATTTCTCATACAAAATACTGGGTGGTGATGATTAACATGTTGTTAATTCTGATACAATTTAATTATCTAGGAAGGTTTCTGAATAACAGCTTGTCTGGTTTTGAATTTATTGTTTAGGATAGGATTTTTAGCCTTTTAAAAAATCCTTTTGTTCTTGTAGAGCATTTCTCCAAAAAACACCAATTCACCTCCTCAGAATGACAATCTACCTTATTCTCAAAACGAATGTGAATTTTTATCTCTTGGGTTAAATTGATTTGAAATAAATATGTCCTTAAAATTCTAATTCGGCATTCATAGGAAAAGTCACTCCATTATGAAAGCCACTTTCCCATTTCCCTATGAGAGCCATGGGAGAGATTAGAATTTCTACTTGAGTTCTTACTCCTATTCAATTTCCTACCCCAGATGTCAAATTCATCTCTCACTTGTGACTTTCATGAGGAAGATATGATAGGTCTATTGGCAGAGGGAAGCACTATATTTATAATTGTCAGTGTTTTTATAGCAACAAGCTGCTGAATCCACAAAAGACAGCTCAGACCGACCCATTCGTATTTTGCCACTATCTGGTCATTTTCTTTAGCAGCTGTGGTTAACATCTCCTTTATTCAAATTCCCTTTTCTGGGCCTCTGTATTTTAAGAATTAAGTCTTTTTATTGAGAGACAGAGAAATTTTATATAAGAAGAATAGACAGCCTGTTAACACAACACAGAGAGCAAAGAGACATATCCCAAAAGGAAAAGACATATCATGAAGCATTTTAGGGAAGTGAAGGATTCAATGCTATGTTTTCTAAAAGCACCAAAGAAATTGAGGTCCTTGATTCTATCAAGAATCATCACTTTTTAAGTTAAAATATGCATATTTATGCATCACTAGTGTTTAAAATGAGGATGTTCTAAGAGGGGATCAAGGAGTGGTTGCTTTTAGAATACCCTCATAGCTCTTCCTCCTTCATTGGAAGACTTCCTGAAATAGTGAGCCTCCAGAATGAACCTTTTCCCGGGTGACTCAAGAGGAATTTGAAATTTCTCTAGCTTATCGCATTCTTTCAACACTTTCACTTGGTTATTTTCCTTATCTCACCTTATCCCTCTCACTATTTTATTCTGCAACTGCTGAAAGCAGATGTGAATCCAGTTGTGTGTTTTTTTTTTTTGGTCAATCTTATGTTGGTCCAAATTTTCCAGGCCCTCAGCCCCTACGCCACATGCCCTAAAAGGGGAAGTTGTCTCAGCTAGGGCTTAATGGCTGGCATCTGTCCAGGAGCTGGATGTGAAGTTATTGGAAAATTCCCAATGGTGCTACTGTGTTCTGGCCTTGGGTACAGTGTGATTGCTTGGCCATGGGCACATGAGACCCCCCCAGGGAGGGCTACATTTCTCTTCTTGGCCTGCTCCCCTATGGCTGGTCTATTAATGATGCTCCCAGACACATACAGAAAAACACACACACACATATGCAGAATACTGCAGCTACACTGATTTAGTTAATGAAATATTCCTGGCTTTGTTATTTACTGCCCTTCAATTCAACTCAAGAAACACTTATTAAGCATCCATGGTGTACTTTTGAGCCCCAAGATATTAAAAGAAGGAGTTCCTACACTCAAAAAGCGTCCATTCTCCAGGCTCAAGCTTATTACACAGTATCCAAAGGGCCAGTTTCAGGATACAATGGTATCCTGCCTCAGCCTCTGAAAGACTGGTAGCACTGGAAAGTGTAGGGATGGAATGCTACAAAGTGAACTAGGCAGAACCAGGAAAACAATATACACAATGACTACAATGTATCACTAGAAGAGAAAGCAGAAGTAACACAGAATACAGATCATTAGGATGACAAAACTTGGCCCTAGAGAAGAGCTATAAAAATGAACCTTCCTCCCTTGTTAGCAGCCATAGGGAACTAAGGGTCGGAATGTTGCATTAACATTGGACTTGGCTCATGTTACCTTTGCTGAAGTGTTTGGGGGTTCCCCTCTTTTCTTTTAAATTTGCCGTTCTAAGGTTGATTTTCTGGGTCAGTATAAGGTGAGAGAGATAAATCTGGAAGTGAATTTGATATAAAAACAAGAGTTATCAGGAAATTTGAAAAAATGAAAACAAATCCAGCTTCAAGCAGGCTCTATGTGGATACAGGTGTGGGAACCATATATTCTTGATTCCCCTTGAACCCATTGAAGCTTTTGGCTCCGCATTCTCAGCAGATTATTTTAGAGCATTACTTCCTTAGTATTAGTAATTGATATGATTTTGTCAAGAGAAATGGAATTAGAAATGGTGGACCTCTGTGTCCTTTGCTGCTATCCCTAAGGACCTTTGACTTCTTAGAAGTACAGCCTCCTCTATCCTTGAGAACAGAGCCCTTCTCATTCTTGTTTTCCTGTTCCCAGTACATAGCACAGAGTTTTGCAAACAATTGACACTGGATAAATGCTCTCTCCTGGCTCTGATCCTACTTGCAGTTCCTTTCTAGCCTCTTTGCTGGATTTTGATCCAAGTGTGTCCAGGTAACCCTCTAGATTTGTTGCCCCTCTCTCTTCCCTTCTCCCTCCTCTCTATTTTATTTGACTTTGTGATCTCATCAGTCCTAGGGAGTCAATGATCATCCCTCTGCAGATGATTCTCAGGTCTACTGACCTGTCCAGTCCTAACTTCTCCACTTAAACCTCCAGACTCTCAGCACCAAAAGCTTGTAGACATCTTCAACTCAAAATAAAAAAAAAAACTCATCTTTTTTCCAAAGCCCCTTTCTCTTCTCAACTTCCCTATTGAGAGTCCCACCATCATCCCAAGTGCCAAGGTTTATAATCTTCCTGTCATCCTCAATTCTCTCACTGTCCAATCAATTGTAAAATCCTGTTATTTCTACAAGCTGGGTGGCACCATGGATAGTGCCAGTCCTGGAATCAGGAGATTTGGCTTTCTGAGTGAGTTCAAATGCAAGTTCAGACACTTATTAGTTAGGCAAGTCACTTAACCATGTTTGTCTCAGGTTCCTAATCGGTCAAATGATCTGGAAGAAATGGAAACAACTCCAATATCTCTAAAAAAAAAAGTGGGTTCATGAAGAGTCAGACATGACTGAAAACTCCAGAACAACAAAACCCTCATAACATCTCTCATATGCCCTCTTTTCTCCCCTAACACTGACACCAGCAGGGTGTAGGCTCTCATTACCTCATGTCTGGACTATTGCAACAGCCTGCTAGCTGGTTCTAGGGCTCAAGTCTCTCCCATGGCAGTCTACATTCCACTCAGCTCTCAAGTTGAGTTTCCTAAAGCTCACAACTGACCCTGTCATTTCATTCCTTATTAAATGAACTCTAGACTATTACCTCCAGTATTAAATTTGATACTGGATACAAATATTAAATCCTATGATTGGGATTCAAAGATCTTCCCACTGTGCCTTCCCTCTCTCACTCTACCTTTCTCACTCTTCCCCTATTTCACTCTACCCTTCCTAACTTTTCTCACTTTACTTTATCCTTCCTACACCATCCCACTTTCTTGGCAGTACAATGACACTGACTTCCCTTGGGGATCCCCACTCCTCACTCCAGACTCTCTTTTCCTGATTCCATGTATTTTTTCTCTCTTGCCAATAATATTCCCTTCTCTTCTCTATCTGCCCAGTCCAGAGTCAATTAAAACCTTACATTCTATAGGAAGTCCTTAGGGATAGACATTAATTGATTTTCTCCAATTTATTCCACTTATATCTTGTTGGTCCATATTTGTTTATGTATTGCCCCCCTCATTAAACTATGACCTCCTTGAGGATCTGGAAAGGACTTAGCATAATATCTAACACATAGTAGGTTTTTTTATAGAATGCCTGCTGACTTGGGGTGACTATACTGCCTCTTCAATATGAGACAGTTAAGCATTTCTGCAACCAGAGCTGCAAAGCCACAAAGATTTTCCCCTCTCCTCACTATGGAGCCCTGGCTATGTCACTCCATGCGATTTTAATAGGAGTGAGATAGCTTTCAAGCTCCTTAAGGGAGATTTGGGAGAACTGTAGTCTAATGAGCTAGAGCTACCATACTAACCACCCAGGATAACAAACCAATACTCCTTCTCCTTCCATCCTTTCTATACCTCAGCATCTTGCATGCATTCTGCTTAAGGGACACTTGTTGGTATCAGTCTAAACAGCAGCAGTCTGTCACTTGTGTTTATTTATATTTTTGCTTGTTCTGCCCCATACCTCTTATACTCTAAACTCCAGGCAAGCAGAGATCCATTAATTATCCCCCAGTGTTCCTTTCCCTCACCAGTTAGTTCATAGTATGTATATAGAGGGCTGTGAGGAAAAAAAATGGATGAGTTTTGCATACATGAGCAGTATATAGAAGCTAAATTTATAAATAATCAAGGTTCATTTTGAAGAAGGTTCCAAGGTTTATCTCAAAATAATTCTGCCAGATAGCCACTTCATACATTCTCCATGTTCATTGTTCAGTCATTTCAATATTCACCAATAGATAAGACAAATTTCTTTTGTTGCTCCTTGGTGATCTCAATCATGTCTGATTCTTCACGAACCCATTTGGAGTTTTCTTGGCAGAGATAATAGAATGGTTTGTCATTTCATTTCCCAGCTCATTTTACAGATGAGGAAATGGAGACAGAGTAAAATGACTTGCTCACATTCATACAGCTAGTAAGTATCTATGGTCAGATGAACTCAGGAAAATAAGTCTTGGCAACTCTAAGTCCAGTATTCAATCCATTATACCACCTATCTGCCCTCTCCCCAGTTTACCAATGAAGAAACAATGACTTCAAGAGATGAAGCTCTTTGTCCAAAGGACTCAAGGCTATGGGTCTTTCCTTCTTGGCCTACCATTTGTGCCCCTTCCCCATTCATCGAGACCCCAAAAATTCTAAGGGACTGAGTCAACTTATGGATTTCCTAAACACAAGTTGTTTGTTTGTTTGTTTGTTTTGGAAGGCAGATCCAGAAATTGTTTGAGGAAAGATGGGAGAATGAAGTTTGGCTATCATGAATCAAATAGAATTAGAGGGAAGTTTTTCATCCTAAAGAGAGACTTGCTCCTTTGAAAAATATTTTTTTCCAGAAAATCTGAAATCTACATAATATTCTTAAACCAGAGACTTTCTTGCTAAGTAGAAAAAGTCTTAATGTTGAATAGGCTTATAAATGGAAAAGTCAAATGATGTTGCTTTAGTAAGAGAGGTTAAGAGGTTCCCTCCTTTGGTGATGGAGTGCCCTGCTCCTGACCTTGCCCATCATGTACGCTCAAGTCCAAATGACTCACACGGCTCTCAAAAAGAAAATGCAAGCAAAGAAAGAGGGTTTTTTTTTTAATCCTGAATCCTGAATTTAATCACTGAATTCTAGTGATATTGGTTTTCAAAACCAAAAACCAAAAAATGTCCATCTAATTTTGTTCAGGCTTCACTGGATTCAATGAATTGGGAGAGAACTATCAGAAAACTTTGCTTTTCTTTCCAAATCAGCATTCTAATTGACAACCAGAGGCATGTTAATCCATAGCCCAATCTTCTGAGTCACTGGTAAGAATGGTTACAAAGGTCACCTTAAGTAGAGACTCAATTTAATAGGTTTCTTGACATTTAAAAATTTAGAAAATCAAGAATCTACTCCAAATTGGAAAAACATGACCCACTTGCCCTTTCTTCCAATTGCACTCCAATAAAACTCCATCTATCTCATTGCTCAAAACAAGTATTCTGTTTCCATTCCCTCTTTACCTGAAAAAGACAAAGTATCTTAGCAAGCATCTATTAAAAATCTACCCCTAGTTCTAAAAAGTGTTATCTTAAGACTCACCACTGATGGGAAAAATGAGTGAAAAATGTCTTTGAAATTGGGCAGGCCCCTTCCAAAGGCAGTAAAGCAACAACCCAACAGGATTTCTACCTATTTGATATTTGATTTTTTTAAAAATTTTGCTCATTTTTCCATCATGATAAGTTTTTTACAAGGTATTGATAAATAGAAAGGATAGTTTAAAAGGAATAGGAAAAAAGGAGTAGATGGAATCTAAACAATAAGAAGTAGAAAGAATTAGTGGATGTGAGATCCTCAACACCAACCACAAAGAGCATCTTACTTAAAATTTTACTTTATAGGTGAGGTCAGGGTGAGAGTCAGACAACTTGTCTAAATCTCATCAAATCTCAAATGTCTGAATTCAGGTATGTTTTCTGGGATATGACTAAAGGGAAAAAAGATGAATTCATGAAGGAGGTGCAAAGTCAGAAAAGTGGCAGATAAAAATGGGAAGAGGGAAAATAATAAAATGGATGAATACTGCTAGGTTGATGGAAAGTTTGTTTGAACCCTAATTTAGTTGGGGGGGGTGATAAATAGAAACTATCCATGCTTAAGTCTTTTTCCCCCCTGAGGCAATTGGGGTTAAGTGACTTGCCCAAGATCGCACAGATAAGAAGTGCTAAGTGTCTGGGGCCACATTTGAACTCGGATCCTCCTGACTTCAGGGCTAGTGCTCTATCCACTGCACCAACTAGCTAACCTCTACATGCTTAACTCTTACAACTGTATTTATAAATGAAAAGGAAAAATGAGTAAACCCAGCTTGGAAGAAGGTGATTCTGCTATTCTGTCTTGACTGGGCCCATTTGGGACTCTCTCACTTTTCCCCATTCATTTTCTTCCAGGCTTCCATTATGAAGGCCGTGCACCTCAGTGGGCTCATGACATCTATGACTTTATCCAAGTAAATACAACTCCCTCTATCAATACTGAACTCAAGCCCTCCATGGCCTGGCATCATAGTTGGTCCTCAAGAGTTGATATGACTGAACATCCCGTACAAATCAGAATGATGAAACATTCTGACCTTGACTATACTGATCCTGAATTAATAGACATATAGTCAATCCCTGGATCCAGATCTAAAGTATTTTCAGTTTCGCAGAGCTTTTTGGATAGTGCAGCTAGGAGCCACAGTGAATAGAGGGCTGGGTCTGTAATAAATTAAGTTCAAATTTTATCTCAAGACACTGGATTTGTGACCCTGAACAATTCACTTTAACTCTGTCTCAGTTGCCTCATCTGTAAAATGAGCTGCAAAAGGAAATGGCAAACCACTCTCTGGGCAAGAGTATTTTTTTTTATTTAAAAAAAAAAGATTACATTTCAAAGATTTCAAAGGCCTTAGAGTTCTAGTCCCCACTGTACTTAGATTCATTCAAATCTTTTGGTAAACCCAGTGCCCCTTTGAGCCTGAACTCACATCTCACCCAGGTCCTACACAAGACCTTTCTTTCTTGCCCCAGTGGCTTGTATTTTTTCCTCAATAAAAATAAAATACACAATAAAACACATCATGTTAGAAATATGGTCTTCCAAGTCAATATGTAGCAATTTTATGTAAGGATTGGATATAGAGATTAGAAAAGGGAAGGTTTCTCTAGGCAAGAATACACCAACTATGGTCATGAACAGTCAGAAATGACTAAAAAACTGAAAAAATTAATATCTGAAGTAGAATATTAAATGTTTCTCATTTTGAGATGATTTTAAGCAACTTTTCTGTCCCTGGAACTTTTAGCTTCTAAGTATATAAAGCCTAGCTTTTCCTAACCATTTATTTTTAATAAATAAGACTTTCTAATGAATAGTTAGATTTAAACCCTTTTCAATTCACCATACAAATGAAAGAAAAAATTGTTATTGTATAGTGTTTTTCTCTGCCTCAAAAACTGTTTAATATTTATCATTTATCTGATGCCAGTGCCTTTATCTGTCCTTCCAACCTGCCCTTGAAATAAATTGCAGCAATGAAATACCAAAGCTCGCTTTCTAATTGTAGCTTTTATTCCTGCTGTGTAGTTCAATGAGAGAAATACACTTTCAATTAAGCAATTACTTGAAGAGTTAGTTGAAAGCCCCAATGAAGCCAGTGTCTCTCCATGGTTTGTTCCAGGTCCTCATTGACCAAACGTGAATTTCTTCCTTTCATACTCTGAGCTCTAGCAGAGTGGATCTCTCCATATTGACACTCATGGAATGAAGTATCACCACATGTGGTCTAATTTGGTATTCACCCTCATCTCTGAGCTTCAGTAGCTGTGACAAGGACAGAATAGGGACCCGCAAGAGGTATGACATTTTCAATGTTGTGTCAAAGCTGGGCAGTCATTAGGCCTGTGCTGATATGGAAATGACTTTATCCTTAGAGTGCAAGCCAAACTCATATGTAGATTAGCCCTGAAGAGTACCAACCTTCTTTTTGTATTCACTGATTCCTACAAGAGCCATAGGATTGCCGAACAGCCATGCTTATTTCCTCCAGAACAGGCTTAAAAGACTTGTTTAGGAGAACTAAAAATAGTAGGTAGACATCAAAGTTCAAGGAAGAAGCAGGTCTCCTTCCAGACACCAAAGCATCTTCCTATTAACCCCAAGGTTAGGATCCAGCTCCCTAAGTTATCCTTAAGGACAATTACGCTGCCTTCAAATCTACCAACATCAATTACTCCATCTTGCGTCCCCTATTTGCTTGGAAGTTCATGAGAATAGGCAATGGCTTATTTGTTTTTGCCTTGATTTTCCAGGGCTTAGCACAGTGTCTGGTCTTAGTAAGTGTTTAATAAATCCACATTTACATACATTGACAGATTGAAGAAAGGCCAAAAAAATACTATATACATTGATTACATTTTAAGACATTAAGATAACACTAAAAAACAAGAAGATTTGGATCAAATATAATGGAAAATGATGGTTCTAAGTCATTAAAATTATATCAAAAGTCTTCTTTTTCTTGATTTACAAAATACAAAAGTAGAAAATGACATGCACTAACAATAACAAGCACCAATCATTATGGATGAAGATTATTCCTAGAAGATTATTTGGATGTTTCTTGGGAAAGGTCTGTTTCAGTAAGACAAACTATTAATAGGAAAAAAAGAGAGAGAAAATGAAATGTTTACTTGATCTCAAAGAAAGTGTAACAATGAAATCAAGCATTTATTGAATACAATCGATACAAACTATGAATTTGAGTCCCTCTTATCAGGTCTGGAGCTTACTTTTATTACTTTAAATGACTCCAAAGATCCTCAGATTAATTTGTTTTCATGCTACAGTTCATCCTATCAAGGCCCTAACATCACATTTCTTGGTCAAGAATATCACTGTTGTTAGGGAAATGCTTGTTACTTTTTTATGATGTGTTTTACCCTTCCCCCCAAAAAAGGTCCTTGGAAGATTCTATGGTATGAAAGTAGAAACCGTTTTTTTTTTTTAATTTGGGAGTCAGAAAACTGCCAGTAGAAAAACTACATTAGAAATATGGTTAAATAGAGAATTATATGTTATTCCTCTCTGTGTGGAGAGACTTGGCCCCTGGCCTAAATACATTCAAAGAACATAAAAAAAAGATAAAAAGAAACAAACATTGATTGATGGATGTATAGATAAGCAAATCATAATTCCCTTTATTTTTGAATTCTCATAGAATCTCATAATAGATTTCCTAATGAGGTCCAATCAAGACTCTTTAACATTCAAACCACTTGTGTATCATATAACATTGTAAAAAGAGTCTTGGATAAACTAAAATAGTCATGCTGTGACTTAAGATTGCATTTCATTGAGTGGATGCCCATCAATTAGGGAATGGTTGAATAAGTTATGGCATATGAATATAATAGAACATTATTATTTTATAAGAAATGATGAGCAGACTGATTTCAAAAAAAAATCTGGAAAGACTTAAACATAAAAGTGATGCTAAGTGAAGTGAGTAGAACCAAGAGAACATTGTACAAGGCAACAACAAGATTATGTGATAATCAACTTGGCTCTTTTCAACAATGAGGTTATTCAAGACAAATCCAATAGACTTGTGATGGAAAGAGCCAACAGCCTCCAGAAAAAGAACTATGGAGATTGAATGTGGATAGAAGCATGTTATTTTGACCTTTTGTTCTCATTGTTGTTTGTTTTCTTGCTTGTTTTTTTTTTCTTTCTCATGTTCTTTTTTCTTTCACTTTTTCATCTGATTTTTCTTACATAGCATAATGAATATAGAAATATGTTCAGAAAAATTACACATGTTTAAATGGAGGGGAAGGAAAAAAGTTGGAACACAAAATTTTGCAAAGGTAAATACTATAAACTATCTTTGCATGTATTTGAAAAAAAAAGCTATTAAAATAAAAAAAATCACAGTATTGTGTATTTAAAAAAGATTGTATTTCAAATATTTCAAAAGCCTTAGAATTCTAGTCCCCATTGCACTTAGATTCATTCAAATCTTTTGGTAAACCCAGTGCCCCTTTGAGCCTGAACTCACATCTCACCCAGATCCTACACAAGACCTTTCTTTCTTGCCCCAGTGGTTTGTATTTTTTCCTCAAGAAAAATAAAATACACAATAAAACACATCTTGTTAAAAATATGGTTTTCCAAGTCAATGTATACCTGTGGGAACCTATTTTATTTAAAGATTGGATATAGAGATTAGAAAAGGAAGGGTTTAGCAGAGAGATCAATTTGGAGGAAGATGTGATGATAACAGAAATTGTATATATAGACAAAAGTAGTTGAATTTGAGAGATATTATTAAGACAGAATCTAGAAGACACTGTCATCATCACCAGCTGACATTTTACTAGCATATAAAGTTTAGAAAATTATTTCTTTTTATTTCATTTGATGGCACTGATTACAAGGAGGGGGAGTAAAGAGAGGGGAAAGTCAAGAATGACTGAGGCAGCTGCAGACTGGGTAAAACAAGTGCTGCTTCAAAGTAAAATTTAGAATTTTAATCAAATCAAATGTTTCTGCATTGATGATAATACATATTTTTTTTTTATTTTAAAGCAATAACAACCATTGCTTTTTAGAACACCTTACTCCTAGTTGGGATAGTCATGAAATCCGTCAATGTACCAAATAATTTTGTGAGACTTATTATTGATCAAATAATCTGTACTAGTAGATGGAGTTCTTCACAGAAATCCTCCTACATGGATGAAACCACTGGCTGGCTCAAATAAACATGCGCGCGCGCACACACACACACACACACACACACACACACACACAATCATTTATGTAACTATTAAGTTGATAGTGTTTTCTTTCATTAGGCAGTTCCTCGAACCAGTAAAATCACTCATTATCCAATCCCCATCCCCAACTATTCAAAATATTCTTGAAAATGTATCCTAAAATGTAAACACTGGTGATGGAGTTTGGCATCAAGAATATACACACTAATTTGATGAAAATATCTAATAAACACTTCAGGATGAACAACTTTTCTTTACGTGTACTCAATACAAAATAGATAGCATCACTTCCCAAAGGATCAGGCAATCTGTGGAGTTCCAAAACTACTTCAGATTCCTCTAGACAAATACAAACACGACAAATAACGTGTTGCTGTTTTTTAACTCTGATGGCAAAGCCAACTCTCTTAAACATTTCCACATCTATATCTGGTTATCAATCTACAAAGTAACATTTCACAAATAAAATTTCCCATAGTTTTCAAATCTGTCTCTCCATCATCATGAGCCTTCTGTGAAATCAAGTGGACAGAAAACTTTCCTTCTGGATAACAGTGAAATTCTCAAGGAGAATATTATTCTGTAGAGAGAAAGTTGGTTCCTAAGCCAAGTATGGGGCTAGGTCACAGAATGTTATTTATACTGGTAGAAAGCTGTACTTGATAATAAATTTCTAAAGCATGGGGCAGTGGAAACAATGCTAGATTTGTGGTCACAGGCCTGTTTGTCAAGACTGCCTCAGCTACTTGTCACTTCTATGATTTCATTCTACCTCCTCCCCTCTTTTATCATCTCTAAAATTAAGGGGTTAAACTAGGTGACCTTGAAGTCCCTTTCCACCTCTCTATATCATTTAAATTTCAAAAAGACTCACAGAGAAGTGGCAGATAGACCCTAAGTCTAGAATATTGTCTCCAAACTTTTCTCATCATACAGTCCTATTAGTCTGTATACTTACACGCATACTCCCAAAATATGTAGTTGCATATTTACACAAATATAATAATATATTAATAATTACATATATTTAAAATCTATA